>NC_053160.1:81231605-81954105 GCF_016835505.1 Polypterus senegalus
AACGCAAAAAGACCTGGATGTCCACAGAAAACAACAGTGGTGGTGGCTTTTGGGTTTTCACTTTTGTTATTGTTTAACTTGGATTGTTTTTGTAGTCAAATAATTTTTGAGTGTTTTGATGCATTTTTCTATTTTTTTGTAATACATTTTTTTATAAATATTCTTTTTGAGACTTGTCTCTAATATGCAGAGTTTTCACCATTTCTCTTTTATTGTATTACTAGCAGAAATTTTAAATTTTAAATAGAAGGAATTTTTATTTAGTCGACAAAAATATCTTTGGTAGGAATGTAAGTTAAATGTAGGCATCATTGCATAAATTTTTCTTCACCATAGAAATGTAAAGAGTAAATCCTCCTTACATTCCAACCAAAGATATTTGTGTCGACTAAATAGAACTTGAAAAGATATATTTTTTCGAATGTAATCGCGCAATTCAGATCGAGTTGACGCCCACTACATCGAGCCCGCGTGCTATTGTGCTATTACTTTTTTACCGTTCATCTAAAGAATACACTGAGTATGGCTTTACCAAAACAATCATTGATGGCGAATAAAGTATCCATTATTCATAAAGCTTCAATTGGTGATCTGTCTTTCTGCGTTAACCGCATATTTTTTCATATGTCTCAAATCAAGGGAATGCGAGGGTAAAATGAATCGGGAAGCGCTGATATATATGTATGTATATATATGTATATATATATATTGAAATAGTTTTACTGTGAAATAATGCAAAGAGTACACGACACATGTTTCACCCTAATTTTTGGGTCATCAGGCATACATACTCAGTGCACCCCCGCTCGGGAATCGAACCTCGGACATCAGTGCTAGAGGCAAAGCCTCTACCATTGCGCCACAGCATGTGGTTTGTCTATTTGAGAGTATGTAGATCGGGGTACATATATATATATATATATATACAGTGGTGTGAAAAACTATTTGCCCCCTTCCGGATTTCTTATTCTTTTGCATGTTTGTCACACAAAATGTTTCTGATCATCAAACACATTTAACCATTAGTCAAATATAACACAAGTAAACACAAAATGCAGTTTTTAAATGATGGTTTTATTATTTAGGAGAAAAAATCCAAACCTACATGGCCCTGTGTGAAAAAGTAATTGCCCCCTTGTTCAAAAATCACCTAACTGTGGTGTATCACACCTGAGTTCAATTTGCGTAGCCACCCCAGGCCTGATTACTGCCACACCTGTTTCAATCAAGAAATCACTTCAATAGGAGCTGCCTGACACAGAGAAGTAGACCAAAAGCACCTCAAAAGCTAGACATCATGCCAAGATCCAAAGAAATTCAGGAACAAATGAGAACAGAAGTAATTGAGATCTATCAGTCTGGTAAAGGTTATAAAGCCATTTCTAAAGCTTTGGGACTCCAGCGAACCACAGTGAGAGCCGTTATCCACAAATGGCAAAAACATGGAACAGTGGTGAACCTTCCCAGGAGGGCCGGCCGACCAAAATTACCCCAAGAGCGCAGAGACGACTCATCCGAGAGGTCACAAAAGACCCCAGGACAACGTCTAAAGAACTGCAGGCCTCACTTGCCTCAATTAAGGTCAGTGTTCACGACTCCACCATAAGAAAGAGATTGGGCAAAAACGGCCTGCATGGCAGATTTCAAGACGCAAACCACTGTTAAGCAAAAGAACATTAGGGCTCGTCTCAATTTTGCTAAGAAACATCTCAATGATTGCCAAGACTTTTGAGAAAATACCTTGTGGACTGATAAGACAAAAGTTGAACTTTTTGGAAGGCAAATGTCCCGTTACATCTGGCGTAAAAGGAACACAGCATTTCAGAAAAGAACATCATACCAACAGTAAAATATGGTGGTGGTATTGTGATGGTCTGGGGTTGTTTTGCTGCTTCAGGACCTGGAAGGCTTGCTGTGATAGATGGAACCATGAATTCTACTGTCTACCAAAAAATCCTGAAGGAGAATGTCCGGACATCTGTTCGTCAACTCAAGCTGAAGCGATCTTGGGTGCTGCAACAGGACAATGACCCAAAACACACCAGCAAATCCACCTCTGAATGGCTGAAGAAAAACAAAATGAAGACTTTGGAGTGGCCTAGTCAAAGTCCTGACCTGAATCCAATTGAGATGCTATGGCATGACCTTAAAAAGGCGGTTCATGTTAGAAAACCCTCAAATAAAGCTGAATTACAACAATTCTGCAAAGATGAGTGGGCCAAAATTCCTCCAGAGCGCTGTAAAAGACTCATTGCAAGTTATCGCAAACGCTTGATTGCAGTTATTGCTGCTAAGGGTGGCCCAACCAGTTATTAGGTTCAGGGGCAATTACTTTTCACACAGGGCCATGTAGGTTTGGATTTTTTTTCTCCCTAAATAATAAAAACCATAATTTAAAAACTGCATTTTGTGTTTACTTTTGCTATATTTGACTAATGGTTAAATGTGTTTGATGATCAGAAACATTTTGTGTGACAAATATGCAAAAGAATAAGAAATCAGGAAGGGGGCAAATAGTTTTTCACACCACTGTATATATATATATATATATATATATATATATATATATATATATATATATATATATATATATATACTCACTCAGCGAGAAGTAATGTGTTAAAGAAGTAATGAAAAGAAAAGGACACATTTTGAAAATAACGTAACATGATTGTCAATGTAATTGTTTTGTCACTGTTGTGAGTGATAAGTGTTGCTGTCATATATATATATATATATATATATATATATATATATATATACACACACACATATAAACATATATATATATATACATATCCATACATATATACATATACACATATACACATATATATATATACACACACACATATATACACACAAAAACATATATATATACATACACACACACATATATAAACATATATATACATACTGTATACACACACATATATATATAGCAGAGCAACTGTTGCTGGGTGTGCCAGAATCCATCAAGGAAGAAAAATGAAAAACATTATTTGTAAAAAATCTTAATTTATTTATCCATTCCTAAATAATTAAATGGGCAGGCTATTTTGTATAAGTGCAATACGCTGCTTGTTAAAACGGATGACTCCCGATCTTATGTGCAAGTCTGCATGGATATTATGAACTATCGTATCTGTTCAAGTTCTATTTAAATTTTAAATAGAAGGAATTTTTATTTAGTTGACAGAAATATCTTTGGTAGGAATGTAAGTTAAATGTAGGCATCATTGCATAAATTTTTCTTCACCATAGAAATGTAAAGAGTAAATCCGCCTTACATTCCAACCAAAGATATTTGTGTCGACTAAATAGAACTTGAAAAGATATATTTTTTCGAATGTAATCGCGCAATTCAGATCGAGTTGACGCCCACTACATTGAGCCCGCGTGCTATTGTGCTATTACTTTTTTACCGTTCATCTAAAGAATACACTGAGTATGGCTTTACCAAAACAATCATTGATGGCGAATAAAGTATCCATTATTCATAAAGCTTCAATTGGTGATCTGTCTTTCTGCGTTAACCGCATATTTTTTCATATGTCTCAAATCAAGGGAATGCGAGGGTAAAATGAATCGGGAAGCGCTGATATATATGTATGTATATATATGTATATATATATATTGAAATAGTTTTACTGTGAAATAATGCAAAGAGTACACGACACATGTTTCACCCTAATTTTTGGGTCATCAGGCATACATACTCAGTGCACCCCCGCTCGGGAATCGAACCTCAGACATCGGCGCTAGAGGCAAAGCCTCTACCATTGCGCCACAGCATGTGGTTTGTCTATTTGAGAGTATGTAGATCGGGGTACATATATATATATATATATATACTCACGCTTCGCAGCGGAGAAGTAGTGTGTTAAAGAAGTTATGAAAAAGAAAAGGGAACATTTTAAAAATAACGTAACATGCTTGTCAATATACAGTAATTGTTTTGTGAGTGTTATGAGTGTTGCTGTCATCAAGGATTTTATTATCATTATTTCTTTCAATCAGGTTCGTATTTGTAGGATGTGTTGTGTTCAAGTTACATTCAGTGTTTGTCAATCATTGTAAAGATAAGAGGTTTCAT
This sequence comes from Polypterus senegalus, assembly GCF_016835505.1. Lineage (NCBI taxonomy): Eukaryota > Metazoa > Chordata > Cladistia > Polypteriformes > Polypteridae > Polypterus > Polypterus senegalus. The sequence continues at coordinate 81,235,702 of NC_053160.1, forward strand.
TCATCGATTCATTTCTTACTGCATCAATAAACAGCTCGTCTTCCTCTTTATCTGAGACGTGACACACTGTATGCACGGGTTTTTTTTTACACTGTCTTCCTTTAGCGGGACATTGACTTTTTCCACCGTGTGGTTTGTTTCCGCAGTAGCTGCACTTATGAATATGCTTGTATGTGTCAGACGCTTCATATTTTTTTGCTGCCTTCTCAATTGTGTAATTCGGTTTTTGTTCAGCACTCTTTGGAACTGTTGCTTTTTGTCTGTGCACTGCGTCAGTTCATGTGAGCCGCTCGGTGTACATGCATCGAAGGTTCCCAGCTGTGCTGGTGCCATCTAGTGCGATGTCCACGGCTGTATTTAATGTTAGCTAAGACCTGGCACTTAAAAGTTTCTCTCGCAGTTTCGCTGAGTTTGTGCCAAACACCACCCTGACCATCTCATCTTCGTCTGCATAAGCACAGTCCTTCACCCGTAAATATTTAGGGGCAGTGTTTCTATTGGATTGCCGCTGATGGACGGCCTTATATGGGCAGGCACTAAATTACGTGGGAGGCCATTGAGCAGACGTCTATTATAGTATATTGATGAAAAAATAGGTTCCAGTTATGACCATTACGTGATACAGATAAATGTAGGGCTCATCTCTTGATAATTTCGCCACAAACTACGGGTTGTCAAGGTCATTTGTAGCTTCTTCAGCCTTTCTCTGATCTCAGAGCTGAAGATCATTGGTGTGTGGACCAATGACATCACATCCTGCTCGGGTGACCTTGATCTACCACTTCCACCAAAGAAGCACTTAAATAGACTTCCACCACAGTATTTCAGAAGTCAATAGAATTGAGTGTGTAAATATGTTTCTCTACAGCAATGCTGCTATTTTTTGCCTTATACAAGGTTCACTCTATTTCTTATTTGCTTCTTGTTATTACAGTATTTATTACACAGTGTTAGTGTTTTGTTCTTTGCCTTAGCATCTATTATTCTGACTTTATTGTAACATGAATTTTAACAAAATCCAGATTTGAACATATACAGTATATGTGAATATCAGAGCTCTTTTTAAACAAACCTTTAAAATACACTAAACAAATATGTACAATGCTGCATACTGTTTTTGTGTGACTTGCATTTATAGTTTCACATACTAGCTTAGTTTTATTTTTTGCAGTAGTAGACTTGGTTTTATGAACATTGCATCTAATTACTGGCAGTATACCACCTCTGTAGGTTTTCAAAAAGAAAATATTACCTGAGCAACCACCAGTAAAAGTAAAGAAAAAAACTACAATGATTGGCTGTATCTGGGGATAAAATAGGCAGTTAAGTTGTTTCAGACTGCCTGAAAAATTCAAGTTCATTTTACTGCCAAGAATCGACCATTGCTATCTTTTCATTGTCTCTATCTTTTAATTTCCCATTAGGGATCATCTAATCAGCAAAGAAAGCAGACACAGCAGATGTAGGCTTAAGAAGGATGTTATGAAAGCAAATTTATGATAGACCAAGAAACCCTTACATTCAGCACACTGAGCAGTATCTTTATCAGTTTGCTAAGCTGTAACATGAATTTAACCCCCCTACACCGTTTCTTCTTATCAACAAGCCTGCCAGATGACAACTCAGCAATGCTTTCAACAAACTAAGCATCAACCTGCAATTATTTTGTACAAAGCAGTCCTTTGACAGCCCCTTACAAATTTAAACAGCTTGTATTTAGAAGGGGTAGCCTCATTTTGTAGTTAAATGTTTGTAAAAATAAAAGAGTTCTATTATCAGTATTAATTATAGTGTTTACTAAGACGTAACCAACTTAAAATAAATTATACATTCCGTTGACACATTTGTTTCTCACAGAGCTGGGTGGCACAAATTTTTTAAGTCATTTTCATTTTACTGTAACAAGGAGCATCAAATAAAATATATTATTAACTCTCAGTAACTGATTCATTTTATAATTATAGTTACCACAAAACCCAGCAAAAGTTCAACATTGTCAGATTATACGTAGACGTCCATGCCAGTACTGCTAATGAGAAAGATAAATGATCAGAGATACTTAAATTTTAATTTACGATTTCATTTTGTGGATGAGTACCATTAACGTTGAACCCTTACCGATTTTGTCCATACATTCCTTCTAGTTGAGGGTCATGGGATGTTGCAGCCAATTCCAAAAGCATCAGGCATAAAGCAGGAACCAGCCCTGCATAGAAAACTAGTTATTTCTATTGATTATGTATTTTTAATTTCTTTTCTTTTGTTTTTACTCTGTCAAGTTTACAAATGTATGAGTTTTATGGTTGCAATTTTTGCACATATTTTTGGCTGTATTACAGGAAATACATTGATTTCAACAGTGTTATATGTATTCACCTACAGTTCTAAAATTCTAAGGATTGTAATTCTTTGCTTTTTGTTACATTATTCAAAATATGATTAGGTTGGCTAAGCAGAACACCATGCAGTTATACCATCTTTAAAAAACTTAATGTAACTTGCAGTAAAACATTGGTTTTGTTTATAGAAAAGCTAGAATACGGTTTTAAGTAAGTTTTACTTTTGGGAGAAATGTTGTAAATTAAATTATGTGCATAATCATACTTAAGTGTTTTTAATCAAAATATGCCTGAATCAGAGTATTTTAAATGCATGATTTTATTGAAACTATTTAATAAATAATCTTTGTTTGTAGAAGACTTTTCTACCTCTGGAGGCTTACCCTCTGGTAAACTGCTTTATATAGCTGATGTTTTAATATTGTTTCTTTTTTCTTTCAGTAACTTGAGGAACAAATTCTCAGGATTTTCAACATTTGTACTGATTCTCATTAGTAAAATATTTACCATACATCTCTTGATTTGACCGATGGTTAACACTATAAATGCTTTGAATGTTTGATTTAGGCCTCCCTGAGTATCTAATATAACTTCTCCATCCATTTCCGTCACTTGCCTATTGTATTCTTGCCTATTCTATTGCTAATGAGGTAGCATCAGACATATATACAACCAGATGTATCATGGGACATAACCTATCATATGCCAATTTACAGTTGTCATTTAGAACAACATGTGCATTTCTTAGATGTGTAAGAAATCTCAGGAGCCAAAGCACACTGCACAAGACTTTAACAGTTCAGAACAAATCAGAGTAAGATAGAAAGACTGGTTGAGGCACCAGATGACACCTCATTTAAAAGGAAAAAACGATAGATCTCACATTTGACATTTGTAGATGGCTTCTCAAGCAGCTGAATAGCTTCTTAAGGGAGTTGAGGTCTGTTTTGTCTGGAAGCTTGGTTACAGGTAAATGGGTACTTCCTGTGTAGCTGTTGTTCTTATAGTGGAGGACAAATGTGGGTGGTCTAGTGATGTCAGTTCTGGAAAGGAGGTCACATATTTTGCAGGGAATTCTCCATTCTAGAGAAAAACTGGAAAAATGTTGGTGTTACCTCCAATGTCTGTCACCTATTTTCCCTTAAATCAGCCCATGAGATGCTCCTTATTCTCATGTGTTTGATCATTTTTTGTGTCCTGTGTTGCTGTATCTGCAGCACGTAAGAGGTGAAAGAGATTTCTTATTGGGGTGCACCCAAGATGTTGTATTTGCAGTGAGCTGTATCTGATCAGAAGGGTCTCAGCGGTAATGAATTTTTCTTCTTGTTGCTATTGTCTCTTGATCACTCCAATCATGTCTTCCCTATTTTTTCCAAGTTTACAGGAAAACATGAATTAGATAATAATAGGTAATCAGCAAGACATTTTGCCCCATACGTCAAATGTCAGGGCTCTTATGGCTGGCTGCCATTACATCACCACTCCATGAACTTTCAAGTTCAAGCATCTGGGGTGACGCCATAGCAAGTGAGGATCTATTTTTTCAGAGCCTTGTAGTTGGCAGCTACAGATGCATCAAGGTCATAATAAGCTTCCTGAGCTTCACTGGTGAGGAATGGCACAAGAATATGAACCCATTTTTGTTTAAGTCAGCTATGCCTCACCACCATTCTTTTGAATATCACTACATAAGCCTTAATATTATCTGATCGGCTGAGAGGCACAAGTACTTGTGAGGTTCCCAATGCCTAATTTGCTAATCTTAATGCCACCTCTGCATTCCACCACACTTCTGCAAAGTTCGTCTGTTGCTTTGTGACTTGAACTTGGAGTTCTTACAGTTGTTGCTCTAGCTGTTGTGCTAGGGCTGTGATGTCCTCCAGGCCTGTCATCTTCTCCAGGAGAACCCTGCCAACTTTGCTACTGGGAACAAATCAAAGTAAGACATAATGAAGTGTTGTAGTTTCATAAGACACCCTGTTTATTTTTCTGGTTGAAAAACAAAACAAATAAGTAAGAAATGATACCCGTCATGTTTAACATTTATTGATGGCTTGTCAAGCCACTGTCGGGGGTTTAGTTTTGCTGTTATTTTTATAGCAGAGGAAACAGAAGGGGCAAGTCTAATGATGTCTGTCCCAGAGATGAGGTCATACATCTTCCAATACTTGCAATATCTTGTAACAACTGTTACATTTGGGCCATGTCATTGGCAGGTTATACATTCTCCATCATCACAAAAGGACAAAAACTGAACAGATATTAGGAATCATATTACTTGACAAGGAACACCTGACTTGCAGGGTCAAAAGAATCTAACAGGGGAAGGGCTGACCATACAGCAAGGGTGAAACTGCAGTGGCAAGAAAAAAGTCAAGGAACAGCACCAGAGGAAGATTGCAAAATTGCAGGGGAAACTGCAACGACTACAGGAGGAATAAGATGAACCCGGGTTCATGCATAGACGACAAATAAACCTGAAGGATTTTTCTGCTTCATGTTTTGAATGGGAGAGGGCCTGACCAACCTGTATAACACTTGCAATATCAAACATTAAGAAAAAAAAAAAGAAGTGTAATCCTATGGATGGCCATTCAATGAACTTTCATTCCCATTCAGTTAATCTTTTATGATAACTAACTTGTGTATTTTGATATTACAGTGGAGCATCTTGTTTTGTGATCTGTCAGTGTTGGGGGTGCACTGCAGCTCGAATTTTGTGTAAGAAACAACTTATTTACAATAATGATTTTATTACAATTATCATCTTGTATCTGTTGATGTGCATTGTACTTGTGGGACTAGCAGGAAAGTAAAGTAGTTTTGGTCACTCATGCTCTGGCTTATTTAGTTGCCGCTCTAGGGATCAGCAGCGCATGTTATAATCATGATGCCTTGCGGCAAGAAAAGGAGCTTTTAAATCTTCCCAGTATTTTGTTCTAACACCTGTGAGACACTCCCAACACTCAAGTGTGTGACACTGTTGAGTAACACATACATGGTAATCACTCAGGCTAAAATTGAAGGCCTTAATGTTTAGTTCAACTGCAAGTTGTTTTGTCTAAATAGACCAAAATGTACAAATACCATGAAGACAGAAGACACAAAATGAAAGCTTTAAAAACCATTATACATTTCATAACTGACATACAGTACTGTTTTAAAATGTTAGCTGTCAAATACATTAAGAACTGCATATCCTGGCAGTGCAGTGAATGTGACTATGCATATTTTATATTGGATGCATGAAAAACATCAAAAAGTGAAAAGAAGCAATACCGAAATAATTTGATTAGGTAATGAGAAAAAATGCTTCTTTGCTGATTTTTATCAATGCTTTTCTCAGATCTGTCTCTCTATAACCATACTTCAAACACTGCAATGATTCTATTTGCATTTTCTTTTTATATTCACCCGAATCCTATGCATTTGTACCTTTTTTCATAATTGCTGGTTTTGACATACTCAAGAGGTTGTTACTATAGAAACCAAAAAGCTTATAACATAATTTCAATCACATGGTTTAAAGACAAGTCATTTCTGCATATTTCATTATTTGAAAAAAAAATGCAGTTCATTGATGTACTTCATATTTCAGAATCAATCAATGGGTCACAGTTATAACATTGTCTCTGACCTGAAGCCAAATGCCCATGGAATGCGGTCTTCTGTAGACAAGCCATGCTCAGTATGTACAGTACAGTACTTAATTTCATTCTACCAAATTAAATGAAAATTTGTATAGATTCTTATTAAATATGCTGAAGTGTTGCGTGTTAGCTAGGCATGCATGAAATTGTTCTCTATACTCTGTACATATGACAATACTGCCACTACTACTACTACTACAATCAATGATAACTCACAGTTCAGATACAAGACGAGGAACCTATTCCAATCACCAAAGATCATGACACATAGAAGAAAGGTGAGTCGCCTCTTATAAATTACTTCTGAATATCCATATCCTAACTAATCAATTTATTCAATAAAAAATTAAAAACTTCAAGTGGATTAAACAGTTACATAGTTGTTGATCTTCATCTGATTTCTTCTAATGGCTATTGACGTGTTAAGGTTCGGGTGTGAATTTATGTCATACGCAGCACTGTAATTAATCAATGAATAACACATTCATGCTAACCTACATGTATCACTTTGTTTTTTTGTTATCTTTTATCTTATGAAACTGCAAACATAAAAAATATATACCGTACAGTATTTTTGATAAAAAAGAAGAAAAATAAAATACTAGTATGTTCTTTGCCACTCAGTGGTGCAGAGAATACCTAATCCCAAATTCATAACCAAGCTGTTTTTCTTACAAACCTTATATTCCATAAATATATTGTGAGATAAGAAGCAAACATTGACCTTGGTGTTGATCGAAAGCAATATGTGCTGTTGTTGCAAAAAAATGGAGGTGGTGAAAAACTTGGGAAAATGACCTGGGCTCATTGGTTTCTTATAGAAAAGTGATAGGCAAACAAAGTAACACTGTGGGAAGAAAGAGAAGACCCACTACATTTGCTGACTGTCAAACAAATCTCAGAGGTAAATGATGTAACAAAGAACACCATAATGAGGGTGACATGGCAGAAAGCAAAAGGAGAGAAACTGGTGAATCAACAAATTTGAAGTAACGCCAAATTCGGAAAAATGAGATGGGTTCATGTATGGGTTCATGTGTTTCTTAAGACAAATTGACTGGGAAGGTGACATGGCAGAAAGGAAAAGAAGTGACATCTGCTGTATGTGATGCAGATTTCAGAAGCCGATTACACGATAGGAAGAAGAAAACTAATGGCAGTGACATCTGCTGACTGTCACAAACATACGGTGTATGAAACCTGATAGTATTTGAGAAATACCGGGCTAGACCCATGGTCTTGGTGTTAATTGGAAGCTTATGGCCTGACACAATCTGGAAAGTCTAAAAAGTCTAAAAATCTGAGCTTGATTGGTAAGGTGACATGACATGAGACACTTTCTGCCTGTCCTACTGATGGGTAGAAAATTTTATTGTGATAACAGCTTGATCCTCACATAGATAGATAGATAGATAGATAGATAGATACTTTATTAATCCCAAGGGGATCATTGATATTGATATACAGTATATCAAGACAGAAAGAAACTCCCAGTACAGTAACTGTCTACAACTTGATACTATTTTCATAATATTGACATTTATAAAATATACAGTATTAATATATGAAAAAAATTCAAAGAGGTACCTCATTACACCTCTGTAATGGTGAGAACTATTTCATACAGAAAATTTCTTTCTAAAATACCAAAGACAAAAGTAAAACGTTTCACAACTTTGTGAAGCTTTTAATAATGTATCTTAAACATAACAATACCAATGTTAATAACAATGTGTCTTAGACTTGTAGTGGTAACAATGAGCAAAGAAGCAAAAACTCACACTGTCCAATAGTAAGGCACTTATAGATGGTTTGTTTCAATATCACTAACAAATTAAGTGAGATAAAATGATCTACAGTGTTGCTGGCACTGAACAGAGATTCAATACCCTCTTAACACTAACTGTTTTAAATGTTTCTGTTATGAAGACATTTTAATAGGACATAAATTGGATATTTTTTTTCTTTGCACATAAGAGAGACACATCTAATACAATTTAAAAGAGGTTGTCAGATTGTACTAGTTTTTCCAGGTAGACAGGCAGGTTTCAGAGGAGTTGTATAATTAAGCTTTACTTTAATTTTAAACCAGATGAGGTGTAAAGTTTGAAGTTTGACCAACATAAATCATTGTTTTTTTGATAGATGTATTTGAGAAATGTGGATTATTAATCTCTTAAATTTAGGGAAAATGATTGTTTATTTGGCTTTAAGATTTCTGAAAAGCATAACAAGCTACAATAATAAAACATTTCTTCAATGGATTGGCACCTTATCCACGTCTTGCTTTCACTTTCTTCCCAATTTTTTCCAGGATGGGGTCAAGCTTAGATTTAATACATTTCTGAATTGGAAACAGCAAGTCAGAAAATTGATGGAAAATCTCATGGCATTATGTTAAAACATTTTGGAGGTTCAAATCCTGCTACTGACACTGTGTGTCAATGAGTAAGTTATTTCCCCTGCCTATGCCACAATCGGAAAAGAAAACAAAAGAAATGTAACCAATGGTATCGCAAATGTTGTAAATCGCCTTAGATGAAGGTGTCAGCCAAGAAAGTAAATACTAAAATAATGGATTCTGTATACTTTTAAGACTTACTGTTTTTCAATTAACAGTTCTGTTTTGAATATAAAAGCATACCTTCATGTAAAAGCATATGAATAATGATGTATAGTTATTTACTCAAGCTGCTCATAAACCTTTATAAATGAACTCACTTTCCATGAGAACAGTCTGCTGACAAAACTTTTAATCCTCTTCCATTGAGATATTTGTAGAAATACTATCCTTAATATGTTATGTATATTCAGCTAGCTCTTCTACTGATCTGTTACATACATTGCATTCTGAATGGCCTTTACCGGTCATTGAAGAGATTCCTGGAAAGGCTAAATCATATCCTGCCATTTTCAATACAAATTAATTATAAGAGCAATTGAGCAGCCTCTTACAATGGTGTCAAGGGTGATTTGACTCCATATTGCGAGCATCTGTAGAACATCAGCGAAAAATCAAGACTTGCATACTGTGAGAAAGCAAGGAAGGGTGGCATAATACTGGGCTTAGAAAGAGTAAAGCTTTCTTGTAATTAGCAAGTTAGCTAGCACTTCTTAATATGTGTGGTAATACAGAACATTGTGTTGCCTCAAGGAAGACTTCCAGCACTGTTTCAATCAATGGAAGATACATATGGAGTGGTGTAGAGATTAGGAGGGGAAGTATATAGAAGGTGACAATGTTTAGAAAGCTGTAATTTATCAATAAATACTTCTTTTTACCAATCTGTTTATTTTTGTGTCTCACCTCATATTCCATATAACGATATATTATTTACCCTACACAACTCTAGGCGACTCACATGCAGGTAAACAGACTTGAGCTGAGAGAACTTTCTGCCTTTTCTGCGTCAGTGGGGGGATGAGATAGCAGGCTGCTTGCCGCTTGTGTTGTTTGACACATTTACAACACAAAAGACGAGTTTTTTCATAGGATTTGGTAAATCTAGTTTAAATAGCAGCAACCACATATACACTGTAAATGTAAATATACTACAGTTATTTTTTATGAAGCAATGCTCAAAGTAATGACAGCTGTCTGCTATAATCAATTTAGTATCACTGACACACCAAAGCACAAGAAACGTCTAGGAGTTTAATTAATTTATGTACAACTCATTTTGCCACCTTTTCAACAGTTGCTGAATGCATGGGGAATTTACACCTAAACAGTTAATTCAATAAATGATTTTTTCAATTCATTGTGGTGTGGTCCTTCCAAGACTATTTTAATATGGTTTAATGAATGTTTTTGGTGGCTGAAGCTTTCTTCTTTTAAACATGCAGGACACACAGCCTAAAATCTATGCTTTTATTTCCAGTTTTAATGTCACTACACTGGTTACCTGTGTCATTCAGAATTGACTTTAAAATTCTGCTTATGGTTTATAAAGCCTTAAATAATCTCGCCCCATCTTATATATCGGAATGTCTGACACCTTATATTCCAAATCATAACCTCAGATCCTCAAATGAGTATCTCCTTAGAATTCCAAGAACAAAACTTAAAAGAAGTGGTGAGGCGGCCTTCTGCTGTTATGCACCTAAAATCTGGAATAGCCTGCCAATAGGAATTCGCCAGGCTGATACAGTAGAGCACTTTAAAACACTGCTGAAAACATATTACTTTAACATGGCCTTTTTATAACTTCATTTTAATCGTAATTTAACTTAATCCTGATACTCTATATGTTGAATCTCCTCAAAATAACTATTCATGGTGGCTCTAAAATCCGTACTGACCCCTACTCTCTCTTCTGTTTCTTTTTCTGGTTTCTTTGTGGTGGTGACCTACTCAAAGCTTCATGATGCTCCAACAATGATGGACGGATTAAAAGGCAGAAGTCTACGTGACCATCATCTTCATCAAGCCCTTCCGTGAGAACCCTAAATCCAAAGAGGACTGTTTCATTTATGTTAGGTAGAATGCCCAGAGGGGACTGGGCGGTCTCATGGTCTGGAATCCCTACAGATTTTATTTTTTCTCCAGCCATCTGGAGTTTTTGTTTTTTCTGTCCCCTGGCCATTGAACCTTACTCTTATTCTATGTTAATTAATGTTGATTTATTTTGTTTTCTTATTGTGTCTTTTATTTTTCTATTCTTTATTATGTAAAGCACTTTGAGCTACTGTTTGTATGAAAATATGCTATATAAATAAATGTTGTTGTTGTTGTTGTTACTTCATTTTCTCAAAACTCAATGTAAAACAGAATTCAACCAGTACAGTTTACATCTGTATCAGATTACATCTTGCCTGAAGAAGGGGCCTGAGTTGCCTCGAAAGCTTGCATATTGTAATCTTTTTAGTTAGCCAATAAAAAGTGTCATTTTGCTTGGCTTTTCTCTACATTCATAATGGCTAACACAGTACAACACCCTAGTAATACCAATACAGTTTACAATAAATATAACTCAGACTAGTTGTGTAGTCTATTTAGAATAGCTCAATCTTAAAACTCTACCAGTGTTTTATTTTTGCATCTCTTGCAATAGCAAACAATTTCTACTTGATGGAGTCAAGGACACTTCTAATGTAGATATATGAATGTCTAGGGAAGACAAAGCAGGGTAGATTTCAAATGGCTTAACTGAAATGAATCCAGGTTGCATTTGTTGGAATTTATGAGCATTCAATACTAGTGTCAGGGGATTTCTAAGAATCCCATAATGTGGGGATTTTATTTCAGTGGCCCATCTGAAAGTCAGTGCTCACTTAAGGCTTTCTCAAAGTACTGTATTTATGTGAAAGCATTGTTTGAAATCGGCTCATCAAGGAGCCAGTAAGCTGCCTTTGGGAGTTTTATTAAATGAATGTTCTAACACTGCTACCTATTTCAGTGTTACATGTTTAACTCTGATTTATGTTTATTTGGATAACTGATGCATTTCCCCAAAATTGCCTTCAAATTACCAGTTTAATCCTTTATATGTTTATACAGTTAAGAGAAATAGCTGGTTAAATTACTCGTTGAAAGTCACACAGTTTGTTAATGGTGAGTGTTAATAAAGCAAATTGTCAGTGGCATGGAATTCAATTTAGTGAGGCTAATGCAAATAAAACATGAATACCAATATGTAACATAAGGACAACATAGTCATTTCGCAGCAGTCTCCAAATTGCTAAATTCTTGCTAGACAGGAGCAGTTCCAAATTAAAGTTTTAAGAGGGGCAGGCACAGGTCAAAACACAGGTATGTCTAATAACTAAAACCAAAAAACAAAATCCAAAGTTCATTTTTAAAATGAAAACTAGGTAAAAAGAAAACAACAAAACCTTAATATTCCTTCTTTCTAAACTGCAAACAAGCAAATTGCCATGGCTTTCCCTTGAGAATTCATGGTTGAAATATCTCACTAAGGATGCTGCAGTGTTTTTGGATCATGGCCACCACAGGTCACAAAAGCGGGCATCATATGTATAGCAATCCTCCATCATGATAATGAACAGAAACACAGATTAGCAGCAACCCATGGAGATACAAAGATGCAGCATGGCAATGCAATGGTAACACCAAAATAAGATCAATTATTCACACCAAACCAAACAGTACATATATTAACACACTGATAACACCAAACATGCAATTTAACAAAAAAAATAGATATGTTCATCTGAGAAGTGGAGAACACTAACGTCAAGATGTTAAGTTTCATCTTCTGGGTAAAAGGTTTTATGAGATCTAGTAGTCCAGGTCTTTATTAACTTAGGTTGTTGAACAGATGGAACAAGAATAAACAGAGAGTGGGTGTGAAGTAACAGTATAATAAAATCTTAATGACTTTATTATTAAGTTTAGAAAAGTAGAGTGAATCAAAGGTGGAAATATGGAAGCTGATTCTAGCTGCAGCACGTATTACTCTGTCTTGTCTTGTATCTACCTGTCTTTGGCAGAGACATTGCCATATTATACAAAAATAGAAAAGTTCATTCACTTTCTGTAACAGACCTGCAGATATGGATTATTGCATCTTAAAACAAAATGGATGCATTTATCTATCTCAAAAGAATTTTCTCTGGTAAGACTTCTTGATAATAAAAGATGTGATGACCTATGCCAATGCCCATATAACCAGTTCAGGTAAGAACATATGTAATTTAAGAAACAATTTGGTCTATCAAGCTCATGTGTTTAGCTCATAGCTCAAGCTATCTGCTTGAGACGGAGGTTGTCAAGGTTTGTGTTTCAACTTCATAACTTGGTGAACACGTTCTAGATTCCCACAACTCTTTACATGAAGAAGAGCTTCCTGCATGTTCCATTAATTTCTACTAGTGTCCTTCAGTACGCAATTTGCCGTTATACTTCATTAATGTATGCAAGTTTATCAACATTTGTGATGAAATTCATAGAGTGTTGTCATATCAGGCCATCAGCAAACCTGATCATTCTTGTAGAATGCATACAATATACCAGTGGTTCTCAACCTGTGGGGCGGGCCCCCCTAGGGGGGTGTGAAGTAACAAAAAGGGGGGCGTGAAGATGTGAAAAAAAGAAAACAAGAATCAAAAATATGAAAAAAAATCTGTTGAAACCAAAACAAATTAACTTAAACTACATTCTGATACTAGAACAATAAATATAGAGTTAGATAAATGTCGATAAAAGTTATGTAGGTATAATAAAATATGCATCTACATTTCAAAAAAATGTTAGGGGCGATTAAAACTGTTATGAAAACTCGGGGCGCAAATACTTAAAGGTTGAGAAACGCTGCAGTATACTAAATTCAGTCATTCATGTACAGTGAATAAATGAGTGATGGTAAGAAACCTCCTTATGCAACACCTATACTTAGAGATGTCCCCTTTAGCTTCACCACTTGTTTTCTTTCAGTAGTCCATGACAAAAGGAATAGTTTTTACACATATACTATCAGTTTGTTAAAATTATTGAGATAACTGTGTTTTAGGAGTTGTAATTAATAAAGAGGTTCCTGACAGATGTGCTAGGCGATTATTCATGTTAAAGAAATGATGAAGCTTGAAAGACAATGCATTATCCACTGACCTGTTTGTTATGCTGGCAAACTGACATGGATGCATGTGCAGGTGAAACAAGAACTGAGATATGATTATTGGAAATGTCCTCTTTATGAAAGACATAACTGCCAAAGTTCCACAGTCTTTGAGGAAATATGAAGATGATATATTTGAAGCAGGCATTATATTGGCCTTCCTAAGGCAGTCTGGAACTTTCCCTTATGTAAAAATAACAGCAAACTGACCAGCACAGAAGACACAGTATGTATCCTTACACAAACATGGACGAGTCTAGAGGCAATCCTGTTCTGTATGCTGAGATGCAACCTTATACTACGCTTCTGCTGAAGACACAAATTTGTGTGCAATCTATTGCGTTGAGCCTATGACATACAGTAGCTATACTCGTAGGCTATGCCATCAAAAAGCAGTTTATACTTTGTGTCACGTCACACTTTAGGAATATTTCTGAATGTTAGTTGCCTTTGTTTCTAGCATGCAAGAAAAGTGAATGATCTATTAAAATGCAGGCAATTTTCCCCTCCAGTATCACTGTTCCTCTTGCTACACATTTTCTTCTAAAGAAGAAAATACATTTTTTTTTACTTTTTTATACATACTAGAAACATGTTTCTATAAATACATAGTTACCAGACTGGCCAATCAGAGTTGCAGGGGTCTGTGTAGGATTTGCATCGATGAAACATTTTTGAAGGGTGCACATCAAGCTATGCTGTAAATATGCCATAGGCGGCATGGACTAATAATAATAAATAATACATTTTATTTATATACACCATTCCCATAGTCATACCTACACTATGGGCTTGACTCTGTAGAATAAATCTGACTTTATTGAATGCTGGGACCCATATTTAATGGCTTTGAATTTAGTGACATCCCCATTTTTTTGAAAAAGCCTGGATTTTTACCATCTGTGGAGTTGTTTTACTTATCTCTGATTTTCATTAAGTAATACTTCCTTATTCAGGGTTGGTTTCTGCTTTGTACCAACAGCTGCCAGGAAAAATTCCAACACCCGGCAACAAAGATGGTGATACTGAAACTAATGTTTTTTCTCAAGTTATAATTCTAAGTTCAAGGTAAGGTAATTATTACATGAAAGACCACAGTTTTGAGGCGATGAAGATGGACGTTTTCAGGTAAGGTAGTAACACTCACTGATCATAGCACCAGACAGTAGTAACGTGTTGCACATTAATTAGCACATGCAAGTAAAAATTTCACTGCATGACTGTGCATATTAGTAACTAAATATATTTTAATAAATATATAAATTTATCAAATTTCACACATGTAAAATCATTTGCTTATTTGGAGATAAATGAAATTATTTTTGCCCTTCTAAAAAATCTCACTCACTTGCCATGTACTTTACCATACTGGATATTACAACAAATGTGCAAACCCTGAAATCACTGCAGTTCCAGTTTAACCAACTGAAATGGTTAAATAGCTACAGATTCCATAGCTAGTGTGTGATTCAGGGGACCCAGAACATTTTAGAGGTTCTTAAATTAGTGTGGGTGTACATACTGTTTGACTTAAACCCTAATTAATTTAGTTCAATTTAGTTGAACTTGAAACAGAGAAGCAAGGCTGTTGTTGAATCTATACTAATAAAAGGCAAAGCCCTCACTGACTCACTCACTCACTCACTCACTCACTGACTCATCACTAATTCTCGAACTTCCCGTGTAGGTAGAAGGCTGAAAATTGGCAGGCTCGTTCCTTACAGCTTACTTACAAAAGTTGGGCAGTTTTCATTTCGAAATTCTACGCGTAATGGTCATAACTGGAAGGTATTTTTCTCCATTTACTGTAATGGAGTTGAGCTCGAAAGCCATGGGGGACGGAGTTTTTTGTGACATCATCACGCCTTCCACGTAATCACGTGAACTGACTGTCAACGCAGTGCGTAGAAAACCAGGAAGACCTCCAAAAAGCACTGAAGAAAACATGCATTATATAATTGAGAAGGCAGCGAAGCAATAAGAAGCGAGCGAGTGACATATACTACCATATTCATGAGTGCTACTACTTCGGAAAGAAAGCACGATGTAAACCTAAACTTTAAATTAAGTTCATAGACAGGCTGCCGCTGGCGTTTCTCATGCCCACGAGTAATGCAGGATACAAGTTTAATGAGAGGACGCAGGATATAAACGAGAGTTTTGATCACTTTGTAACTAAGTTAAAATTGCAGGTGAAGGGGTGTGCTTATGCAAATTCCGAGAGACTGTGTTTGTGGGGGATTGACACTTAAGGCGGGTGGGGGAGTCACGTCATCATCTCCCCTCCCATTCACCTCATTTCGCTCTGAGCTGAGCTCCGTGGCTAACACCGTCTTACGAAGCAACTTCGTCACACTGCCACCAAATACTCCCAGAAAAATCCACAAGTTAATACACACGCTGTCCCTAGAGTTTCTCCACACTGAATCATTCAGGCACTACTTACAAAAGGTTACATGGACAATCGTGTTACGTTATTTTTAAAATCTTTCCTTTTCTTAGCACAAGCACAGCTGAGAAGCATGATGCATGTGCTCCATAACGCGTTAAAAAATAATGCATTTAATCACACTTTGCATTACAAGCAAAGGGGAACTTTTGTCAATGCATGATTTCCTGGTACACCAATTACATTGATCAGCGCATCACGATTCATTTTACCCTCGCACCACCTTGGTTTGAGAAGAAGTCTGAAAAAATATGAGGTTAACACAGAAAAACAGATCACCAATTCAAGCTTTATGAATAATCGATTCGCAATCAATAATTGTTTTGGTAAAGCCAGTGTAATCCTCCTTCCATTTTATAATTTTTCCGCCACTAGCCATGATTAAATGAACGGTAAAAAAGTAAGAGCGAAGCGATCGGGGTGACTTATTTAGGCAGGCATATATATGACAGCAACACTCATGATAATGTCAATCATGTTACGTTATTATTAAAATGTTTCCTTTTCTTTTTCATTACTTCTTTAACACAGTACTTCTCCGCTGCGAGGAGCGGGTATTTTGCTATATATATATATAACGTAACATGATTGTCAATGTAATTGTTTTGTCACTGTTGTGAGTGATGAGTGTTGCTGTCATATATATATATATATATATATATATATATATATATATATATATATATATATATATATATTTACACACACACACACACATAAACATATATATATACATATCTATACATATACACATAAATATACACACACACATATATACATAAATATATATATATATATACATACACACACACATATATAAACATATATACATATACATACATATCTACATATATACACACACAGCTATTTCGTATCAGTGCAATACGCTGCTTGTTAAAACGGATGATTCCCGCTCTTACGTGCAAGTCTGCGTGGATATTATGAACTATCGATTTGTTCAAGTTCTATTTAAATTTTAAATAGAAGGAATTTTTATTTAGTCGACAGAAATATCTTTGGTAGGAATGGTAAAACAGACAGGAATATTATTCTGAATAAATCAACTCAAACCTTAAACAACTTATAATATTTTGCTCTCCATAAAAATATATCCTGTCTAAATTATACAAGTTAGAAATAAAGTAAACGTTAAAAGAACAAACATTCAAATTTCTTTACTCTTATGTAATTTTATATAAAAATAAACTTAGATTTTAAATATCCCAAAAGATTTTGCTCTCCATAAAAATATATCCTGTCAAAATTATACAAATTCAAATATGAACATGCTGCATAACAAAACCTGGAAATATAAATAAAATGTGTTCCTTTCAGCAATAACAAATCAAATCATTCAGTTGTCTTTGCTCATATGTCATTTTAGAGCTGGACGCCTGGCATCTTTTTGGCAACAAGTTCGTTTCTGTTTGGTGTGAGGTTCTGTGTTGTGGAGATTCTCAGGATGGATTGCAGGTGCTCATAAGTGAGGCGACTCCTGTGTGCTGTTTTGTTAGTCTTTATCACTGAGAAGAGCTTCTCACACAGATATGTGCTACCAAACATGCACAAGGTTCGAGCCGCATGTAGACGGACTTTTTGTTCTTCAAAGTCACCAAAGCGCCGTGCAAACTCAGTCAGTGCGCCAGTTTATCAGCAAAGTGCGATTTGGGAACACCGTAGTGACGACTTGGTTTAACATTACTTGGCAACAGGGAAAGTGGGGCAAATTGCACTGGTGCATTTGTGTCTCCCATAAAAGCAACTTCACTTGAAATCAATTTGTGATTGTGCACGGTAAAACGTCCGCTGAAGTGTCAGATTCTTATTTAATTCTTCTGCTTTCTGTATCTTCTGCATTGCATTCAGGTTACCCTGATGTTTTGTCTCATAGTGCCGTCTTAGATTAAATTCTGTAATTACAGCCACATTAGCTCCACAAATGAGACACACGGGTTCAGTAAACATATACTCAGCCTCCCATCGGTTTTAAAGGCTCTATTTTCAGAATCAACTTTTCTCTTCAGCATCGTGTGAGCTAGCTTCGCAATAACTTGCAGCATCATAAGCTAGACTTGATTAACGCGTAAGTGTTGGCAAGGCAGCTGAAGCGCTGCATTATGGGATCTGTAGTTTATTGTGTTACCAGCGCTTCATATACCCGGCCATTAATAACAATAATACAGTATATAAAATGATCTCGGGGCGGATATAATTACGCGGGCGGATGTGGCCCGCGCCCTTGAGTTTGACACATATGGACTAAATAGAACTTGAAAAGATATATTTTTTCAAATGTGATCGCGCAATTCAGATAGAGTTGACGCGCACTACAGCCTGCATGCCTCAATAAGTCATCCTCCCTCGCTCTTACTTTTTACCGCTCATCTAATGAATACACTGAGTATGGCTTTACCAAAACAATCATTGATGGCGAATAAAGTATCCATTATTCGAGTATGTAGATCGGGATATATATATATATATATATATACCCCAGTATCGCAGCGAGAAGTAGTGTGTTAAAAAGCTAGAAAAGAAAAGGGAACATTTTAAAAATAACGTAACATGACTGTCAATATACAGTATTTGTTTTGTGAGTGTTGCTGTCATCAAGGATTTGATTATCATTATTTCTTTCAATCAGGTTCGTATTTGTAGGATGTGTTGTGTTCAAGTTACATTCCGTGTTTGTCAATCGCTGTAAAGATGACAGGTTTCATTCATCGATTCGTTTCTTACTGCATCAATAAACAGCTCGTCTTCTTCTTTATCTGAGACCTGACACACTGCATGCACGGGTTTTTTACACTGTCTTCCTTTAGCGGACATTGACTTTTTCCAACGTGTGCTTTGTTTCCGCAGTAGTTGGATTTATGAATATGCTTGTATGTATCAGACGCATCATATTTTTTGCTGCCTTTTCAATTGTGTAATTCGGTTTTGTTCAGCTCTTTGGAACTGTTGCTTTTATCTGTGCACTGCGCCAGTTCACGTGAGCCACTCGGTGTACATGCATCGAAGGTTCCCAGCTGTGCTGGTGCCATCTCGTGCTATGTCCATGGCTGTATTTAATGTTACCTTAGTCCTGGCACTTACAACTTTCTCTCGCAGTTTCGCTGAGTTTGTGTCAAACACCACCCTGACCATCTCATCTTCCTCTCCATAAGCACAGTCCTTCACCCGTGAATATTTAGTGGCAGTTTGCTATTGGATTGCCGCTGACGGACGGCCTTATATGGGCAGGCACTAAATTACAAACGCCAGCGCAGCCTGTCTATGAACTTAATTTAAAGTGTAGGTTTACATCGTGCTTTGTTTCAAGTAGCAGAACTCATGAATATGGTTGTATATGTCACTCGCCGCTTCTTATTGTTTCGCTGCCTTCTCAATTATATAATGCATGTTTTCTTCAGCGCTTTTTGAGGTCTTCCTGGTTTTCTATGTACTGCGTGATTACGTGGGAGGCGTGATGATGTCACACGAAACTCCCCACGCGTTGAAGCTCATCTCCATTACAGTAAATGGAGAAAACTGCTTCCAGTTATGACCATTACGCGTAGAATTTCGATATAAAACCTGCCCAACTTTTGTAAGGAAGCTGTAAGGAATGAACCTGCCAAATTTCAGCCTTCCACCCACACGGGAAGTTGGAGAATTAGTGATGAGTCAGTGAGTGAGTGAGTGAGGGCTTTGCCTTTTATTAGTATATATATATATATATATATATATATATATATATATATGAATGACCTCCAAAGAGCGCTGAGACTTTTGATATCGTGAACGTGTCTGCAAAAACTGGGGTCTCCTGCCCAGCAAAAGTCGAGCAGCCAGCGTGCGTGCATAGCTGTGACAGCCTTTGAGACGCTGACTGCGCTTCTGCCTTAAGTCAAAGTCAGCACTTTTAATTTTTTTCATCCTCCCCCTGAGCTATAGCCCAGACAAGTGCAAACACGGGACCCCTTTTCTACACCGCGGCAAAGTAATATTAAGGCGATTCGAACTTATACGATTATGAGGTCGTCAGCTCGGATTATGAAGACACGCACAGGAGTGGAGGACTGACAGTGCCATCACAGCCGATTAATGGCAGGGAGGTCTCACCAGTCTACACAAGACCCACCGCGACTGTCCCCAAAAGGCGATCATATCGTCAGCAAACACATCTCTCTATACTATATAAAATAAAATGGCAACTTTCCTTTCTTTACACCTTTTTTCCTTTTATCCCAAACCAAAGCCTTTCTCTCTTAACACTGCAGAGGACACAAAACTAATTTTCTTTAAATGCCGGTAAGGCACATTACCAGAGACAGAAATTTGAACGTTCACATAGAAAATGTAATTTCTATACCACAGCCGTCGTGTAGCGCCTTTCAAAAGGGATCTACTACCGAGAGATGATCCATATACATTTTAGCTGCTGTTAGTACTACTTACCTGTTGTGTTACACAGTCTTTAAAATGTAGTTTACCCGCAACCACTCCAGTAGTGCTCAATTTACCTGTACTTCTTAAAACGTTAATGTTTTACTGTTTAATAACTTATAGACTATATTTTATTATTTTTTCCTTGCACTCAGTGACCAAAGCTATACACACATATAGACACATACATATATATACACATATATATATCTGTGTGTATGTTTGTATGTATGTGTATATATACAGTATATACACACACACACACACACACACACACACACACATACATACATACATACATATATATAATTTGTGTGTGTGTATGTATGTATGTGTGTGTATATATGATGTAGATAGGTATGTATATATATATATATGTGTATATGTAGATATGTATATAGATATGTAGATATGTATGAAGATATGTATATATATATATGTATATATATATATATATAGATATAGATATGAGAACAAAACTCATATCAATGACAAAACAATTACATTAACAATCATTTTATATGTATATATGTATATAGATATGAAGATATGTGTATATATATGTATAGATATAGATAGATAGATAGATAGATATATATAGATATGAGAACAACACTCATATCAATGACAAAACAATTACATTAACAATCATGTTACGTTATTTTTAAAATTTTTCCTTTTCTTTTTCATACCTTCTTTAACACACTACTTCTCCGCTGCGAAGCGCGGGTATTCTGCTAGTCTATACTAATAAAAGGCAAAGTCCTCACTAAGTGACTGACTGACTCACTGACTCACTCACTGACTCATCACTAATTCTCCAAGTTCCCGTGAGGGTAGAAGGCTGAAATTTGGCAGACTCATTCCTTACAGCTTACTTACAAAAGTTGGGCAGGTTTCATTTCGAAATTCTACGCGTAATGGTCATAACTGGAAGCTATTTTTCTGCATATACTGTAATGGAGTTGAGCTCGAAAGCCGTGGGGGGCGGAGTTTCGTGTGACATCATCACGCCTCCCACGTATTCACACAGTATGTAGAAAACCAGGAAGAGCTCCAAAAACCACTGAAGAAAACATACATTATATAATTAAGAAGGCAGCGAAACAATTAGAAGCGAGCGATTGACATATAAAACCATATTCAGCAGCTCACATGAACTGACGCAGTGCGCAGACAAAAAGCAACAGTTCCAAAGAGTGCTGAACAAAAACCGAATTACACTGCTACGCTGAAATAGACAAACCACACGCTGTAACGCAATAGTAGAGGCTTTGCCTCTAACGCCGGCGTCCGAGGTTCGATTCCCGAGAGGGCATGCACTGAGTACGCGCGCTTTATGATTCATTTTAGCCTCGCATCCCCTTGGTTTGAGACGTATGAAAAAATATGCGGTTAACGCAGAAAGACAGATCACCAATTGAAGCTTTATGAATAATGAATACTTTATTCGCGATCAATGATTGCTTTGGTAAAGCCATACTCAGTGTATTCATTACATGAACGGTAAAAAAGTAAGAGCGAGGGAGGGTAACATATTGAGGCACGCAGGCAAAACCACAATAGCACGTGGGCTCGATGTACTGTAGTGCGCGTCAACTCGATCTGAATTGCGCGATCACATTTGAAAAAATATATCTTTTCAAGTTCTATTTAGTCCATATATGTCAAACTCAAGGCCCGCAGGCCACATCCGCCCGGTGTAATTATATCCGCCCGAGATCATTTTATATATTATTGTTATTAATGGCCTGGGATATGAAGCGCTGGTAACACAATAAACTACAGATCCCATAATGCAGCGCTTCAGCTGCCTTGCCAACACTTACCGCGTTAATCAAGTCTAGCTTATGATGCTGCAAGTTATTGCGAGCTAGCCCACACGATGCCAAAGAGAAAAGGTGATTCTGAACATAGAGCCTTTAAAAACCGATGGGAGGCTGAGTATATGTTTACTGACATTGCAGGTAAACCCGTGTGTCTCATTTGTGGGGCTAATTTGGATGTAATTACAGAATTTAATCTAAGACAGTACTATGAGACAAAACATCAAAATAACCCGAAAGACCTAAATGCAATGCACAAGATACAGAAAGCAGAAGAGTTAAAGAAGGATCTGACACTTCAGCAGACGTTTTTACCCGTGCAAAATCACAAAGTGATTTCAAGTGAAGCTACTTTTATGGGAGACACAAATGCACCAGTGCAACTTGCCCCACTTTCCCTGTTGCCAAGTAATGTTGAACCAAGTCGGCACTACGGTGTTCCCAAATATGCACTTTGCTGATAAACTGAGCGCACTGCGCATTGAGTTCGCATGGTGCTTTGGTGACTTTGAAGAACAAAAAAAGAATTTTGAGTTATTTCGCAACCCATTTGCCGTCAATGTGAAAACTGCACCTGTGCAGATTCAGATGGAGGTGATTGAGCTGCAGTGTAATGGCACACTGAAGGCAAAGTACGATACTGCACGGCCCGCACAGTTTATTCACTCCATTCCCGCAAAAATGCTCCAGCTCCGTCTACATGCGGCTCAAACCTTGTGCATGTTTGGTAGCACATATCTGTGTTAGAAGCTCTTCTCAGTCATGAAGACTAACAAAACAGCACACAGGAGTCGCCTCACTGATGAGCACCTGCAGTCCATCCTGAGAATCTCCACAACACAGAACCTCACACCAAACATAAACGAACTTGTTGCCAAAAAAAGATGCCAGGCGTCCAGCTCTGATAAAATGACATAAGAGCAAAGACAACTGAATGATTTGATTTGTTAGTGCTGAAAAGAACAAATTTTATTTATATTTCCAGGTTTTGTTATGCACCATGTTCATATTTGAATTTGTATAATTTTGACAGGATATATTTTTATGCAGAGCAAAATCTTTTGGGATATTTAAAATTTAAGTTTATTTTTTTATATAAAATTACATAAGAGTAAAGAAATTTGAATGTTTGTTCTTTTAACGTTTACTTTATTTCTAACTTGTATAATTTAGACAGGATATATTTTTATGGAGAGCAAAATATTATAAGTTATTTAAGGTTTGAGTTGATTTATTCCGGAATAATATTCTGTTGACTAAATAAAAATTCCTTCTATTTAAAATTTAAATAGAACTTGAACAGATACGATAGTTCATAATATCCAGGCAGACTTGCTCATAAAAGCGGGATACGACTGATACGAAATAGCCAGCCCATTTAATTATTTAGGAATGGATAAATAAATTAAGATTTTGTACAAATAATGTTTTTCATTTTTCTTCCTTCATGTATTCTGGCACCCCCAGCAACAGTTGCTCACACCCCAAAGACTGTATATATATTATCAATACTCAAATTATTCAGATGGTTTCAGTAATGAAAGGTCTTTGAAACTGCCACTATGCTGCCATCAGATTGTACAATGTATCTATTCCCAGGGACCTTGGTGCTAACTGTGACATCTTGTGTAGCGGGATTGTGGGCTCCAAACTATACATTGGGCGTCTTTGTAGTTCAGGATCCAAAGGACCAGTGGGAGAGAAGTAAGAAAAAAATGTTGGGCTTCAAACAAAATATGGTGCAGTTTATTTACAGGAGCAAGCAAAAACAAAACAAGAACAGTGTTAGTGGACTTTGATATACAGTCTAACAGCAATGATACACAAAACTAATAAAGAAAAAAACTGATTATTTACAGTTATTACAGTGAAAATCCCAATGTCTCCAAACAAAAACAAACAGGAAAAGTAAATGTATATACTGTACATGAAGTAACATCAGTCTCACTCGATGAAAACACTGGCAGGAACTTACTCCAATACTCTAATACTGTTCCAGAAAGAAGTATAATCTCTAAAAAATATTTACTAAGGAAAAATAAGTGTTTATATAAAAAAGTCAAAAAGTGCACCAAAAGAAAAACTATATACATATTTCCACCAATCAAGTACTATAACCAGAACAGATGCATAATACAAACAAAATATATGCAAAAATAGGCACAAACCGCAGTGATTTACTGTACCGTAAAATGCTTTGCAATAAACTGCTCCTCACACTCACCAAGTGGCCAAAAGACGACCCCTGCAGGCAGGAAGTGCCTTTAATATTCAGTATTGATTTTGCCGACCAATTTTATTGTCTGTCGCCTCTCCCAGTCAATCACACATGACGCGAATACAACCACACTGTGCAACATGTCACTCCTTTGCAAAGCCTCTAACTTTCTTCGAAAGTTTAACTATACTTAAATGGTTATTTTGTTTGCTTTGGTAATGTCTAGCTAGGCACATTACCACACTGACTATATTCAAAGTTAGACAAAATTATGCAAGCAAATGTTAAGAGATGGTTTTATCATACCATATATGATTAATGGATCCATCTATCCATTTTCTAACCCGCTGAATCCGAATACAGGGTCACGGGGGTCTGCCAGAGCCAATCCCAGCCAACACAGGGCACAAGGCAGGAACCAATCCTGGGCAGGGTGCCATGTTAAATAAAATAACTGAAACATGATGCCCTTTCACTAACTTTATCCTCGCAAAAATCATACCTGTAATTTCACCATATTTACTAAACTGCACAACCACCTTCTCAGGATTAGGGAAGAGGATAAATGGAAAGCGCTTTTAATACTCTATCAGGGCATCATGAACATTTGGTCATGCACTATGGATAATTACACTTGAACACCAGCAAAACCAAAGAACTGGTGGTGGATTTTAGGAGGGCCAGGCCCCTCATTGACCTTGTGATTATCAGAGGCGACTGTGTGCAGAGGGTACAGACCTATAAATACCTGGGAGTGCAGCTGGATGACAAATTGGACTGGTCTGCCAATACTGATGCTCTGTGTAAGAAAGGTCAAAGCCGATTATACTTCCTTAGAAGGTTGGCGTCCTTCAACATCTGCAATAAGATGCTGTAGATGTTCTACCAGACAGTTGTGGCGAGTGCCCTCTTCTACACGGTGGTGTGCTGGGGAGGCAGCATAAAGAAGAAGGACGTCTCACGCCTGGACAAACTTGTTAGGAAGGCAGGCTCTATTGTAGGAATAAAGCTGGACAGTTTAACATCTGTAGCAGAGCGACGGACATTAAGCAAACTCCTGTCAATCATGAAGAATCCACTGCATCCACTTAACAGTGTCATCTCCAGGCAGAGGAGTAGCTTCAGTGACAGGCTTTTGTCACTGTCTTGCTCCACTGACAGACTGAGGAGATCGTTCCTCCCCCACACTATGCGACTCTTCAATTCCACCCGGGGGAGTAAATGCTAACATTATTCAAAGTTATTGTCTGCTTTTACATGCATTCTCTTTAATTAAATTTTTTTTTTATATCAGTATACTGCTGCTGGATTATGTGAATTTCCCCTTGGGATTAATAAAGTATCTATCTATCTATCTATCTATCTATCTATCTATCTATCTATCTATCTATCTATCTATCTATCTATCTATCTATCTATCTATCTATCTATCTATCTATCTATCTATCTATCTATCTATCTATCTATCTATCTATCTAATGAAATAACCTTGTAGAATTTTAGTCTTTTATTTGTTCTATCACCAGGTAAACAGGGAAGGTTGCATCAGGAAAGGCATCAAGCCGTAAAAATCATGCCAAAACTTCTGTTGGAGAAATCTAGTCAACAAAAATAGCAGCCCCATATAAAAATGGGAATCGCTATGGAAGGAGAATAATAATTGAAGAAGAAGATAAATGATATTTTCTATAATATTCTAGGGTCCTATTTATATTGTCATACTCTTCTTCTTGTCAGATAGGAATTCTCACATACTCCAGCCAGCTTTTAAGGTGGCTCAAGCGAAATAATTATTTAAAAACTGCTAATTATGAATAAAATAATGCTTTGGTGTTATTTTGCGGTATGAATGATCTAACTAAAACAATAAGTATAGATACCATGAAAAGACTTTCTTATATTTTTTTCAGTTAAACAGTTCAACGGTTTTGCTAATTGTTATCAATGATTTATTAAGGACTTGAGTACAACTTTTTCTCCTATCGCCATATCATCTGCAAACCGGTCAACATTTTTTGTTGATTAAAAAAAATAAGCATCTTATTTTTGTGTGAAAGTAATTTATCGCTTCACCTCTTTGAAATGGAAACAGATGTATCAAGTAATGGAACGATTTAATCTCAACAATTTCCATATACAATGTTTTTGTGAAATCTTCACATAAATGTATGTTTTGTAGAACAGAATTGTGATGTTGGTATTTTGGAGCTTTTAATAGTTAAATCCACTCTAGAAGAATGAAGCCATTGTTTCAAGAGCATAAAGTATCCTTTAATAATTTTTACAGATTATAAGGATCTTGTGTATTTAAAATCAATGAAACTGTCAAATGCTGAAGAGGTTTAATGGACTTTCTATTTATTTTAATGTTATAGTTTAACTTCTGCCACAAGATAAAAATACTAAAGCAGATGCATTTTCAAATCATTTCAAATTGACTAAACAGAAGGAGGAACAGGAACCAGTTCTACAATGTGAAATGTTTATTATTGTTATGAAAATTATAAAAATATCTCAGAATTAGATGCAAAGGTGCTCAGTTTTTTAGTGTGCACTTTGTTGGATTGCTATTTGTATTTGTCAAGACACTTTAGCACTACAAAACAAAGGGATTTAATACAATCTACTTTTAGTGGCCAACAGTTTCACAAGATTTAATTGATTCTGTCAAGATCTATGAAATGTTCATTCATGCTAGTTTGTTTTTGCCCCAAGCTTTACCTATCCCTAATAGACCATGGACAGATGTCCCTGTAGACTTTATTACCAATTCACCACTGTCAATGGATACAGACAAGTTTTCCAAGGTGTCTCAAATTCAGTTGAAGGTTCTGTCACAAAAGCTCTTCAAGGTTTATTGGCTCCTTCAAAAGTCAGTCTTTTGGTGTATGGATGAGCATCCCACACAGGTTCACTTTCATCCTGTACTTCATGTTTCCCTAATAAAGCCTGTTCTGTCCCATCATGGTTCATGGTTTATTTGAATATGAAGTGGAGAATGTATAAGACATGATTGGCTGGCTCTCTTGTTTATTATCTAGTTCAGTGCCATGGCTGCATTCCAGAAAATATGATCTTGGGCTCCTGCATTTTTAAGTTATTTTCAGCTGATACATTCTGATAATAGTGAAGACATTAAGAAACTGCTTCTTAGACAGCAGACTTTTTCAGAATTTTATTAATGGTATTTTTGTTTTTACATTTTTGAATTTCAGTTATTTGTTATTCAGAAATTATTTTTATTGTCATGTCTTTTGCACTTCCTTGCTGTGAGTTGCTTTCTGATGACATCATTGTTTTTTTCTGTTTGAAACAACCACTGCTAAGTTATTACATTATTTCTAGACACGTGTGTTTGCGTGACTCTGCCCGTGATGTGTTACACATGTGTGCTTGGGAGGCAGCCAAAGAGCTTAAAGGAAAGAAATTTCCAGTCGGAGCAGGGGGTAGCAAAGTGCACTGATCCTTTCTCTTTCTTCCCTGCAGACCAAATGCAGGAAATTCTGCTGGGGCCTTATGCTGTCACTTCTGGGTCCAACCCAGATGACATCACTTCTGGTTTCACTCCAGAAGACATTACTTCCGGTTCCACCCCAGAAGGCATCATTTCCCCCTTCCGACTTTAAAACCATCTTGTCTGTACAATAACCTCTTTTTTGGACTCCTGTCTATAAAGACCCACCATAACAAATATTCAAATTTTCAGCCACTTTCCAATTATACAGGAGGCTGACCCAAAACCTTTTCACATGTCAAGCCTTAAATACTACCACAGATGTTAAACTGACTGTTTCATTTAAGGGTAAACTGGTCTTCCTGAAAACAGAAACTCCACAGACTTTCGTACAGAATGAGCTTGTGAACACAGCTTTTATCCATCATTTTATAGACTAGTTTAATTTGTGAAAGACCCCCCGTGACCCTCTGTTCGGATTCAGCGGGTTGGAAAATAGATGGATATTCCACGTCCCAAGAGCCAGCTTCTGTAGCCGAGGACTGGACCGCCAAGGTCCCCGCCTTCGGCCACCACCCAACTCACACTGCAGCCGACCTCCATGGCTAATCCCATAGGTGGTGAGCCCATGGGAAGGGGGAACCATGTTGCCTCTTCAGGCTGTGCCCGGCTGAGCCCCATGGGTGCAGGTCCGGCCACCAGGCGCTCGCCATTGAGCCCCACCTCCAGGCATGGCTCCAGAGGGGGGCCCCGGTGACCCATGTCCAGGCGATGGAAAACGCCATCCAAATTTTTTATTCTTCGTAGGAGGTTTAGTTGAACCACTCTTTGTCTCACCCCTCATCTAAGACCAGTTTGACTTGAGTGGCCCGACCAGGGGCATAAAACCCTGGACAACAGAGCTCCTAGGATTATTGGGACATGGAAACCCCTCCACCACAATAGGTGACGATTCGAGGATGTGCAAGCAGTGCAGTGTCAACACTGTATATGGTGGGGATGGTGCACTGCTGACCTCGATGCGGGACATTGTGGGTCGGTGGGGGGAATACTTCGAAGACCTCCTCAATCCCACTAACATGCCTTCCAATGAGGAAGCAGAGCCTGGGGACTCGGAGATGGGCTCCCCCATCTTTGGGACTGATGTCACCAAGTTGGTCAAAAAACTCCTTGGTGGCAGGGCCCTGGGGGTGGATGAGATATGCACGGAGTTTCTCAAGGCTCTGGATGTTGTAGGACTGTCTTGGTTGACACATCTCTGCAACATCGCATGGACATTGGGGACAGTGCCTCTGGATTCACAGACCGGAGTGGTGGTCCCCCTCTTTAAGAAGAAGGACCGGAGGGTGTGTTCAAACTACAGAGGGATCATACTCCTCAGCCTCCCTGGAAAAGTCTATTCGGGGGTTCTGGAGACGAGGGTCAGTCGGATAGTCGAACATCGGATTCAGGAGGAACAGTGTGGTTTTTTGTCCTGGTCGCGGAACAGTGGACCAGCTCTAAACCCTTAGCAGGGTCCTGGAGGGTGCATGGGAGTTTGCCCAACCACTCTACATGTGTTTTGTTGACTTGGAAAAGGCGTTCCACCGTGTCCCACGGGTAATCCTGTGAGGGGGTGCTCCGGGAGTATGGGGTACCCCCTGATAAGGGCTGTTCGGTCCCTGTACAACTGGTGTCAGAGCTTCGTCCTCATTGCCGGCAGTAAGTCAAACCCGTTTCCAGTGTAAGTTGGACTCCGCCAGGGCTGCCCTTTGTCACCGATTCTGTTCATAACAGTTATGGACAGAATTTCTAGGCGCAGCCAGGATGTTGAAGGGGTCCGGTTTGCTGGACTCAGGATTGGGTCACTGCCTTTTGCAGATGATGTTGTCCTGTTTGCTTCATCAGGCCGTGATCTTCAGCTCTCTTTGAATCAGTTCGCAGCTGAGTGTGAAGCAGCTGGGATGGGAATCAGCACCACCAAATCCGAGACAATGGTCCTCAGCTGGAAAAGGGTGGAGTGCCCTGTCAGGGTTGGGAGCGGGATCCTGCCCCAAGTGGAGGAGTTCAAGTATCTCGGGGTCTTGTTCACGAGTGGGGCGGATCGGTGCGGCGCCCACAGTGATGCAGGCTCTGCATTGCTCTGTTGTAGTGAAAAAGGAGCTGAGCCGTAAAGCAAAGCTCTCAATTTACCAGTCAATCTATTTTCCTACCCTCACCTATGGTCATGAACTATGGGTAGTGACCAAAAGAATGAGATTGTGAATACAAGCGGCTGAAATGAGTTTCCTCCGCAGGGTGTCTGGGCTTTCCCTTAAAGATAGGGTGAGAAGCTCAATCATCCGGGAGGGGCTCAGAGTAGAGCCACTGCTCCTCTGTATCGAAAGGAGTCAGATGAGGTGGCTCAGGCATCTGATTAGAATGCCTCCTGGACGCCTCCCTGGTGAGGTGTTCTGGGCATGTCTAACTGGGAAGACCCAGGACACACTGGAGGGACTATGTCTCCCGGCTGGCCTGGGAATGCCTTGGGATTCCCCCAGAAGAGCTAGAAGAAGTGGCCGGGGAGAGGGAAGTGTGGGCATCACTGCTCAAGCTGCTGCCCCCGCGACCCGACCTCGGATAAATGGAAGAGGATAGATGGATGGATGGATGGATGAGTTTAATTTGACCTTTCTTCCACCTCTGCATTCAAAAGAGGGAAGTGCATCAAAATCAGGCTGTAAGCTGTCTAAAGTGGAAATACTAAGGCTCTCTACAGATAGTGTGTTTATGACAGCCTGTGTCTTGCCATTCTTGTATCTTCTTCTGCCCAGATCATTTGCAGAGTTAATGATAAGATAGCTCAGTGACTTAAGTGACATGAAAAAGTGAGGTACTGTAAATATACTGATATAATGTGTTTATTACTTGTAATGTGTGGGTCACAGACTTGCACAAGAGAGAAGGAGGTGACACCAGGTTTCCAATAAAAGCAGCTTTATTGTTGTGTAGACAGGAACAATCTGAAGCATTTGACCAAATGGGAGCTGTCACATCAGCACTTGAACACACAGCAGGAAAGCAATGGACACTGACAGTCATTAAGCATTAGCTCCCTTTTTCAGATTAAAAGAAGAGATAGCTTTCTTCATTGAGCAGGTTCATTCTGGTGGAGAGACCTAAAATGAGCACAAGGCCTGGGCAGCGGCCAATTTTAAATGTTCTTTGCCTCAAACATCAAGCGACAGACACATCATGTGGTAAGCCTGGGAACTTGCAGTTGAACCGGCAACAGAAAACCAGTTCCTGCTTGTTTTAACAGTTTCACTGCACAGAGCAGCTTGGGGGTCTCATAACTGTATGCCACACTAAAATGATTAATACTTGGTGAACTTGGAAAACATTTCTACATATTTCATTTCCATAAACACTCAATTTGACACTTAAGTCCAAAATCATGTATTCTCCTATGCTAAATGCACCACTATAAGAAAATAAGAGTATCTTGTGTCTCTACTTTATACTGTCCTTAATCCTTTATTAAATACACTTTTAGATAATTGCCTAAAGCAGTCATTTGAAAATAAAAATTGAATTTCCACAAGTCATTTTTCTGAAGGGGCAGTATGGCAACACAGCCAGCAGTGTTGCTTTTTTTATAACAGTTATGCTCAGGTATAAATTGATAACTGCAATGTTTTTCCTGTGAATCTTTCATCAATTCTCAACTTGCTGGCTCACTCTTAAAATGTTATTTCTATTTAGAGGATAAAGACATGCTGCTAGGTTAAGTGGTGACATTGATGAGGTATAAATGAATGTTGAGGTGTACATTAGAGTATCCCACATTAGACTGATGGTAGAGCAGGTTGCTGACCTGCACTGCAGGAAAAGGCCTGTCTTTCCAATATCAGAATGCACAGACAAATGCAACATGATTTAAATGATACAATCATATAAAACAATTAAAGTTAAAGTGCAGGTTACTAGGTGTAAGAAATAATGAAATACCACATAAAGGCTGCCTGCAGACTTTGACTAAGTGCATATGAATTGTTCATTCTAAATATAGTAGCATGAAATTCACATGAATAAACACATGATTCAGATGAAATATACAGCAGGAAACCAGTAAAAGAATGTCCACTTATAGTTTACAGCTGATGAAGCATTTGTTTTCTATGAATGTTTAATTCTTAGTCAGTGCAATGCCCCCTACATCCAATAATTACTAATTGCTGTTTCATTCATAATACTACATCTTGCCAATCTTTTTTCATCATGGAAAAGTAAGACTGTACAACAGCTGACACATTTACATAGGAAAGAAGAAGATCTTTAATCTCACCCTGGGTCATCTGGCCTCCTTTGACAAATTGCAGCTTTCACTTCAGCTGTTAAGGTGGCTGTCCATAATTAGACCAAAAATGAATGGCCTGCTAGCTTGTTTGCATGACTAGTGATGACCTAACTGACTTTCACTTGGAGATGAAAGAGGCAGGAAATCACTATATTTAGAACATTAATATATGCGTTCTCTGGTGCATGTTTCCTCATCATCTAAATTCAAGGCCCAATAGCAGACTATGAAAAGTCAATAGCTCCAATGTTGTTCCATCATCCTGCCAACTGTCACCGCACATGCACAAATTCTAAAGCTGCAGCACACCAAACAAAATCTTATCCCATTGTTTTCCATTTGGAAGAGAGATTTTTGTTTATGAGGACAAAACAACAGAATAATAAATGCAAGGAAATGAGTTACCAGGCAATACTAATAAAGCTATATTAAATGAACGTTACATGTATAATAAATGTATGATTATTATACCTTGTTAAAGTGACTTGAAGAGAATCGCATAATGTAGTCCATTGGAAGTATTATCAAGCCATTGTAGGACTTAAAGTCCAATGCAGTTCACAACTTTTGCTGTCTAAGGCTCAATTATAATTAATTATTTTACTTTGAGAGCAATAATTGTGTTGTTTTTTAACAACTACTGCTCTATAGTTAATCGTTTTCCAAATTATGGGATAAAGTGGAAGAATACATAAATAGATCTGTAAAAGCACTGCTGTGAGAGACACCAATATAACCATCATCAGAAACCACTAGCTAACATGGGCTGTTATTATTATTTTTTTTAGTGTTTGTAAAAGACATAATTCATGAAAAAGCAAATGTAGGAATACATCTCAAAAATTCCCTAATAAATATCACAGGTCATAATAACTGGGAGCTATGTGTTAATACTGCACTGTTTGTAAAATAATCTGACCTTTACTTTGAGCCTCAGCACCAAAGCAGAAATGTCAAATCCATGTTGCCAGTGACACTCTTTCAGGGTAAACCAGGCATACTCTGGTTTAGAGAAATTAAGTTGATATTTTTTATCAGCTAACTGCTGTCTTTAGGAGTCTCAGAAAGGGTGAAAGGGAGACCTCCAAAATGTTTGATAAAGCAGATCAGGATTTTACTGGCCTGTCTTGACATAGGCTTACACTCCCGGCAGTCAGTCCCCAACTACTTTCTGCAAGCTTTGGTCTGTTCTGGGCAAGAATAGGAAACTTTTTTTAAAAAGCCCAGAAATAATAATAATAATGCATTTTATTTATAGGGCAAGAAATATACAGTAAAAAAAAAATCTTACAAAAGGAAAGGCAACTGTAAAATTCTGGGTTATTGTGACAGCCCAAAACAAAAATCTTTATAAATAATACATTTATTGCATAAAAACAAAGTATGTAAAAGAAACTAGAAAAAAGGAAATAGTAAAAAGTATTTTCCTACAAAGATAATCCAAACCAAACAAGTCCTAATAAACACTGCAAAGGCAGAAATCCAATGAACTGAACAAATTAAAGACAAGCAATACCCATGAAACTCATACTCAGCCTCAATTATCCACTGCTGAGTCTCTTTCTCTGACTTCAGTATAAAAGCAGTGGGAAGACCCAGCAGAAGTAACACCAGGATGGCCTTGCCTCCTCAGGCTCCTACCTCAAAGAATATAGAATGGACGAACATTTAAAGATATAGTACATTAATATTCAACAATACATAAATATAATGCTATAATCATGAAAAATCTGTACATTATTTATTTAAGTATTTCTTTTTGGTGTTGATACTGAATTCAATATTAATGCTAGTTTTCTGTTTCACTTCCATTTTTAATATTGTTTAAGATTATGCATGTTTTTTCCCAGCGCCAATCAAATCAGTTTTAACTCGTGACACATGACTTCAGAAGCGTGACGGTATGAAGGCCACATTATTCACTTCCTCTTTATTAGAGTTTGACTGATAATCCTTATAACATTTAGCACTCTTTTTCTGCATTAGTTTTGCTGATATTTGATTCTTTGACAACATTATTATGAGTACAATTTAGGGCTTAGTTTTGGTTTGAGGAAAGATTGGCTTGATTTCCTGGTTTAAAAACTACCGTATGTACACGCGATTAAGTTCTCCCGCGGATAAGTCAGGGCATGATTTTACCGTTTTATAATGTTGATCATATAAGTCGAATGTGAAAAACTCACA
The DNA here is from genome assembly GCF_016835505.1 of Polypterus senegalus. Classification (NCBI taxonomy): domain Eukaryota; kingdom Metazoa; phylum Chordata; class Cladistia; order Polypteriformes; family Polypteridae; genus Polypterus; species Polypterus senegalus. The sequence continues at coordinate 81,270,148 of NC_053160.1, forward strand.
CTATTTGTCTAACAGATTATATAATATGCTAACACCCACCTGAGAGTGTAACCACAGAGCACACTGCCTTTTTTTTCTATGTAGTGTGCCTACCTGACCACACGGTAATACGCAAACTATTCCGAATCGACGTTTGCACTGTTTTGTGTTTTTGTATCTTACACCATCATACACTTTTGTCGTAAGAGCATCCCTTATCTGTAATGGAGCATTCGATCAGAAGAAAATATGAAGCTGGATTTAGATTAAAAGTCATTGAAATGGTGAAAGAAATTGGTAACTGTGCTGCTGCAACAAAATTCCATGTGTCTGAGAAACTGGTGAGAGATTAGAGGAAGCAAGAAAATGTAAAAAAAAAAAAATGAAGTGTTGCATTTTTGAATGGGCATATAAGTCAGGGTCTGATTTTATGATCGATTTTTCGGGTTTCAAGACCTGACTTATACGCGAGTATATAAGAGTAAGTGTATTTCTTCATTTCATTTTCATTTTCCAGTCCCCAATTCAAATTACTTCTGCTAATTTTAGCAGAGCACATACAGTATGCGTTATGAAAGCATTGTTGAATTTTAGCTATATGCTATTTACTCAAACCCTCACTAAGCTCAATGAGTACTTCTTTTAGATGTTTGCTTAAATGAACATTTAATATTATTCATCACAGCCTTCTTTAAAAGGCATCTATACTGGGGTGAAATTGAAAGTGAGAGGACATTAATTACAGAGTAGGAGACTGGCCAATCTATCTCACCCGGTAAATTATCGTTTGTACCGTCCTTATAAATGTAAATGTTCCTGTGATCATATAAATTTAGTATTCATTGATAGCTAGTGGTGTTCTGCCAAGGTGGTATTTTGGCAAGCCTCAAAGAAATGCGAGGTACAATGATAAGGAGACAAAGCAGGTAAATCTTAGTAAAAAGCGAGCAGGGGTCAGAAGACCAGGAGGACAAATCAGTTAAAACTCCCTAGAAAGACTAATTTGTTAAATACACATACAGAGGGTTTTCTCACAAATCAAATATTTGGATGCTAAGGACAGCCACATGGCCATCTTGAGGATGACATTACACTTCACGCTTTTTGCTCCATCATGGCTGTGACCATTCACAAATTCATAAAATGGTGATGGCCATGACCAAAAAGAATATGAAAATGGTACTATAAAAAAACACTTGAAAAGTTACGATACAAGTAAACCCAATACATCTATTGGCAGACTGTCAGTTTAGCAAATGAGGCAAATGAAGAAAAATGCTTTACCATGTCAGTGCCAGGTCAGTCATACTACAAAAAAGAGAGAATTCAGCATTTGTGGTATACGTACAGAAAAAAAAAAATACTACAAACACTATTGTAGGTATACGGGTAAAATTAACTCTTGGCAGGACAAAATGAGGCAAGTACACAGAACACTCTTGGTAACAAAGAAGTTTGTCAGCTTGACTATATTATGGTTGACCAAGTTAGAACAAGTACACAGAGCTATCAAAAGTAAATACATCATCAGACTCTACTAATAGAACAGGTAAACAGAAGAAAATGAGGACACGACAGCACAGGTACAGGACGTAGGGATCTGAGAAGGCTGGCAGAAGCAATCAGTTGTTAAGAAATTTATATAAATAAACAGACTGGATGGAGGTGGAAAATAAACTCTTTAAAGGAACAAGAAATACTGTACATTGTCCTGAACAAATGTAACATAATAGTGAAGAATAACTGAGGGGGCTTTTTTGGAAAGTGAAAGCTATGAGATATGGCAGGCCAAAAAGATATCATATATGGTTTGCGATCAACTGTGGATGCTCTTAGAACATTCCTAAATGCAAATAATGCAAATGAGGCCAACATAACTAAGAATGCAGCGTTTGTGATAACAGAAAATAAAATAAGAAGAATACAGGAATTTTAAAGAAATAAAAAAGGCAAAAATATAAACAAATAAAACCCTATAGCTTTTTTTTTTTATACTAACATGGATTTATTTAACCCTGTAGCAGATGGGGCGGTTGGTTCATTTGCCTACCCAAACTGTACCTTTCATTAGATTTCTTAGGCCTCCACCACTCTTTCTCTGGCTCATCTTCTTGGCTGCAGTAAACCTCCTGACTCCATACTCAGCTAGGGATAATCTGGAAAGGCTTTTTAGGCCCTAACCTGAAACTACTGCGGAAGACATCCAAAATACAAATTTTAGCTTCTGAAATTGTCTGGGTAACACCTGAGCTTGACATTCTATAACTTCCACAGGCAGCTCCACAATCTTGGACATCAGCTCTCAATTAAAGGTCCAAGCAACATTGAATCTGCTTGCTCAGTACAATGGATAGTAGAAAGGCATGCAAAATACAAGGAGCTTCTCTGCTGCCACCTACTAGACAGGGGCAGATCTGACATTAATCTTTTAGTCTGCTAAATGTCATCTTTGCATTTCCATGCATTTCACCACCATGGCAGCATTTCTCTGTTACACCTTTGTGGGGAGATATATAAGTAAGATTTTCATTGTACCATGTACACATGACTGTTATAACTCCAGGACACACCATATCTTTATCCTTTTTGGGACACTATTTATAATTAAGGTACATGGCCAGAGCCAGTCAATCCATTAGGCATCAGAAGCAGTCACGTCTTCTGAGTGGCAACCCCCTAGGTCATCTAACTCTGATGAGTCTGAGTGGGCGCTGTTACCCACTGCCAGTTATAAAAGTTAAATTATGCACTCTCCATACACCAAGGACCATGCGCTCCTTAAAGTCCAAGATATATAGGTTGTCGAAGTCTAACAATAGCGACTACACACTACAGAAAATGAGGGCTGACGTCAGTATACCCCACCTATGGCTCCAAATGGGTATTGCAGGTCCTTTTTAACAGCATTATAGGCCCCTGGGCAAAGCAGTGCATTGGGGCCCCTACCTACACAACCATTCAGCAAGTCAGAACATACATAGATTAGCATGGGACCCCCAGGCAACTGCCCAGCATGCCCATGCGTTAAGACCGCCCTGGGGCTTCGACCAACACTGGACATGGCATTCCTTTATTGGTGGGTGTGGATCTTACTTCCTTAGGATTCTGCTATTTTTAGTATTTCATTGAATCCGTCATCACAAGTCATTCATTTACCTAACCCAATCAGCTTAAATGTTAGATGCTGGCATGTCAACAAGGTCTGGTTAAAAAGGTAAGCAAACCCCCATTATAAGAAAAAACACCTTTCTTTATCACTCAAAAAAATGTTTGTTAAAAACCTTGAAATCCTAAAAGTCAAAATCTACCATCATTATTTTTACAATTTCTAACATAAGAAGGCTTTTTCAAACTTTTACTAATGTGCATGAACAGTTCTCTTTGTGCATAAGTCTCTGTTCTATGATGTCCACATTAATAACAGGGAAAAATCAGGCACCTGCATCCACAGTTAAAATTACATCAGATAAATCATTTTCTAGCACTGCGGCCTAAAATAGTCAGTATGAGGCATTATTAAATCTATAATACCAGAAAAAAGGCAATACTGTATGTCATATTCTAAGAAATTAAACAACAAGATTTAACTTATAGTAAACAAACATATTCAAATAAAAAATATACCAAAATTGAGCAAATTAATCATCAGCCCATAATGCATGATACTGATAATTTCATTTCTTTTAGTAAAGGTTTAAAAAAAACACTTTAGAACAAAGTAGTTTACAAAAAAATGAGACATAAAGTTATTGTGCTTCTCAATTTATCCTAATAATCAGCGTTGCTTATAGTTTGTCTACAAGTTCTCATTCTATTAGAGATGTACAGTAGATTCTGTGTTTTGCCAACAAATTCATATATTTTTGAAATGGCAAAAGAATTTTAATCTTAGTGTACTCTAATGAAAAAAAAACTAATATGCTTTTTTTAAAGAATCTTTTGAAAATAGTTATTAATAACCATTTACATGAGTCTCAACATAGTATGAAAATATATAGATGAAAGTAATATATATTAATTACATATACAGTAATACAGTGCAATAAGCAAGGATTAATGCATATTAATAACTGGTTACCAGATAGATATTTTGTATTGGTTTATGGCCTTGTCAGTGTGAGAAAACTTTAGAAAAATAACCTCTTATTTTTCAAAACAAAATTACAACTCATTTTAAGTGCAACTATCAATTAACATATGATACTATGATAATTATCACTCCATATCCAACATATTATCTTCTAAGCTAGCTTAGCCATTCCTTTTAACGCCTACTAATATTTCCTCAGGTTTTATCTCAAATATAAGTTTTTTCAATCAACTCAATTCATACTTGCTTGAGATTGTTGTGCTGTACTGTTGCTTGGCAAACATGTCCATGCAAACAATACTCACTATGATTTAGAATTCTGATGTTTGGCATGATGACTGACCCATTCTAAATTATTTTCTGCTTCACTCTTTCTGGCAGAACACTGAGGGTCAGCTGCAACATGCTACATATAACCCCATTTGTGTATTGCATAGAAGAGTACGAAGTACCACTACAACAGCAAAATGGTGCTATTGAGAGAGGGAAGACGTTACAAATTTTATGACTGCAACTGCAACACTGATATTTTTACATAGGAGTTAAAATTTTTGGGCATAATCTCTAAATCAATTGATGATCTTATAAGCCATAGGAAAATTTACTTTCACTAAGTGTTACGTGGCTCAGCTCAGATGGTGTGGCTGTTTTAATTGAAGCAGAAACTCAGAATTACAGCTTTGCTATTAAGTTCACCAAGAAAAAAAGGCAGTGGTTTAGTAAGTATTTACTCAAGCCAATTAAACATTAAGAATACTGGTTTTGGTGATTTCAAGTTTTTCGAGAATATTGCTGTTGCTGATTCTCCCAGTCTCCCATACTGACCGTTTATAGACCTTCTAAATATAATGCGTCTTTTATTGAAGAACACTTGAGCATTCATAGTTCATACTCTTTCTCTGTTCGTTTAGCATTCATTTCCTCAGAGGTTGATGCGCTTGCTGCTTCCTGAGCAGCTCTTCGTTTTTCCACCCTAGCGGCCTGCTTCTTCTCTTCTTTCGTCAGCATCTTTTCGCATGAAAACTGATTAAGTCAGTGTTTGCGCTGCAATTACTTAGTACATTTTCTTGAATTTTTCACTTAAGCTGGCATTTAAGTCTTCAATCTGCCTTAGGAATGATTTAAGATATGAAGAGGTAGGGGAAGTGACGACGAAGGTGTTAGGGATGAGAACAGTGCCCGTACGTATCCACTGCAGGGCTGTCCTGCTGGCCGCTGCTGAGAGTTGATTCTACAATAAAATAAAATAAAAATAAAAAGACAAATAACAGTGGAGGTCAATCATCACCCCGAAAGCGGATAGCAGATGTCATGTAGTATATGTGTACCAAATTTCAGTTCTATAGGTCAAACGGTGATTTAAAAATCCTGGACAGACAAATGGACAGCCTCAGTAGCATATTATATATAAAGATTCTAAGACTTAGTATATCTATAATAATAACTTGGATAATTTTGTAATTGTAGGTGATTTTAATTTTCATATGGACAACCAATGTAACCAGAAAGCAACACAATTCATGAACTTACTGCAATCCTTTGATCTTAGCCAGCACATTAGCCAGCCCACACATAGGGGAGAACACACGCTAGATTTAGTCATTTTAAAAGGATTAAAAGTGGATGTGAGGCATGTCATGAATATTGGTATACTGAACCATTTTTGCAAATTATTTAATGTAGAAATTCTGATAGCTACAACTAAGGAGAAGTGTATTGTTAAAAAACATTATTTTGATATATCTGCAGCTTCAAGGTTTGCTAATATTCTAAAAAATCAAAAAACTGTGATTCGTACCTTAATGATGATAATTGTGTCAATAGAACATTTTAACATTAAGGCAAGAGCTGCAGCTGAAATAGTGGCACCTGAAAAGAGAGTTAACAAAGCCTCCAGCACTATCATACCTTGGAAGACACAAAGAGTGTCTGATGTAAAGAGAACATGCCAGATAACTGAGCATAAATGGAGAAAAAACTAAACTGATAGTCCACTACGAAATATTGAAGGCAAAAATAACAGAATATAACTGCACAGTTCACTTTGGGAGGCAGTACTATTTTTCTAAAATTATAAATGATAATGCTGGAAGTCCAACAGTTTTATTTTCAACTATTGATTGTCTTTTACACCCAGCTCACTCAATGGAATGCCTCCTAAAATCACTAGTGAAACCTGTGAGGCTTTTACTATATTTTTTAAACACAAAATGAATGATATTAGAAATAATATAGTACATCCCCCCAAAGTTAATCCAATTGAATCCCAGCATGCCCCTTTAAAGCCAGTTAAATTCTTTCTTTCTTGGAATAGATTGACCTGAACTATGTAGAATAATTTGCCAGTACCAACAGGTTTTTTTAAAGAAGTCTCTGCTATCATCATTAGATATGGGGGGCGGGGGGTTCGGGGGTCCCCTCTGACTGTCTAAAGACTGCAGTTGTTAACCCTTGTTCAAGAAAAGTAATCTTGACTCATCTGACTTAGAAATGGGTCTAATATTATCAAACCTGCCTTGAAAGGCAGTTATTAAGCAGTTAAATGCTTACTTGATTCAGTATTGTTATTCACATATTAACCAGATTACGAGGACTGCATTTTTTCACTTGAGGAATATAGCTAATGTTATATATATAACTTATAACTTTACAAGACGGTTAAAAATTAGTTTCTAGTTCACTAAATTTACTGGAATGCACTGCCAACAGGCCTAACTAAGAAAGACATCAATCGACAGCAATTATTGCAGAATGCATCAGCCAGAATATTAACTAGAAAAAGAAAATCTGAGCACATCTCACCAGTTTTAGCGTTGTTACATTGGTTGCCAGTGTTGTTCAGATTTGACTTTACTCCTACATCATAGACTGCCTTTTTTCCATTAGCAATCTGGTCACTGCTCAACAAAATTCGGCTCATTGGATCAACATAAATAGCAGCTAACAAGATTTGATTATCCAGTAAGAGACTCTCTCTTTTCTTCATTGAAGATACGATGCCATCAGCTATTAACCCTCCACTTTTGTTCAGGCAATATTTTAAGCTCTTCCATTCCAAGAAAAATTTACCGAGTGTTAAATCTTCATAATGCAACCTCTTGGTGATACTAAAAGGGGAAAAAAGTAGACTTTCCAGTTTTTTTACTTATGCCCACTGGCTTTCAGTTAATAAAACATTTTCCTTGTACAGTTCTATAAGAAAGTCTTTTAGTTCATGCAAACGTTTTATCATTAAATAAGTGCTTCCTCAGCCTGTTGTTTGATCCAAAATGGCTCATTTTCCAGTACATCTTTTCAAAATGGGATCTGTTTTAGGGGCCCTGGCTGCAACAGTTAAAGTACTTGCCTCAATTTGCCATTTAGAGTAGCTGCATGATGATCTTTCAGTCCATCTTATTGCAAGTTGCAGAGTATGAACAGCACAACGCATATGTTGAATAGTAGTAAGCTTAGATGCTTCTTCAGCAATGCTATCCAAAATTTCACTATTCTCTTTGGTTTCACTTTCTCCAATACAGAACTGACTTCCTCTAATATCTGTTTGCACTTTCTTCATCTACTTTATTCATTTTCTCAATTGTGCTTAACATATTAGAAGCATTATCTGTCACAAAACATAGAATCTGTTCCTTTTTAATTTCAAAATCTTCTAGAACGCCCTCCACTAACTTCCAAAGATAGTCAGTGGTGTGATTTGCCTGGGTATCCTTTACTGCCAAAGTCTGCGTTTTATTATTTTCATCAACAAATCTAACATTAATAGCAAAATAATTGACTCTGGGACATGTGCATGCATCCATTTTAATGAAGACAAAAGTTCCCTTCAGACCTTTTCGTAGTTCTTCCTTTTTTACATTTGGCCTCTTCAATTATAAGTTTCCTTATACTTTCTCTTTCCAGAGAAACACCAAATCTTTTAGCCATTTCTCCATTTAGGCCTATAAAGACTGGCTGTGAAAAGAAGGATAGTGGTACACTATTCTTTACTACCATTTCAATGATGTGGTTTTTTAATTTTTCTGGTATGATTGTTATGGTAAGTTTGTCAGATATAAAGAAATTTCTTAGTGGTGTTTGGTCTCCAGTAGATTTCTGAACATTTTTTACACCAGAAGTAGATGGAATGTTTTTGCTGTCTTTCTCATTCACAACTTCTATCACTTTAGGATAAAAACGCTGCGAGTGCCTTTCCAAATTTGATGCTCTTGTAGGTGCATTTTTTTCAGACCCACTGAGACTGCTAATTTTTGCATCACATTGTTTTTCCACCATCATCATCTCTTAGAATACATTAGCACACGTAATGTTTCCCATCACTTGATAATGTAAAGTGCTCATTAACAGCAGACTTTGTCATGTTTGTTGACAGTCTTTTTGCCATTGTGAATGGGGTGCCGCTTTCACTAAAATATAAATATAAAATATGTTGTACCAACTAGCATATACTTTGACTTAAATACAAACATACACATAGTCCTGCTCTATACAAACATTCATACAACACTGCACTATACACATAAATAAGCTATAGCCCAGCACTAAACCTAGACACCATTTGCCCTATACAGAAAAACAGGCACAGACATGTACCATACACACAACACAGAGCTCTACATTTTACTCAGGAACATATACACAATCTGCACTATACACATTCATATATTCCTGCACCATACACACAAACATACACATAGCCCTGCAGTTTTATCTAGAAACATGCATACAATCTTACATCATACACACAAGCAGCCATGCAGTTTTAAAATAAACATGAACACTGACTTACAGTTGAATCCAAGAGGTTGTTCCTCCAACTTCTTCTTTTAAGCGCAGGGGGGCCACTTAACTAACTTCCTAGTACTTAGGTGGTGTGCAAAGTTATGCTAAAATTCAGCCCTGGGTGGAAGCATATGTGGAGAGTGCAGACTGATCCCCTGAACACACATCTGACCATAGCACACACCTCCAACTACATCATTACACTTGTTTACACTCAAATGAACTTGTTAAACACATTCTATCTGAAATAAAATGAAAACACTTTTTGTAATGTACCATATTCCCGATTACAATATGTGAATGTCTGGTTGTATAATAGCTCAGCAGAACTTCACACTAGTAGTAACACAACTATGCACTGGGCTTTATTCTTACATCAGAGAAGTCCTTAATTATGACTATTGTTTGTGAAATGCGACGTTTGAACTTGCTGTATTTTTTTTCATTACAATTTAAATTTATTAGGAGTCGGAGGCAGTACATTTTTGGAGACTGCAACCCCAACTTTAGGTACCCAAAATTGTCTCTGACTCCTCAACTCTGACTCCACAGCCCTGCTTGAGACACAGCTTTGATTGAGGTCTATTTAAGAGGAGAACTATTGAGAAATTAAATATACCTCCTTGTGTTCTTTAGCTCTCTTTTCATTTATGATTTTGGACTTTTTGCTTTTGGATCCTATGCTTTTTATCCTGGATTATTATTTGGATTTTGGATTTAACACTTTTATTTTTTTAGAAGACCTTCAGTAATAGTTTTAATTTTTGTGTTCTTTGTTTTGTTCTATGGAGATTTAGTTTGTAATATATTTAGGATTTTTGCATTTTGAATTTTCCTCGACTTTTTTAATAAAATTAATTAAAATTTAGGTTAATTCTTTTCTAGGTCAGGATTTTAATGGTTCCCTTCTCCCTTATTGTTTATTTTTTAGACCTTAAAACTATTTTTTCCTTAGACCTTTTTTTTTTTTAACATTCTAGCCTTTTTTGAAATTTGTAGTTCTGAATTATAACACTGACAGAATACAATATGTTCAACAGATACATTTATATAGCAGTGATTCTTAAAATTTTTTGCTATTGTAACCCCTTTTCATGTAGTTGTGTGGTCTTGGCTATCTGAACTTCTAACTGTCATAACAACAATATGTGCTCAGTTATCTGCATTACTTTTCTAAAAGTGGATATGCAAATTCAAGAATGAAAACATATACCACATCTATTTAAGTGGTTGCCTTTCATACTCTCAGGAGTCATTCTTTGTTTTGTTGAGAGAAGGAAATGAGAAGTATATTATTATCACACCAAACTATAGTTTTGTCAATACCAGGTCACATGCCTACCTTGGAAGTCACACATTTATATTTAATTGTTGCCTATATTGAAAAATATAAGAGGGAATTTACCAAACTTTGTTTTATTGATGTTATTTATGGAAATTGTTTTCTGATATTTAACATATTAGGATGATTGCAGTGTTAATTTGGTGTCTAAAACATTTTCTGAGGTTAAAGTGGCTGCTTTAGGGATTAAGAAACACCTTTTGCTTATTAATGTGTATACTATACTTTTGTTCAAGAATTAGTATTGGGTATTGACCTAAACTTTGTGGGTTTTGTAAAGTGCCATTTAAAAATGACTTATACAGTATTTTCAAATAAATATGCTCAAATGTAACTTTGCCATTTTTATCATCAAAAAAAAAAACAACACGCCAAAGTAAAAGGGTACAATATTTGCCCCATAGTCTCAGGCTTTTATATTTTATTTTAATCACAATAAACTTTAATGAACATAAAAATGCTAGCTATATATCCCAGGTTTATGGTCTATATTTGTATGATTTCAGGTTAATGAAATGACACTCTTTTTAAGCTTGAGGGAAATTGTATTAAATTCTGTATTTCAGAAAAAGGCACAATATATTTTATAATTGTATAAATTTGAATTATATTGCTAAAAATGAAAAACAAAAAAAAAACTACCATAGCTTTTGTTCCATTTCTGGGGGCACCTGGGAGGAAACCATGTATTGTGTTATCGTCTCGTCAATGATACACGTAGAAGAATGCCTTATGGGAGAATCTGACTTGCTCAAAACAGAGATTCATAAGCTCCTGAAGTTCACAAAATTTCCAGTTTCATAAATGTAGTCAAAGGGCTATGCAATGGAATATTGATATTGTTTTTTCTTGTTACTTTTGACTCTTTCAGATTATACTGCTTAAATTATATATAATGTGATTTTCTGCATTTGATGAATGGAGTATTAGTTTGCTTTAAGGGGTTTTGCAGTTTCTTTGTCTCTTGTCAGTTGGTTGATTTTATCATGATCTAACCCACTTAGCTAATGATTTGGACAGGCTCAGACATTTCTTAACAATGCAGATTCTAGGTAATATGACCTGCTTGCTACAGAAATCCTATGTGGACAGGCAAGTCTGTTATAAATGAAACCTGCTTGAGTGTTCACACAACTCTGGAAACTGGATTGTAATTTAAGAAACTTGGTACATACCTGTGAGATAACAATTATGGGCTTCGGTTTAGATTTCTTTTCTGTCACTTATATTTATGGTTAATAAAATTTGTACTTCTGTTTATATCAGCAGTTTGTTTTTTAGCATTTATACATTACATCTTTTGGGCAAAATATACAAGTAGCATCTACATCTTGTATAGCTATAATACAGTGGTGTGAAAAACTATTTGCCCCCTTCCTGATTTCTTATTCTTTTGCATGTTGGTCACACAAAATGTTTCTGATCATCAAACACATTTAACCATTAGTCAAATATAACACAAGTAAACACAAAATGCAGTTTTTAAATGATGGTTTTTATTATTTAGGGAGAAAAAAATCCAAACCTACATGGCCATGTGTGAAAAAGTAATTGCCCCCTTGTTAAAAATAACCTAACTGTGGTGTATCACACCCGAGTTCAATTTCCGTAGCCACCCCCAGGCCTGATTACTGCCACACCTGTTTCAATCAAGAAATCACTTAAATAGGAGCTGCCTGACACAGAGAAGTAGACCAAAAGCACCTCAAAAGCTAGACATCATGCCAAGATCCAAAGAAATTCAGGAACAAATGAGAACAGAAGTAATTGAGATCTATCAGTCTGGTAAAAGTTATAAAGCCATTTCTATAGCTTTGGGACTCCAGCGAACCACAGTGAGAGCCATTATCCACAAATGGCAAAAACATGGAACAGTGGTGAACCTTCCCAGGAGTGGCCGGCCGACCAAAATTACCCCAAGAGCGCAGAGACAACTCATCCGAGAGGTCACAAAAGACCCCAGGACAACGTCTAAAGAACTGCAGGCCTCACTTGCCTCAATTAAGGTCAGTGTTCACGACTCCACCATAAGAAAGAGACTGGGCAAAAACGGCCTGCATGGCAGATTTCCAAGACGCAAACCACTGTTAAGCAAAAAGAACATTAGGGCTCGTCTCAGTTTTGCTAAGAAACATCTCAATGATTGCCAAGACTCTTGGGAAAATACCTTGTGGACTGATGAGACAAAAGTTGAACTTTTTGGAAGGCAAATGTCCCATTACATCTGGCGTAAAAGGAACACAGCATTTCAGAAAAAGAACATCATACCAACAGTAAAATATGGTGGTGGCAGTGTGATGTTCTGGGGTTGTTTTGCTGCTTCAGGACCTGGAAGGCTTGCTGTGATAGATGGAACCATGAATTCTACTGTCTACCAAAAAATCCTGATGGAGAATGTCCGGCCATCTGTTCGTCAACTCAAAGTGAAGCGATCTTGGGTGCTGCAACAGGACAATGACCCAAAACACACCAACAAATCCACCTCTGAATGGCTGAAAAAAAACAAAATGAAGACTTTGGAGTGGCCTAGTCAAAGTCCCGACCTGAATCCAATTGAGATGCTATGGCATGACCTTAAAAAGGCGGTACATGCTAGAAAACCCTCAAATAAAGCTGAATTACAACAATTCTGCAAAGATGAGTGGGCCAAAATTCCTCCAGAGCGCTGTAAAAGACTCCTTGCAAGTTATCGCAAACGCTTGATTGCAGTTATTGCTGATAAGGGTGGCCCAACCAGTTATTAGGTTCAGGAGGCAATTACTTTTTCACAAAGGGCCATGTAGGTTTGGATTTGTTTTCTCCCTAAATAATAAAAACCATCATTTAAAAACTGCATGTTGTGTTTACTTGTGTTATATTTGACTAATGGTTAAATGTGTTTGATGATCAGAAACATTTTGTGTGACAAACATGCAAAAGAATAAGAAATCAGAAAGGGGGCAAATAGTTTTTCACACCACTGTATATTAAACATCTCCTACACTGTTAATTATATAATTGCAAATCGTTTTTCTTAATTGATGCCCTTTGTTATCTACTTTGTCATTAAAAATAAGAAAGAAAAATATCTTTTATTTTTACTTGTTTTACTTTACATATTCTTACTCTTAAAAAAAATAGAAAAATATAGCGTGTAAACTAACTATTAACCTAGTCTATATAGGATAGGGTAAAAAAGTGAGCCATCAATACTAAAAGAACTAAACATAGCAATAAGGAAATCAGTGCTTGAGACCGTGCCAAGACCAGAGCTAAAAACGGCCAAAAAAGTAGAGAAGCGACACATAAAAGAAACAGCCTAAACATTCAAAAAAGAACTCGTACTGTAAATTTGAAAAATTGCTAGGACATCTATACTATTATAATGGTATTGTCTGTAATCTGAGAAAACCAAATCAAAAAATCCAAAAAATGATCTCGTCTTCAAATTTTGAGGTTGTCAGAAATTTTCTAGAGGTCATTTTGAGCCCTTTAGAATTATTTTTAAAGTGCATTTATTTATTTTGTTCATGATTAGTTCCATTTTGTGAACTGATTTTCATGCATGCTGCCATGTGTGTCATATTATAAATTCACTGTGGTTTTAAAAAGTGGTGGTGTTCTCAGCATACTGTCTAAATTTGGAATATTTATCAGGAGGCTTTAATAATAAAAACAATGGTGTGTAAAGAAAACACTTTTTTGAAAGAGAGATAAAAGATCAGACATATCTAAAAGATGGACATTTTGAGGTGCAAATGGACAGAAAAAAGACAATAAGTAGGAAAGAAAGCACCTAATATTGGACCATAATTTGGCGACTAAAGTACAGTGTCAAAACACGTGTGAATGTGCCCTGTCACAAAAACGACCAAGAGACATCAAAAATGTTTGAGGCAGCCAACCATATAATATGTCCTGGCTGCAAAAGGTAATAGTTGGGAGATGTTCACAAGTCAGAAGCCAAAACAGAACTGAATTAAGTTGTTAAAGATGGAGGCGTTATATGCCAACAACGGAAGTGACGTCATCAGTGACGCCGGAACCATGTGGGATTTCCCGTAGATTGTCTACAAGGGATAGAGAAAGACAATTAGTGCACCTCGCTGCCCCCTGGTCTGGTGTGGAATTACTATCATTCAGGCCCTTTAGCTATCTCCCAATCGCACTTGTGTGACAGCCGATGACATCCAAGTCACAAAATAGACATTGTGGTAGCGGGTTAGGTCCAAACTCAAACGTTTTCAAGGAGTTAAATAAAGGCAAGTGAAATATTTGCAAGTGGGTAATCACAGATCTTTTCAGCATTTGTGTTTTATCCTTTTTAAATTTGACTTTACTTGAGACTTCAGCTGCAAGAGTTAATTTAACTACTATAACTATTAACTTGTAGGAAAATATAAGCATAATGATCAAGAATAAATTATTTTTCGTAGCAGTGCTGGTGATGATTTTTTGGGTTTGGGTGGGATTGGGTTAGGGTGAGTTGTTTGGGTTTTATGTTTGTGTGTGAGTGTGTGTGATACAACTTCATTTATAACTTCAGGTGGTGTTTTGACTAAGACTGAAGAACAGTAATTTTGGTTTGATGAAAAATATCCTTAACTTCCCTGCTTTGACTTCTCAAAATACTTCTTTTGCTCAAAACCTCTTTTTACATCAAGTGCAAATAGCAGTTTCTAAATGTTCAGATTAAAAATGTATTCCAGAATTCCAAAAAAAAAGATCATCAGCAGTGATGATTTAAACAAGTTCACTGTTTTTTTTGTCAGGACATGGCCATTGTGATGTCAGAAGATGACATGTTGTATGTGACAATGCCCAGAACTGTGAAAATTGCTCAGCCAACTGCAGCATATGATAAAATGGAAACAGGAATGCAGTGACCTAAAGAAGCTATAACAGAGTTCCAAAATTACCTAAAAAATAGCATTAAAATGCACTCTATTCTATATTATTGCAAAATAGATATGGAAACTTTACTATATACACTCACCTAAAGGATTATTAGGAACACCTGTTCAATTTCTCATTAATGCAATTATCTAATCAACCAATCACATGGCAGTTGCTTCAATGCATTTAGGGGTGTGGTCCTGGTCAAGGCAATCTCCTGAACTCCAAACTGAACGTCAGAATGGGAAAGAAAGGTGATTTAAGCAATTCTGAGCGTGGCATGGTTGTTGGTGCCAGACGGGCCGGTCTGAGTATTTCACAATCTGCTCAGTTACTGGGATTTTCACGAACAACCATTTCTAGGGTTTACAAAGAATGGTGTGAAAAGGGAAAAACATCCAGTATGCGGCAGTCCTGTGGGCCAAAATGCCTTGTTGATGCTAGAGGTCAGAGGAGAATGGGCCGACTGATTCTAGCTGATAGAAGAGCAACTTTGACTGAAATAACCACTCGTTACAACCGAGGTATGCAGCAAAGCATTTGTGAAGCCACAACATGCAGAACCTTGAGGCGGATGGGCTACAACAGCAGAAGACCCCACCGGGTACCACTCATCTCCACTACAAATAGGAAAAAGAGGCTACAATTTGCACAAGCTCACTAAAATTGTACAGTTGAAGACTGGAAAAATGTTGCCTGGTCTGATGAGTCTCGATTTCTGTTGAGACATTCAAATGGTAGAGTCAGAATTTGGTGTAAACAGAATGAGAACATGGATCCATCATGCCTTGTTACCACTGTGCAGGCTGGTGGTAGTGGTGTAATGGTGTGGGGGATGTTTTCTTGGCACACTTTAGGCCCCTTAGTGCCAATTGGGCATCGTTTAAATGCCACAGACTACCTGAGCATTGTTTCTGACCATGTCCATCCCTTCATAACCACCATGTACCCATCCTCTGATGGCTATTTCCAGCAGGATAATGCACCATGTCACAAAGCTCGAATCATTTCAAATTGGTTTCTTGAACATGACAATGAGTTCACTGTACTAAAATGGCCCCCACAGTCACCAGATCTCAACCCAATAGAGCATCTTTGGGATGTGGTGGAACGGGAGCTTCGTGCCCTGGATGTGCATCCCACAAATCTCCATCAACTGCAAGATGCTATCCTATCAATATGGGCCAACATTTCTAAAGAATGCTTTCAGCACCTTGTTGAATCAATACCACGTAGAATTAAGGCAGTTCTGAAGGCGAAAGGGGGTCAAACACCGTATTAGTATGGTGTTCCTAATAATCCTTTAGGTGAGTGTATTTTATGGATGCTTCAGACAAATTATTGAAATGCATTGAAGTGTATTATGCTTAAATGTTGTCTCCACCATATTAATGATTTCCATAAACACAAATCTTCACCACCATTACGCTGTCATGCTGCTTTCCTCTTTTGAGCAGGTGAAAGGTTTATTCACATGTTATTATCTGATGGTGGGGGTTTATTGAGACAGGTTTACCTTTCAGGATTCCTTATTACAGGGATTCTTAACAGGCGAGCCATGGGAGAGTATTTCAAAAAAGGACTGGTGAAGCTATAAAGTTGCAGTTAGGATACTTTTAAATTCTCTTCTGCAGTTAAGCGTCAGCAATTTGAAATGCCAATCAGGACCATTTTGAGTTACAGGAGCAAAAACCCTGTAGGATTATCACAAAGAATGAAAGTGTAGCCACTTTTAATAATGATTTCTTGCAGATTCACATGTCATAATGAAAAATACTGCCAATCATGTAGACTGTACGACACTGCCAGCATTTTATTCTTATACAGCATTATACAGAATCTGTGCACAGCTTCATGTCTAATTGAGTAATTTTTGTGAAGCTTTAAATAACATTTGAACCAAAAAATTCTTAATGCCTGCATTTTACAGTAATCGATTTATAGACATCCTTTGCTTCTGTTATAGGGTTATGGGGAGTCGAAATCTAGTCTGGCAGTAATGACAGTAAGGTAGGAAAATCTGATTTAAAACATAAATAGATGAACAATATTTCAAAAAGTAAGAGTAAGACCATAAGTATAGGTTATTTATAGTCAGTTATGAGGTAAGTCTATTATAGTATTATTGAGAAACAACAATGCAGCAATACCACAGACAATCTGTCATATTTGCCCTATAACGTCATGACAATATGCTTGTTCTTAATGTAAAGTATGTATCATGATGGTCCATTTATTCACCTATAGTTCATTGAATTATGGCGTTAAGTAAATGATCATCCCCTTACCTAATCATCATGCTGTGAGTCTCTGCAAGTCATGACTTACTCAACTTTTCATCAGGAAGTTCTTACTTAAAAGGAAGGGAAAGGACAAAGACCAAATATTGTGGTGCAGTGGTAGCGTTGCTGCCTCGCAGTTGGGTGACCTGGGTTCGCTTCCCGGGTCCTCCCTGTGTAGAGCTTGCATGTTCTCCCCGTGTCTGCATGGGTTTCCTCTGGGCACTCCGGTTTCCTCCCACAGTCCGAAGACATGCAGGTTAGGTGGATTGGCAATTCTAAATTGGCCCTAGTGTGTGTGTGTGTCCTGTGGTGGGTTGGCACCCTGCCCGGGATTGATTCCTGCCCTGTGTTGGCTGGGATTGGCTCCAGCAGACCCCCGTTAACGTGTGTTTGGATTCAGTGGAATGGATGGAGATGTAAAATGCTCTCCTTTAGGGGTTCAGTCACCATTTCTGCAACTATTACCAGTTTTGGGTCCCAGGATTCAGAAAGGTATTACAATATCATTAATCTGCACTAACTTTATTTGAGAAGAGCCACACTACTGACAATATCTCCAGTGTGGACATTTACTGATTCCATCCTTCTTTTCTGATCTGATAATTCCTATTATTTGTTCTGTTTTTAGGAGATCTTTTCAAAATTTTCTATAATTTTTCAAAATACTGCAATAAATGATTTTTCATTTTTGTTGTAAATACTGATCTATATATATATATATATATATATATATATATATATATATATATATATATATATATAGTGACATATAAGGGGCGCTATCGCTTCCTTGAATCCCTGTCCACAACTCCAGACACCAGGTAAAAGTCCAAATGATGACTTTATTAAATCGCCACAGTGCACAAAGCACCCTCTCCTCCACTATACTCATATAATAAATCACAATAACAATAATACACAATCCTCCACTCCCAGACGCGTTGCCCTCCTACCACCCTGCTCAGCTCGCCATCTGGGAGCTCCCACAATCCTTTTATATTCCCTGACCCAGAACTGTTCCCAATCCCCAGTCCATGTGACCTTGTATCACTTCCGGGTCAGGTAAAAAGTCCTTTTCTTCACCCCGGAAGCACGTCATTCCCCTTGTCCATGTGACTCGGACGTTCTTCTGGGGCGTAGGGTAAATAACTGTTGTTCCCACCTGCAGCGTCTCCTAGTGGCCCCCATGGCATCCAGCAGGGCTGTGTATAAAAACTGCAATGTCCATGATGCCCTGCTGGTCTTGGGGAACCTCCATACTGCAGGGAGGGCTCCACCTGGTGGCTTGGGGGTATTGGCCAGGATAAACAGCCAGCCATACACCACAATATATATATATATATTGTGACGGACAGCCGGGTCCCATGCCCGGCCGGGACGCCTCTGCTGCATATGTCCCGGGGGAGCCATCATGGACATTGCAGTACCTTCCCCAGGGCGCTTGGGGGCAGCCTTCCTGGCCGTGGATCCCTCCTCAATCTTCCCCGTGGCTCCATGGGAGTCCACCACAGCAACCCGGTTGGGAGATGGGGTGGCCGCTAGGGGGTGCTGCAGACAACCAGCCACCACGCTGGACGGTTTATCAGCCCCACCCGGAGGTGCAATTAAGACCAGCTGGTCAGGCACCTGGAACACTTCCGGGTGGGGTATAAAAGGGCCTGCCTCCCAGCAATCAAGGCCAGAGTCGGGAGGAAGAAAGACGAAGCTGGCGAGAGGACAGGAGGCGGCCAGAAAAGGACTGTGTGGCCTGGACTTTGGGGGATCGGTGCTGGAGGCACTGGGAGTGATTGCACGGTAGAGACTTGTAAATATTAGTGTAAATAAACGGTGTGTGGTGAAATTATCAATCAATCAATCAATCATCATTTATTTATATAGCACATATTCATACAAAAAAATGTAGCTCAAAGTGCTTTAAAAAATTAATAGAAAAATAGAAGACACAATAAAATCAAATTATGATGTCCGTCTGACTGTGTCCGGGCCTGCGTTCACAATATATATATTGGACTTATGTACATGCGATTTCTTTGCAAAAGGATGTAATTGTCAAGTTACCAAATATAAGCATGAGTTGTGATGTTCCCAGGAAGGTTTTCTACCTAATACTGCTATGTTGGCTTCACAACAAAGTCAACACTCTGCTGTGAGAGCAGCACATTCGCTTGCAATTAAATTTGAGCTGTGAAACATCATTGAGCAGGAGCATCGTGTATCAGAAGCCATTGTTGATCAGCTTCATTGATTTCAAGAAGGCATCGTACAGTACACATCACAACTTTATATGGGAAATTGTATGTCATTATGGCTTGACTTGAGTTTTATAGCAAACTTGGTAACCACATCTTTCTTGAGCTTGAGCTTCACCACGCTTTTCTCCTGCCTACTCTCCACACCACATTACATGTTGTGTCTTTTTACTTCTTTACTCGTCAGTCCACCCTATTGGTCATTCCGCTCTTTGTGTATCCCTCCTCTCACTTCTGCTGATGGCCTTCATTTACATAAACCAGAAAGCCCCAAACAGCCAAAAGGTTTTTTGTCTGTCCTGGTTTTGTCTCAGCATTGAAAGTGAAAGCATATTTTAGATTTTAGGATATTTAGTTTTTCTACTGTAAGGGTTGTTATTACTCAGAAATGCTGAAATATTGAACATATTGACCTTACTTAGCAGATACCTACTGACCATGTTCTTCAGTTCTGCTTCATTTCAGCTTTCTAACTAAACAGGAAATAACATTAAGCAAGTGAGTCAGTCAATTTTGCATTTTTATATATAGATTTAAAAAATGTGTAAATCTTTACAATGTCACAATTCTCAAATGGAGTTGCTTACTATAAAAAAGGTTATTTTTGTATTTTTAGATGGAATGGATGTAAAGCTTTTTATGGCAAAACTCTTCATTTGTTTTGACTGCTGGCTCAGTGTTTGTTACCTCTCCAATCTTGATGTCATCTGCAAATTTAACAAGTTAGTCAGCTTTGGCAGCATCTGACTAAGTGAAGTGGCAAGTGCAAATTACTCACAGCGATTTATCTGTTTATTTCTCTAATTTGTTTACAGAGACATTTGCTATATAAGTTCAGAGAGTCTCAGATTTAGTCTAGTTTACTAGTTTAAGGTTTGTAATTTATGTATTTTGTTTGTCCCTGTCTTTCTACTTAATCCTTATTCTGTTTTGTTTTTGTTCTTTTTGTTTCTTTTTTGTCTTTTTTCAGGTTTGTAATAATTGATTAGTATTTGAATACATGATATTCTGAAAAGGCTAACCCTCTGTGACATTTTAGTTGCAGTTAGGCTGATATTTGGTTAATAATTTTTTAAGCAAATAAAGAATAACTGGAGTCAGGTAAGTGGCAGTGATAAGAGGCAATTCATCTTTCTTTTTTCATGCTTTTAGAACAAATTGCCACAATTTATCTTTTGTATCTTATGTTAATGGGTGGTTTGTTCAACTGGTACATGTTATGTAGCATTTTATTATGCAAAAGTCTTTCTGCCTTCTGGGGATATTTCTGTATATGTTTCTGCTTTTTTGTGCTCAATTTGGCTAAATTGTATTATAACTATTTGTTGTTATGCTTTGATATTCCACTGGTGGACACTCATAATAATATTGTCATCTTACTGTATATAATTTACATTATTGTTCTTTTTCTACCTCTATACACTCTTTACAGTCTTCCTTCATGACAGTAAGTCATCACCCAACTTGCTAGTCAATTCTAAGCTGTTATATTAGCAACAGCAGCATTTAAATTCAATCTGGGATTGTATTTATGGGCCAAGTGTCAGAATCGGGTAACACTGAAGACTATTGCACCCTTGTGTTTTGACCTGTCGTAAAAGAGCAAGCCTCTGAGGCAGCTTTTAATCTGCTGGTGCTGTTAAATGGTGACATAAACATAGTGTTATGGGTGATAGGTTTCCAAAAATATCAAAAAAAAAAAAAAAACAAGTGAAAACCTTCACTGACATGCCCAAATATAAGACTCAATCCAGGCAGCCTAACCCCAAACTCCACAGCCAGGCTTCGGCTGACCCTAAATGTGGATCAGGCTTGTAAAGTTCAAAATAATTTAAATATCCCAAAATAAATGCTCCTCAAGGGGAGGAACAGTAAAAAAAAACGTCTGCCCTGAAATACAAGTCCAAACAAAGAATATTTTATCAATGTAGAAATGTATTTGAATTTCTCAAAAGAAAAACGAAAGTAGTAAAAAAGTAAAATTGACACAAAAGGGTTTACCTGCAGAGGCAACCTAAAGATAACTGTAGTTCCGAAATCATAGTCCAAAGACAGCAGCAAAAAAAGTCCAGAAATCCAGAAGTGATGTCAGGGTGATCCTTATACTGGGGGTCAAAACACCTACACAGAACAAAAATATGAAGTGATAAATGAGTATAACCATATTAATAAAATGTATATAATAAAAAACATATAACAAATAGTAATTTTATGAAATAAATAGCCGTGCCCAGTGGCTCCGCCCACATATTAGTGAAAAAAGAGAGTGAGGAGGACCCTGCCTGGCTCCCGACTCCTGAAGTCACACTTGCCCCTCCACTCGGCCTGCAATCTCTGTCACAGATTAGCAAAATTATATTGCTACTGCAAGTGAACTATAATACTTATCATGATGAGGGTAGTTGCAAAATCAACTGGAATGTTCAAGCAAATTATAGAAAAAAACCTGATCTGAATCCGTTCTCTCGTGAAAAGCAGACAGACAGACAAATGTTGGATTTTATATATATAGAGATTAAATAAATAAGAAACAAACTAAAGCCAGAGTGATAACTCCAGCTGAACCATAACAGCTTGGTCTTTCACCTTTAAGTAGAGGTTAAACACTTGTCCCATTTGGGTGGCATCTGCTCCCACTTGTTACTCTGGATGAATTTTCGTAACCTTTTGCCATTCCACTGGCCTTGCCCTTTCTCTTGCTTTGTTGCCTTCTAAAAATTTCTTTTCAAGGCACACATAGCACATGCAGACTTTACTATTCTTGGTGAACTCTGTCTGTGCATGTATGTGAACAGAGTTATGTTCTCTCGTTACGTGACAAATCTTTTGAATCTTGCACCATCCTGGTGGCACATCTTCACTTGGAAATTCTACGTGGCTTCACAAAAAGATTTATTAATAAGGATCAATATGGAGAAACGATTTCAAATCTACTTTTATATATCTGAGTGTTTCTGAACTAGAGTGTGGAGAGTTTTGTTAGTAAGTATTGATGTAATTATTATTTTGTTTACATACAGCAAGTAAAGAAATCCAATCTGTGTAGCTTTTATTTTATTTTCTTGCTAATTACTGTATATTAAACTGAAACGCAAAAATAACTAGTGTTTATAAAACTTCTGCTCACCTGTGTAAAAACAAAAAGTCAATATAAAATTACCTTTTTTTCTGCTGCATGTTTAGGTTCATTCTGCTCATGGCTAAAATAATACTAGGAAAATAAATAAAAAACTTTAATGTAAACCTTCTCTCTTACAGCAAAACAAGAATTGTTAAAACATTCTCTAATATATAAGTTTTCAGTAGACACATATTTCTACAGTATATACAGTATGTCAAATGAAAAGTATATATTATAAACCATTTTTGTTAAAATTTAGGTGTATTCAATATGTTATGAATTTGCTTTTTATGAAAACCGGTGTTTTTTCTTATTAAATGTGAAATTTGTTTCTTTTTTATTGCAAGTGAAACTAATATCACCTATGTTTTTGGTCAAACTAATATTATTATCAGCTTCATGTAAAACTATCCATCCATCAATATCTGAACCCACTTATTCCATGGAGTATGTGGCACTATTTTTCCAGCACATTTATTATAGCATCATGACTTTACAAGAGTATACACTTAAATTGCAATTTAGCAGTTATAAAACAAAGCTAAAGAGGATGGCAGTTATCATTTAAAATACTTTAAATACAGTTTTAGTCTTGTAAAGAACTTGATTAAATGAATCATAACAACATTTTACCTCCCAGAAAAGATTTTTTAGTATCCAGGTGTTAGAAGATGCTATGCATGCACATTGGAAGATCACTTACCAGAGGTATGTCATACCTTTATCACTCATTGTACATTGACACACATGCATGTCTGAAGATGACGAGGGCACTGTCACTAACACTATCATCTCTGTCTTCTTCCACAGCTCAGAGAAGACACCCAGTGAGGGCAAATGACCACATCCCTTCCAGGACGGAGTCCCATAAAGCTGGGCATCCATAGAAGGAGGCTTCTCATTTTGGTTTCAAACTGACCAGAAGACAAAGTGCCTCCAAGCCAGACCCACTCATCCGAGCAGTACTCATAAATCTGAAAATGTATTTCTGTTAACTAAAATGTGCAATTGTTTTGTTTTCTGTTGTTTTTTAATTAAATCGGAATATGACAATCTTAAAAATAACATATGTTTAGAAAAAGTTTCATTGTATTTTCCTCTTTATTTGTTGCACTATTACATTTTTTCTTCCAGCAGATAAAGATTGAGCTGTTGTCTTTTGATCCACAAATTAATTAGTTTTTGCTAGAAAAGAGATGATGCTATAGTTTGTACATGGAATAAGTGGGAGGTTTGCTCTGCAAAAGCAGTTCATTATGTTCATTTTTTAGGTAGGTAGTATTGGTTTTATGTTTTTGTAGGACAAAAGACACCCTTGTAATTTTAATTTCCATAGACGTGTGCAACATCACTCTGTGAAAAAAAGC
This sequence comes from Polypterus senegalus, assembly GCF_016835505.1. Classification (NCBI taxonomy): domain Eukaryota; kingdom Metazoa; phylum Chordata; class Cladistia; order Polypteriformes; family Polypteridae; genus Polypterus; species Polypterus senegalus. The sequence goes on from NC_053160.1 coordinate 81,294,232, forward strand.
TTCATTTTTTTTTTTTTAGAAACCCTGAGTGGTTGCCTGCTACTGTCTGCTCCTACAAGTAGTAAACACTGCTTGAGTGCCTAATTAAGGCTTACCGCTGAGAAGCCTAATTAAACATACATATTATTTTGGAAATTATTTGCAGAGTTCATTAAATTTACAAATGATTTTAGAAATATTTATGGGCTATTAGAATTAAAGTTTAGACACATTTTTAAAAATGTTTTGTTTCCTGTGAAAAGAAGAAAAACCTGATCAAAAGCTATTCCTTAGTAGTATGATTTGTTTTTTAACGTGCCTGTTTAATACGTTCCATTGTTTTCAAGGTGGTAGAAGGGATACTGTTGCTTCTTCGCAATGTCAGGGGTTCACTGTGTACATGGAGTGTTCCCCCACTTTTGCTGTGTATGTGAAAGTTTCTCTTCACTTACTCCAATTTTCTTCCCATATCCTAAAATGTGTAGATCTGTTTAATATTGAATTATAATGTGTAGCTGCATGACTGAGTGTCATTATTCTTACTAGGACATACTGTAAAAAAAGCATCAGTGAGAACACTTCAGAGCAGGAGCTTCTTAAAATTCATGTGTCAGTTACTTTCTGTTACCTAACAATATGTGACTAATAGATGCACTGTAGCAAGCATTTTAAGCCCCTTTTTTAAAGCACCACCAAAATGTTTTGGATGATTACCCAAAGGTTTTCCATTTTATTCTTATTATGTTTATTGTTGCTTGATAACTTTGCCTTAAAAAATTAATTTTTACTTTTTAGCCTACAGAACGTATGGGAGATTATGCTGAAATTCTGTATTTATTAATTATATTTATTATTATATTTGCTAATTTATTAATTAACCCTATTGTTTTTTAAACCTGCTTTCAAATTCAGTTCATTATTGCAGGAGGTCAGAGACAAACCTGGCAAAATACGACCAAATCCTGGACAAGACCCACTCATGCACCCACCCACAGTCTCTCAAATAGAGCCAATTTAGAATTGCCAATCCACCTACTGTAACGTGCATGTCTTTGTACCCATATATGCACGAGTAAAGTGTGCAAACTCCCCACAGACAATTTCTAGGCACAAATTCAATCCTTCTACTCTGAAGCTGTGAGGCAGTAGCACTAACCACTGTGCTGGTTATTGACTTTTGTCACACTAAAGTCCAGACCCTATTCAGAGAGTGGACCCAGAGGTGGTACACTCCTACAAATACTTTGGGTCCACATTAATGGCAGTTTGGATTATATAGGAAAGAGCAGACCAGGTTTCTTTTTCTTGGGAGACTGTATTCCTTTAATGTAAGTAGTGACATACTTCACATCTGTTTTACTTCCACAAATTATTGCATCCATTCATCCATTATCCAACCCGCTATATCCAATCTACAGGGTCACGGGGGTCTGCAGGAGCCAATCTCAGCCAACACCGGGCGCAAGACAGGAAACAAACCCCGGGCAGGGTGCCAACCCACCATAGAAATTATTGCATGCTGCATTATTTTGTATTTCTTCAACTTATTCGGGTACACCAAGGTGGTGCCCCAACTCTTTCACTTTGTTGTGTTTTCTCTTTACAACTGTTACAAGTATTTGTGGGTCCACATTGATGACAGGTTGGACTGGTCTCGGAACACAGAGGAAAGGAAGGGCAGAACAGGCTCTTTGTTCTTAGGAGTATGTGTTCCTTTAATTGAGGGTAGTGACATCTATTTATATCTTCTACAACTCTATATAGATACTAGAAGAACATCCCCTTCCCTGACAGTTTATAATACTTTAAAATAAAGGTAAGCATGTTGGATTAAATATGTCACATTTTACTCTTAAGGGTTGTCAGTATTTTAATGGTTATTTTTATTTTCAAAACTGGTACGATACAGCACTATTCATTTTGAAAGATCTCTTTTACCAAGTTGTAAGCATTAATGTTGATTTATGAGGTCAGCTCTAAAGCACATTTTTACATTGAATCAATTTTTTTTTTCATTCTTACAACAAAATTTTCATTTTTGAAGAAATGTTTTGCCGTATTTTGTGTTACTGTCCTGAATTGATATTTTTTTGTTTTTTTCAAGTAGAGCAGGGTTTCTTCTTGTGTTTCCATGGAAGTATCTTATTTCTCAGAAGTTTACCCTTTGGCAGCCTCCTCAAAAACTCTGCATGATCTAATGTTGGATGTCAAATGAAGAATGAAAATCTAGTTGGGTTGTCGATACACATACTGTGTATTCAATTCACACATCTGAACTGTAAGCAGTAACTCTGCATGACATGATTTGTATGTCTTACTGGTTATGACTGGGACAGATATTGTAAATGGAGGAGTGTCACTTTCTAAAATCTCATCCGCAAACACATACAAAAAATATTTCAGTATGTGTGTCAGTTTTAACAATTGAAAAAGATAACTAAAACAAATGTAGTTACTTTTCAATATGTGTTGTTTATTATATTTATTATTTAAAATACCATTAAGCTAAAAATCTTTGTTTTATGTGTCTAAAATTCATAAAATTGTTATTCTATTATGAGCTATTTCTTCTTGTACCAAAAAACTTCACATCCTTATATTCTTATCTGAGAAAGTGTATGTGAACATGAGGGTAAGTCACAGTTCAAAATTCACAAAGACTGTACTCTAGTTTAGGTTTTTGGAAGATACAGGGTGGGGCATAAAGATCTCCGACATTTTGAAGGGGTATAAAAAATGAATGAAGGTCTCTAAAAAGAAATTGTATATATTTCTGCAAAGTACATAAAAAATGATTTTTTTAATGGGCTTTAAAAATCATATCAGACAAATGGCAGCCGGCGCTGCTTGTTTACAGCTCCACTGATATGGAAGTGGGGCTCATTGCTACTCAGAAGAACAGCTGCAGCGGGAACCTGTTCAAGAATTTACACACTTGGGGCATGATCTCTTTCACTTAATTCTTGAGCCAACATCATTTTGTAAAGATGCAGTTTTAAATTGCCATGCAGAATCCTCCTCAAACTCCGACTCTGATTTAAAACCTCCAGTGCCATGGCATGCTTATGAGTGGAACGCCTTGGCGATTGCTGAATGGATGCTTTTACTGCTTCCATATTTTCTGGTATTCTAATGGTCCTAGGTCTGCCAGGTGATTTTCTTTTCAGTGTGGTACCCAGTTACCCAAAGGGTTAAAAATCCATAGCAAAATCGTTTTCCGATCTGGTATAGATGTATTTCGACCAAGCTCGAAGCGTGTATGGAACGCTGTCTGCGGTGCTATCACAGAACGGTTGTTCTCATAATATGCTTGAAGAACAAAGCCCTGATGTTCACCGGTCCAACTCATGATGGGTGCTGAAAACAGTAGAGCCTAACCTACCAAATGAGACCACCTCTCTACCCTCTCTACAGCCCGCACAGTTCTCCCTTGAAATGTGGGAGATCTTTATGCCCCACAAATGTATATAGATATTCAGATAGATCATATAATTTCCACTTAGGACAAATAAAGCAAGTGACACATTCGTGAATATGACACTGAAATAGATGCAGTCACTTTGCATTGAATGTCTTTTAAACCTGAGTCTACCCTGCTAATGTTCTTCTTTATCATGTTTAAAGTGCTTCTTTTTATCTCATTTTTGCTCTTTTCATTATTGTTCACAATTTTCTATTTGTTAAAATTTTGATCTTTTATTTATTATTTGTTTAGTTGTGTATTATCTGTTGTTATTATTCTGGTCTGGTTTTGTATCTATGTGTGTCTTGCAATTCTTTATTGATCCTTGTATTTTGTGGGTGGATCCCCAAGAGGTAGGGCCACCCATCCATCATAGTTAAGGGACCACCTCCCAGTCCTACAAAGGCTTCTAGAAATTCAAATTGCAGTCTGGACTTTGGTGATATTGTAAGATTTGTGGTCTTTGTTTTTTACATTCTGAAAATAGACATTTGACTTTTTGCCTTGGATTTCAAACTCTCTTACAGATTGTACTCTTTGGAATATTGTTTGCTTTGGATTGCCTTTGGGAACTAGTTTTTTGTTCTTCAAAATCTTGTTTAATAAACATGCTGTTTTATAAAGATTACTTATAGAGTTGCCTCTTCTGCAGATGGAATTTTCATGGTTCTTCCACTGGTGAGACATATCAACGTTTTTTGAAATATTTTGCTACCGTTTTGAATTTAAAAACCTGACCTACCTTCCCACACCCTTGCCTTGGGGTGAGATTTGTTCTGTAGGCTATTTTGGAGACATCGCCCTTTTGTTATTTTGTAATGCCAGAGCAATTCATGAACACTAATTGCCAATTGTTAGTATCTGGATATACTGTTAGTAACAGAGCTGTATTAACTGCTGAAGAGATGTTAGTTTGGATATAATGAGAATGGACGGAAGATGAGACAAGGTTGGGAAGCAAATACAGTCAAACTGGCACTTAGCAAAATCGATTGTCAAAACAAAAAAACAATAACCAAACAGTCTTTAATTTCAAGCAATGATTCTACAAGGAGTCAAAACATAATTCACATATAATCTTTTATAGGTATACAGTAATCCCTCGCTATATCTATATTCGACTTTCGTGGCTTCACTCTATCGCGGATTTTAAATGTAAGCATATCTAAATATATATCACAGATTTTTCGCTGGTTCGCGGCTTTCTGCGGACAATGGGTCTTTTAATTTATGGTACATGCTTCCTCGGTTTGTTTGCCCAGTTGATTTCATACAAGGGACACTATTGGCGGATGGCTTAGAAGCTACCCAATCAGAGCATGTATTACATATTAAATAAAACTCCTCAATGATATACGATGTGTTTCCCGCGCGGTGCTTGACTGTTTGCTTTTTTATGTCTCTCTCACTCTCTCTGCCTGATGGAGGGGGTGTGAGCAGAGGTGCTGTTTGCACAGAGGCTGTTTGCCTAGAGGATACGGATGCTCCTCTACAAAATGGCGCTTTATCGCGGTGCTTCGGCATACTTAAAAGCACGTATTGATTTTTTGATTGTTTGCTTTTATCTCGCTCGCTCTCTCTCTCTGACGGCGCTCCTTTGAAGAGAAGATATGTTTGCATTCTTTTAATTGTGAGAAAGAACTGTCATCTCTGTCTTGTCATGGAGCACAGTTTAAACTTTTGACTAAAGGGTGTTATTTCATGTCTAGAGGGCTCTAATAATGTTAACAGTGTGGGAGAGTTTATAAGGGCTTAAAATATATAAAAATAACCATACAAACATATGGTTTCTACTTCGCGGATTTTCATCTATCACGGGGGGTCCTGGAACGCAACCCCCGCGATCGAGGAGGGATTACTGTATCCATCCTTGGATAAATCACGACTGTGTGATGTGACCTTTATACTGGCACGCTGATAATGTCACTATCGCACAGTCCTGGTGTGTTATGGGGTGCCTTACTACAGAAACGGTTGACACAAAACCCTCAAAACGACTACTTACAATGAGAACAAAATGCAGTTAAAATAAACATGAAAAAATAAATAACTTGTAAAAAAAAGCCTCCCAACAAAAAATGAATGTACAAAAAGGGTATTCTGGATAAAAATACATAGAAGAGAAATATAAATAATTTTTTGGGTAAAGAAAAACCCCATAATAAAGACGTCAAACACAACTGGAAAATATTCTACAGAAAAAATTGAATTAAAAAGGAAATGCTAATGCTAAGCAATGCAAAAATCTAAATTTCTACTAAATTTAAATATAATACTAGCTCTTTTTTGAAGGCAAAATAAGAAAAGAAAAAAAAAGTCAGGTCAAATAGGACTAAGAGAAACTCATTGATTTGTAAAACTGGTTGGACAAAAAAGTGTAGCCATGGGGTATACCAGAATATCATTCACTTTGTTTTTCTTTCCTCCTTCCAATGTTTGTCCTGATTTTTTACAGGGTTTTGTCTACTTCTTGGATCAAGATATCGGGAGAGCCACACACTTTTTCTCCAGCGACCTCATGACTCCCCATGCTCTCTGTTGCTGTAGGGGGTGATAGCTCCCTAGTTGGAATACGTTCTTTTGTAAATGCAGCGTTTTAAGTAACTGAAATCTATATTGATATGATATTTAAAGGTGATACCTCTCCCATAGTGATACGGCGGTAAGGAATCACATAAGAGAAAATAACTTAGCTTTCTTTAATGACGATTTACACGGCATTACAGACAAATGTAAGCCCAACTGGCATGACAATTACCATGGTGGGATCTTGATGTATACAGTCTGCCATTTTTCGTCGCTGCGCTGGAAGGATTTTCAGGACGGATGACGATATCACCCATCCGTCCGTCTTCTTCAAGTCTTTTATGCTGGTTTCTCCACGTGCAGGCCCTTATTTAGGTTCCAAACAAGGGAAGAAGATTTTGTGCTGACTTTTAACAGAAGACAAAACAGTATGTATCTGTCTTTAGGCTGACTATACATTCCTCCAGCTTTCTTTGTCTATCTTGTCCTATGCTTGGCCCAGGAATTGTAAATGCTGAGCCCCTTTGTACTAAATCTGGCTCAGCTATGCATGTACAAAGAAAAGAAAAACCGATTTAAAATGTCTGCACAGAGACAGTGACATTAAACTTAATATTATAACACTCTCCTAATCCATCTGCTAACTTCATAGGATGAGTTGCCAGAAACAGGAATGTCGCTGTTGTGGTAAGTAAAACTTTCGACGTGGTTGACACTCTCTCTGCATTGTTGATGGCTATGCCCAAGAGGTCATTAAAGGCCTGGGCCTACCCGGATGGGCCATCTCAAATTAGAACCCAAGTGCTGCCCTGCAGCATGTGATGCCCTAGAACCACACCAGTAGTGATCCCCAACAGGCCCGATCGGTTTTGTCTCTTCCGGGGATGAGGCTCCTGAGGGATTTCCCTCATTAGCTTTATAATACGAACAGCTCCCCTATGGGTGTCTGCAGCTGTGCTACTCCCGTGGAAAGTAGAATGGAGTCCTGTCTACTGTTCAAGAGCTGTGTGCAGTTTTTACAGTGTCTGAAGTGCCAACCCTGCCACCAACCTTCAAGTTTGCCCTTCAAGTTGGGGGACTGTTGGCAGGGCCAGATGCAGTTTAATGTCATACCTAGGACAAAAAAAAGCTGTCAATATCTTTGCAAAGGATGAAGGTCCAAGTCTTTAAAGTCCTGGTGCTTCCTGTTTTGCTACGTGCTGCGAGACATTGATGCTATCTAGTGACCAGAGATGAAGACTGGACTCCTTATGTACTGTGTCTCTTTAGAGAATCCTTGGGTGCCACTGGTTTGCTCATGGAATTCCAAATGAGGAAAATTACCTGAATTATGAGAGAGCATCAGTTATGTCAATATGGACATGTGGTGCAAGGGTTTTCCAGCTCATGGGATCCTCACCGTTAAGGACCTGAGAAGTTGGACCAGGCCAATGGCATGTTCAAGTAACACCTGTCTGTGGCAGATAGATGGTCAGTTCCAGAGGGTGGGACTGGACTGGGTGTCTGCCTGGGGGATTGCTAACAGGGATCCCAAGTTGTTTTATCATGTGGTGGATGTGTTCACAAACCTGATCTGACCTTGAATCAAGTTTGAGTGAGACCCATCTTCAACCTGGTGGTTGTTGAAAGCACGAAGAAGACCATTCCCACTCACTTCAAAAGATACATGTTAGCAAATCCTTACCCTGTGCCTCACTAGAGTAAAGCTAACGTAACACCACTTGTTCTTTTGCTCATCCTGTCGCTACAAACAAAAAAAAGCATCACAGCTTTAGCATTAAATCCTACTACTAGTGGACATAACCAAACCATCTGTTGAATGTAGAATTGACTCAAGCACCTCTGTCTTTTTTAAACTAATCAATATTCTCGAAAAGGTTATTTTGGCATCTTCAAAACCTTGGTGCAGAGCAGAGGTCTTGCTTCTCTGTGCCATTTTATCAATAAACAACTTATTATCTGTACAACTTTCATTCAGTAATGCATCTGTTTTTGCTGGAATAACATACTCTTGCAGAATGGTACATTATCCCTTAAGTTCGAACACTGCATTTTGCTGTACTTTAGGGGGTATTTCCTATGAAAACATATGACTAGCCATATACTGTAACATACTCTTTTCACTTGTAGCCTATACTATTTTTGCATTATGTGGTTAATGTAGATTTATATTTATTTGTGTGTTTTTTATTTGTTAAGCTGGTAGCTCTTCTTTAAAGCTGTGTTTATGCCATTGTTTGAGAAGAGGCAAAATCTATCTACACCATTAGGTTAGTCCACTTTCTCTTTTACTCGTGGTAAACATATTCCTATGACAATGTGGTGTCTAACTATCCCCTCACTGCTTCCATAGTTCACCAGCTGAATCAAAGTATATGTCGAATCTACTGTATATGTTGTAAATATTTCTCCCTCTTTCATTGATCCTTAATCAGAGTGGAACCATTCATTACACAAATTGTTTGAACTGCCCTCCATCTCTGATTGGCTGTATTTCTACCTGCTTTTAGTGTGTGAACTTAAGCAACAGTCTGTTTTATTCATTGATTTGTTATAAATTTCAAAGTGTATTGTTTGTTTTGAATTTATTTTACTTAGGTATTATTAGGCTCTTTTATTTGGAATTTTCTTCATCATAATTCATAAATGTGATGCAGTAAATTTTAAATTAAACACTGAGACACATTTTCAATAATTTTAATATCAATAATTAGAAAAAGAGAGCAATCTTTTGCCAATAACTAATACTTTAGCTAGTATATTTGAATCACCTAGCAGCAAATCAGATGCATGCCCAAGACACACTTACATTTATCATTTAAAATGTATTATATCTCTACATTTGGATGTTCCTTGAAAACGTTCTGACACCTCTGTTCAAGTAATGTTCATTCAAAATCAATTTGCAATTAAAAGAAACACTAGTAGCTGTCAAAATGTCTGGTTTTATAGCATCAGTTGTTACTACTATTAAAGTATTCATATGAATGTGAATTGAACTTGATAATGTTATCTGACAAAGAATCAATTTTCTCCAATTTAGTAATGTGAAAAGGTCTTGCTTTTAAATATATGAAACTTTACGCAATCAATCTATCCATCACAGCTCCTTTGTCCTTAAGAGCACTATTTTGACCCCATTAATTTTATAATCAGGATGCAGAGAAGTTTCAGAATAATACACTTTGAAAGTCTTGCTAGTCTCTCACAATATTTGGCACCGATTTTCTTTATGCAATCTGAGCACTTTAATAATAAATAGAAACAAACATTTTGTACAAGTAACAATGTAGTAATATACTATGTCTGCTGTTTAAGTCTTCTTAGCATTTATTTTTTTACATAATGAAGTATGGGTTTATTTAGAGTACTAACTAAATCACACTGTAAATTCTTTGTAATATATACTGTACAAAGGACAGCATGCATATATGCTGGTGTCCTGGCCAGGATTAGACCCATTTGCCAGTATAACAAAGAGATCGAGGGTGGCTCAGTTTCACAGCTGTATGCTCCACCCGTCCTGCTAAATGGCAGGATCCCTGGGCATTATTACTCATTCAGGTACCTGGAGGGAGTGCTGGGAATTGTAGTCCAGTGGGGCAGCCCTGCTGAGGTCTGTGGGTGCTGCAGGGGGTGCTGCAGGGAGTTACACTCCCTGCTTTATGGGTCTTCTTACGGTCTATGCCCTGGCACTGTATACATTCCCGTGTTCAAGACAAAAGAAGCCTTTTGATCCCATCCAGGCAAGTAGGAGGCAGGTGTAGAGGATGGACAACGGTCATCAGGGAGGTGGGGAGGAGAAGAAAGAGAGAGAAGAATTGTGTTGTGTTTATGCTACTGTTTAAGTCTTTTTTAAAGGAATTTATGAAAATAAACAATTTTTTTTATTTGTGTCTGTGTAGTTGTGTCTGGGATTTGGGGTACTGCAATGCCCCCTAGTTGTTACAACTGTAAAGAAATTAACTTAGTAACCATTTTAAAACTGATCATTACAGGATAGTAATGGAATATCTTCATCCTGATGTCCCACAGTGGATTTTGAATACCTATGCAAATAAAATATCTACCATCGTCAGTTGGTTTGCTGGAACAATGATGCTTGTCATTTCTCATTATTAACCTTTTACTGGGATGCTACATATTCAACTAAATTGGATAATTTGAAATGTAAAGCCTACCAATTATTTTTTTAGCTTTGAAACAATAATTTGCTTAGATTATAACTGAATATCCTCACTTTTGTACACACTGTAGTACAGAAAGCTGAAAAACTCTGTTCAGTACAAATATTTAAATATTATGTTCCATTAAATACCCTACACTGATTCAATATATGAAACTAACGATGCAGATATTGTGGTGAGTGGCTGGGCGGTACCCAGCCGGGACGCCTGGTAGGACTGGGAGAGGGACTACGCTTCCCCCGGGTCCACGAGAGGGCAGCCGCCCTGGTTGGTATGGGGGCCACAGGAACAGAGCATGGAAGCTCAACCCTATAGGGGCCCTTGGTCACCACCAGGGGGCGCCCGGATGCCTGAAGAGCCCTGGACGTCAGCACTTCCGCCACACCTGGAAGTGCTGGCAGAAGGATTACCAGGGACACCCGGAGTGCTTCTGGGTGCTCAACCGGCACTTCCGCCACACCAGGAAATGCTGACGGAAGTTCAAAGAGGGGCACTTGGAGCACATCTGGGTGAACATAAAATGGGCCTCCTCCCTCCATTTGGCTGCTGGAGTCGGGTGGAAGAGCACGAGGCCTGGAGGAGAGGAGTGGAGGTGGTGAAGGAGAGGTATCGTGAAAGGCCTGGACTTGAGGGTGATTTGTGCTGGGGCACTGGGTTGTGTGCTATTGGACATTGTAAATAGAAGAAATGTTTAAAAAACGTGTGTGTGGAACTGAACCATCAGTGCCTGCCTGTCTGTGTCTGGGCTATCCTCCACAATATTCATAATATCCACACATGGTTCTGTTTAGATTTACAAATTCATGGCTGTTCATCGATCTGACAATGTTCATCCATTTGTCCATCTCTGACACTCCACTTCCTGTGTGTATACTGAAGGGCGAGTAGCCCAATTCGTAAAACGCAGACCCGGGGGATTGCCCCCCAGGTACAGTAGGTTGGCGTTGATAGACTTGTCTTGTCACTCTCTTCTCCTCTTATAAATGGGTCCATGTTGTACAATGCAATGTGGATTCATCTCCAAAGTGTATAATTCCCAGAAAGTGTCTCAAAGCTGCCGATGTGGAATGGTGCAAGCCTTGAGAGAACACTACAAAGACTCCTTCCCATGTTTCTTCATAACAACCTGAGGCCAGGATCCTTCTGTGAGTTCACCATACAAGGCCATCTGGGGAAGTTGAGACTCATCCATGTGGATAATGTAACCAGTCCAGCAGAAGACACAGCTGAGCAGCATGGCCTCAATGCTGGTTGATGAGCAGCATTCCAGAATTTTACTTCATGGGATCATGCCCTCCTAAGTGATGATCAGTATAATCTGGAAGCAGCAGATGGGGAACGCTTCTAGGATACGGATGTGCTTGCGGTAGGGAGTCCAGGACTCACATCCATAAAGGAGAGTTGATATACATACTTCATGATAGACCATGACCTTGGTCGCCATGTGGAAATTGTAGTTAGGGAAGATATGCTTGCAGAAGTGGCCATATCCAGAGGAGGTTTGTTGGTGGTGTTTCACAATCTCTTCTTTCACAGAAGCATCACTAGAGATTATGCTTCTAAGGAAGGGGAAGGTGTAAGTATAAGTTTAATATGTCACTGTGCTCTGTACAAATTTGTCTTATAAATCTATTTTTTTCTGCTCATATGTACAGATGACACACAGCCAGATTAAGCACAGGGTTTCACCACATAGAACTGCTAGGCAAGCAGTATGACAAAAGACAGATTGGAACAAATGGGAAGTGTGCAGTTAGACTGTGAGATGCTGTAACTGTGTGCTATTTCTATCTGTTAAGTCAACATGGAATTGCATCCTCATAAACATCATTGCCATGTTTGAAATTGCATGTTCACCTAAGGGTGGCCTGCATGTGGAGAAAACAGTATAAAGCCTTGGAATATTGCCAAGTACACATTTGAAGACAACAGGTAAGAGCTACCGTCATCTGTTCCTGAAAATGTCTTCCACAGCACCAGCGACACCGACAGACTCTATGCCTCGGGCCCCCACTCCCGGACCATATTTTGTCATTGGCTTCATTCGTCTGATATGCAGTGTAAGCCAACATTAAACAAAGTTAAGTTATATCTCCTGCATGATTTCTTACCGCCGTATCAATAGAGAGGGGTATCGCCTTTTTTGTTATATCTATATAGAATTGGTTTAAGTAACGTGCTGCAATTACAAAATAACTCATTCCCAGGGACCTAGTGCCCCCGCTGGACACAGAAGGATTATGTGTTCTTCAGTGTTCTGCCACCAATATTGATGTCCATTGGAGGATCTATGCGCAGAATCTAGTTTTTAAGTTTAAATTTGACATAAAAACTCTAAAGAGTCCTTTGCTTTTTCCATAATAGACTGGAATGGTGACACATTTCAGGCTTGTGCTATTTTCCTATATTCCTATACCTATGCCCAGACTGTACATTTTGCCTTTCTTTTTTTTGAGAAGTCTCACAATTTTTTAGACTGAATAACTCTAGATCCTCACAAGTCTGAAGGCTTAATCCTTGATTTACAGTGATCATCCTTTACAAATCAAAAATATCTGCAATTGCATGACCAACTCCACATTGAATTATAATAGACAAACAACCAGCATTAGGCGTCATAGCATGGATGCAGCAAACAGAATCAATCTTGGGTTTCTGCCGGGTTGTGCTACCTAAACTATCATAACCCTGATAATGTTTTCCCAGAATACATTTCGGTGTATCTTTGTCAGGGCCTGGAAGGCTGTGACCACTTTTGTTATTATTATTACTATTTTCTATTTATTATTTTGTTATTAGTTCTGCCTTTTTCTGTTTGTTTTAGCATTCATTTATTCTTTACTTTTGCAGTTGCAGTGTCACAAATCTAAGGAAGCACTTTAGATACAGCCATTACTGTGATATACAAGTTGATCTCTGAAGTGATAGTCACTAAACTTGCAGCTTATTTGTAATTATACTGAGAATGAAATCTATGGGAAAAGCAAGAAAGATGAGACCTTGTTATAATTTGCAATTTGTTCCTGCTACCGTGCCCAACAAACATCAAAATGAACCCCCCCCAAAGCCCTCTGTTTTATCGTGGAATGGTTTTCTCCTAAAACATAGGTACTTCTATTCTCTCACCTGGATTCTTTGTTATACAGACCCACACCTATGACCCCCACCCCAACTCTCGATCTCTTATTCTTGCACTCTCCTGGTCTGAATGGATGCATTTGCTGCTAGGACCTATTACTACAGTGAGCAAGAGGAAAGTGCAGAAAATAACCATAAGAATTTGACCTTTCTTAAAACATAAGTCCGATTTTTAAAGTTTTGATCTTTCTCTAAACCCTACTTGTACGCAAAAGGTGTCTTTATGCTCTTCTGACTGCAGAAATTTGTGAGGGTGCCTTTTGTCTCCACTAACATTTTGTTTTTGTGTAGTTAAAGCAAATGTCTATTGCAGATATCAAAAAGGTTAACTAAAGAAAAAGTGCACATAACGTTTAGGCTTTTTTTTAAATCATAAATACATTATCTATAATCCTTCCTAACACATTAAAATGAGGTATAACATACTAACACAATAATAAAATCACCCCATACCCTCATGCAGAATAAAAGTTATCACCTACGTTTAAATCAGTCACCAGAGTAAGGCAAGAGGAGCCTGAAGGAAAAGAATGAACAAAATAATTAAGAGTGGATTTCCAGTCATTGAGCACCGTTCCTGTTCAGCACTCCAAAAAAAAAAAAAAGAATAAATGACCTTTTGAACATTTATAATAATCTACAAAAATGAGTGGATATTCAGGCAAATGGAGAATCGGATGTAAATTCTGAACGTGCAAGTATTTTCTTAAAAATAAAATAAATAATCACTTCAAGCATACCAGCACCCCATAAGCTGGGTTAAAAGGAAGTTAAAGCAATTCTTGTATGCACTACATGCTTACATCAAAACTATATGATGGACATTAACTTAGCACATGCATGCCATGTATAAAATAAATTTTGACTTTCCCTAGTAGCAGTTATAAATAAGGACAGTCACAAACAACAAGAATTAATGTTTCATTGTATTAAACATTTTTCAGAAGTACAAGAATTAAGAATTAAGCAATAATTCTCTGAAATTAAATAAAGAAATTGTTAATTTCTGTTTTGTTGTAAAAGCACCAAGGGCAAAACTACATGTTTTCATCCTGGGTTATATTTTTACTGGTTTGCCACAGGCTTATATTTACTGCTAAAATAGTAGCAGCTTGTCCTATTAGCATAAATGTTTATGTATTAGTTTTTACTTTTTATTTTTTGGTAAATCAAGAGAACACAAGTAAAAATAATCTAATACCTCAGCTGAAGTTGACTGCTGTTTTGCTAGGCTTTAATGTTGAAATATTAATCTAACAAGACAGAAGTACTATGTATACTGTATTTCACATAGAAAACTATTACCATAATAAATACAAGATGAACATTACAAAAAGAAAAAGTTGTCTTCATTCAATAATACTTATCTTATAAACCTTACACCTAACTTGCATTCATTTTTTTTGAAGTGTAACATAATGTAGGTTATCCAGTCTGCCATTTTTCAAGATATCATATCTTAATGTGACATTGAAATAGATTACAATGAGATACAAAAAATGACAAATACCTATTTAAAATTTAATAGAGTAAGATGTATATTTTTTGCTTTGGCAAAAAAAGAATTAATGTCCAGAAGCAGTCACTTGACACAGTATCTTATGATTTAGGTCTTATAATAAGCCTTGTGCTTCGGATTGTTCCACATATCACAGTGTATCCGCACAAGTGCTAAAGCACATTTTAATAACAGGCCAGGCATTTTCAATAATGGTAATAAAACCTTTAGGCAAAAGCAAAGCTTTGCTTGTTATGAAATGGATATTAAAGAACAGAGCATTTCTGTATACTCCACCAGGTCACAGGTGTTTGATTATACAGATATCAAATTGTTATTTCATTTGCTGTTTATTTATCTGAGTTAACAGACATCTGGGAATATCACAACAAAACACAGTTACAAATTATTATCACAGGATTAGGCTCTCACATTGCAACAAAAGCATTTAAAATTTAAATAATTACACCAGGATGGTATGAAAGAGAAGTTAACATATTTCAGATAATCAAACAATAGTCTGAATTAAAGATCAGATGCAGATTAAAGAATGTAGTAAATAGTAGTAGTGATACTAATAGCAATCCTTCCATACCACAATACAGTCAAATTATTATTTGCATATCTGACCATGCAACACATTGCATGACAAACAAGAATGTATTCATTCATGCAAGTTTTACATGTTTGTGCATGTTGTGGTTGTGAGAGGTATGATACAGAATCTAAAATAAATGTTATAGCACCAGCCAAGTCTCCCCATTTAATTAACAGAAGAGACTGCAAAAAAAAAAGCAGCACCCGAAGGCACATACAAAACAAAATAAAGGGTTGTAATGCCTTCTTAAAGCTCTATCAGATCAGGTTTAGATCTCTGTCTCCATTCCATTGACCGTTAGTCCACAGTAGCCAAGTTTCCATCCAGTTTTTTGCGGTGTTTTGTTATCGACAAACAGAATATACGTAAAAAAAATGTGAAATTTGCTGTCTCCAGTTTGTTTCCATCCAACTGGCTTTTTATCGATAAAATGTTGTGCGTGATGACGTCATCCCCCCCAAAATGAACTGTCGCATAAGTTTTGTTGTATCGCGAAAAAAAATCTGCCCTTGAGCCGTTTCCATACATAATTTTGTGTATGGCGGAAATTATCTACCTTTTGTTTTCCACGTTACACCCCCTCCACTAAAGAAAGAAATGGAAAGATTATTCAGACAGTTTTTTGAAATTTGCCAGCTTACTGTTATTTCAGTTTCACAAATAATTGGAATTGTACATAATATCCGAAGATGACAGCAGAATGAAACAGTTGCTTGTCTGATAGCCCTAGAGCTCGAAGAAAGTACCCCAGTGTGACGAAACCCACGGGTATGGGAGAGACGACGGAATAAGACCTTCTGGGAGGAGGTGGTGGAGAGACACTTCACAGAAAATCTCTGGCTGCAACATTTTAGAATGACACGGCCGACGTTTGAGATGTTGTGTGGATTCATCAGTCCTGATATTGCGTCCATCACAGGTTGCCACCGACCACTGGTTCCAACCCAAAAGCGGATTGCCATCACCCTTTACAAGCTGGCAACCTGCGCCGAGTATAGAGTAGTTGGAGAAACTTTCGGAGTTAGTTAAACTACCGTCTATCTATGTGTATATGCTGTGTAGACCGCTATTAAAGAAAAATTAATGCGCCGTTATATCAGACTTCCTACTGTAGCGGAGGCCAATGAAATTGCATACCGCAATTCCTTGGTGCATCTTATGCCGCAGATTTACAGTGCACTGGATGGCACGCATGTGCCTATTCTTCCCCCGACGGAAGGCTACCGCGATTTCATTAGTCGCAAAGGGTGGCCATCTATTGTTCTCCAGGCCCTTGTTGATGACAGGTGCATGATACGAGACATTTGCGTTGGCACTCCTGGAAGTGCCCATGATGCAGCTGTGTTTGCAGCATCGGATCTGTACAGGTGAGCCTACCTTTCAACATCCCTTCTCAGTGCGATAACAACTGAATTAGTACTGTAATCTGCTTCCCTTAAGGTTTTTAATTAAAAGTGAAATCTGAATTAATACAAAATAACAACGTTTAATCAAAAAAAAAACTAAAGTTAATATTAATGAGAGAATTTCTCATATATGCTAAAACATCTGCCATTTATTAATAAGAAAAAAATGTTTAGATAATGAAACACACGGTTTATTAAATATTTTTACTGGCACAGTAAATTACCTTTGCGGTTTTTGTATTATTTAGACATCCTGAGAGACACCCCCAGGCTACAGTTGATGTGGAGGGAGTTCAGGTACCCCTTTTAGTAGCAGGACACCCAGCCTATCCGCTACTGCATTGGCTCATCACGAGAAATAACGAGTCTCTTCATCAGACCATGCGAACCGCTCTGCCATTCTTGTTTTGATTGCACGTCATGAAAATGTATCATGTGGCACATTTATTTGCGTTAAAGCCCTTTTTTCCGACAAAAAGTGTTTCCAATGTAGTTTTTGCGACATCTGAAGTATCGATATGGAATTTATGTGCTAAAGTTAAATGGAAAAATGTTATGTCAACATGTACAACATTTTATCGATAATTAGCATTTCCATCAGCTATATCGGTAAAAAAATTTGAAATATTTTTTCGCAAGAACTCCTTGGATTAAAACCTGGTTAATGACACAATGGCCACCTTCCTGGAGTGCCTCAAATAGTTCTCCAAACAGAAGGGGAGGAGTCAGTTTGCCTTATTTGGGCATCTTCTCTGCACTGTCCTACAAGGATACCAAGGATGAGCCACAACAGTGATCTTGAGATGTGCATATGTGACAATGTAGAACGAGTGACACAAGTTTTAATCATCTATCTGTTTCATACTTTCACAGACACATTTTAAATGTATGTCATTTGTTATTTTCCTTGAAAAAAGTGACCATATACATGGTTAGGCTGAAATTGATTTCCAAATAACCATGTCAGTGGTATCGAAAATAAGAAATCACTGAAGAAAAGGATTTAAAAACAGGTTTCAGTGTTTCATTGAAAGCAAATATATATGATAAAATAAAAAGGACAAAATGAAATAGGCAAGGTAAACTGAAAGGTCTCAAGCAAGTTTAACTGGAAGCCATGTAATTCACACATTCAGCTAAATTTAACACAGTTTCTAAGTTACATAGAGATGACGATCATCTCCTATTGTTAAATAAAAACAGTTTGTGTCTAATGTTTTAACTTTAAACACACAAGAAAAAAAAATTTGTGTAGTGACATGATTTTCATGTTCTACAACTCTGTGAGGGCCAGTGTGATTGTGTACACTGTGGCCCAGTAACATCACTTCAAGAGAGGTTTGCTGAATCAACAGCTGATTAAAAGGGCAGACTCAGTTATGGGATACACTTTCAAACTCCATGAGGTAGTAGTGGAAGAGAGAATGAAGACAAAACTGTTGGCCATTATAAATAATGCTGCATATCCTGTCTTAGACACACTAACACAGAGAACTTGCAGTCGACATATTTTTCACCCAAAGTGTGTCAAGCAACTCTACTGGTGTTTATTATACCAACAGAACTGTGCCACACTGTGACTTCTCTTTTTATCTTTTGCCAAGTCATTTTTTCTATTTTTTTTCTTGTGTTTTTATGAAAGAAATCTTGTATGCTACTCCCAAAATGAAACTGAATTTTCATACATAAAAATATTCTCTTCAACAAAGTGTACAGAATATTGCATTTTCTGTTCTATTATAATTCCTTGTCAAAGAATAAGTCAGCCAAACATTTACAAGCTTTTGAGGAGCCAATGAGACCTAAAACATCAAATTTGTAAGAAGGGGTAGTCATGACGTTTCTTTCTTAGGAAACTCAATTATTTTAAAGTGGTCAAAACCATAATGAAACTTTTTAGAAGTCCTTTATTAAGGCCATTGTTATGTTTGCTTTTTTTTATCTGTTGGTTTGGCAACCTCAGCAATTAGAATATAAACCAGCTTAACATTATAAAAATGAACTTAAAAGTATTAATTCACAGCAGACCTCTGTCATTGAAACGTATTTCAAACAGGCTACAAAAAAAGCCAACTCAATCTTCTTTTCTTTAAATTCCAGCTGTTACCATCAGGCTGCAGAGTTAGTTTTCCAAAGGTAAAGAGCAACAGGTTTAAGAACTCTTTTTACTCCTAGAGCCGTAAACATTTTAAATTCTGTTACTTGTAAAGATGCTGCTACATGTTACATTCAGTATTATTATTGTGTGCGCTGTTCAAAGTAATTATTCTTCTTTGTACTTATCTTGCGTGTGTGTTTATGTAGTAACACTGGTTGTCAAATGTTGTGTCTTTGTTTATCTATTAGATGTCTGTAACAGTGTCTTCTGTTTTTGTTCTTTTCCACTGCCAGAAAATTTCCCTCTTGGATAATAAAGTCTACCTAACCTAACCTATGATAAATTTATTATATATAAGACCTTCTTGAAATATTATAATATACTTTTTAGGGCTTTTTGAAATAAGAAAAAATAGGAATTTTGGGGTGTCAAATAATGAAATAAGCACATTTATAAGGGAGTAAGTGTATGCATTTGTCTTCTCATTAGGGGAAGACAAGTGTCTCTTCAATACCCAAACCTAACCTAGTTTGCACTCTATCTTCTTATTACTCACATTCAAGAAATTGTAAAACTTTTCTACTTCTTTACACTCTTTAATGAAACATTTACAGTATACTGTTTTGTTCCTATGCATTCTACTCACATCCTTCTTTGCTTTTGATGTACAATACAATACAATACAGTTTATTTTTGTATAGCCCAAAATCACACAGGAAGTGCCGCAATGGGCTTTTACAGGCCCTGCCTTTTGACAGCCCCCCAGCCTTGACTCTCTGAGAAGACAAGGAAAAACTCCCAATAAAAACCTTGTAGGGAAAAATGGAAGAAACCTCGGGAAAGGCAGTTCAAAGAGAGACCCTTTCCAGGTAGGTTGGGCGTGCAGTGGGTGTCAAAAGTAGGGGGTCAATACAATACAATATACAGAACAGAACAATTCCTTAAGACAGCATAATAATAAAAATTGTAGAAGTACGGTTTAACAGTAGATGATATGACATAATTAGGTTTGGATATTTTTAGAGTCCTGGAGACCTCATCCATCTAGCTGCCTCCCCATCTGGCCATGCCACGGCTGAAACGTTGCTTCGATGAAAGGACCCCTCTTTCCCATGATTCCTGTGATCCTCCATCAGGGATGACTATACCATAGGCAGGCAAACAACTTGGCAGGTGGGCCGTGGCACCAATTGCCACATTTGGGTACCGAGAAAAGAAACAAAATAGGTGAGGGTTAGTATTCAAATATAATTATCATTTTACTTATGTTTTAGTGCTAATGACTAACAACAGAGATGCAGTATGTACAGTTAATCAGCAGCTTTAGTCAGGATATGCTAAACTGAAGTAGTGAGTCTTCAGCCGGGATTTAAAGGCTGAGACTGAAGGGGCATCTCTTATGGAAGCAGGAAGACCATTCCACAGTTTATGGGCCCTGTAACTAAAAGCTCGACCTCCCACTGTTATTTTATTAATCCTTGGAATCCTAAGCAGACCGGCATCTTGAGATCTTAATTTGCGCTCTGGTTTGTAAGTCATGATAAGTTCAGACAAGTAAGCCGGACCTTGGCCATTTATTGCTTTATATGTTAAAAGGAGGATTTTGAAATCTGCCCTAAACTTAACTGGGAGCCAGTGTAAAGATTTAAGAACTGGGGTTATGTGTTCATATTTTCTTGTTCTTGTAATAATTCTTGCAGCCGCATTTTGGATTAACTGGAGGCTGTATAGAGAACAGTTTGAACAGCCAGTGAAACCCGCATTGCAGTAGTCAATCCTACTAGATGTAGCCAATGTCATTTTCCAAAGGCAGGTGTGAAAATCTTGGTGTATCCATTACTTGTGTCAGTTTGCAGTGCTCATTTGATCCATTAGGATCATTCTGTATCTTCATTGCTTACTAAGTGCTAATTCCCCCAGCTTACTCTTGTTAGCATCCCTTGTAGTACTAGCTGTGCTTTTTATAGCAATTAGTGATGAGTAATACATGTAGTATGTATAAATATTAATACTCTTTCTCTTGCAGCATTTAATTAATTCTGATGCACCAAAAGTATATTCAGAAATATAATTACATTTTCATTTAAATTAAAGTGTATAAAAAGATTTGAGCATTGTTACAACATTTTTCAACGGGGGACATTGAACTTGCAAATCCACTAACAACGTATCTGTTCCTGGGTTTGCATTAAATGCTATTAAATAAGGAAATACTTTTTTAATTTGACATTCAAAAAGGAAGCCATCTGTTCCAGACTTAGGGAATCTACTCAGTGAACGGGCCATATGGTTCCTATGAATTATTCTGAATGATGTGTTTAATTCAGTCCCCCCCACTGCAGAATGCCTGCTGACATCATGTCATCTTTGCAGGGTAGCTGTTAATTGCTTAAATAGACTGGACATGTATACTTATGCCCCAGTTTCTTCCAAAGGGGTACATGCAGATTTTTGTTTATCCATGCAGTAATACAGCATTTTGAAGGTACTCTGAAAGCTAGGGTGACAGAATTTGGTATAACTACAGTATATACATGAGTATTAGAAGCTAAATTTATCAATTGGAAATATTATTTGAAAATAACATTATTCATAGTGCGGCACGGTGGCGCAGTGGTATTGCAGCTGCATCACAGAAAGGAGATCAGGGTTTGCATCCTTGGTCCTCCCTATTTGGAGCTTGTATGTTCTTCATGTGTCTGTGTGGATTTCCTCCCACTGTCCAAAAACATGCTGGTTGGGGAAGCTAGACCTAATGTGTGTTTGGTGGCGTGTACATGTTTGTTTCCACTGCAATGGACTGGTGCCCTGTCTAGGGATTGTTCCTGCCTTGTGCCCTATGCCATATGGAATAGATTCCAGCTCCCTCATGACTCTGGTCTGGATTAAATGGGTTGAAAATGACATGACAATATCATTCATACCAGAAAAGAAAATAAATTGTGACCCCACAATTCACCTATTTATATAGTAAATTTGACCTAGCTATATAAAATTTATGTTCAATTGAATGAACATCTTAGTCTGATATATGGGAAAGTAATCGTTATTGGCAGGGCTTTTTTTGTGACATACATGCTGGTACAGTGTACCAGCACCTCGGCTGCGACAATTACTTGTGGCATCGACTAATACATATTAAATGATTCTATAATCAATTGTGTGCTGTCAAATTTGATTATTTTTACCTGCTGCTGTGTGTTCTAGGTTAACTGGTTCCGGTATGTACTACATTCATCCATATTGCTTAATGGGCTTTTTGGTTATTTTTTTGGTGATATTAAAACACAATCACTGCTTACTAATTCCATGGTCACATCACTGCACTGCCATTGTTGTTTATTTTATTGTGCTGTTAACAGTCAAAGCATAACATCCATCCATTTTCCAACCCACTGAATCCGAACACAGGGTCACGGGGGTCTGCTGGAGCCAATCCCAGCCAACACAGGGCACAAGGCAGGAACCAATCCCAGGCAGGGTGCCAACCCACCACACGACACACACAAACACACACTAGGGCCAATTTAGAATCGCCAATCCACCTAACCTGCATGTCTTTGGACTGTGGGAGGAAACCCACGCAGACACGGGGAGAACATGCAAACTTCACGCAGGGAGGACCCGGGAAGTGAACCCAGGTCTCCTAACTGCGAGGCAGCAGTGCTACCACTGCGCCACCGTGCCACCCCAAAGCATAACAGTAACTTAATAATACCGCCACCTTCTTGTTTACAAAAAAAAACAGTGGTTATTAGTAATATGTATTGTGCATTTTGCATATGAGTATTACAAACAAAACACAAAGAAAGCAAAACACTTCATCATTAAAGAGGAACAGCTCTCAGTTTGACTTTTAATGCTGATTTAACCTCATCAAACAGGTCGCTTTGAAGGTTTCACATAACCAGTGGTGTAACTTTAATCTGATGGGCTGCAGTGCAATGAAATAAAATAGACATGCAAGTCATGTGATATTAAATTACATCCAATTAGTAAATGCAAGTAAAATTTCACTCTTCTGTGTACACATCACAATAATGACTCTGTTAACCTATTTAAAAAATGACCACCATTGATGAAATACATCAAGCATATCAGCTACCATCCATAAATACAAAGGTCAATAGTCATAATTAAGTTTTATGGAGTTGTGGAAATGATACAGCCATTAACCTTTTCACTCTGCTGTCAAGTAGGAAAATATGTTATTAATAAATAAATAAAGCCTGGTGAAACAACAACCATGGACCCTGCTGTAGGTTTTCGAACCTGCCCTGCCTATAGTTATGCCACTGTCATCAAACATCACCAAACAAGACTTTTTGTCACAACAGGAATATGGACGATATATTTTGTCTGTGGTTGAGGCCTTGGCCTTACAACTGTGTCCAGGTGTCAGGGTTTGGTGAAAAGGTTAAAAGGCTAGATGGTTCAATCACTTCCAGACATTGACACATTATGATAAACAGATGGAGCAGCAGGGTGTGGTCCCTGCTATTTTATATCATCTTTCTAAAAAATATTTACAAAAATCAGTGCAGTTAACAAAACATTTTCATAAATAACCTTTCCTTTCTCTCTTTCTCTCTGCAACTAAATTATTCTTCAAACCATGAGGTTGTGGGCTCAAATCCCACCACCGACACTGCGTGACCCTGTGCAAGTCACTTCACCCACCTGCAGTCCAATTGGAAAAACAAAAAAAGAAATGAAACCAATTGTATCTCAAATGTTGTAAGTCGCTTTGGATAAAAGCATTGGCCAAATAAATAAATGTAAATGTAAATTCTGGTCATTTTTTTGTTATATTGACACTTTTGTGCCTGACCTTTAACTATATTATGTTTTGAAGTTTACATTTCAGAATGGTCTTATTCTCCCAAGCCTTCAGTTGTCCAGTTACTCACTTTTGAATGTGTGTGTATATATGCATACTGTATCTGAATGTGTAAATAATGATAAAATCACATTTGCTTGCATGATTCATCATTTAAGACATTGCTTTTCAAATTCTGTCCAGTGGGGTTCCCTGTTGCAGCAGTTTGTTTTTCATTTCCTATTTTGCCTTAGAAACAGCAGTATGGTGAGAATTGCATGCATAAAAAAACTAAGAAAAAGTTGTATTTTTACCATCACTATAAATGGTAATCTCTCTTTTGTCTTTTTTCTATTAGTTTAGCTTTTTTCTTGAAGTTTGCCCCCATAATTTTATCCTAATAATTACAATTAACAACAAGTGGAGCAGACACCCAGGCAAACAACACTGAGTGCTATAAGTCCACAAGTTACACTGTCAGACACACTAAGATATTCATTAGTAAATAATGACTTAAATAACCAGAATACATGCAAAAGCGGTCAGCATGGTGGCATAGTGGTAGTGCTGCTGCCTTGCAGTAAGCAGAACAAGGATTTGTGTCCCATGTTCTCCCCATGTCTGCATGGGTTACTTCTGGGTGCTCAGGTTTCCTCCCACTGCCCAAAGACATTCAGGTTAGGTGAATTGGCAATACTAAATTGGTCTTCGTATGTATGTGTCCAGGGTTTGTTCTTGCCTTGTGCCCTATGCTACCTGACCATGAACCTGGTCTGGAATAATCAAGTTAGAAAATGACATAACCTAACATGGAAAAGCAGAAGGAAAGTCATGATGATAATAAAAAATCTTTAAATCCAAATTAAAAATGTGAAATTATTCTGAGGTATTATATATGAATGTTTGGTAAATGTCCAATAAACATATTACCAAACCCAAGTTTGTAATTTTTGGAAAAAGAGAAGTAACAGCTTGCTTAGTTAAGACAGGAATCCAATTAAAAAGGAAAGGTGGTTGGGATGAAATCTTTAGCAAATGTGGACAACCAGTACTGAATTTGAGAACCAGTACTTTTAAAGTATAAATCATTGTGACATACTAAATATTGATTATTTTTTTGCTGCATCCTAAACATGTCTAGATTGCTAATAAAAAATTGTATAATAAAGGTCAATACTTGTTCATTTAAGGAATTGCACTTAAACATCAGGTAGTGACAAAAATATACATACTAGTACAGGGCTATTCAATTACAAATTCAGTTGGGCCAGAATTTCAAACCAAGAAATTTAGCTAGGCCAGACATTTTCAGCAGCCAGTAAGCAGCAGGTAATAGCAAATATTAAACCAACACAAATGAATGTATTGAAAAACAAGTAATGTTTATTAATTGATTCCATTTTAAATTTGGTCAAATCTGAAACAGACACATCAAAAAATGCATAAAAAACAATGAAAGGCTATAATTGAAAATAATCAGAGGTAGTAGCAATACTTTTTCCACTTTTGAAATAAAAAAGTAATAATTTTGGTCATATCTAACCTAGTCAAATCTGAAAGTGCATTAAAACAAGTATTAGAAATTACATTTATTTCCCTTTTGAAGTAAAATAAATATTTTGGTCATATATGACACTGGAACATCACAAAGTGTATTTAACAGAATAAAGAAGAATTATCAACACTATCAAAACTATCAGTGCCAAACCCATAATAAGTAATAACAGTGACTAATACACATGAATACAACGTCTACTGTACACTGAGGAAACTAATTTTAATAACCACGTGCGATTAGCAATGCTTATTTTGTAAACAAAAAGGTGGCGGTATGCATATGTTGCATTTGGATCGATATATTTAGAGGTAGTGAGTCCTAGCGCTACATGTTTTGTTTATCTGGTGAAAACACATAATGTTTAAAATTTGTAATGGACAAATCATCAAGTACAATGATAATTATTTGTTTTTATATAGTGCCTTACTCACTACTCAAAAAGCTATGCAAACTTCATGCATAAAGCACCCAAGCACCAAAATTCAGAAATCAAAGAATATTAATCGCAGGATAATAATGAGCTCTACATTCTACAAAAAAAGTTATGTAGTCAGTGTGCTTAATTTGATTGAGTTTTAAAGAAATTTCCAAACTTTTTGTGCATGTTTTCATCAAATACAGTCTTCCTATTTCATTCTTTGCTTTGAGTGTCAATGACTGATCGTTGTTCTCGTAACAGCCATGAATCACCGGATCGAAGTGTGTGAATGGAGGGCCAATAGAAAGAGAAATGCGGAGGCAGTGCTTGTGAATAATGAGGCTCTCATTGGAGAAATAATTATATAAATTTGCGAAAACCCATGTTCACATTCACTTGATGAAACTGTAATGTTGCTAAGACTCAGCACACAATTAATTATAGAATTACTGTGACAATTAATTATAGAATTTAGCATGTAGTCAATGCCATAACCAGCTGTCATGGCCAAGGTACTGTCATAAAAAAAAAAAGGAAATCGCAATATTTTTGACTACTACCACCACTTCCAGACACACAACAATGCATGGCATCGTGGGTTGAATGTTGCTAGACTTTGCAAAATGTTACATTCATAGTCCATACTACTGTAGGAATATATTTATATAGTAATTTCTCAAGGCTTGTGAAATATGTTTTTTTTGCTTTTTCTCTGAATTTCTGACGAGACCATGGGCTGGGTCAGTGGGACACTCGGAGGTTCCTTCTGGGCCGCATGTGGCCTGTTGGTCGCCATTTGAATAGGTCGGTACTAGTATTTCTAAAAGAATACAGAGTTAGAAAGCCAAGACCTTCACAACAGTCTATCTAAATGAATCTTTAAACATTTCTGATGATCTGTTCAAAATAGCATTAAAGGTATTCTGTTCTCTTTACCATATAATGTTTGATAATTTGCCAAAACAAAGATTTGGGGATTTGCCCCGTGTATTGTAGTTCAGTGATCAATAGCAACTGATAGTGGGCTTTATCAATAGGAATTCGCCAGGCAAATACAGTAGAGCACTTTAAAACACTGCTGAAAACACATTACTTTAACATGGCTTTCTCCTAACTTCACTTTAACTTAATACTGATACTCTGTATGTTCAATTCTTCATAATAACTATTCACAGTGGCTCTAAAATCCGTACTGACCCCAACTCTCTCTTCTGTTTCTTTTTCCAGTTTCTTTGTGGTGGCGGTCTGCGTCACCACCACTTACTCAGAACATCATGATGCACCAACATTGATGGATTGAAAGCCAGATGTCTACATGACCATCATCATCAGGTCCTTCCATGAAAACCCTAAATACAAAGAGGACTGTTTGATTTATGTTAGGTAGATTGCCCAGAGGGGACTGGGCGGTCTCTTGGTCTGGAATCCCAACAGATTTTATTTTTTTTCTCCAGCCTTTGGAGTTTTTTTTTTGTTTTTTCTGTCCACCCTGGCCATCGGACCTTACTTATTCTATGTTAATTAATGTTGACCTATGTTTATTTTTTATTGTGTCTTCTATTTTTCTATTCATTTTGTAAAGCACTTTGAGCCACATTTTTTGTATGAATATGTGCTATATAAATAAATGTTGATTGATTGATTGATTGATTGAAATAACAATTGACAAATGAATATGGCAAACAGGTTGGCTTTATACAAAAATGGCAGGAAATGAAAATGATGGCATCGATATGAGAAGGAAGTGATGTCATCAGGACAGGACAGTAGTGAGGTCATCACGATGGAATGAAAGTGATGTCATCAGGATGGGACAGAAGTGAGGTCATCTGCAAAGGAAGGGAAATGACAAGTTTTGGTTTAATCTTCCATGGTTTTGAAAGAGGAAGGAGAAAAGGCATTAATGCGCGTTACCAACTCTATTCCTGGTCTCCTTTATGCCCTGTGTTGGACCCTTTGGCGGTCCCCTGAGCATGCGTATTTGACAGCCTGTTTCCAACTGTAAAAATAACTGTTAACAGTTGAAATATATTGTGATATTGTAAGTTGTATTGGACAAAAGCATTAGCCAAATGTAATAAATAAATAAATAAAATATCTGGTGTTCCCTGAGAAGGGCTGGAGGAAGTTGTTGGATATAGTAACAACCTGCCCAACTCATAATTTTCCAGCTCTGACCAGGAAAAGCAGAAAGGAAATGCTGCTGCTGATAAATAAACACATGCTTAAAAAAATACCCATCATTGGATCTTTAGGAATGAATGATGCCTAGAGTCTAAAGTATCTTGTTCATGGAAATAAAAACTATTTGTAACCTACTGTCTTTTGAAAAGCACAAATAAAGATCTGGAATTCTTCGAGGTGCTGCATTCTGTTATGGTCAAGTCTGGGTTCCTCCTCTGGCTCATGTTTAAAGTCCTTATTTTGTCCTGTTTTTTTTTTTCTTTTTAAGTATCATTCATTGTTTTCTATTGATTTTTTTTAATAGTTTCATGTATATTTATAGTTTTTTAATTATGTATTTTCCATTAATTTTATTCTATTTACTTATTATGTAGCTTCTGTGGCTGTTTTTCTGTTCTATGTTCTCTGATGTTTAATGTATCTTGTAGAATTTTCTGAAAGAGGTTTGACCACTTGCCCATCTGCATTGAGGGACTGCTCGGGGCCTTATAAAGGCTGATGGGAAGCACTGTTCCTCTGGTGGATTTTAGTGGTTCTGTAGGTATTCTCATTTTTTTAGACTTATTTTGCTCTGCTTCTTAGGGTTCATCTTGAGGATTTCATATTGAGACTTGTTTGCTTAGGATTGCCTTTTAGGCTATTTGTTTTGTCTCCTTTATGGTTCTTTTTGAATGTTTATTTTTCCCATTCTTGTCAATACATTCTTATTAATAAATATTACATGTGGGAATTGTCGTTTATCCATACGGAATATCATTGTTCTCCCCGTGGTGAGACAGTTTCATATTTTTTAAACTTAAAAGCTTCATCTACATTTTGAGGCCTAGTTTGGCTTTAAGCCTCCCATTTTCCTGGAGTCATGTTTGGCTTTGGGTGAGACTTGTTCTGTGAGTTTTTGAAGGCCTGGAGGCAGAGATTTTTAGCACATTCAACAAAACTCTGAGTCAACTTCTTCTGTGTATTTGTAATTTTAAAATGTGAAATTTACTTGCAACTTAATTGCTTCGACTATCCTCTATGACAATACTGCAAAGGTGTTTTTAAAGGAGAGCAGTCATGTTTTCTTTCTTTTAATTACAAAAAGTAATCTTTCACATGGGAGATTTGAAAAAAAATTAAGTATGAAATGATGCAGCAGCTGTATTTTTTGACATCGCCCCACAAAAGTGTACCAGTGACATCACTGGTGTAGTAATGAGATGAGTGAAAACTGAAATCCAAATAATCAAAGGGACTATGAACATTGTTCGTTTATTGTTGGGGAAAGGCATTTTCACACGAATGCTTGGCCTTGGGTTTGTGGAATTAGGAGGGAAAAAGTTTATAGAAATTCCTAGAAGGTACAGCTAAAAATAAAATAAAAAGACATAGATTTGTCTCACTTGAAATTACAGTATATGGGGTTTACAAGATAGGATCATAGTTTACCTCACTGAAAATTAGTGGGCTATTTAAAATATTCCTCATGTGTTTTTAAGTTCAAATTCAACATCAAATGTATTGTCCTGCTTTAAGAGTACAATGAAATAGTTACTGAATAGTTACATCATGCAACAGGGTGCTACAACCTGCCAGCCTGGACCTACCTTGAAACCTCTGGATCTTCCCTTTCCCTAAAAAAGTAACCTAAAGTCAATACTGTACATACTACAAAAGTGGGCATTTAAAAATGTATATGTATCTCTGATACAATAGATTTAAGAAGTGAATCTATTGCATTAGCATTGTGTCATCGCACTAACAGCAATCTTTTATCTGTATTAAATTCACAATTTGCAGAAAAATAAATGTAATTCAGAGTGCATTAAAAGTATTTATTCTGCTTCCTGTGGACTCATTGTCATTGTTAGCCTCAGGAAGAACTACAGTCAAGTTCCACTCCACATCAATGGTTCCCTTGTCCAGCAAGTTAACATATTCAGGTTTTTGGGTGTCCAGATCACCAACTGCCGTTTGTGGTTTGTGAACACCACCTACATCCTCAAAAAAGTTCATAAAAGGCTCTTTTTCCTGAGAAGACTAAAGAACTTTTGTTTAAGAACCACTAGTTAACATTTATCACTACACTATTGAAGGTATCACGACTGGCTGCATTACAGTGTGGTTTGATAACTTGACTTGTCAGGATTGCAGGCTGCTCCAAAGGAATGCCCATAATGCTTCTAAAATCTTTAGATTTAACCTTCCACAACTTCACACCATCTAACCCACAATATGTCTGAAGAGGGCTGAATGCATCCTTTCTGAAGACAGCTGAAGCCTCACCACACATTCCACCTGTTTCAGGTACAGCTTCTTCCCCCAGGCCATAAGGTCACTGAACTCTTGGTAACCTGAATTTACCTGCCCTGTACTGTAACCCACCTGCTGGTTTATGTCTAATTCTACCGTATGTTACATGTGTACTGCCATTTGCACTTTTGTTTTTCTCATACTACTGTTTAATACAATCTGTATGTATTAAGAGTTCCCTTTTGTACGTTGCTCTTTAGGCCATTCTTCTGCTACTCTTATTTATTTACTTATTTATTTATACAACAGTTTATTTTCTCATTACCTGTACATACGTCCCTGCACACCACATACCTGCACAACTGTGGCACAAAAATCTCAGTGTATGTGACAAAAAAGTTCTAATCTAATCTAATCTCATTTCTGATTAAATGATTTTGAGACATAGTAGGAAAATAGTAATACCTGGAGAAATACTATTCGAGTATATACTCGAATATAAGCCAAGTTTTTCAGCACCCAAAATGTGCTGAAAAACGTCACCCTCAGCTTATATTTGAGTCAGGTCTTGTTGCCCCCACCAACCCGACAGAAAGCTGGAGTGTACAGTACAGTGGAACCTTGGTTCATGAACATCTCTGAACACTTACAAATCAGGCTACGACCAAAAAGTTCGCAAAATTTTTCATCTGTTCACAACCACATACTCGGTATACGAACAAGCCAGTTTCCCTTTTGGTTTGTGTGCGCTGATGATTTCCGCATGTGTTCATTCTCTCCCTATGCAGCGAGCGAGAGAGAGAGAGAAAGACACACACACAGACAGACAGACAGACACACACACACGAGAGAGAGAGAGGGCTCGCCGCATAAGACCGAGAAGGCAGTTAAAGAATGCACCGGGCTTATTTTTAAAGAGACAGATTCGAGCATTGTTTTAACCTTGTTGTATTTAATGAAGACTTTTTTCTATTGGATTGTAACCTCCACTTCACTTCTGTTTACAGCGATCGGTTCATAGCATGCATGGTTGCAATGTTACTTTTCTTGGTGGTTTATTAAATTACGGATTTTTCAAATGTTCATTTTTTCCCCTGTGCTTAAAACACATTAAAAAATGTGTTTTTTATCGAGCGGTTCGTAGATCTATAGCGCAACCTCTTGCAGTGTTAGTTTTCTCTGTTGTTCAAGATTTTCTCAGTGTTATTCAATGTTTTTACATTTAGTTTACTATTACGCTGTGCATTCTATGGTCTAATTAACTATATTTGTGCTTAAAAATCTTAAAAAAATATATATTTACATACAGTTCGTACGGACTGGAACAGATTCATTGTATTTACATACAATCCTGTGGGGGAAATTACATCTTGTTACGACCAATTCGGGTTATGACTGAAGGAATTTTGGAACGAATTACAGTCGTGACCCGAGGTTCCACTGTACCTGGTTTGGTCTGCGGGCGGTAGAACTGCTGTGGGCTCTGTGTGGTGCTGTGCAGCCACTGTGAGACTCATTCCGGGCTGTGTGCTCAATTAATGAGCTGATGCCTCAATTAATGTATGGTAATTTTATTAGTATTTATTACGATTATTGAAACTTACCAGTAGCTGCTGCATTTCCCACTCTAGGATTATACTCGAAGCAATAAGTTTTTCCAGTTTTTGTAAGTAAAATTAGGTACCTCGGCTTATATTCGGGTTGGCTTATACTCGAGTATATACGGTATATGGTATTTGAAAATACCATTAGATAGTGTCCTTAAGGTAAAGGCACAGTGCTAAACAATATGCCAGTTTGCCTCCCCACAATACCATATGAGGAGTTAGAGCAGATATAATAGGCATGTTGGTTGAACTAATGCACTTCCCACCCTTTGAGATGAATACATTTACCCCATGCAGCTCATCAGTAAAGACACATGTTAATTTGTTTCCACTCATTTTATTTAGGCAACATCTTTATAGTGAAGAATTCAGCTTTGATGTTTTTTGAGCCTCGCCGTTAGGTTAGTGTTAGGTTTGCTTCCCGGGTCCTCCCTGCATGGAGTTTGCATGTTCTTCCCGTGTGTGTGTGGGTTTCCTCTGGGTGCTCCGGTTTCTTCCCACAGTCAAAAGACATGCAGGTTAGGTGCAGTGGCGATTCTAACTTGTCCCTAGTGTGTGCTTGGTGTGTGGGTGTGTGTATGTGTGTGTGTGTGCGCCCTGTGGTGTACTGGCACCCTGCCCAGGGTTTGTTTCCTGCCTTGCGTCCTGTGTTGGCTGGAATTGGCTCCAGTAGACT
The DNA here is from genome assembly GCF_016835505.1 of Polypterus senegalus. Taxonomy (NCBI): domain Eukaryota; kingdom Metazoa; phylum Chordata; class Cladistia; order Polypteriformes; family Polypteridae; genus Polypterus; species Polypterus senegalus. Next base: position 81,326,619 of record NC_053160.1, read on the forward strand.
CCTGTGACCCTGTAGTTAGGATATAGCGGGTTGGATAATGGATGGATGGATGTTTTTTGAAATGCAATCAATATTTCAAGTGGATGTTGGATGATAAGGGGAAGAAAATATCCAACCATAGGTGTTCTCCCAGGATGAAAATGAAATTAAATGTATGGCACCAATGTTTGGAGATTATTCATATAACTGTCTGGTGTTTTTTTTTTTAAGTTCACTAATTATCTTTCACATTCTGGCTTCTCAGCTAAATTGGGATGACTTACATATTGATTTATATTGATTTATTGGTCAAACTTTGACTAATCTTGTTCTGGTTATCATTGCCATTGTATAACTGACACATGGACTGAAGGTGACTTACAAAATCAAGGCTCGTTACAAATGCTTACATATATATTTTTTTTCAAATTCTCAGCATAAGCAGCTTAAGTGACTTGGCCATACAGTGAGAAGAAATGTGGATTATGTATTGACTACTCTTACTTGACTTAAATTAGTACTACAAGAGGAAACAAGTACCTAGGGAATATCTGTTAAATAACTAATTGTCACTAATTGCTTACCGAAATTACAATGCAGCATAATGATGATTGATTGACTGAGATTTAATTTCCAAAATTCATAAAATTTTAAGTTTACTACTGTGAAACATAGCTTTATGTTTTTGCAATGTAACTTTCAATAAGCATAAAAATGTTGCAGAGATGCTAGTTTTACCTTATGCAGAAAAGAGGTTAAAAAGAGGTGACCTTTGAAGGGGTCCTGTGGCATCTGGCAAGACATTAGCAGCAGATCCTTTAAGTGTTGTTAAGTTGCGAGGTGGTTCTCCATATATGAAACTTGTTTTTCCAACACATCCCAAAGATGGTCGATTGGACTAAGATCTGGGAATTTTGAAACCAAGTCTAAGCCTTGATATCTTTGTGATGTTCTTCAAACTATTCGTGAACAAATTTTGTGTATATTGCAAAGTGCATTATCCTGCTGAAAGAGGCCACTGTCATCAAGGAATACCGTTTTCATGAAGAGGTGTACATGGTCTGTAACAATCTTTAGGTTAGCGGTAAGCATCAAAATAATATCCACATGAATGCCAGGACTCAGGGTTTTTCAAGAAGAACATTGGCCAGAGTATTACACTGCCTCTACCTGCTTGCCTTTTTCCCATAGTGTAGCCTGTTTTTAATTTGTTCCTCAGATAAACAACACACAGGCACCCAGTTGTCCACACAACCTAAAAGATGATATGATTTATCAGATGAGGCCACTTCTTTCATTGCTCTATGCCTCAGCTCTAACACTCACACGCCCATTTGTAGGTGCTTTCAGCAGTGGACAAGGGTCAGCATTGGCAATCTGACCTCTCTGCAGCTACAAAGTCCCATACGCAGCAAGGTGCAATGCACTGTGAATTCTGACACCTTTTTCTCAGGTAAGCATTAAGTGTTTCATAAATTTTTGCTAAACTATTTCTGTGGAACTGGATCAGATGAGCTAGCCTTTGCTCCCCACACACATTGATAAGCTTTAGGCACCCTCGACCCTGTCACTGGTTAAGTAGTTATCATTCCTAGGACCACTTTTGGGAGGTATTAACCACTGCATACCGGGAATACCCCACAAAACCTGATATTTTGGAAATGATCTGACCCAATAGTCAAGCCATCACAATTTGATCCTTGTAAAAATTGGTCAGACCCCTATGGTTTCCCATTAGTCCTGCTTCTAACACATGACCTTCAAAAACTGATCGCTCTGCTTAATATATCCCATCCCTTGACAGGTCTCATTGTAATGAAATAATCAGTGTTATTCACTTCACCTGTCAGTGGTTTTAATGTTGTGGCTGATTGTTGTATTTATTGGTGTTGGCAATTTACATTTTAGTATGTAGTCTGGACATCCTAGCCACAGGGGATGCACAAAGCAGTGGGTTTCTTCGTCTCGGTCCTAAGCCCGGACAGGGTGTCTGCTGGAAATTGGGATACTGTTGGCCGCAAATGGTGAAGAAGAGGGGAAGGGCATGTCCAGATGCAGAAAGAAAAGAGGAAGGTAAATAGAGTCGAAGTGAGGGTAGAGACTTTGAATGTTGGCAATATGACTGGTAAGGGGAGAGAGTTAGCCGATATGATGGAAAGAAGGAAGGTTGATATATTGTGCGTGCAAATGAACAGATGGAAAGAGAGTAAGGCCAGGTGTATTGAAGGCAGGTTCAAATTGTTCTACCATGTGTGAATGGGAGGAGAAATTGGGTAGGGGTTATCCTGAACAAACAGTATGTCAAGAGTGTTTTGGAGATGAAAAGAGTGTCAGATAGAGCAATGATTTTGAAGCTGGAAATTAAAGGTGCGGTGAGGAATGTTGTTAGTGCATATGCCCCGCAAGTTGGGTGTGCAATGGATGAGAAGGAAGATTTCTGTAGTGAGGGCTGATCATTTATGTTAGGTAGAATGCCTAGAGGGGGCTGGGTGGTCTCATGGCCTGGAACCTCTGCAGATTCTATTTTTTCTACAGCAGTCTGGAGTTTTGTTTTTTTTGTTGTTGTTTTTTCTGTCCTCCTATTCTATGTTAATTAGTGTTCTCTTATTTTAATTCTTACATTGTCTTTTTTTGTCTTTCTTCATCATGTAAAGAAATTTGAGCTACATTATTTGCATGAAAATGTACTATATAAATGAATGTTGTTGTTGATGAAGTGGTGGATAGTCTACACAAGGGAGAGAGAGGGGTGATTGAAGTGGATTTTAATGGACATGTTGGTGAAGGGAACAGAGCAGATGAGGAGGTGATGGGTAGGTAAGGTGTCAAGGAGTGGAATGCAGAAGGTCAGATGGTAGTGGATTTTGTGAAAAGAATGAACATGGCTGTAATGAATACGTATTTTAAAAAGAGGGAGGAACATAGGGTGACATATGAGAGCTGAGGAAGATGCACGCAGGTAGATTATATCCTATGCAGGAGGGTCAGTCTGAAGGAGATTGGAGGCTGCAGAGTGGTGGCAGGGGAAACTGTAGTTAAGCAGCATAGGATGGTAGTCTGTAGAATGACGTTGGATATCAAGAATGGTGGTAGAGTGAGGACAGAGGCAAGGATCAAATGGTGGTAGCTGAAAATGGAAGGCTGTTTAGGGAGGAGGTACATAAGACAGGCACTGGGTGTCAGTGAAGAGTTACCAGATAACTGGACAACTACAGCAGAGGTAGTAAGGTTGACAGATAGAATTGTGATTGGTGTGACATCAGGGCAGTAGAAGCAGGATAAGGAAGTACAGGAAAGTATACAGAGGAAGAGGCTGGCGAAGTGGAAGTGGGATAGCCAGAAAGATGCAGAAAGTAGACAGTAGTACAAGGAGCTAAGGTGTAAAGTGAAAAGAGATTTGGTGAAGGCTAAAGAAAAGGCATACCATGAGTTGTATGAGAGGTTAGATACTAAGGAGGGAGAAAAGGACCTATACTGATTGGCTAGACAGAGGGATGAACATGGAAATTTACTTAGAAACGATGAGGATGTGTTGAGCAGATGGAATACTCTGAGAAGCTGATGAATGAAGAGAATGAGAGAGTGAAGGGTGGATAATGTGGCGATAGTGAATCAGGAAGTGCAACAGATTAGCAAAGAGGAAGTAAGGACAGCTATGAAGAAGATGAAGGATGGAAAGGCCGTTGGTCCAGATGACATACCTCTGGAAGCATGGCGGTGTTTAGGAGAGATTGCAGTGGAGTTTTTAACCAGATTGTTTAATGCAATCTTGGAAAGTGAGAGGATGCCTGAGGAGTGGAGAAGAAGTGTACTGGTACCGATATTTACAGATAAGGGAGATGGGCAGAGATATAGTAACCACAGAGGGATAAAATTGCTAAGCTACAGCATAAAGTTAGTAAAAGAAGAGTAGTGGAAGCTAGATTAAGAAGTGAGGTGATGATTAGTAAGTAGCTGTTTGGCTTCATGCCAGGAAAGAGCACTACAGGAGGAATGGTGAGGATGCAGGGAGTAGAGTTGCAAAGGTGGAGTAGTTTAAATATTTGGGAGCAACAGTACAGAGTAAGTGAGAGTGTGGAAGAGAGGTGAAGAAGAAAGTGCAGGCAGGGTGGAGAAAAGTGTCAGGAGTGATTTGTGACAGATGGGTACCAGAAGAGTGAAAGGGAAGGTCTACAAGATGGTACTGACTCAAGCAATGTTATATACTTTGGATACAGTGGCACTGACCAAAAAACAAGAGACAGTGGCAGAGTTAAAGATGTCAAGATTTGCATTGGGTGTGACAAGGATGGACAAGATAAGGAATGAGTACATTAGAGGGTCAGCTCAGGTGAGACAGTTGGGAGACAAAGTCAGAGAGGCGAGATTAGTTTGGACATGTATAGAGAAGAGATGCTGGGTATATTGGGAGAAGGATCTTAAAGATGGAGCTGCCATGTAAGAGGAAAAGAGGTTAAGGCCTAAGAGAAGGTTTATGGATGTGGTGAGTGAGGACATGACGGTGGTGGGTATAACAGAGCAAGATGCAGAGGACAGAAAGATAAGGAAAAAGATGATCTGCTATGGCAACACCTAATAGGAACATCTCAATGAAGAAGAAGAAAGAGGAGTATTTAGTCAGGAGCATTTAGTCTAAATTTTGCATGACTTCTTGTCTGTGACTATACTAGTTTGTGGAAATTTGAAATACACAATATATCATTTTAAATGCTTAGTCTTATTTGTCACATTGTTGTGGAAATTGTTGGTTATGGTTTCTTTCTCTTGCACCGCTGTATCAACAGAGTCAAATTCTTAAAGATATAGTACCTCACATTGTATTATTTCCATCTATCCATTTATTGAATATACTTAATTCTGGGTTGTGGAAAGACGGAGCCCATCCCAGGAAGATTTGGTGCTAGACTGCAACCAACCCGTTCTTTCTCAGCACAATTATGCACACATCTATATTCATTTACTTAGGACCAATTTAAAGTTACCAGTGAATCTAAATGGCACATCTTTACGATGTGAGAGGAAACTGAAGCACATAGAGACAATCAAAGTGGACAGGAGCAAACCTCATGCAGACTGTAATTTAAATCCAAGTTATTGGAGCCATGAGGCAGCAATGCCACTATGCCACCTTACATTATTTAAAGCATAATTTCATAAACTATGGGTAGAGTTGCTGGCTTTTGGGTAATGCAAACCTATGACTCACCATTGTATTAAAAGGGAAAGGGTAACATTTCATTTGCATAGTGACTTGCGATGGGTTGTCATTGACAGTTTAGGCAGTCGATGTTGCTCCACTATGACTGTCAGTGGCAATTCTACAAGGTGAATGGGACGAATGTCATGGCAATTCTCATAGGGGGACCATCCCGATCCCTGATCTGAACTGAGTCTCGAAGACACTAAGGGCAAATTTGGTTCACTAAAAAGTTTACTAAAAATAAAGTACGGTTTTATCATTGAAGGGTTTTTAGGGTGATCCTGCCCTAAAACATACAATTGATGTTTTTACTCCTACACCCATATTTTTTATTTATTTATTTATTTATTTAATTTCAAGACTCCACAGCTCTTGTTTTCTTACGCTTGCACTCACCTGGCCTGGAAGAAAACATAGTCTACAGCCACAATACATTTGCACTTAGGACTACAGGACCGTATTAAAACCAGAACTGGCTTCTACTGTGCTTCCCTTCACCTATTAGAGAAGGCAAGATAGAGTGAATACTAAATGCAAGCATGGCGATAAGCAATAAACTTTTATTTTGTCATTAAAAATATTTAAGAACGTGAAGACAATAATGTGCCAAAGCAGAAGGAAAAACAAAGAAACGTGAGAAGTCACATATGATGCTGGCCAACATGCCTAAAGAATGTGTTAGTTCAGTCTCTTAAGGTTACTGTACATTGCTGCAGCTCACGGCATGGATCTTCTTGGTGGCTGTGTTCTTCCCGCGTCTTCCTCATCCTCCTTGTTCTCTCCCTCTTTTTCTGTTGACTTATTAAAGTTTCTTAGGGCCAAGGTGGATACACCTAGACTCCCTCTGATCAATGTCATTTTGATAGATAATATTAGTACATGTTCATGAGGTGTGCATGCACCAAGATATCCAGTGGTTCAACAGATTGCTTTTTACATATGTGAAAAATACAGAATATAACCAGTTTACTACTAGAATTTGGCCTTTCTTAAAATACTAGACATTAAGCCCGTTACAATAATGGACGCTAGTAAAGTAGTGCATAAACATTAGTAGGAACCGTCTATATTAAATGGCAAGGGACCTTTATATGTGGCTGTAATATGTGTCACTGTATTGTGTGCCTTTAATTTTCTCTCTCAGTAATACTGGTTTGTATTTCTGTAAAATGCCTGTAATTTTGTCTGACAGTAATACAGTGGAACGTCGGTTCATGACCATAATTCGTTCCAAAACTCTGGTTGTAACCCGATTTGGTCGCGAACCGAAGTAATTTCCCCCATAGGATTGTATGTAAATACAATTAATCCGTTCCAGACTGTATGAACTGTATGTAAATATATATTTTTTAAGTTTTTAAGCACAAATATAGTTAATAACACAATTGAATGCACAGCGTAATAGTAAACTAAATGTAAAAACATTGAATAACACTTAGAAAACCTTGAACAACAGCTAAAACTAACACTGCAAGAGTTCGCGCTATAACCTTATGACCTGCTTGCTAAAAACACTTTTTTTTAATGAGTTTTAAGCACAGGGAAAAAAATGAACATTTGAAAAATCCGGAATTTAATAAACCACCAAGAAAAGTAACATTGCAACAATGCACGTGCGTACCTGTGTGTGTGTGTGTGTCTCTCTCGTGGGCCTGCGTGTGTGTGTCTCTCTTGTGGGACTGCATGTGTTTGTGTGTGTCTCACACGCGCCTGTGTGTGTGTGTGTGTCTCTCGCGCGCGCCTGTGTGTATGTCTCGTGCACACTTGTGTGCGTGTCTGTTTCTCACGCACCTGTGTGTCTGTCTGTCTGTCTCGCGCACGTCTGTGTGTGTCTGTCTGTCTCGCGCACGCCTGTGTGTGTGTCTCTCACGCGCGCCTGTGTGTGTGTGTGTCTTTCGCACGCGCTTGTGTGTGTGTGTGTCTGTTTCTCACGCGCCTGTGGTGTGTCTGTCTGTCTCTCTCTCTGCACAGGGAATGCACAGGAAGAGACTGAACACCCCGCGCATGCGCACTTCACCAGAAGACACACACACACACGGATACCTGCACGCACACAGGGGTTTTATTAAAGAGGAAAATTTTGCTAATTTTTAAGATTAAACTTCTTATCTTACCAAACTACCCTTTTACATTGGTAAATTTAATTTTGCTAGTTTAGCCTTCCATCTGCTGCCCCAAATAGCACTTCCTCTTTCAGTGATTTGGACAATCTATTTTTATAGAGATCAAAATTTCAAGAAAAGAACATGCAGTTTTAACATCATTACACTTTAAAGTACATGAAATATAACATAATAAAATGTTGTGTCAACTGACCATATCATTTGTTACCTGGAACCGATGTTAGCATAAGACTGTTTAAATTTTAACAAAGATACTGAGGTCTGTATTATAATTTTTGTTTTTTATTTCAGGCCAACCTAACTTAATTTATTTTTTTTTTAAATTGCAATGTCAAAATGTAAAGGTTATTAAAGTGGTAGTGATTCTACACTGCTTGCTAAATTATTTCATGTTGTTCTGTCTGAATAAATACTTTCTATCATTAGTATGAACTTTTCCTTTAACCATCTGTGCCCTAGGTTCTTGTCGAAGAACTTATTTTAACACAACAGCTGTTATTTACCAAACTTAATCAGTCTTAATTTTAAATACTTATATCTTGTCACATCTATGTTTGCTTAAAATAAAATGTTTCAATCTTTCTTTGCATCTTTCCTTGTATCTTATTCTGTAATAGGCCCGTTGGATTCACTGTTCCAGACAATATAGCAATAATTTACTATATTTATTGCAAAAGTCAGATGAATTTAGTCTCATACTTTGACCTCCTCCAATAAGAAACACTGTAGGTTCCCATATTTTGCTTTTGGGGGATTAATTTACACGTGGACAGTCATGCTATGACGTTGGGTCAGCCTTCAGTGCTACAACAATACACACAGACTAAATGTAAGATCATGTAAGTAGCTTTGAGTTCACTGATAATAATCTAGGACAACTAGCTTAGAAAAGTAATATAGAAATGAGTAATGCACAAATGCACTCTTTTTAAGGAATAATTAAAGATCGGAAACAGCCCTTCTTATGAATTCAATGCAATTTAAGAAGAGTGCTAAACCAAAAAATTAAAAATGATAAATTGCATTGAGTATATAATAGAAAACAAATGATTAATTGGTCAATTCACTTCTAGGAGCAGACTTCTTCCTCGAGGTCTCCTGTTGCAAGGAAATCAATAAATTAAACAATAGTACACACAAGAAAATAAAATCAATGAAATAAATGGGGTTTATCCAATAGGACATAATGTAAGCAGAGCAACAAAATAAAACAGATAATGGCAATATATGTAGAGTGAATACAGAGCTCAATATGGAAGCTGTGACACTGGCCGCAGTAAACAAGACAGATAATTGCCCTCAATTAATCCAACTGTAGATACACTATTCAATTTATAGAGGCAATAAGCCTGATCCATAAAAACAAATTATTAAGAACAAAGCACACTAAATGAGTATATCCATGCATAATGTTGGAATACAACCGTACTTTGGAGAAGAAAATATTCTAGTACAATCAAATGTGTATATAAATGAATTGTTTAAAGGCTCATTGTTATTTATTTTGTAGTTTAAAGCTTGACACATGCACAAGGCTAAAGGCAATAATTTATACATTTTCCTTATCTTCATAAAAATACAAGAAACTTCAAGCTCAATGTACTGCATCTATAAGTCTCTTATTACTATGTAACACACACAATGCTTCTGTTAATGTCTTCTGATGTAACAGCAAGTGACTAATAGATTGTCTTTTTGGTAATCCCTAGTCTAACGTGTTGTTATTTACAGTGGTGTGAAAAACTATTTGCCCCCTTTCTGATTTCTTATTCTTTTGCATGTTTGTCACACAAAATGTTTCTGATCATCAAACACATTTAACCATTAGTCAAATATAACACAAGTAAACACAAAATGCAGTTTTTAAATGATGGTTTTTATTATTTAGGGACAAAAAAAATCCAAACCTACATGGCCCTGTGTGAAAAAGTAATTGCCCCTTGTTAAAAATAACCTAACTGTGGTGTATCACACCTGAGTTCAATTTCCGTAGCCACCCCCAGGCCTGATTACTGCCACACCTGTTTCAATCATGAAATCACTTAAATAGGAGCTGCCTGACACAGAGAAGTAGACCAAAAGCACCTCAAAAGCTAGACATCATGCCAAGATCCAAAGAAATTCAGGAACAAATGAGAACAGAAGTAATTGAGATCTATCAGTCTGGTAAAGGTTATAAAGCCATTTCTAAAGCTTTGGGACTCCAGCGAACCACAGTGAGAGCCATTATCCACAAATGGCAAAAACATGGAACAGTGGTGAACCTTCCCAGGAGTGGCTGGCTGACCAAAATTACCCCAAGAGCGCAGAGACGACTCATCCGAGAGGTCACAAAAGACCCCAGGACAACATCTAAAGAACTGCAGGCCTCACTTGCCTCAATTAAGGTCAGTGTTCACGACTCCACCATAAGAAAGAGACTGGGCAAAAATGGCCTGCATGGCAGATTTCCAAGACGCAAACCACTGTTAAGCAAAAGAACATTAGGGCTCGTCTCAATTTTGCTAAGGAACATCTCAATGATTGCCAAGACTTTTGGGAAAATACCTTGTGGACTGATGAGACAAAAGTTGAACTTTTTGGAAGGCAAATGTCCCGTTACATCTGGCGTAAAAGGAACACATCATTTCAGAAAAAGCACATCATACCAACAATAAAATATGGTGGTGGTAGTGTGATTGTCTGGGGTTGTTTTGCTGCTTCAGGACCTGGAAGGCTTGCTGTGATAGATGGAACCATGAATTCTACCATCTACCAAAAAATCCTGAAGGAGAATGTCCGGCCATCTGTTCGTCAACTCAAGCTGAAGCAATCTTGGGTGCTGCAACAGGACAATGACCCAAAACACACCAGCAAATCCACCTCTGAATGGCTGAAGAAAAACAAAATGAAGACTTTGGAGTGGCCTAGTCAAAGTCCTGACCTGAATCCAATTGAGATGCTATGGCATGACCTTAAAAAGGTGGTTCATGCTAGAAAACCCTCAAATAAAGCTGAATTACAACAATTCTGCAAAGATGAGTGGGCCAAAATTCCTCCAGAGCGCTGTAAAAGACTCATTGCAAGTTATCGCAAACGCTTGATTGCAGTTATTGCTGCTAAGGGTGGCCCAACCAGTTATTAGGTTCAGGGGGCAATTACTTTTTCACACAGGGCCATGTAGGTTTGGATTTTTTCTCCCTAAATAATAAAAACCATCATTTAAAAACTGCATTTTGCGTTTACTTGTGTTATATTTGACTAATGGTTAAATGTGTTTGATGATCAGAAACATTTTGTGTGACAAACATGCAAAAGAATAAGAAATCAGGAAGGGGGCAAATAGTTTTTCACACCACTGTATATGCAGTAAGTCTTTTTGAGAGCCTTGATACTCTTTCCTTTAAACTTTCTGTTTTATCTTGTTAGAGTAATATATCTATTGCTCAACCTTTTCCTATTGTATTATTAATATGTAGCCTTAGGATGCCTAATCTCACAGACTTACCACTGTTTATAAGGTGTTTTGTATATAACTTATCCCCACCTTCCCTTTTATATATATAACTTCAGGCAGTTAGATGTAGTAACAAGACAAGCAGGAGTTAAGTTACACATAAAATAATGTATTATTGATAATGTTCATAAATAATAACAAAATGCAAAGTACATTTGAATATTGGCAACCATACAACCTGATTAAATGGTGATATGTAGTTCAGGTGGCACACAGACTTGTAGTTACTTAAAATGTCTCTAGTTAAAGCATCGTTATAGCTCAGCTTTCAGCCACATGTCTGTTCAATATGGCTGAAGCTGTGCTCTTCATTGTGCTGTTCTTGTCAATTCATGGTGTCATGGTCTTCTTCATCAGATCAGTAAGAGATGCTTCTTTCAGATGTTAGTAAAAGAGAGATACTTCTTCATCATCACAAGCAAGCAAATTTATGGGTTTTCTGTCCAACCCCTACAGCCAATAGGACATCATGGTACTTAAAGGCTTCTGAGACAAGCCAATTCCAAACAGCCATACCTCAGACCAATGGGGGGAAATAGAACATCTTAACACCTGCCCCCAAACCATATGTTAAACATCCTGGCTTCCTTGCAGGGGTTGAAAGACCTTAGCAGAGAAATACTTATCCTCCCCCAACTCTGTCATAAAATTCAAAGAGACTCAGTTGAAAAAGGGGTTGTGGGGGGGTAAGGGGATTTGGCAAACATGAATGCCTCTCACCAAAGTAACACTAAATTACATTGCTTTGCCTAAATTACAAATAAAGACATACAAAACATTTATCAAGTTATATGCAAAATCTCACATCACAACAAGATCATCACACACACAAGATTAGTTTCCTTTATGCCTGTAAACTGATGCTTCCAGGGTTATTGGTGATGTTGAACTGTTCTTATTTGTGCTGCCAGTGATGGATCTCTTGGACTTCCTTCATGTTTCCTAATGAAATAAGCAGATTCAATTAGCAATGAGATTATTTTTTCAATGTGCTAAATTAAACAACATTATTGCAAATATTTAGCTTTTAAAAGATAAACATGAAAAAGTATTCCTGCATTAAACACCATTAGGCCATATGGCATGAAAAGGATTCAGTAGATAGGCAGACTTGGCTGTCACAGTCCCAGTGAGGCATTATGCAGACATACTCTATTGCTTTTGGTATAAAGCAGCCCCAGCTACATTTCTCGACCCACTTTTACTGAATAATTCATTGGCTGAATGTTTGCAGTGTTAGTGTGGCAGAGAGAGAATGTGCAGCATTGTTCATAATGGTACTCAGTTTTATTTTCAGTCTCTCCTTTGCAGTGACCTCCAGAAGGTCCAATGTATGTCCCATAACTGAGCTTGCCCTTTAATTAGCCTGCTGATTCAGTGGACCTCTCTTGAAGTGATGTTACCAACCAGTACACCACAGTGTAGAAAATCACACTGTCCATCACAGAGTTATAGAGGATATGAAGGACGTCACTTCCCATATTAAAGGAATGTAGTCTCCTAAGGAAATATGAGTCTGCTTTGCCCTTTCTTATATAGTTTCTTTGTGTTATGAGACCAGTCTAGCCTATTATTGATGTGGACCCCCAGGTACCTGCAGGAATGCACCACCTCAACATCCACTCCTGGAACAGTGACTGGACATAGAGCCTTTTTGGAGAGGTGAAAGTCAATAACCAGTTCCTTGATTTTGCTGATGCTGAGATGCAGACAATTCTCTTTGCACCAAGAAACAAACTTCTCCACATGACTCCTATACTCTGTCTCTTCCCCTTTATCAATTCACCCCATAAGTGTAGAATTATCTGAGAATTTCCGCAAATGACATGACCTGATGTTATATTTATAGTCCATTGTGTACAGAGTGAAGAGAAAAGCAGACAGCACTGCTCCTTGTGAAGCTCCAGTGTTGCTCACATTCATATCAGAGACACAGTCCTTGAGTCTGATAAACTGTCTCTGCAAAAAGTAGCCCATTATCCAGGGCACTGTAGGTTCATCCACCTGCATATCTCTGAGCTTCCTTCTTAACAGGGATGGCTGGATGGCATCCTTAATTTTAAATAAAGAACAAAAAATCAATTTAAATAATGTTAAAAACATGTTTCATCCATTTTGCGACTTTCTAATTGCTCCAGTGTGACAGGTACTGTAGCAACAGGAAGGTTTGTCTCACTATGTACTGTATAGCCTCCAGCTGCATATTATGGTGTTGATGCCACCTATGAACAACTAACACCCTTAAATAGGAGCTGAGGCTTAAGACTGGAAGGCTAATTCTGGCTGCATGTTGGAGTAATCGTCAATTTTAGTTCAGCGTTTAACACTGTAATCCCAGACAAGCTGATACAAAGGCTTCATAATCTGGGTCTGTCCACATCGTTGTGTCTCTGGATCAGGGACTTTCTCACCAACAGGCCTCAGGTGGTTAGAATTGAAGATCGTACATCTGCCACACAGGTTCTAAACACAGGCACGCCACAGGGTTGTGTGCTCAGTCTAGCACTCTTCTCTGTATTTACGCACAATTGCTCTGTCATCCATGCCACAAATATGGTTGTGAACTTTGCGGATGATATGACTGTGTTGGGTATCATATCAGACAATGATGAGACTCACTAGAGAGAGGAGATACAACACTGAGTACTATGGTGCTCAGCCAACAACCTCATCTTGAACACCAGCAAAACCAAGAGGTAAATGTGGACTATAGAAGGTCCAGAAGAAGAGAACATGCTCCTATATTCATACATTAGGAGGCTGTAATGTGTATGGACAATATAAAGTTCTTGGGTATCCACATCACATCGGATTTGACCTGGTCTTGAACACATCTCCCCTGGTAAAGAAGGCCCAACAAAGACTCTTCTTCCTCAGGAAGATGAGATGTGCTGGATTCTCCTCTCGGCTGCTCACAAACTTCTACAGATCTGCTATAGAAAGCATTCTCTGTCACAGTATGACAGTGTGGTACGACAGCTGCACAGCACAGGACAGGAAGGACTTGGCATGGGGGTGAGAACAGCACAAGGGGATTGTTGGAAGTCCTCTCATAGACCTGGACTCTGTATATGCTGGAAGGGTGCAGAAGAGGGCAAATGTGTAGATGCAGATCTCACCCCTCCGGGAAATGGACTGTTTGTACCATTGCCTTTGGGAAAGCTGAACAGAAACATAAAAACACGTATCAGCAGACTGAAAGACAGCTTTTTCCCCAGAGCTGCCCCTGCTGATACACACACATACGTTTACATCTACCCCTAACCTGCCCCCCTGTAGATATGCACACACACTTTCCCTCATAATCAAACACACACACTCGAATTCCTCCAATGCAGACCCACGCACACAGATCACTGGTCTCTGCAGGCGTAATACCACAGGATAAGTCTGGACTTGATGATGTTTTATTGCTCCTGTCTTTTATACTTATTATGTTTATTTTATTATTTATAGTGTATTGTGTATTTTAAGTATTCTGCCTTGAAGTCAAGTCCTACCAACAAAAAATGTTATTATGTGTATGCATAATGAAAAATAAAGAATTCTATCTATCTATCTATCTATCTATCTATCTATCTATCTATCTATCTATCTATCTATCTATCTATCTATCTATCTATCTAGTGCAGGGGTCCCCAACTCCAGTCCTGGAGGGTCCCAGTGGCTGCAGGTTTTCATTGTAACTTTTTCCTAACTAGTGACCTGTTTTTGCTGCTAATTAACTTCTTTTGAATTAATTTTAATTAACTTGCTCTTGAAGACTCAGACCCCTTAATTGTTTCTTTTTACCATCAAACAATAAAGAGATACAAAATGAACCAAAACATGACCAGCAAAACATGACCAGCATTGTCGATCATTCAATATCTGAAAATAAAGAAAGTTGAAGGTCTCAGGAATGTTGATCTACTCAGGTCCCCAAAACATTTTAACAGTGTTCTTAGAAAAGAGAAAATCAACAATTTTGGAAATGTGTGCTATTACACAATGACAGCAGCAACAAGCCATGGAATTAAACAACGGGTTTAATTAACAACAAGAATCAGAGCCTAATTAAGCAACTGGTTGGAGTGAAATTAGTTGGAGTTTGAGGCCCTCACATAGCTGGCCTTCTGTTGCCTCACTCACTTCACATTTAATTTCAGCTTGAGTGCCATTTAAGGAAAGAAATGAAGCAATTCAGAGGAACAATGAAGAAATCTAAAATTGTAGAACATTATAAAAGATTCACTACCATTTTGAAATTCCTTTATGTTTATGCATACAAACTATTTCCTTTCCCATGGAAAATGATTTATAATGTGAATCATAAAATATTAATAAATATAATTAACATTATAATGAAAACGATTAAATCTGAATAATACACAATTGATTTAAAATCTCCTGGGTGCAGAAAGCTTGAAGTATACTTTTAAAGACTGAAGATTTGCACATTTCTACAAATTATTTCAAACTGTAGTATTTAATCTCAATTTCATATTTTTAAATGACTGCAAGGTTTGTAGGCAGCAATTTACATGCTTAGATTTTTAATTTTTTACTAGCTTGGTTCATTGTATTGAATATTTAGTATTTCACCATGTAGCCATGTCCCTGTATGAAGCCATTAACAAAAAGTATATGATCGTGTATCAATCAAGTACTTTTTGCACTTTTAGAAATGACATCGGTGACATAATATCAACACATTACTGAAACATGCTGATAAACAAATTTTCTGCAGAAATGTACTGCTCACAAAAATGTCAAGGATTCTCTGTATTTGTTATAGTAATGCTGTTTAAAAATCTTCACTATTGTACTTGATCAGGGCAGTATTGCTAAGCACAGATATTGTAGTATAGAACAATAAAAGAATAAATCAACTGAATTCTACAGAGAGGCAGACAAGTTTTAGAGAATAGTAAAATTTACACAATCACCCATTTCTTTGAAATTAATTTAATGAAATGGCATCATGCTTGATGCAGGTCGATGCCACACTGCCTGGCAAATGGGTGGCCACAAAATTACATTGTGCTTAGTAAACATATATAACTTTGTGTATCATAAAAGCCAGAGTGATTAATTTGGACATAAGGTCCAAGCGTTAAAGTGTTCGCCTGGGCAATCCTTGTACCTTCACTTTATTTCCTTTTTGAGAACTTCTAGCTAGAGTGTCTAGATCACAATGAATTTTCTGCTCGCTAACTTTTCTCTTACATGATATATTTCCTGTATAACATGTTTTCCTTTCTGTGGGGAATATCCTAGTGTACCTGGAGTTGTCAGACCAACAACTTACATCATAATGTGGTTGACTTAATTTTGTTGCTCAGCTTGGTGTGCTTTGAATGTGAAATTCACACCATTAAGAGGATTTGCTTGATGAGCAATTACATTTTTTGTCTTTTATTTGGCACCGTTTCACTAAATGAAAAGGTGCATTAATCTTATGGATATGTGTTCCTTGCTAAATTATCCATGATATTTTAATACTATAAATGAATTTTCTCATGCAGTTTATGCATGGTATTTTATCATATAAAAATGTTCATGAAACCTCCAAGGTCCTCTTATATTGGTAGACAAGTTAATGTTGGAAATGCCTAAATTATTAGCCTTGATTTACAGTACATGTCCACCCCACAATACTTGGTTATGTAACATTCACTTATTACTCATTTTCATCACAAGAGCCAAGGGCCGAGACTGTCTACCTCAGCGTCAATTTCTTAGCAAGGGCCAGAAGTTGCTCCAGTTACGAGCCATACTCCTGAACTAGATGTCCAAATTGTTAGTATCTTAAGAAAGGCCGAGAGCCTGATTACCTATGCTGGGATTTCCCAGATAACTATGTTTGAAAGTCCTACACACATCAAATAGTCACTGAGGCTGGCTACCTTAAATTCAATAACCAATGATCTAAGAGAGACCAGGAGGTCCTTCTGTGACAATGCCTAATATCCTTGAGCATTCCATATCGTTGCTTCTGAAACAACTAAACAAATAATGAATCACTTACTGGGACAGATGTTATCAGTAAAAACTTAAAGCTTCAGTGAGATAACATTCAAACTTTAATTTATATACGTTCTTGTTATGTGTTTTTGTAGAGAAGCCAGTGTAAATTTATGGAGCCACATTTGATTGTGTACCAGTACTTAGATTTATCCCCACATCTCCCACTCTGGAATTTCTTCATGATGATTCCAAGTTCCCAGAAGCAAACATTTGTCTTGTACTTTAAGAATTCCATGTAAAAGTTCCTACAACTCTTTTAAAGAGAACACAGATTTTTGGGTTAAAAAATTCTCCTGGGTTTGGTATGGACTAGTTTCTGTTTATAAATGTTTAGATATAGAAACCATGTTTCAAAACAGGGAAGGTATTCTATTGTGTTTTGCTGTAGATTTCTATTTTTCATTAAGAAAAGGTGTTTAACCTTTTATATTTCCACAAATAAAATGTTCTACATTAACCGAATGCCCTCCAATTCAAACAAACGTTTTTAACACTTTATCACGGTTCTGTTTATAGGACTAATTTCATTATAAGTGAAAGTCAATTTACATGTTTTGCCATTTTATAAGTTACAAAATTGGAATAAATTAATTTTGTTTCTTGAATTATTTTTTTGCCTTTAATAGATATTTTTTACAACACTGACAGCTTAAAAAAAAGTACCAACACAAAAACAGGTGCTCCCTCTCTGTTGGTCTCAGGTCTGTGAGAGGGTAGCAACAGAAGTATTTTGAACAGAAAGTCGAGATCCTAGGATTTCATGATGAGTTACTGGTCCATCCCTGCCTTCATATTCTGTGAAATCCATCTAAAAAAAGAGAAAGAAAAAGTAACTGCACAGGGAGATTGTGTCTGTCTGTACTAAACATTGTACCCTTTTTACATTTGCTACAATTAACAAAAAGCTTCAAGTATTATTGGTTTTACATGCAATTGCGAAAAGAACGTACTAGGTTTGATCCTAACATTTCATGGCAATTGTAGTTGGACAGAAGGCCTTGAACCTAAAGTTGCTGTAGTAATCTCATTTGCTCTGAGGATAAGGGATGCCTATCCCAGCCCCTAGAAAACATCTCAAGATGCTGATTGAGTTTTGGGATCATAACATCATGCAAACAGGTATATGAGATGTCAGGGTCTAGAGCTTGCATTTTTTGAAGGTACTGGAATGCTGAATAGCAATTATTGGTAACTGTATAGCACATGTGCCTCCATAAATGCTCTATCTTCTGATTGTGAATGCTTCTGCCTGCAATATGACTGCCTCCGTCTTATAAAAAGATTTAAAATAAGCTGTTGTGAATTAATTCAAGTCAGCATTACAAGGCCACGTTTTAACAAAACAAAGTGTAATTCAAAACAAAATGTATAGTAATTAAAGAACGTTAAACTATGTGGACCTTGAAGACGGTGCTCTATCATAAATCTAGCAACTTTGATATTTTCTAAACCTTTGTCACTTCTGACACAAGATGGTAAACCAAATGTGTTTACAGCCTCAGTAAAATTCCCCAGAACTGTAGAATCCTTGTTGTTATTGCTGGCTTTAGGATAAATAATTTTTCTACTGCATCCATCCATTCTGCTTGTATCCTAACATAAAAATAACAACTAATTAGAGAATGCCAAATTTAAGCTTGGATAATACAGATACGTATTAATAAAATTACAATTTATTCAATAAATGCTGTGCAGCATTACACATCAAGAATACGAGATAATTACTGAGTTAACTTATGGTTATCATCAATGTGCCACAGAGCTACACAGAGCTAAAGATGATGGAACACTGTAACACTTTTGCTGAACCGTATTAATGCTGAGACCCCGTAGAAATGTGCCAATTGGATCAACAGCTCTCACTGATGCCCATATTCTTTTCTGCTGCACTCTAAATATTAGGCGCAGTGTGTAATTAAAAATGCATGAACTACATTAATTAGTCTAGTCTAAACAGTTAAAAAACATTTTGAGTAAAAGCAAACAATGACCTGATTTCAATATTTTTTTATAGGGTAAATCTGAATATCCTGTGACAAAGTGTTTAACTTTCTCAGATAATTCATCATTGGATATATGACTGTAGGTCTTGCTGATTGAAAGCCCATACTCTTCCATTCTTCTGTGGATTGTTCGAACACTTACTCCAAGTGTCTGTGCTATTTCTGGAACAGTAAAATCATATTATAAAAGAAATTTAAGCTGGTCTTCAGTCACATTTACTTTGGGGCAGCCTCTGCTAGCACTTCAAATTATTCCATAGTCAAACCCAATAGCAAAAACTCTGGATTAAGAATCCAATAACTCGAGGGCTCTTTCAAGATTTTGTGTGGCTAAATCAGTTTCACTCAACATGATATTTAAGAAAAACACTTTACCAAGTGGTTCAACATTTGGTCTATTCTGAAATTATTAAAATTGCTGTCACTTTGTTGAAAATGTATACCTTGCAGGTGTCGAGCTGTGTTTTCCAAGACATCTGCGACATAATTCCAAAAATCCTGAGGAACACTTGAAAATCTGTAACAGTAACAAGGTCTTATTACCTTGTTGATGTTAAAACACTCAGACTATACGGATAAATTAATGTGTTTCTATTTAACTACATTGGTAATATGTGAATGTTCTTTTTTAATTTATTATTAATAGTTAACTTTAATTAAATCAATCAATAATTTAGATCATTACAATGGTTAAACATCTATGACAATATTCTCACATGGTATTTCTCCATAATCAAGAAAGAGAAATGAAAACTATGCAAGGTAGTCATCTTAAAAATAAAAACAGATACTATGTGGAATATTCCAGGTTTACTTATTGGCGCTTTTCCACTGCATAGTACGGCACGACACGGTTCAGTTCAGCTCACTTTTGGGGGGTTTTCCACTGGGAACAGTACCTGGTACCTGGTCCTTTTTTTAGTACCACCTCAGCCGAGGTTCCAAGCGCCGAACCGTTACCAAAAGCGTGACGTGTAAACTCTGCTGGTCACTGATTGGCCGGAGAAAATCGTCATTACTGCGTCACTGGCTATTCTTTTCTTTAAAGGTACACACACGTGGAAGTTTGTGTCCCGTCTCTCCATCGCTGGACGCAGTTTGTTGCATAAGTGGATGAATGTTTCTTCAGACATTCCAAAGTTCTCCAGCCACTGAGTGTTTGTAAAACCGGGAACAATCACATCCCACCACTCTGAAGCACGGTTAAATGTCCAAACAGATGGTCTGTTGCGGCGACTTTTTTGCAAAATGTGGAAGATCTGTAATATACAGAATCAGCATTTTAATGTTACACTGGCAGTTAAGTTCATTTTATGCTTTGCAACAGTGATAAAAGTTAGCTAGTGATGTGCTTTTTTTAGATGCTTACCCTTGCGCGTCGTCGAGCTAAAGTGTTGTCGTTGTCTGCGTGTTGTTGTAAAAGTTCCACGGTGTCACGGCAGTAGAGGCGGCGCAACTATAACGACACGTGAATAATCCCGCCCACTCTAAAGCGGTACTAAACTGCAGTCGAAACGCAAACCGAGCCGAACTGAGCCGAACCAAGGTGAGCTGTACTGAACCGTGCTGTGCCGTACTATGCAGTGGAAAAGCGCCATATGACATGTGTTTGTACTTCAGGTTTGCACAGTACTCTGCAAAGATTGCCATAAAATGTGTAAACTGGTAATGATACAAACACATACCTTTGCCCACCATTTTGTGTAAGGTGCATTATGGGAGTCGGTTTCCATGGCATCAGTAGTAAATGAATGAGGACTTTCATATCTTCATGCCAAATGAGCTTGTCTGCATTAAATGTCTTAATTTTAGCATACAACAAGCCCCTCCCAGATAACATGGAAAATAAATATATTTCTATTCCATGTAATAAATAATCATATTTGTTATGTGCATTACTTAAATGCATTTCATATAATATTAGCCTTCATAAAAAATAGTGTTCAAAAGCAACATGATGCCACCCGTACACATAAAATATATTTCACTTTAGAATGCTTTTTCATGTGATAAATTAATATATTCCATGATTTTGAATAATTAACTTATTTTTGATAAAATACTGAACTTATCCTTTACCAGAGAATGACTAAACAGTAAAATTATGTTTTTCAATAAAGGTGTGCTAAATTGGTGAAATAAAATGAACTTCAATTCATAAAATATGATTTCTGCTTTTCCAGTTTCATTGCATCTGCAAAGTAAAAAATAAATTATGTCTATTATTTATGTTCTACTTGCATATTAATGAAAAAACTCACAGCTTCATCAAAAAGGTTTTTATCCATACCATCTTATAAAGGGTGTGTACTGCAAGTTGTAAAATGAGAAATATGAATAAATACAATTAGAACAATGCAGATTTGCCAGTTTGAAGCACACATATTAAGCAGTAAATAATATTTTATTGCAGATTTAAACAAGGGTCTTGCAATCTTAATTAGTTGCTGTGTACAAAATCACAAATAAACAAATTTAATGTAACTTAATCAGTCCATTTCAGCTACCAATATACAATTGAGCTTCTTCTTCTTCTTCCACTTTATCTTTTCCCACTTGTATGTGGAGTTGATTTGAATGATCAACCTTCTCCATACAACTCGGTCCTACATCTTCTTGTCCCCAGTCAGACCCTTTTCGTTCACATCTTCCTTTACTTTATCCATCCACCTTTGTTTGCTTTGGTCTCACTCACTTTCTCTTTCCCTGTACTTCCATCCCCAATCACTCTTTTGCACACATATTTCTTGTCTCTCCTCATTACATGTGCATACCACTTCAACATACTTTCCTATACTTTCTTAGTTATCTTTCCCACTTTTGTTTTACTTCTGATTGTCTCATTTCTTATTCTGTCCTTTTTGTAACTCCACACATCCATCTCAACATTCTCATTTTTACCAAATCTAACTTCTTCTCTAGCGCTCCTTATACTACACATGCTTCAGTTCCATACATCATTGCTGCTCTTACCACAGTCTTAAAAGACTAACCTTTAGCCTTCACCTTAATTCTTCAATCACACAATACTCCTGATACCTTCTTCCAATCATTCCATCCAGTCTGCACTCTATGGGTTATCTCTTCATCTAGTTTTCCATCTTGGGCAAACACTAATTCTACATATTTAAATTTATCCACTCTTTTTAAATTGCTCTCCCTGTGGGCTAACTTCTGAATCCTCATCATCATTAATGATATAAGAATCATGATATACAACTAAGCATTTTACTTATATTTTGGTGTATATTTTCTATTTTTTGACTATTACTTTTGGTTATTCCATTCTATACAATGGAAATAAAGTATATTTGACTTTAGCCTACAGAGAAATGATTCCCAATGGAAGCATGAAGCTGACAAAGCACTATGACCTTGAAACATATCCCTAAAAGACCACAAAAGAAAAACAAAATGAACCAAAAGTTATGGTAATGACAATAGCAATTTTACCATTAAGATGTACTGAAAGTACTATGTCAAAAACTTGCAAGATAACGGAAATCATCCAGACTGCAACAGCTTCTTAGTGTAACTCTTCCTGTCCTGCAGTGATCTATACACCAATAAGTGCCTATAACAAAGAATGACCGTATTTATGTCAACAACCACAAACATTTGGCTGTTTAAAATGTTTTGTACTTTTATAAACTGATTAGATAGATAGATAGATAGATAGATAGATAGATAGATAGATAGATAGATAGATAGATAGATAGATAGATAGATAGATAGATAGATAGATAGATAGATATTTTTTTCCAATGTGACTAAAACCATAATGCAACTTGCAGGAAAGAAATTAGTTTGAAGCCACTTCCATAAGACGTTACTAAGTTTTGCACACCTTAAAGCATACTGTATACTATAATTCTAAATTGATCTATCCAAGTTTTCTAAGGGGGGAAAATTGAAAAACAACTGCAGATAGACAGCACTTTACTTTTAGTGCATTTGGAGCATTAACCACAGAAATGGCATCTAGCACTAAATTATCCACCTCTGATTAAATGCTTGACTCTGAAAGTGAGTCACGTCTTAGTGCTGTGTTTTATTATGTCACTCAGCAAAAGAGACTCTACCTGCACTAATGAATATTCTTTAGAGACGATAGATACTTGGATGGCTTATTGATTCTATATGTTTTAGAGTACTCAGTTAAGTGTGTCTTAAAGTAAAAAGGTCAGGAGGTAAAATAATCTGCATTCACTCATATTAAGCAACATTTTGTGCAATGTACTATGATAAGCCAATATTCTATATTAAAAAGTTGTATTTGTAATGACAAATATAAAATGTTTAAGTACCTTACAGTTTTATTTATTTCTTATTTACTCACTTTTACAAATGGTTTATTAAGTCTAATTTGATTTATCTACAAGAAATAAAATTTAAAACAATGGAATTTTAAATAGGGTGGCACGGTGGCACAGTGGGTAGCGCTGCTGCTTCACAGTTAGGAGACCCAGGTTCACTTCCCAGGTCCTCCCTGCGTGGAGTTTGCATGTTCTCCCCGTGTCTGCGTGGGTTTCCTCCCACAGTCCAAAGACATGCAGGTTAGGTGCATTGGCGATTCTAAATTGTCCATAGTGTGTGCTTGGTGTGTGTGCCCTGCAGTGGGCTGGCACCCTGCCCGGGGTTTGTTTCCTGCCTTGCGCCCTGTGTTGGCTGGGATTGGCTCCAGCAGACTCCCATGACCCTGTAGTCAGGATATATCGGGCTGGATAATGCATGGATGGATCGAATTTTAAATAAAAAATTGCAAACTATTTTGCACAATGAATTATATTTAAAAAAAATTACAATTATGTAATACAGAAGGATAATGAAGTGTGATGTAAAATTATGCCAAATAACAAGGTATTTATTTGTACTTATGCTTAAATGTATGTTTAATATAATTTTAATGCTTTTTAAATTTTCTATCTAAATATGAAGGTACAGTATATTAAAACTCCAATTAAACTGTTATTTGTTTTTGTTTTCAAATAATGTGATTTCCAACTTCATCCTAATATCTTCTTTCATTCTGAAAAATGGATTTACAGGACAACCAAAAGGCATAAGGACATATGATAGTACAGATTGGGATTTCTTTTCTTCCTAAATTACTGGAGAGACAGACACCACAAAAAGAAAAAAAAAATTTCACCAACAAAGAACAACCCCTTCCTCCTATAATGACGTTCATCACTATAAGCCAGGTAAAAGACCTTTTTGTCTTTTTCTCAAAGGAAGGTTACAGTACCCTCCATAATGTTTGAGACAAACATTACCCCTCTGCTCCACAGTTAAAAATTAGAAATCAAACAATTCAGATGTCATTTCTACATGATGTGGCCAAAATGTATGCAAATGCCCTTAAATTAAAATCTGCAATATGCACTGTAATCACCTCTGAATCGATTGATTCGAAATTTTAACTGTACAGCAGGGTGGTGATTCAAGGGAAATGTGTCTTTGTCCTAAATAGTATGAATGCACTGCATGTTGGAGCAGCATCATTATTTGGAAGGGTACTAAATCCAAATATGTTCTGCTCCAACTTGTCTATTATTTAAGGGTAATATCTCTCAAATCAGATTCCTCCTGACTACAACCAAGTGATGGGTTACAATTGTTTAAGAACTCCCTAAAATTTGTTTCTTGTATGGTGGATGGCCGGCTTTATATTCTGGTCATCACCCCCAGGCCGCCAGGAGGAGCTCTCCCAACAGCGTGGATGGGCCCCCGAGTTCCAGCAGGGCCTTATGGACTATGTAGTTTTTATGCACAGCCCTGCTGGATACCTTGGGGGCCACTGGGAGTCGCTGTCAGAGGGCCCGTGGACTCGTATATGCCCTATAACCCGGAAGTACGTCATAATCCCGGGACAGGAAGAGACGACGTGTTTTCGGGTTGAAGATATGGACTGTTTACCTTGACCTGGAAGGAGTAAGGACTTGTGGACTGTTGGGCAGGAACACCTCCGGGTCAGGGGGTATAAAGGGACACTGGGAAAGCCCAGACACTCAGCTGAGCTGGGAGGAAGGGTGGCTGTGTCTGGGAGAGGAGGATTGATTAGTATTGTTATTGAGTAGTGTAGAGTGGAAGGTGCTTGGTGCACTGTGATAAAACAAAAATAAAAGAGTCTGGGACTTTTACCTGTTGTTTGGAGTGGTACCTGAGGGTTCAACAGGTGGGTCGGAACCTCTACTGCCACACTTGAACAACATTCTGGTAGTTTATTTTTTTACTAAATCATAAAGACACATAATGGTACATAACCAATATGACAATTCATAATATGGAATCGAATATATGCACATTTATTATCTAAGTACTGGTAGAAATGTTATTTCAGAACCACTTAATCCATCCATCCATCCATTACTTAGAAATTACTAGAGATTTCTACTGCCCTTTCTCTTTCACCAACACTCCATATTTGATACCTTTTAATAAATAGGTTAATAGAAATGAAATTCTTTTACATATATTTAAAATTTTTCATCATATCCACAAGTTGCCTGTTAAATTACAGTGGCTTAAGTATACCCAGATTGTCAGCACTTACAATGAACATTTTGTTTTCTCTGTGCTAATTTGCTGAAGACAAAATTCACATAATTTCTGCAGGACAGAGGAACATAAAAATATTCTCCTTCTGTTCAGTCTTTTAACATAATCCTACCAAAGTCATAGCATCTGCATATTTAAACAGATAAAGAGTAACCGTCTGTGTCTATTTTTTGTAATATATGGAAAAGCACATAATGCAGACCTCAGGAAACGTGTATTTCAGTCAGTTACATTAGAAAAGTATAAACTATATGCAAAATATGTTTTTCAGAATGGATATAAAAATGTCTAATCTAATTTATAAAGTATTCAGTTTTACCAACTGTTTCAAGGGAATGTGAATTCAGATTGTAAAAAATACTACAAGTAACATCATACTTTTTTCACAAATGGTAACAATGTACATTGTTGCACATTAATTATGTTATTAGTACTGCATTTCTCCTTTAAACATCACAAAAGTTACACCTTTTATAACATTGAAGAATTTTGAGAAATTAATTCACGCTTTTGTTTTTAGTCGAGTTAGGTTACTGTAATGCATTTCTTACAGGACTACCTAACAAAGACATCAATCAGTTACAGTTAGTTCAGAATGCAGCAGTAACGAACTTAACCAGAAAAAGAAAAGCTGAGAACATTAGCTTTAGCATTGTTACATTGGTTACCAGTCTCCTTTAGAGTTGATTTTTAAATACTACTAATAGAGTATATAAAGCTTTAAGTAATCTAATTCCTTCCAAAATTTTGGAATGCCTGTCCTCCTACACCTCAAGTGGTAATCTTAGATCTTCCAATAGTGTTCTGCTTATTATTCCATAAGCATAAAAGTTGTGAGACGGCCTTTTGCTGTTATGCACCAAAAATCTGGAGTACAACGTGAATCATATAAAAAAAAAACTCCTAAAAACCCACTTTTAATTTGCCATTTTTTTAGTTGTACTCCTAACAGACTATACATGACAGAATTATCGTATTCTTCATGGATTTGCGATCATTACTTATATCTGATTTTCTCTGCTTTCTAGCCTCAATCAGTTGGCAGCACAGTATCACTTGATTGAGGTACTGGGCAGCTACTTGTGACGCTCAAATGAAAGTGAGTGCCAGGGGCTGACCACAAGACCAACTCCATTGGATCCTGGAATTAGTGATGAATGACTTAAGTATCTTAATGTCAGCTAGGATGCTCAGTGGGAGCTGAGCTGTCTTTTGGCTTTGGAACTCTTACAGATTTTGTTTTTTCTTTCTCCAAATTATTATACAGTGATCCCTTGCTATATCGCGCTTCGACTTTCGCGGCTTCACTGCATCGCGGATTTTAAATGTAAGCATATCTAAATATACATCACAGATTTTTCGCTGGTCCGTGGATTTCTGCGGACAATGGGTCTTTCAATTTATGGTACATGCTTCCTCAGTTTGTTTGCCCAGTTGATTTCATACAAGGGACGCTATTAGCCGATGGCTGAGAAGCTACCCAATCACAGCACATATTACGCATTAAATAAAACTCCTCAATGATATACGATATGCTTCCCGCGGGGTGCTTCGCACACTTATAAGCTCTAACAGCCCGTATTGATTTTTGATTGTTTGCTTTTCTCTGTCTCTCTCACTCTCTCTGACATTCTCTGCTCCTGACGGAGGGGGTGTGAGCAGAGGGGCTGTTTGCACAGTGGCTGTTTGCTTAGAAGATATGAACACTCCTCTAAAAAATGCTGAAAAGACCACCTTCACATTGATCCCTTCATTGCGGCCGCTTTATCGTGCTGCTTCGCATACATAAAAGCCCAACAGCCCTATTGATTTATGATTGTTTACTTTTCTCTCTCTCTCTGACATTCTCCGCTCCTGATGCGCACTTTGAAGAGGAAGATATGTTTGCATTCTTTTAATTGTGAGAAAGAACTGTCATCTCTGTCTTGTCATGGAGCACAGTTTTAACTTTTGACTAAAGGGTGTTGTTTCATGTTTAGAGGGCTCTAATAATGTTAAAACGTATTTAGAAGGCCGTAAACAGATTTTCAATGCTCTAATTGCGAAAATATTAGATTTATAAATAAAGAATCCTACTTCGTGGAAATTTATTTATCTGTCTGGAGCGGATTAACCGCAATAAACAAGGGTTTACTGTATAACTGTGCGGAGAATATTTATAAACAGTGTGGGAGAGTTTCTAAGGGCTTAAAATATATAAAAATAACCATACAAACATTTTGCGTATTTTCACCTATCGCGGGGGGCTCTGGAACACAACCCCTGCGATCGAGGAGGGATTACTGTATTTATTTTTTTCTGTCCTCCAGGCCATCTTACCTTATTATCATCTTTATAGACTTAAAACACAATACTATATATTCGGACTTTTTTGTTATTGATTCACTGTTATTCCTAACTTTCTTTTCTTTAACATTTTGTATGAAAATGTGCTATAAAAATAAATTATGTTGTTACTCAGCTTTCTTAGTCACTGCACTGGTTCTTGAAATGGTTTATCCTGCCAGTATCTTTAGTAAGTGATATATGGCAATGTTCTTATTTCAAAAGAAGGTACTTCCACATTATGTTGTATTCAATAACAATATTAGCAATGAGGTAGCATAATTCTACCTTAGAGCTCATGCAGTATGTACTAAATTAAGGCAAGCAAGCAATTGCAGAGAAAGCAAATACATGTAGATCATTAAAATCATTAAAAAACTAATGTAATGGGGCATTGCTGCAGAACTGTGTATGGCATCCATTGATCCTTGATTCTGCATGGATGACTAAAAGTCTGTAGCTAAGATCCCCCCAAACCATGGCATGTGGTGAAATGTCAGACTTTACAAAAACCAGTGTGTGAGCAGTCAGCAGGAGTTCAGACAGGATGGAGTTGCATGGTTTGACTGAGACTGTGTGCTATGAGCAAATCTGTTTGTCAAAGGTTATTCTACATGGGGCAATCATGGCATCAATAGTATTTAGATGAGTACCCAAGTAATTATAAAGGCAGGCTGATTATCTGAGGAATAAGAGGAATATGCCCTAAAAGTAAGAATGTTTAGTATCCTCAAATTTTCTTCAATGTGTTCCCCATAAGATACATAGAAAGCCCATGTACCTTACCTTGAGCCAACTGGTATCATCCTTTCTGCTAGGAGACAGTGGGAGACATGATAGCAGAATACATTGTCATGTCATCATAACATAACAGTTATTTTTATGACGTCATTCTATTTTCAAAAAGAAAAAAATAAGATAACTTCTCCAACTCGTTATTTTGTACTTCAGGATCCCAATAGGAAGTTGCAGGATTTTGTGAGGCAATGCATGAGTCTCATGAATATTGACATGCCCCGTCTGTGTGTAGAATACCTTAAAATTGTAAAAGGAAACGGACTTAAGGTCTTTGATACTAAATGTATAATGAAAAAGGGCCCACCCAATACTGTAGTGTTCTTTGTCTTCAGAATCTAATTAACGTTAATTTACAAAGAACATAAGGAAATAATGGCTGCAATAAAACATAGATAACGCTTTATACATGAATAATTTTGAATGAACACCACTCCACCCTATGCTAAACAAAACATGTGAAAAGACAAGTTAATTAAGCAGAAACTATTAATTTGCTTTGGAAGATGAATAAATATATTGCTATAAAAGAGACAGAAAAACTGAAAAAAAAACACATAGTGTGATTTATTTAGTACAGGCTCCTGAAGGAAGTATGGACAACTTGCATATCATGTAGCAGCTTCTGAAACTTATTAATTTTATTTTTATTTTGAAGTCACTTGTGTTTATAAATAACTAGACATCTTAAATGTACGTTACATAGACCATATCGTGTAAAGACTTATAAAGGCTAGGTAGGGCTGCAACTGACAGCATTTGCACAAAAATCTCACGTCACCGGTTTGGACAAATTTGGTAACTTCACTTCCATTGTGGTCACAAACCCAAGTTTCAGAATCACTGGTCTGTAGCAAAGATAAAGAGCTAGGGGCTTCTGTGCTTTAAATATATTAGCAGGATTGACATAATTAGTCACTACAAAAGGGTGTCAAAGTTTGTAAATATCAATGTTTTGCAGGGTTTCCATTGACCTTAGAATTGACCCCAGGTTGAATGCAGAAGAAAATCCTTCATGGATTTTAAATGTCCGTAAGATTGGAGCAATAAAGTTGGAGATAATGTTCATCTGTTAGGATACAAAGATGACCAGTTTCTTAAGGGAGATGGAGTGGGGTGAGAATTTGAAATACAAGAGATTTCTATGGTAGTAAGATAATATATTGCTGTGATTTCCACTTAGGATACCTCACAAGACCTAGCTGTCTTTATGGGGCACAATTAGAAAGCCACATGCTCTGCTTGGTTAATATGGGAATACACCTTCTCTACTAGTAAAAGTGATGTGGCAATGTAAAAATGTTTAAGGTGGTTATATTTCTATGTTTATTAGATACATTTGTTTTAGATATATTTTAAATAAGGTAATTGTAAATTATGTGTGTTTTACTTTTGTGGCAAAGACACATGAAATTTCCTTTCTACATTTTATCTTCTGTGCACAATGCATGCTCAAACACACTCAACAATTATTTTGACATTTATTCTAGGAACAAATTGTGTGCAGCATATTGCCTCTGCTACAGAGAGAGATGTGTTCAGTCAGGTAAAACCAATTGATCCAGATGATTTCCTGATTTATTGCACTACCAATGGAACACTGGCAGAACCCATAAATTTGTTTATGAGGTTGATGAGGAACCATGCATTATTATCAAAATAAGCAGTGGTAATTTGGAAGTGCAAATACAACTAAAGTGAGGAGATTAAAAAAAACCCTCAATCAATAAAAGAGTGGTGGCAACAAGGAATTAAACAAAAGACTATTGTTTAATATAGGTCAAGCCAATGAAAATCTAATTAAATCAGTGGTGAAGGATGAATCTTAAAAATGGTAGAAGCATGATATGAAATAATTGAGATATTTGACTTCCTGGTGAAGCTATCCTAGAC
Source organism: Polypterus senegalus (assembly GCF_016835505.1). NCBI lineage: Eukaryota > Metazoa > Chordata > Cladistia > Polypteriformes > Polypteridae > Polypterus > Polypterus senegalus. Next base: position 81,357,003 of record NC_053160.1, read on the forward strand.
AGCAATATGGCTCTTATCTCCTTAAAGTAATGAACAGTAAAACATAATGAATGATGGTGATAGTAAAAGACAATGCCCAGCTCCTTAGGAATATAAGCAATTTACATAAAAGACAACTATTTGGCTAATGGCATTTTGCCCACAGTTGTTCATGTCAAGCATGGATCTGCTGGTTATTGTGCAGCAGTATCATATGTGCAGAGAGAAAGAGGTTGGGAGCAGGTGCTGATAGAGGGTTGCTGCACCCACCATATGATGAACCACCTGGATTGGGACCCGAGTGTAGCGAGTGACACTTCAGCACCACAGTGTGAGATTTTTTTTTTTTGTATGGTGTGCCAATCCTGCCACCAACCCCCAAGTTTTAATTTTATATGCATGAAAGTGTTTAATTACAATAAGGGAATTTTCTAGCACTCCACCCATTTTTTAAAACTGTTTACCCATTACAGGGATTTGGAAAGTTTGGCCCTATGTTGACCTTAGATTTGACACAAAATTTTGGCAAAGATTCCTCATATTTATTCATTCCTGGCCAATCTGAACAAAAAAAACAAAAAAAAAAAAAACAGTCACATCTCTAGGAAGCCCATGTGATCTCTGGGAGTCTCTGCACACTGACAAGGCAGGCAGTGAACTCAGTTTTCTGCAGCCTTCAGGCAGAACAACTTAATTACTATGTTATAGACATGGACATGGCTGCACTTCTGAGAACAGGAAGACCCTCCAGCATTTCATCAAAACGGCTCAGAGAATTACTGGCACTGGGCTATCATCACTGGATGATATCTGGACTAACCACTGCAGCAGAAAAGCAAAGAACATTTGTAAAGATCCAACCCACCCCGGCCATAGCATTTTTCCTCCTCTGCCCTGTGGCAGGCACTTCAGTGCCCTGCATGCATGCACCACCAGTTTTCCCCAAACCAATCAGCCTATTAAATGCACAGCGATCACTGCCCCTTCCTATAACAGAAACCACCACTGATTGAGCTGGAGTTCTGCATCAACCATGCATAGTCACACACTTTTACATGACCCATGTGGAACTCATGTCAATTACATTGACTGTAATCTTCACTGTGACTTCATTTACTTGTGGCTTCATTTATTATTTATCTATTTATGCTTACATGTTTACCTTTACTATTATTCTGTGTATATTTATAACTGTTAAAATTAACTGTGCTTCTCTTTACATATGTTTACATTTATCTAAGGCAGGGCTGTCAAACTCCAGGCATGGAGGCCCACAGTGGCTTCACATTTTCATTCTAACCCTTTTCCTAATCAGTGACCAGTTTTCATTGCTAATTAACTTCTTTTCCCTTCATTTAAATGTCCCTGTTTTTAAGGATTCAGTCATCTAAATGTATTCCTTTCTTCATTAAATGACAGCCAAACAGAAATGAGATGTGAAACGAGACAACAGATGACCAGCAAAATTGGGATTTCAAACTCCAACCAATCTCTTAATGAGAAGCTGATTCTTGCTGTTAATTAAACCCATTATTTAATTCCATGGCTTGTTGCTGCTATCATTCTGCAACAGCAGACATTTACTAAACAGTTGATTTTTCTGTTTTTTCTAAGAACATTGTGAAAATGTTTTGGTGACCTGAGAGATCAACCTTACCGAGACCATCACCTTTCTTTATTTTCAGATATTGTGTGATGGGCACAGGTTAGCTGGTTATATGACAGCTTGTTTTGTGCCTCATTATTGTTTGGCTGCTAATTAAGAAAAAAGAGACAACTATGGGGCCCGAGTGAAGTAATTAAAACTAAGGCAAAATAAGTTATCAGCAAAAACTTGTAACTAATGAAGAAGATGGTTAAAATGAAAACCTGCATCCACTGCAGCCCTCCAGGACTGGAGTTCGACACCCGTGATCTAAGGCATCTAAAGGCTTGCTCCAAATGACGTCTCATTGTACTGTACAGTGATAATGAAAGTATCTTGCATCTTGCAAGTAAAACCTCAAACCCGCTTAATCCAATCCACACCACTAGGTGGCAGCACTGGGCACAAAGTCATAAACCGCCATGACAGAGTTCTAGCTCCTCTCAGGAGCACTCACTTACTGTATATGCACACATTTTCACAAGGATCAGATTAAATTCAACAATATAGCATATATTTGGGGATACAAATGCTTAAACAGTTATATAAAGCAAAACCAACTTAACAGAGTTTCAATGAGAGTAAGACAAGACAAAAGCAAGAAGAGCATCCTGATTTAAAGAAAGAACTTTCAGTCCACAGTCCCCAGTTGCAATCATCAATATTTAAGTGAAAAACATTAATGGAATTTTCTTTTAGAAAAGCTAGATAAACAAAAAATGGCACAGCAGCATGAATCCTGTGCCCAGTTGTTGTCCATCCTATGGTTGTACATATTGGAATATTAATTGACAAATGTAAATTGATTGAGTGTAAGTTTCAGTGTGCATGTGAATGAGCCCTGTGATGACTGTTCAAGGCTGTTTTGTGCTATATACTGTATATTATAGAAGCTAATTCTAAAATGTTATTGATTTGATCTTACCATATTTTTTTAAAAAATGTGAGAATTTGATTTTTTCCAATTCCAAATACTGTAGTATAGGGCATTAGTTACCCACTGACTTAAAAGTGGAGAGGTGGGATTCTTCCAGTTGAACAAGTTAAGTCTAAATACTAGTAGTGTGGTAAAGGCAACTACAATCAATTTGTCCTTCTGCACTTTAAGCTCATCCGGGAGTACACCAAACACAGCTGTTAATGGGTTAGGAGTGATTGTGACACCAACACTATCTGATAGGCAGACCAAAATAATCTTAATGATCTTAACATGTGGCCCAGTGAGGCTGGAGCTAGATTGCAACGTTCACAGGTTGAATCTGGCCCTGGAAACATTTTAGATAATTTTAAATGAGATAAATGCGATTGATTGAAGATTTTAGGTTGAATGTTTGAGTGCTTTGTGAATATGGAGCTATTTGGTACATGGACATCTTCTACTCCTTTTCTGAAATATTAAATGAAAAATCCTTTCGTCACTGTACCCTGAGATCTTTGAAAGGAAGGGCCTCTAAAATGTTTTTTATAAATTGTGGGGATGCTATATTAATCATCAAGACTGATCAATATTTTTTCTGGAATAGAAATAGGTGGAAGGTAAGGAAAATCGGGCAGGTTCCATTTAGCAATCTAGCTTGTAAGTAGTGGAAAAATTGTGTTGAAGAGAAGTTAAATTTGGAGCTAATTTCTCATAGGATGCAAAGACCTCATCGATGTAGAAATCTCTAAATGTTTTAATTCCAGACATTTTCCAAAAATGAAATGCTATATGTGTTTGAGAGGGTGGAAAATGGTTTTCATGTAGAGATGCAACAGATAAGAGCTTCTCTTTATTAAAGTGCTTCCTATATTGGTTCCATATTCTGAGAGAATGAAGGGCAATTGGATTATTAGTGTACTGATAATTTGTATTTACAGGAACACAGAGCTGGAAATATAAATAAGTACTGCAAGATTTTAATTCTATTGAAGGCCACTTTGTGTGTTCATCAACTTGTGTCCAGGTCCTTATGCTCTGTATATTTGCCACCCAGTAATAACATTAATAACCTGGCTGCAAAAGGTTTAGATAAGAACAGAGTTGGTTGCAAGACTGAGTCCAAAACAGAACTAATTAACTGGAAGCAAGATGGTGGCTTTAAAGGCTCATAGAGAAAGTGATGTCATCAAAGGGGGTCAGAACAGGAAGTGATGTTGTTGGGACCAGAAGTGACACCATCAAAGGGCCCGGGACCGGAAGTGACGTCATCAAAGGCACAGTAAAATGGAAGTGCCGTCGACAAAAACCAGAAGTGACAACATCAAAGGCGCCGGAACCTGGCAGGATTTCCCAGAAAGTGCCTGCACGGAACTGAGAAAGAGAGTCAGTGCCCCCCGCCGCCCCCTGGTCTGATGTGGTATTGCAATTACTCAAGCCCTTTATCTGCCTCCTACATGCATGTGTGGCACCCTATATATTTAAACTGATCTACTAAGGTAAATGGGAAGGTGTCCAGTTTAATATTAAACAATAAATTTAAGAATGTGAAAAGAGTTTGGGTCCCAGCTGAAACATACCCAACTTAATAGTTGTGGCAAAGGGTTTTGGTATTGAAACAGTGATTAACTGTTGAAAAGAGCATTCCAGGCGCACTCATTTGTCCTCTGATTCACAGGATGGTTAACTGATTCTGATTTCTTTCTTCAGTCTCCTTTTTTGTTTCATCACAGAAAGGTAAGTGTCATGTTCTCATACTTTTATTTTTTCTCAATAATTTATACATTGTTTTAGGGACTTTTGAGGCAAAGGAATCCAATGGTCCCACCAATTTTTTGTTTAAGTGTGTCACTTATGTCAGTCATTTTTTGATTTCTCTGTATTTTTATGGATGCCACCATTTTGGGGCAATTTTGTAAAGTTACTATTGAGTTACTAGTTAAAGTCAACCAGAAGTGTGCAGCACATGACATCACCAGGTCAGAGTCATATACTTTCTAATTGTCTAAATTTGTGGATAAAACCTATAAGATATCGTGTTCTATAACTGCTTTGTTATTCTGAAAGCTTGTTTGGGCTCAAATTCTGTTTTCTCCCTGACTACTATTTACACCTGTCATTATGGCCTAGCTACGTATACTATTCTTGTTACTGATCTTATTGCCCCATTCAATCACTACCCATGTCTTCTCATGTCATAGGTTTTCTTTATTAGATTCCCATTTTTCTGGTTACAATATTAGTTTCAGTTTTCTCATTTCATTCTATTTCCTTATTCTAATACTCAAAATAACTACTGCTGCCCAGTGGAGTCAATATAGGGAAAAGCTGCAGACAGAGTGGGACGGTACTGCTATTTGTGACCCTTTTTGCCAGCTCAAGATGGCACAATCATTGTTTGTCAGCCCATTCCCTTTTAAACTTCTTCTGGCCCTCCACGTCAGGTGTTTGTTCCCAGGCAGTGTATAGGTTTCCAATACCTATTTGAATTATTTTCTATTTATAATAATGATGAAGAGGTACAACCAAACAATGACACTAAACATGCAACAACTGTTAAAGGTTAGTCCTAGAGAAGAAGTCACATAAGCTCATTTCTCTTCGTGTCCTTTTGTTGTAAGACATGCAGCTCAGTATTTTGCCAGGACATGTCACAGGTTTTTAAGTCAGCTAAATCCAGATAATTAGGTATTAGTTTTACTTCTACTACTCCCTTTAAGCGAGTAAAACATGACCTTATCCAAACCTTAAAACATTAATTGCTTTATGAAATCATCAAAAGTAAAGAAATAGTAAATGAACAGTCATCTCTGATTGTAAGCTGATAAGAGAAATGTGGATATATGAGGTAAAACCTGGGCATACTAAAAGAGAAATGTATGACAGAAGAAAAAAATCTGATAATCTGTACATGAGGAAAATTCAAAATTTTGATCAAACCATATTATACATAAATTTTAAAACAGCAGTTGGCTCAATATTAGTGCATTAAATATCAAGTCCCAAATGAGTACCCTTTTTATCCATGAATGATCAGAGCAGCTTTAGCAAGGCAGGGTTACAGAGGAAACAAGTAAGTCAAAGACTGAGTAAAGAGATTATTTAAATACTCTCAACACATGAAAGATTGCTCCAGCAGTCTAACAGATAATTGCATTTGCCATTAACTTAAACTAGTGAAATGCTGTATACACAGCCATGTTCTGTCGAAGACAAGTAATAGAATTTCAAAATATTCAATATCTTTTACCCTATGTGTACCTTCAGTGTCTTTCCTTTGTATCTTCATGTGTCTGAATCTCTCCTGTCTGGCATTCCCTCTTTCAAACACGGTCCCATAAAGCCTGCTCCTCATACTCTGTCATTATTTCCCATCTTTGAATGCAACTCTCAGGGTGACTCCTACAGTTTTATTCCTCTTGTTGTGTCTCATACTCGCACTTCCTCTTTCGAATGCGTCACCAAAGCCAAACTGACTAATCACACCAAGGCCAAACTAACCCATCAGATTTTTGGCAGGGACTGGAAAAACAACAGTTTATAAAACCTTACAGCAAGAAAATTGCAATCATAAAAATACAACACCAAACTATACTATGATCCTTTTAACCTCTTGTTTTAAGAAGTGTTACATTAGCCAGACTGCAGGTGGCACGTAGAACCAAAAACAAACTGAAAGATAACATTTTTAGAAGCGTTTAGGGTTCTAACTTCAAATGAGCTATCTTGATCAGATATGTTTTTAGTTTCTCTTTATACCCTGAGAACTTGTTGCCATTTACGAGTATATTGCTATGGACTCGCATCACAAGCCATCTCAGTTCACAGATTTGCACTGTAGTAACTGTCAGTGGTCAGCTGTGAACCTGTAACATCTGGATTACAACAACCCTCAGTGGCAGCCTCTCTTATCAGCGTGAACATTTGGAGTGTAGGACAAAAACTATGGTAGTTTGAAAAACTCCTGTGAAAAGCTGTGGAAAATTTGCAGACACTACTCAGATGGAATTTGAGTTGTGATGCAAAATTACTAACCAACATGCCACCAATAATTTATAATGAAAGACAAAAAAACAGGTAGACTTTCTTAAAAAAAAAGTAAAAGTAGTAAGCAGCATGGTTTTCTGTCTATATGTTTGATTTGTAAACCAAGAAAATAGCACTTCAGGCTCTACCAATAACTCACAGAAAGAGCCTGAAGATACAGGATGACTTAATCTGCCAGTGACCTAAATATAGAAATATATAAATCAAACAAACATACTGTGTTTGTGATTGAAAATTACTTTGATAAGATGCTAAAGAACAGCAATAAAACTATTTCATGCACTTTGTAACTGAATTAATACGCAAAAATTTAGACTGAAAATGTTTCGATGAGGGTGATGACATCGGTCAAAACTCAAACTTTTTATGAAAGTGATTTATCCACTTAAAGACTATTAGACTGGAATTATTTCTGATTTTAAAGCTATTTAGACCCCATCACAGAAAAACACAAAACATTCCAAAAACCCACTGCCGATCTTTTCCAAACTAGCCATCCACCTACTTTACTAACCCAGCTACCTTAAGTTTCCCACTGGGATGATGAGATGAGAAATAAGCAAACAAAATTGAAACTCTTCAGAGCACATTAGCTTTTTAAATCAGACAGCTTAGTTGTAATCATTGTCAAAATGGAAACTATAAAAGGACAGTCACTAATAAAATCCTGTTAAATGATCAGACCCAAGACAATATGATATAAATCAAGTCAACATAAAAAGAGAGTCAACACCAGAATATTTCTAAATTCTCTACATATATTATTTCACTAGTTCAGCCCATCTCTTGGACAAGACAACTGCTGCCACTGCACTGCAATCTATCAACTCATATCAGAAGGGCAGATCCCAGCAACCAGACAAGATCTAACAGAATCCTCAATAATATGTAGCGTCTTTGAGTGTGCTGATGCGAGACATTAAAAAAGATTAAAAGCTTTCTTGAGTAAGAGAGTAAAATTCAAACTCATATATGAAAATAAAGCTTCAGATTTAAACTTTCAAAATGTAAAAGTCTCATCAACTAGAAAACTATTCCAAGCACAATTTTTTTAAAATTGACAAAACGGGTTTGCAATTCTCAACACAGAACAAACTGTACTCTGATGGAAAAAAATAGGATTGTCCTGAAACGAACAAAAAAGAAAAAATTCTAGGAAATGAAAAAGTATGAAAACAAAAGAAATGCAGAACACATTTACAACATCGCAATCAGGAAATCAGAATGATAAAAATTAAAACATAGACGACAGCAAAGAGTATTTTCCCTTGAAACAAAATTCAAGCATGCAATTCATTTGGAAAGAAGTAAATCGAGAAACCAACTTTCCTGTGCCACCACGATATAGGGCTGACACGATGAAATAACATATCAAGTGACTTCCACATCGCATGACAAGCAACTGCTTCCATTAACTGAACAAATTGTGGTATACATGGAAAGATGTAACAAAAATTGCTTCATCTGTGCTGTTTTAAAAATGAGAAGGAAAAAACAAAAAACTGCTTTATATAAAAATAATAAAAATACTCTTATGCATCACAACACATAGTGTAATTACTCTAAATACACTGATTGCAATATTTTTAACCTACCATTTTAACCTACCAAAGTAATATAAATGAAAACTGTGTTAGACTAAATTTTACAGATGTATGTACAATTCTCATTAAATCATACTTTTAATTCTCACTACCTGTCTCTCTTTGAGGTTCTACCTGTAATATTAAAAAGGTAAGACAACCTGTCTGAAAGAAAATAATACAGAAAAAAACATTATGGTAATTAGGAAAAAATAAAGTTTTTTTAATAATACAGATAGATAGATAGATAGATAGATAGATAGATAGATAGATAGATAGATAGATAGATAGATTGATAGCAAATAAGAAGAACAATAACAATAATTTATTGCTGTATAGCCCAAAATCATACAAGTGCTGCAATGGGTATTAACAGGCCCTATTTTTTTAGAGAACCCCTAGGCTTGACTCCCTAAGAAGACAACAAAAAAAAACTCAAAAAAATGGAAGAAATTTTGGGAAACTCAATTGAGAGAGAGACCCCTTTCCAGGTGGGTTGGGCATGCAATGGGTGTCATAAAATGCAGTAAATACAATACAATACACAGAACAGAATACAAGTAATCTTTTTCACAGATCTAGATGGCCAATCTATCATTGCCACTTCAGGAATACAATACTATAGTACAACAGTAATAGTACAAACTACAAAGCAAAATACAAGAATAGATAATATCAAATATGAGGAATTTGATTTGTTCAGAGTCCTGGAGGCCTCGGCCAACAAGCTGCCTCCCCCTTACTGGCAATTCCACAGCTGAGTCAGTGCTGTGCTGGCCAATCTAATGAAAGGACCCTTCCACCTGACGATTCCAGTGCTCCTCTATCAGAGATGACTTTTCCGTTTAAATTGACATTTAGATGGCAACATTTTGTGATGCTTTGTATCTCGGTTTTTCCCAGATAGTTTTTGGAATTTTTGTTTCCAAATTTTCTTTGCGTTATTTTCTCTTTTTCAGTCTCCACGTGTGTTTATTTAAATGTTTCATCATATATTTCAAAAGATAGTAATTCTGTACCATTATTTGGTGCTTTCTAAAGCTGCATCATTGCCTAATCGACTACAGTCGCATTTATCCAGCACAGTAGTTAAAGGAGGTCATTGATAGTAACCCCTCTGGGTTTAAGGAAAAATTCATGAAAATGTAATCTCTGTATTAGGGATGAATTTTTACAAGTAAAAGTTCAAAGTTTTATACATGGGACAGCTGTTCACACCCCAATAATCAGAGAAAAGCACCTTTTTCCTGTAGAGGGCCATAACCATAGCTTTGGATGTGCTGCTTTCCATCACAAGTGCATCACACTCATCTGTAAGCCATTCCAGTGTGTACAGGAGATTTGATGAGCTCAAAAAAACAGCATCTGTAAGCAGGAGAGATGAAACCTTTATGTTCTCAGACTGGATACCCTTCTATCCATGAAACTCATGACCAGGAAATGAGTGAAGACACACCCTTAGCAGAATTCATCATGCACATGGAACTGATTCACAAACTACACAAATGATACTTTTGCTCCACAAATACGGGGTCTGATTGACACACAGAAGCAGTTCTGGAACCCAATACTCTTTTAACACTGTCCACAAGATATTACAGTCATACGCTTTTTCCAGTTTTACAAAGAAATTTAAATAGAATCAGAAAACTCCCATGACATCTCAACTGTCACACAAAAATGGAATCCACTTTGCCCCAAATTGGTATACCAGCATGGGCTTCCCTAGGGAGGCTGATGAACCATAATTCGACAATTAATTAACAGATAAATACCGCTGGGCTCAATTTATAGTAATCAGTTTCAAACAATTTTGTTTTCCTGTCTTTTTAAACAAATCTGTGTCTTTATGTATACTCATTATGTAATTAGTAATTTGTATAGTCTGAATTTGCATCTATATGAGAACCTGTTACAGCAGTCTGCACCTGCACTCTAGGTTGTCAGGATTCATTCCTTGACGGCCATCCACAAATATTACAGGTAATCCCAACTTGGATCTTCTCTATTAACCAATAAATGAATAATTATTAAATAATACATTTGATTAAGAAAAGAATAATACAAAGAGAAAACAATTAGTCATTTTGAAGCCTACTTAATCTAAATCAGGGTCTTGGGCCCCAGACACTTTTGTTTCGGAATTGGGCAGAACTAAGCAAGATATTTAGAAATTATAAGCCTTATTCTGAAAGACATAAACTGAAGAAGAAAATTCAATATACAGAAATCAAAGACTAGGAACTTGACTGAAAGCAATAAATGGCCAATAACCTTAAGAGGAGGTTTGTTGGTACAATGGCTCATCAATCGGAGCTCTGGTGTCTGCCATGATTTGGCAGCAAATCTGACAGATCATTTTTAATTGTAGACTCCATACCCTTTAAAGCAATGATTAATGAAAAGAACAGAAAACCGTTAAAAATTAAAAGAACATTGAAAAGGGAAAAATCAAAAAAGTTAAAGTGGTAGACCCAGTGACTGAGCCTGCCCTTGAGCTCCCTACCCTACCTACAAATTACAACAACAACGTTTATTCATGTACCACATTTTCAAGAAAACAATATAGCTCCAATTACTTTACAAGAATCCAAAGAAAAAGTTACAAGAAAAGAAAAACAAATAAGATTAGGCAATAATATTAAAGAATAAGTAGCAAAAAAAAACTTTACGATCTTAAAAAACATATCAAGTAAAAAGGTAGCATCCTTATATACAATATCATGATGTAAGTCTCTAAAGATGAGTCCAGTGATAAGATTAGATGGTCTGGAGGACATAAAAAAAACAAAAAGAAAACTTCAGTTAAGCTGGAGCAAAAAAAAAAAAATCTGCAGGGGTTCCAAGGCCAACAGACCACCCACCCACCACTGGGCATTCTTCCTAACATAAATGTTCTTAATTCATTACTCTTTGTTTCCAGACTTAATATGAGAGGATTCGATTAAGTTGGTCTTGTGGACAGATGAGGTACCTGCCTTCATTCCAGCATACCAGGTGGCTGCATGGTAACTTGATTAGGTGGTGATGGCACAAGTCATCACCCCAGAAGAACCCGAAAAGATAGCAGAGAAATGTACAGATTAGTGTTAGTATACCCAAATGCAGAAAACAAGCTTGAAATTACTTAAATGTATCCATGTAGACATTTATACAGTAACATCTACTGGTATGAAGTGGAAGTGCAAATCATCTACAGTTAAATACTGTGTAGGAAAAAAAATCAAACATGCATGTAAGACAAATCTTTTATTCAGCAGCTTGTTAGTCGCTGGATGAAGCTATGTTTTAAACATGATGAAAGAGAACACAAATAAATAACGTAAAACTAGTCAAAAGGAATAGCTCAGCAGCATTCATACATGGGCCCTTTATTAAGCTAAAAAGAAACATGCCCTATACAAAACTACATGCCAGAGAAAAAATGAAAATATTGCCAGTGACACTCTAATCAACTTATCTGATGCCATTGCACAAAAGCTGGCAAGGTTTCTAGCTTGTTGAGTCGCTTTTTACTTTATATAAGACACCACAGTGTGTACCACTTACTTGCAATGTGAGATCGTCAGTGTATCATTGGAGAGTCCTGTAACATGGGAATACTTAGTAATTTTGCAGGAACTGGACAAGGTTTCAGCATATAAGATTACACCTCTGCTGCTTGCCATTACAGAGTCCAGTAACACTTATTAAGTTTATAGTGAAAGAAAATAGTTTTGCCTCTTTATATTTTAACACACTATCCACCAAAAGCAGCATAAATTGAAATGACCACTTACGATTGCGATATAATTGTATTTTAGGGACTATGGCAAATGTCTAATATGTGTACCGTGCTTATTTGTGATGATTATCCAAGCTAAAAATATCTGTGTGTTTTCCTAGAAATTATAAAATAATATGATCCTCTTAGGGGACCCGAGTAGCACAATTCTTTCTGTGAAATCAGCTTTAAGAAGTTCATCTGAAAATCTAACTACAAAAATAGTATTGTCCAAATTCATCTGCTGCCCTTCGTACTTGCAGTCCACAGTGGATTCTCTTTAACCTCTCCAGTTTCTATTAATGATGTACTGTATTCATGTAATGTGGTTTCATCTTTAAACCGAGGCGATGACAGCTTTACATTTAGCTTTTCTCAGGGGTTCATTTACTGCAACGACTCCTTCCAACAATTAGAGAACAGACTAAAAGGAACTGCTCTTTGCCCATTTTCTTTTACATCTGTTCACAGCTGGCATCTGTTACTTTTGGAAAACGACCAACAGGGTATTATGTTGCAGAGGGTATAATGGCAAGAGTGAATGCCGAAAACTATGAGATATTTATACAGAGGAGTTAAAGTTTAAGGTGGCATCCTGTGGTTGCATTTCAAAATGACCTTATCAGTATGTTTGAAAGGGTGTCTGTGTCCCAGCAATGGAAAAAGAGACCATGAGAAAACTCTTCAGAAGGGCCATGTTACAGATGCCAGTATCTTGCTAACCAAACAACTGAGATGTATTTTGTATATCTACAGAAAGAACACTTGAACTATTAATGCTAAATGTACAGTATAATAGGCCAAAATTATTGTAAATTAGGCACAAAATGTTCTGTTTAGATAAACATTGTACTGTTAGGGAAAAAGGCAAGAAAGCATGAATTAGAATATACTGGATGGCAAGATCATATTTCAAAATAAAATTTTAAACATTCAGGTTAATGTATATAGAAAGCTGATTTTACACTTTGAAATATGTATATGTATTGCTAAAAAAATTATTTTTATGTAGTTAAAAATTTGCCAAGTGCTGCAAATTCATAAATCAACCATTCTGGGTTCAAATCCCACACCTGACTGCTATCTGCACTATGTCTAGTTGTCTCTGCATGTTTTTTTCCAACACTCTGGTTTTCCTTCCACATTCCAAAACTCCATGTTTAAGTTTATGTTTCAGTTCTAAGTTTGTGGAGCTGTGTACAGGAGTGGGCCTTGTGATGGACAGCCGCCTACATGTTTAGCAACTTCCTTGAGCCTGATGATAGGCTCCAGCACTCCACGATTATAAATGGCATTAAGTGGGTTTGAAAATGTTAGGTTGTGTGAAGTTAGCTTTGTTTCAAGCAATTTTTATATGCAACGTATTTATTTACTACATGATAAAATTGTCATTAAGAAGAAAATAATCTATGCATGTCAGTAATAGGTAGTAACTGATGCAGAGTGCAAAGCAGGTTTCATTTAAAAACAAAAAGGTTCAGACAATAAAACACTCTAGTCCTGCTAGTCCTTTTGGTTTTTCACTGCTGTTGATGACATTTTGGTATGCGATGATTTATTATTTTAATAATATTTCTTGGATTGGATTTGTTCACTTTGTATATGGAGTGAATTCAGAAAATATTCAGACCCCTTCACTTTGTGAATGTTTTATTGTGTTGTAGGCTTAGTTTTAAATGGATACATTTGCCATTATTCAATCTACACTCATTAGAAAATACCTTTTCAATAAGGTTGGCAGATTTATTAAAAATCAAAACCTGAAATCTGCCATTCATTTAAGTATTCGGATCCTGTGCTGTGGCACTTCAAACTGTGTTTTAGTGCATGTTGTTTGCTTTAATTCTTCTTGAGAAGTGTTTACAATTTCATTGGACAAATTCAATTAAATTTAGAAAGGCACACAACTGTGTATAAAAGGTCCCATAATTCACACCACAAATTAGGACAAAAACCAAAACACAAAGTTTAAGGAGCTCTCTGTATACCTCTGTGATCAAATTGTGGTGAGACATAGATCAGGGGAAGGGTATAAAACAATTTCTAAAGCGTTGAGCGTTCCTAGCATCACAGTGGCCTTAATAACTGTGAAGTGGAAGAGGTATGGAACCACCAGGACTCTTCCTAGATTTGGCCATCCGGTCAAACTGAGTAAACTGGTGTTTTATTGTGCTGTCAGATCACCTAACATGAAAGGTACCAACTGACCTCTTAGATTCTTTCCATGGTGGGGGATAGGAAGAGATGTCAAAATCAGCTAAATCCCTTTTAATTTTAACCTCATACCTGTCTCACTCTACATATTATGCCCAGCATATTCACCTCTAAGGACTTCTAATAGCAGCTTGCGTACTGGTTGGATCAGTCTTTTATTTCTAAACCTCTACTTCAACCCAGTTTTGCCATCCATAGTGCCCTTAAGGGACTGGAAAAGGACAAGGAATGGACAATCCTGCACTTAACTACATGGAGTAATAATAATTAGACAATGACATTTACTTTTGAGCTATTACTTGTAAATTATATTTATTTGCTTTAAAACAAATAACAGCATATATAAGGTGATCCACAGAATTATACAGTCTGAGTACTTTATATCTTCATTCAGTCCAACCAGAAGTACTAAGATGCTGACGATCATTACACTCCTAGGGGTCTTCTTTTCATGCATGATATACAGTATATTCTCAAGTAAAAGCAAGGATATACCGAGTGGAAAACTGATAACTCTTTGGAAATTTTTAAAACATCACCTGGTTTGCCCAGAAGTATCCGCTCTGCTGTTCTCTCAGCCTGACAGGGCACACACGGGGCATACACATGGACCACTAGCAGAACATGTTAACATTAACTTTTGCAGATTCTCACAGCACATGACATTTTCTTTTATATTAGTACCATCACAAGGATCACTTTCCTATGGTTCCCTGCTGAGTAAGCAAAACATAAACAAAAAAAAAAAGCCATGATTAGTGTTCTAGCTTCCCCGATATTCACTGCACTTCTGTTCATTGACAAGACTTCAGACTAAGAAACTAAAAGATCTCTTACCTAAACAGTTTCAAATATTTCCTATACATTGAACAAGAAGGGCCTTGGTCAGGGAGAAGACCAAGAACACAATGGTCACTCTAACAAAGCATCAGTAGTCCTCTGCTGAGACTGGAGAAACTGTTGGTAAGATGACCATCTCAGAAGCACTCAGGTGTTTTTTGGTAGAGTGGCATACAACAGTTAAAAGGACTCTGAGAGCATGCGGAAAAAGATTCTCTTGTCTGATGAGACAAAAATTAAACTCTTTGGGCAAATCTCCAAGCAATATGTCTATTAAAGAACAAGCACTGCTTATCATCTGCCTAATACCATCCCTATGGTGAAGCATGGTGGTGGCACTATTCTTCAATAAGGGTGCTTTTCAGTGACAGGGTCCTGAACGGAGGAAAGGATAAATGCGGCCAAATACAGAGAAGTCCTGGAAGAAAACCTGATTCAGACCCCAGACAAAACATATAGCCGAGACAACCTTGGAGCTGCTTAGGGTCAAATCTTTGACTGTTCATGAGTGGCCCAGCCAAAGCCAAGGCTTAAACCTTTGAACATGTCTGGAGAGACCTAAAGATTGCAGTTTATAGATGCTTCTCATTCATTCTAACAGAGCTTAGGAGGATCTGCCAGGAAGAATGCAAAAACTGCCCAAAGCAGGTAAAGACTTTCCTTAAGTAGACTCAAAGCTGCAATCATTGCCAAAAGAGCTTCTGCAAAATACCGAATTAAGCTTCTGAATACTTGTATAGATAAGAGATTTTAGGTTTTCATTTTAAATAAACTAGGGGGCTGTGCCCCCTGCTATCATCGCTCGCCAACCCCCGGGCGAGTGTTATGTGTTAGCCACTTCGTGGAGCTGCCGCTCGCGTATGGAGATGCGAATGTACAATTTAAACAGATTGTTATTTTCATGGGAATTGTTACATATGCATAATAGCATTAACTATTTCACATTACAGCAAGTAATTAACCATAGAAAAAAATAGTAAAATGTAATAAAGTGAAAGAAAATTGTTTCATTTTGCATTAGAGGTATTCGTTGTATTATACGTTTTCATTCTGTTTGGCTTTGAAATTAACACAGAAATATTTTTTAAACTTACACTTGTACTGTAAAACTTCAGTAAAAACAATTTTTTAATTAAACTTTGTGGATTCCGTGTTTGGACTTACATCATGACAAAGTAACGTATAACTGCCCGTGAGTGAATATAATTTCTTTCTCTCTAATAAATAAACCGATTTTTTCAAATGTTTGTCCCTGTCTTAATTTTCATAGCAAATGCTATTCTAATTGGAAACTGTAAACATTTTAATGCAAATGGCATATCAAGATCTCCTTTGGTGTCTAATGTTATCCACGTAAGATGTACTACATTACCTTTCTTGTCACCTGTTAAAATTTTACATGTCACAATTGTTTGACCAATTTTGAATACAACTAATCTTGTCCTATTGCATAGTCCATCACATAGACATAAATTACGCAATAACATTACGATACATCTTTCAACAGTAATTTGGCCATTGGAAGACCGGACGGTGTTAACGGTTGTAGATATTCTACAGGATAAGTTGATGTTTTCATCTTCCACGACATCACCACCAACTGTTTGAGCATAGTCTATTGATACGCATTAAACCAATTTGCCATGTAACCAATCGAAAATGTTTGTGTTAATTCATTTGACTTCATCATTTCTTAGTGCTAGGATTGTCCGTGTACTCATTTCTTCTGTTGATAACTTTTCGGGATGAAATTCTTCAGTAAGATTTAGACATAATAAGTTTTCTTTTATTGGGAACTTAAAGTGAGGAAAACATAAAAAATTATAAGAACTGAGAGGACAGGAACTGTGTCTGACAAAAGCATTCACACAAATTAGAGATGAGAGGACCGTGGTTGAAAATGGTTGAGTGGAGGGCGGGACCTTGAAAAAAATCTCTTGGCAAAAGTCTTGTCTCAACATTTTCTTTTATAATAGAGAGGTTTACAAAGATCTCTGAACACACATTTTCAGTTTGTCATTTATAGAGTTTAGATTGATGGGCAAAAATGTCGAATTTATCCATTTAAAATTAAAAGTACAACGCAATAAAGTGTGCAGAAAAGGAAGAAGTCCGAGTCCTTTCTGATTCCGCTATATTGTGGCTAATTTTTGAATAAAATGGTTATTTATTTTAAAGCTGGCTTATAAGGTTATTATTTTATAACATCCAGTTGTTCTTATCAAAAGGGTATTGTCTCTAGAAATAATTCTGCTTGTGGTGTCATCTTTAGTTTGTACTTAGGATAGACATTGATAATGCTATGAAACATATTTTTTAAAAGTAGACATTTCTTCACAGAAGATGTTAAATTTGTATTGGGATTTCTCCACATCGGCCCTTAAACTTAATGTCACGTTGTTTAATGTTCTACCAGCATTGTTTTTTGGTGAAGTCAATATATAAACAACAAACCTTAATGGAAAAATGCATTCATTGTGAACATTTGCAAATTTTATCATAAAATGTAATAGTTTTTGGCTGGTTTTTTTTCTTCTTTTTCACCAGTGTATTTTTTTGACAAATAGTCCTAGCTTTGAAATGTTTGTTTCTTTATTTAAGTAAGGGTTTTCATTATTGAATGGTTGACTTCTTCAAGTAAAAAAAGTAAAACAATTGGAATTTTCCCACTGTTTTAGCTTCTACACTAGCACTTATGAAAATGAAGAGACTAATTTAAAGAGCTTCATAAACTTGACTATGTGCAGTAGGTGAAGATGGTACAGAGACATTATAATGGTTGATATAGTAAAATGATGAGATTTTGTAATTTTGTGAATGTTCACTCTGGTTGGATGAACACAGATTAATCATTTCAGTTCATTTTTAAGACATGACTGGAGTATATACATCCACATATAATTTGCCTTCAGTCTTACTGTTGATAAATAATGGTGAGATAAATATTTCAAATAGTTTTATTAAATCAACTGCTGTGGAATCCAGAAATTCTCACTTCCACACTTGGCTCAGTGGAGCTGATTGCACTCACTCTCACGTTTTCTCCCTACTCTCATCACTCAATGTCAACAGACGTTTAGCTGAGCTCATATGCCATTGTTGTGATTAGCAGCATCTGTCACCCACATGACCATTGTTCTGTGCCAAGATGGGGGCAGGCAGAGAGAAATTGAAGAATGTAGATGGATGAAACGAGAGTAAGTGTCAATAAACCTATACGGGGTCATTACTGTTTAAACACAAAATATACTTCAACTAAACCAAAGATATTAGCCAAAACTCAAAGTTAGAAAAACATGTAAAGGTCTGTTGATTTTAGTCAAAATAATATCACTAATTCACAGTTCAAATCCTTTTATTTATCCAAACTCTTAGACAATCAGGAGATTGCACAATGCCACCCATTCTATACCGAGGTGATATCATACACTGCGATGTCCAGCCATTACACTGTAGCAAATGGAATAGCAACCAGTACACAAATCCAGTGAAATTATTGGTACCTATGAACAACATAGCAGTGTGCCAATATGTGAAATACTGTACATCTGAAACCCTTATAATGACTTGTAGTTAGAAAAATAATGAAATTTCTTATGTTCAAAAACCATGAAAAGAAATAAGATTGAAAACACACAGAACTAATTCAAAAACAAACCAAGTATGACTGTGTTTATAACACATTGCACATTTACTGTGGAAACCTCACTCACTGCTATTCTTCTTTTCTGTAATGATTTTCCAACTGTTTTTAAAATATCAGGCAACTCGGTATATTCAAGTCCCAACCATTAGCCTCTGTGACAATATAAATCACACATGTTGGTTTTAAACTTTCTTATACAGTACAGTATATTGAAAAAGGGAGCATTGCTCCCACCCAGCTCCAGAGACCTTATTTTAATTCATTGCATGATCATCGTCCATAAAAAGTCTACAGGTTCTCCTCGTTTGGTAGCTCTTAAAAGTTCTACAGTGATATCCCATGTCTCAACACCATACATGCTAGATGAACTCTAAATTAACCCACAATTAATGATTGTGTATGTGTGTGTGAGTGTACATTGCATTTAAGTGATATTAGGGCCTAGACTGGTGTCTGACTTATGTGAGATGATTCAAAGATGAGCTTTGTTTCCTTGTAACCCTACAAAACAAAACTTAAGAAAACAACTTAAATAGTAGCAGCTGTTAGTTATAAAATATATTATTCAGCTAGAACAGGGGCACAAGTAACAGATGATTAACAGTTCTGTAAATATGATAAAAAATGTTTGCATATATTCATTTTCTAATAAGCTTATCCAGTTAATTGTTATGGGGAACTAGCACCTGCCCTCAGTGTGAACAAAGACCATTGCAGGGCATACTGTGTTGTCATACTGCAACAATTTAAATGCATCAATTCTTCTTACCTGGACTTTTTTTACGATGTGGAAGGAAAACACATGCAGAGACTGGGAGGCTGTACAAAATCCATAGAGGCCATGAAAAAGTTAAATTCAGATGGATTTGAAAATATTTTTTGAATTATCATATTGAACCAAACACCAAGATAATTTCCAGATTTTGGTTTACCGTATATGGGATATCTACACTTTTCCAACAGTTTGTTGCGGGTATCCTAGTATTATACTTGTATCATGTGTCATGTATCCATTTACATTTATTTGCTTAACAGACACTTTTATCCAAAGAGATTTAGAAAAGAGGTCAACGTAATCAAGTAAATATTAGTCTGGGGAACTGTTTGGAAACAAGTGTTACAGAACAGGTCTGGTGAGGTTGGGGAGCATGCATTGGTGCAGCGTGTTGCTGCACCCACCACATGACGAAGCAGCTCAGAATCCCCCCAGGCAGACACGCAGTCCAGTCCCACCCTCTGGAAATGACCCTCTATCTGTTGCAGCCAGGTGGTACGTGGGTGCCTCCTTGGCCTGGTCCAGCCACTCAGGTCCTAAACAATAAGGATCCTGCGAGCCAGAATCGTGCCACATGGCCATAGTGCCATAACTGACTCTCCCTCACAATGCAGGTAATGTGCCTCATAGAGTTACAGAACAAAATTAAAAAATTGATCACCACAAGTAAAGAGCGTGGAGCAAAAATACCAGTGAGTTACAATATCCGCACAGAACTGTTATCCAGTATCCAGATCCACACAGGTCTGTTATTAAGAAAAATAAAATGTTTTTTTACTAAAATGAGGAACTAAGCTCTATAATCTAAAACAAATTAGTTAAAAAAAACAGAAAAACACATTAGAATAATAGCTTATAATTGTATCACTCATACATCATGCAGTATTAAGCCATGTTACTCTTGCCAGTTCTTCAAAGTCTTTCCCTTTCTCTTTCCACTAAAAAGTGAAAAATTCATATGCACAGCGGAGAAGAAAAATAAGATTTCCCTAACATAACAAAGTACAGAACTGTCATATAAAAGATGGGTTGTTCCTCACTAACTAAAATTTATTTCACAGAACATCTTTAAGTACTACCCCTTACCACTTTCCTCTTGTCCTTGTGATGATTTGCTTAGTGAAGGTTTTTGGTGGTGAGTTCTGTGAATTATTATATGGTAATAACCTTGTGATTGTGGAAGGGTCAGAGAAAGAACTGTGCAATGGGGTAATTGAGTGGCAAGGGGCCACGGAAACAGGAGGTTTTAAAAGTAAATGCTGGGAAATCTGAGGTCATGGATTAGAGGTGAAAGGCTATTAAGACAAGACAAAGTGCACTTAGCCCTTAAGAGAGACAAAAGATTAAACACTTCTGGGCAGGTATAACTCAAGGGAGACTGTCAAGTGGAAATATGTAAAACAGTTAAAGCTGTACAGAGTAAATGGTGGTGTCATTGGATGTGGTATGTAATAAAAGGATGTTAAGCAAAATTAAGGTAAAGATCTATTTAGCAGTAATAAGGCTAGAGTTAATGAAAGGGCAACAAGTAGGAAAGGAAAAGAAAAACTTGAAAGAACTAAAATGAGAATGCTGAGGAAGGCTCTGGATATTTAGCTAAGGTAAAGACTGAGGAGTGTGGAGAGCTGGAGAATGAAGAAGTGGTAAAAGTCAGTGAGACAATTAGAAAAGCTAAACTGAGATGGTAAAGATGTGTGTTTAGAATAAGCAAGGAAGAGATGATTGTGAAATAGTCTGGAGAAGGCTTGTCAGAGGAAGAAGACTGATGGGGAGGAAAAGGCTTAGGGTGGAGACTATGTGGGAAGAGCATTGAGGGAAATGGATGTGCAGCATCTACAAAGATGTAGAACATTCAGCAAGGCTACTGATCCTAACAGAGGGATAGAAGCTGAAAGAAACAAAACAGAAAAGATGGCGGTGTAGGGTTCTTCATGCTGAACAAAAGTAAGAAAGTTACAAAGATGACTGCATTAAAGTAATCACTGAGGGCAGCTTGTTGGGCAGTCATCTTGCAGAGAAAATCCACTCCTGAGTTGATTTTAGTAAGTGTGTGTTTATAGAGGTGTACAGTGTTTTACTTTAAATTATATTATTTCACATCTTTCTTACAAATTGAACTGCAGTATGTCTAATTATACATCCTTTCCTGAATGTTATTCCACATACCGTAAACAGAGGCAGCATGTGCGTGAGGTGACAAGGTGATTGTCTCATACAGCATCATGGTCAGTAATAATGGAATAATAATAAAAAAATATATCAATAATAAAAACTGTCATATGACATTAACATATAATTTGTGTACTGCTTGTATAAACTTTAAAAAATATTTTCCAATAAAAGCTAAATATCTCAGAACTGCAATTTGCGCTGCTTCCAAGTATCAAAATGGCGCATGTGTGTTTTAAAGCGACATATATTGATTTCTGTTCATTTTCTAATTTTTCACATGCCTTATGGTGTACATACTAATTTTCATTTGTTAAATTTTGTTTATTTCTGAAATGTTATTATTAAGGTGTCAGTTACTAGTACAATATCTGCTAAATGTCTCTTAAATTCATATGCATGTGTTTGCTTCATAAGGACAAGCACTTTTTAGTATGCAGGACAGAATTTTAAAACTGCCACGGTATTTAGAAAGCAATGCAGAATGAGCAAAACCGCCACATTTTATTTTACATTGACTTTTGCCATCTCAAAAATAAAAGTACATATTTGAACTAAATGGAAGTGTTGAAGAAATTTTACATTTATGTTGCTTTTAATGCTTATTTTGTGTGTTTTATTGATTTTCAGCTAATCCATCCATTATCCAACCCGCTATATCCTAACTACAGGGTCATGGGGGTCTGCTGGAGCCAATCCCAGCCAACACAGGGTTCAAGGCAGGAAACAAACTCCGGGCAGAGCGCCAGCCCACCGCAGGGCTTTCAGCTAATCTTTTTTTTTTTCTTTTTAATTTTTCCAACAATAAATAAATTTTTTTAAATTATTTTGCCTATTGTTCAAAGGATGTACTGTACTGTATTGTGTGAGTATTTTACTATAATCCTTGTATCTCAACATGTATCAATATATAACATGGATTAGTAAGGCTCTATATTGTTGGGGTGTTTGGCAATCATATACCTTGCTTCAGGTGGCATTATTTAATCCACCGGCCCTGAGCATTAAAGTGAGATGCTATGTAGATAAACAAAACCCACTTCAAATTTCTTGAAAATGCTTAAAAATGTGTCATAGCCAGTCAAATGCATGCTTATTACTCAAAATCTACAAGGGGAAGTCAAGCTAAAGTTAGAAAATGGGATTTATCCGAAAACGGGATGGAACGAACCTTAACAAAAGTGATGATGTCATTTCTCAATGTAGTCTCCACCTTTCTCAATGCACTGTCGCCACCTGCCTGGAAGTGCCTGGATTCCAGCAGAATAAAAGGTTTTGTGTTTTCCTCGCAACCACTCGTGCACCGCTTTCTTCACGTCATCATCTGTCTTGAATCGACGACCACCCAGATGTTTTTTTAGCGGTCCAAGAATGTGGAAATTACACAGTGCCAAATCTGGCAAATAAGGAGGATGTGGCAATACCTTAAACTTCAGTATCTTCAGATAAGCCTTGGTGTTCTTAGCAGTGTGTGGGCAGACATTGTCATGCAGCAAAAAGATTCCTTGAGAAAGCAGTCCCCGCCACTTGGATCGAATAGCAGACTTCACTTTGGTCTCCAGCAAGTCACAGTGACTTGCACAAGTGACTGTAGTACCCCTTGGCATTTAGTGTTCACCAATAACTCGGGTGCACGAGTGGTTGTGAGGACAAGACAAAACCTTTATTCTGCTGGAAACCAGGCACTTCTAGGCAGGTGGCGCAGGTGCATTGAGAAGGGTGGAGACTACATTGAGAAATTACATTATCAGTTTTGTTAAGGTTCGTTACATTTTCTATTAAATCCCATTTTCTAATTTCAGCTTGACTCTCCCTCATACATATGGTAAGTTCACAGGCAGATGCATACCTCACTAGCATATTATTCAGTAAGCTTTAATATTTGTATATATACAGCACGTTTTTTTAATTATTTATTTGAAGACTGATTATTACTTCATTAGCATACTATTAACTCTTGTGTATATTTTTATTTGACATCAAAGGACAGTTTTATTTTATGTGCTTATATATCACATCTTCTAGAACACATGCTTTGATTGGAAACTGAAAGTTTATATATTTTGATAGACAGTACTTTATATGTCCCTGAAGAGAAAACGTGTATTACTTTAAAATATATTTTTATGCTGCATATAGAAAATTTGTGGTTGATATAGAAGCCTGCATATAGAAAATTGATATTGATGTTGAATTAGATGTTATTTTAAGATTAAATATATAAACATTTTTAATTTTTTTTTTTCCCTAATGTTTACCACAGTTATTAATATCTACTCAAAGGCAGTTCTTTCAAAACTGATTAACTAAGACATATGAAAAGTAAATTTAAATAAATTGTTTTTATTTAAATGTATTTATTATATTTATTTAAATAAATAAAATAACTTGTTTCTTATTAAACAGAAAATACCATCCATCCATTATCCAAGCCGCTATATCTTAACACAGGGTCACTGGGGTCTGCTGGAGCCAATCCCAGCCAACACAGGGCGCAAGGCATTAAACAAACTCCGGGCAGGGCGCCAGCCCACCGCAGACAGAAAATACCACAAAGATAAAAAAGATTTAAAAAAATGTACAGTTGTTGATTCTTCACTAATAAAGTTAAGTGACATACAGTTTTGAATGGAAGAGAGTGACTGCATGCCTATGTTTAAGCTATGTTGCAGAGTTATTTCACAGAATTGGTTGGTTTTAATTACAATACTGTATAATAAACTGTCATTAAATCTCTTTAAAAAGTTGTGGTTCAGGCACTTCATGTGAAATGGGAAAGAAAATAATACAGTGGTAGTTATCTTACCCTGGTGAGTGACATTAAATGGGCTCCTGCCCTGAGACCCAGTTCACGTTTGCCCCTCTGATGATGTTTTATGTGTTGGTTTTGTCCTCCTGTTCTGTCTAATCTCTTATTAAGTCTCTTTGATCCTATTAGTTCCTTGGTCTGTCACATACTCTTCCACTACTAGATCTTTCAGGCTTTGTTCTGTATTTACATACATGTAAATCTGTATGTCTGGGCACAGAATAACTCCAGAGGAAACTCTCACAAACAAAATGAGAGCACATAAACTTCATAAATACAGAGTAAAGGATGGGGATCAAAGCAAGACCAAGGGCTGTGAAGCACCAGTTTTTCCCACTGTGTCTCAGAGTTATTTTCATCTACAGCAAAAGCATATTTTTCATCATCATAAGCAAACCAAATAAGAATAAAACACATAGTCGCATACTGTAGCAAAAAAAGATGACAAGATAGGCTCCATGTTTATTCAAACCAAAGGTCAATTAGAGGGAATAATTGGTGCACCGTAGAGAATCTTCAAATGTCATGGCGCCAGATTATAATGAAAATATTCAAAAAATGTATGCACAAACCAACTGGCGGATCAAACGCATAGCAAGACCATCTTTGGTATGTAAGTTTAGTGCCTAAGGGATGTGGGGATCAAATATACTTATCCAGGAGTCTAAATGACTTACTGATTTATTTATGTTTGTCTGAGAAATATTAAGTTGAGTTTGTTGTTTTTCAAGATTTGTGGCTTGAAGATGTCTTTTTCTCAATTGTTAATAGGTACCTCTTCTAAATTAGAACAATCTTAGTTTATTGCTTTAGATTCAATGAAAATAAAAAGCCCACACAAACCCATTGAACTGTCCAATTTTGATGGCGAATTGGCTGAAACCAAAATAAATCAGACATTTTCACATTTAATAAGATCTTTTAAGTAATTAATGCCGTGGATACATACATATGTAGTAACTTTTAAATAGGTGCTGAAGTAATGCTGTCATTTTGTAACGATTTTTTTCCGCTACACTTTACTAAGTTTAACTGAAGATTGCAGGACAACCTCAAACTGCCTTTAACCCCTTCCCACAGCGCTGAAAGGTGATTTATAATAATAAAAACGATATTAACAAACCCACACAGAGAAAAAATGCAAAACAAAAACTATAATTAATACACTTTTAAAACACCCCCACTTCCAATATATACTATGAACACAAAGCATGAAATTATATTTCCAAGACTTTCCCCTCCGTCCTTTTGATTTAGTGTTTTTCTTGTTTTACTATATCTCCATAGTCCAGTTCATCAGGCATGCCAATCCCAGAGTAAAAAGATTTACCGCTCACACTGTTTTTGATCCTTTTCCTGGTATCCTCAGTGTATCCGGAAACTTCGAGGTGGCCACCCCAGACTGCAGTTGACTTGTGATGCTCCCCGAAAACAAGTCTTTGTCCTGGACTTAGAATGGTCATGTCCTTTCCTCCTTCGCCATAAAACTCGGCCTGTCTTTTCTTTCTCTTCCTCCTGCCTTTTCTCGCCTCTATTTAAATAGTGTGTCTGTGTCCATGGCACTCCCAGAAATTGTAAATAACAGCCCTGTACCTCCCAAAAGGTCTTCTCTATCTAACCTGCCTATCTTATCTTCCGTATATTTTTTATTTTTTTGATAATGGGATTTTTACATAGAGAAAAGAAGAAAAGAAAAATATATACTTTTTTTATGTGGCAATGCTACAATTTAACCAGTCACATTCCAAATAACATAGCAAGATCATTTACCTTCACTCAAAATTTGAAATTATTTCGACTCTTCTTTAAAGTTTCCCAAAAGGTTTTGTATAGGTTAGGTTGAAATGGCAATGGTCTGCAAATATCTATCAAAAGACCTTGATTCTGATTAATATGAATTAGAAGATTAATGAAACAGAAATTCTGAAGGATGTCATTTTGAACAGAGTGAATTATTATATTGATTACATGGAAGAAATATATCACCACCAGAACATTGCAAAGTTCTGGACATCCCTTCAAAGTTGATGACTGAGTAAGGAGAAGACTCATCAGGATGGACACCAACAGATCAGTGGCAACTTTAAATGAGCTGCAAAAATTCACAGAAGTAGCTGGTTACTCCTTGCATTTTAGATCCTTTTGAAACTCTGAGCTGTGGAGTAGAGTAGAATGATGTAAGCTATATATCACTAAACAAAATCAATCATGCCTGTATGGATTTTGCACAAGGCACACTTATTCCCCCAGAACAATGTAGTAAAAGTAAATCTCTTTTGCTTAAATATTGATCATTTTAATGCAAAAGCAGTACTAGTGGTCTAACATATTGGTTCAGCACTATGCTATGAGCTCGCTTCTTTTAAGCATGACAGGGATCTGATCAGGATAAAGCAGAAAATGAATCCCTCAAGATAGTTTTGTGCCAAATCTGCTGTCTCCTGCTAGAAAGATGAAGTTAAGGACAGTTTCCACTTTGAAACACAAGTCTCCAAAGAACATAGCAAACTCAACAATTGAAAAGTAAAAAATAATTAAAATTACAAAATCAATGAAAAAGAAAATCCTAGCCATAACCTAGAAAATATGTGGACTCACCAAAAAAATGCTGATCAGAGGCGATAACCCTAACATTTGACTGCACGTTAACTCTCCTGCAAAAAATTCTGAGATAATTATCAGGTGCATTAATTTGATTGGGCTATATTCCAACAGACTTACTGTTGAAATTATTTATTTTTGGGAAAAATAACTATTAAACTAAAAAGATTAATTAATTAAAAATTGCTTGTAGGATCTCATCTAAAGTAAAAAAAAGGTCTGACTGTCCTGATTTCATCAGGGAGTGGTGGCTGTGAGGCTAGGGATCTGCATTGGCAATCAGAAGATTGCTGGTTCGAATCCCTTAAATCAGTGGTTATCAACCTGTGGGGCGGGCCCCCTTAGGGGGGTGCGAAGTAACAAAAAGGGGGGGCGCGAAGATGTGAAAAAAAGAAAACAAGAATCAAAAATATGAAAAAAAACATCTGTTGAAACCAAAACAAATTAACTTATACTACATTCTGATACTAGAACAATAAATATAGAGTTAGATAAATTTTGATAAAAGTTACGTAGGTATAATAAAATATGCATCTACATTTCAAAAAAATGTTAGGGGCAGCACGATTAAAACTGTTATGAAAACTCGGGTCGCAGATACTTAAAGGTTGAGAAACACCGCCGTAAATGCCAATAGGGACTCTGCTCTGTTGGGTCCTTGAGTAAGGCCCTTAACCTGCAATTGCTGAGCGCTTTGAGTGCTGAGAAAAACGCTATATAAATGCAAAGAATTATTATTAAAGAATTATTATCCTTCACACAAAAGCGGAAATTTCTATAAAGGTCTGTAATGTTCATTGTATTGTCATGCCATATTTATTTATGTGGTTAGTTTCTCTGTTTTGACTAATTCTTAGTTTGCAGCATCTGGGGCCTAATTTTTAAAGCTTATGGACGCACAAAAAGAGTCCTGCATACTCAACTTCCCATGCAAACGTTGGGATTTATAAAAGAAAATGTGACACGAAAACAAGTATCTATTTATGGCAGCTCCAACCCATGCATACACAACATTTCAGAAAACTTGTAAATGAGGACATTCTTGATCAAGCAAGGAAATACAGCTAAACCAGCGAAATTATGACTCACATGTATAATAATTCATATCACTGAGCTTTTATTATAATGTGTGTTCTGACAAACATATTACACCTCAAAAATAATGAATATAATGCACAGACATTATTTTTGTTTCCTTTTAAGAGGACCAATGCCACTTATTTGAATTGAAGAACATCTTTCGGATTATCATCAGTTTTTATTGGCTACCTGTTGTCACTTCTCAGAGAACAGGGTGACAGGTCAGGAATATCTCGGCCAAACTGCACTCCATCATGGCTATTGTGCTGGGAGCCATTAACTGACTGGCAAGGCACCACATCCAGTTTTCATATGGTATGTGTGTACATACATTAAATATAACAGGGTTTTTGTCAACATAAAAAAGTAATTTGCAGCCATACCTCTTTCTCCTAACGTAATTTAAGTTACTCACATTGAAATGGGGTACCTAGAGAGAATGAAGCTGCTTTTGTTAACCATAAGCAGTTACATTCTATTAATGCACAAGTCATTCAAGATGTGACCGGCAAATGTCGTGTCTCAATGGCCTGAGTCAACCTGTGAGAGGTGCTTTAAAGCTGCATATGATTTTGCATTGTTGTGTGGCACTGCCACATACTTTTGAATGCAGATGGCATCGTCTCGACATGTCAGGAGGAAGACTGCTCTACCAGCCAATGAAATTCTTCAGTATTATGATTGCATATGTTTGAAATTAAGTAGCATGTCCCATATATGGATGTTTCAGGGTGGTGTTGGAGGTGCGTCCACATATGCATATTTAAAAGGTGATCGTGATTTATAAATGGTAAATTTCATAGAAGTTTGCGTACGCCAAGTTTTATAAAGCTGACTTTTCTGGCATATTCATTCTCCTTTTGTTTGGTGTACGCAAATGTTCACAATCGAATCCATACAGAGTCTAATAAATGAGACCCCTGGTCTGCTTTCATAAAGAGGAAATTTGCCTTGTATGTACAGTGGACACTGCACTGGAGTTACTAGGCTTGAATTAGTTACTGGAAAACAATAACAGACAACTCTTTATTGTTGTTGGTGATCTTTATTTTTACCTGCGCAATACCTTAGTTTTTATTATGGTTTATTTGACCATTTTGCTTTTTTACACATCTGTTGAAATTGGCTTTATTAAATCCCTATGAAATTATTTTGTACTGTGGTCAAAATGTGTTTTGTTTTTACGTTTGCAATTTTACTGTTTTGTCATATTTACTCGATTTGTTTAATGCATTATGCCATTTCAGAGAATATTTGAAACATGGTAGCCGCTGCCACTTCACAGCTAACCTACAAGTCTAAACTCTTAAATTTGATTCAAGGTCTTGTCACTGCTTTTGTACATTTTGCATATTCTTCCTGCATGTGCATGCATTTTGTTCCAGATACCACATTTTCCCTACAAGTTAGGGTTAGGTTTAATGACAATTCTAAATAAATGACAATTAAATGACAATGCCAATTCTAAATATTGGTATGTGCATGAGGGAAACCCTGTGACTGACTTGTACTCCATCCTGGGCTGGTTACTGCTTTTTGCTCAATGATGCTGATGTACTGACTAACTACCAAATTAAGCTAGAAATGGGAAGCTAGGAAACAGATATTTAAGAAAGTAATAAATATGTTTAGAATCAATGCTATATTTTCTGTTGGTTTCTTTTCTTGTTTTTTTTCAATGATATTTTCAGGTAATACTCTATATGGTGGCTCAAGTCACAAAATAGAATCTGAGCTCAAGAGAATTTTCATCAAAATGAAAATATCTGTTACCTTAACTGTAGTAACCTGGTATCACTCTAGCCTGTGTCTGTTCCTCAATCTTGTATTTTGCCAACCAACACTTATTATGTAGAAGGCATGTAATAAAAGTTTTGAGAAACAAAAGTCAAACACCTTCATCAAGCTGCACTTAAACATTATGCTGTCCACCCCACTGAAAATAATGTTAGTGTTTTAGCATTAAGGTAGTGTCATAAGACTAGTATAGTTTGGTATTTTTTGATTACCACTATTTTTTATCTGCTTTAATGTGTTTGACCATCTAATTGTAAATGGATCTGGTTTTAGTGTTTACCATGTTTGCTAAACCAAATTCATTAATACTGTGTGATTTTGCAGAAATGTCAGAGAGGTAAGGTGCAAATTTCATGATCAGTAAAGAGCACCATTCACCATATTCTTGATGAATATGACTATATATTCATTACAGATAATAGCAGTAGGCAATGGTGATTCTGTTTTTCAGAGCAAATATCCTAAAGTAGAAAGGACAGGCTCCACTTCCTTGGAAAATAAGTTTGCAAAATGGATAGATGGATTATGGATAGTATTGCCAATAAACATTGAAATTTGCAGAGTTCAGAAAAATGGGAACAATATCATATTAATTGCATTGTAGCAATGTTTAATACTGTTAATTGCAATTATCTGCAGAGTAGATATGGAAATCACAGACACTGAAGCATTGATTCTATGGGAAAATAGAGATCAGTTCTGGCAGGATGGCAGCTATAGGGCAAGGCCCTCTGCTCTCACCCCTTAAGGTGAAGTAATAATCCTTACACACGCTTATCTACGGAAACCTTGTCACAACTTTTACTTCCTTTATAGTCAAGTTCGATTGTCTTCTAGGTGGTCTACCAAAGACCATGATTGACCAGAGCAGGTCCAATCTCAGGACCTCACTACACACTCCAATTGATAGTAGGGATGGGCAGGCACTTAATTAGAGCAAATTTATAACCTGCACTTACTAGGAATTCTTCGTTGGTGGGAAACAATTACAAACCCTGGTCCACATCTCAGATGGGGCTCAATGACTTATCTGTGGCATTCAGCACTGGGTAGACACACATTGGTCCATTCAGTGTAGTGTGTGTGCAGCCTCGGATATCTAAAGGCATCACAGACATGTTATTGCTCGATCTTACACTGAGCTGCTGCATGCTAGACCTGTTGGAATTTTGTTACTGCGGCACATGATCGAGAATAGGCAGGAGTATATGATAGGTATTGCAAAATGGGTTTCACATTTGTAATAGCAGTTAAGTAAATCCACAGGAACGGAATCCACAGATAGTGAGGATATACTGTAGTTTAATTTAATAATTTAAACATACATCTCAAGATTCAAGGATGGTTTTTATTCGTAGGACATAAAAGGCTACTCGATAGTTACTTGTAATAGTCATGACCAACCAGAATTTAAAGGTAAGCACTCTTGAGGTTTTATTTAGTAGAGTCGCAAGGGTCTAGATCGGGGTCTCCAACAAGTCGCTCGCGAGCTACCAGTAGCTTGAAGCCCCTTTCCAAGTAGCTAGCCAAGGGGTTAATGAATCCTACATAAATGTGAGAACTTGATTAGTCAAATTAGGGGTGGGTGATCTTTCCAAAAAATCCTTTTAACACAAAATCACGATCCACAATCTGAATTGCAATCTGTCTTTTCAATGTGGCATACACTTAAGAGAATATCTGGATTCAAACTCATCAAGACCTACGTAACACTTTATTTTAAATGTCAAACAAAGTTGAATTCAATTGTTCTCTTGTTTGTTAGCTAAGCGGAGTTAAGGAACACACCCCAAAGCTGGTAAGTGAGTGAGAAAGGCCAGTTGCATGGATTTTGGATTCGCGCAAATAAATCTGTGCCACAAGCAAACTATGATACAGAGCAAAATGAGATACAGTACATTGCAAAATCAACCGGAATGTTCAAGCAAATTATAGAAAAAAACCCGGTCTAAATCCATTAATTGGTTCTCTTGTGAAAAGCGGACAGATAGATTGGATTTTATATATTATATATTAATAAACCTTCAAAATAATGTGCAGTTAAAGTCTCAACAGTATTCTCAGCATTTCTGGAGCTTTTCTACATTTCTACAGCCAGATAACTATAAGTATCTTCACCAAGCAGCTCTGAAAATGCTTGCTTGTTTGGGTCTACATACCTCTGTGAGTCTGCCTTTCCTGACATGAATGTCATGAAATCAAAGTTCAGAGCAAGACTGAGAGAAGAACATTTAAATGACTCCATAAGAGTGAACCTACCGTATGTGACTACACTCCACCATACACATCTCATGTTGACTCCATGCAGTGCCAGTCATCTGACTAAATGAAAAACACATTACACGTGCAACTGGACATGTGAATACTCTTGTGAAGTGACTTGTAACAAAATGACAAATGAATAAGTGATATCTGTGTATTTGTAATTGCATTGTTTTGTTTTGACAGCATTCATGTTTTAATTCAATAGTGTGAGATACACTAGAAAATGCATACAGACATACAAAATGCACTTGCAGCTGAACTAAATATTTTTTGTGATGTTTTAATGCAAAATGTGACTTGTGGACACCAACATTTTGTTTGTAAGTGTTCAGGCAAAACAAGCTTATTCAGTTTGTTTGGGTTGAAGTAAGCTATGAGAATAAACTTTAGAAAAAATGAGTAGCTCTCCGCCATTTTCATTTGGTAAAAGTAGCTCTCAGGGGAAAAAAGGTTGGAAACCCCTGGTCTAGATAATCTTTCACTGAGAGCTTTAAAGCAGATTAGTCATGTTGTAACAAAAGTCAATGCATTAAATTTAAGAGTCAATCTCCAAAGCTTACTAGACTAAACTTAACTCAATTCAAAGAAAAAGCTAAATCAAGACCAACAATTAAATCTAAATTTACTTTTCGCTTAAGCATAAGTCTCATGAAATTCAGATGCAGCTAAGTTTGAACACCTATTTTATAGTATGACCATAATATTTGCATCACATACCTAACAATTTGACGCTACAGAATATTGAATGAATGAATAAATAATTAAAAAATGTGTTGTAATCAAATAAATAATAAAAATATAAACAAGAATTAGTGAAAATTATTAACCTGATCTATGAAACCAACAAATATTCATAAAATATTATTTTCACATTCCTACATTAATACAAAAGTATTTATTGCATATTCTGTTTGGTGTTATATTTAATGCATGTTATTTTATTCATTGTTGGTAGAGGGTGTTGTACAACTGTAATTAATCTGTGTTTTCTATTATGAGTGAAAAAGGGCAGAAAAAGTATCCAAATGGACAACAATTGAGACAAAGAGAGAACATACATGCTAAGGTCAAAACCAGATGATTAAAAGCACTTAAACAACAAAGCAAAATATGTAAATAAAAAGCACCTGCTTGGATACCTAAATATCCTTAATTCTAGTAAACACCAATAAATTTGCTTTGCTGTGAATCTGAAATCTTGGATGTCAGATGCAGTGTGCCGCCATCTTAAATACCGTCATGATTCTGGAGCCTAAACTACACAGATTTAATTTTTGTACTTGTTTTGCAACACGTTTTCATTTTCAAGGTTTTATAAAATTGTTTCAATATTTCTGTTTAATTTCATGATGCCATTTTGATAAGGTGATCTGTGTTTTTGGTGGCCTTGGTTGAGGCTCAATCAGCCATTTTGGATCATGTGACCATGAGTCGCAATATCATTGCCGGGAGGTTGTTTAAGATAACAGCACATTACTCTGCTGTCCAAGATTGTGGAATCATTGCAGAAAGACCTTCACATGTATTAGCTATTCTAAAGGTTTTTAGAGAATTAGAACCTTGCAGTGGTTTTTAAGACTAGAAGTTTACTTTGCACTTTGCTTTTAGATCTTCCTTCTTAGTTATTTTTTGGCATTGAGTAATTTCTTTGACCTTTGTCTCAATGTCTCTTGACCTTTGACATTCAAACTCATCTCTGTTGTTTCCATTCAGGCAGAAGAAATACACTCTGGAATACAACATCACAAAGTGCAACTTCCATGAGTCATGTGGTGGCATCAGAGCCACTTTGATAACAACAGTTGAGAAAAATAGTGGTGAAAATATATTAAATACAACCATAATGTTAAAAATGTATAATACATAATAAATGAACAACATGACCAGAGGTTGCAAAAAATATGTCAACACCTTCAGAACATACCACTGTTGAAATATATGTATAAATAAAATTAAAGTTGAACTTAAATCAGAAAAATATGCAAATATTTGGAAAGCTAAATTAAATATAGATAACAAGAAAATGCTACACAAAAGTAAATAAAGCATGCATTTTAAAATAATAAAGATGCTGAACTTGACAATACAAATTTTAAAAAGGATTGAAGGATTTATGTGAATGTCTACATTCTCTTTAGACCTTTTGTTGCACTTGCATAAAAAGTTTTTAGTAAATTGAGTATAAATCATTCTTTAGCCTACATTCAGCAGTACATCGATTCCATCTCTTCATGTAACTCAGTACCTTTGAAAGAACCGCCTATTAGGCTGGTACTTGTGATTAATCTTTCAGCAATTCATTTTACTCAGCAATTGCACAGCACTATCGTAGGATTCTGATGATCCTTGAGTAAACTGCATAATTGGCCAAATATGTAATACAAGCCAGAATAAGCTGCTCCTTTCAGAAACATGAAAAGATTCAGACTTTATGTAAAGATTAATTTGCTGGTATATCTGTCAGCAAGTCTAAATAAATCATAGAGGATGTTGGTTTACAAACTTAAGGAAACTATGGTACGCTTTTACTGAAATGAAGACCAGAGACATTCAGAATTGTTTCTCAGAACTCAGGTTCCTCATGTCTTAATCTCATGGAACATCTAGATGACATAGCTGGTATCACATTCCTGCAAATGTGTTCTTTGGTCTAGTTTACATTGACAAGTAGCACACTGCTTACTAAAACAAATAAATTATAGACAAAAAAAAAAACTAGCAAAGCTTAAAAATATTGTGCATCAATATTTTTTTCACTCAACATATATGTTTTTGTTATGAGAAGAATGAACAGAGAATAGTCTTTTTGTAACATGTGGCCTAGTGTATAAGGCATTACACTTAAAACTGCAGGGTTGACTGTTCAATATTGATCTCTGGTTCACTGTAGTGACCTTGAGCAAATTACTTAACCGTACCTGTGCAGCACTGGTAAAAACTACTCTTATGTAAAATTATGTAACAGCTTTCTGCTTGTAAAGCACATTGCATAATGTTCATCACAGAACTATCACTCACTCTTTACTCACTTGTCCAACTAAAGTTTGGTGTGTCACACTCCCAAGCAATAGTCTACAGTGATTCTCAGGCAGTTTTAGTGGTATAATTCTATTAACGTGTTCTGAGTCTTCACCCAATGGTTCATGACCAATTCAACTCCAGTGTGATGTGCACAGTTGGCATCCTCACTTAACACCTAAACTATCTTATTTTGTTCTTCTTTATCTGGAGCAGCAGCAGTTCTACAGAAGTATCCTCATTTCATAATGAGCAGGGAGCCCAGAAACTCTGGCCTTTTATACCCTTCACCCCACCCGTGTTCTGGATTTTTGTTGTAAAGCAAGAAGAACTGCATTTTTTGTCAAAGCTTTCATTTCAACTGTCAATCTATACATCTGGATTCTCCTCCTTCTCCTCATCATCAGTAATCATCATCATTATTAGCCCATAGCCACAGGATTTAAGGGAGAGAAGGGAAGGGAAGGGACTGAAAGGTGACAAGATTGGAATTTTGAATTCATCTAAGACCACACAATTAGATAGATAGAACTTTAAAATGTTATTTGTCCCTTGAGGGAAGTTTGGTATTTTACACAAGTTCTTTAAATAATTAGACAGATGTATAGGTAGATAAATAAATACTAGTCACAGTCTCAGTGAGGCATTATGCAGACATATACAGTAGCTGTTGGTATAAAGGTGCCCCAGTAGCGTTTCTTGACACAGTTCTGCTGAATATTTGTTTTCTGAAAGTCCTCAGTGTTAGTGTGTCAGAGAGAGGATGTGTAGCATTATTCTTAATGACACAAAGTTTCAATTTTAGTCTCTCCTTTGCTACAACATCCAGTGGGTCTAGAGTGTGTCCCATAACTGAGCCTCTTATTTTAATTAGCTTGTTAATTCTGTTTGCCTCTCTGGAAGTGAAGTAAGCCCAGCACACCAAAGTGTGGAAAATCGTACTGGCAAATCATAGAGTTATAGAAGATGTGAAGGATGTCTCGTCCCACATTAAAGGGAGTCTTCTAAGGAAAAAGAGCTTGCTCTGCCCTTTCTCATATAGTTCCTCTGTGTTCTGAGACCAATCCAACCTGATATTTATGTGGACATCCAAGAACGTGTAGGTCTGACCACCTTTACATCCTGTCCCCAAATAGTGACCAGGCATAGAGGCTCTTGGTGCGATGAAAGTCTATAACCAGTTCCTTGGTTTTGCTGATAATAAGGTGCAGAGAATTTTCTTTGCACCAAGAAACAAAGTTTTTTACCTGACTCCTATATTCTGTCTCATCCCCATTATCAGTACACCCAGAAGTGTAAATACATTATCTTACATTTCTAAAAGCCAGGTTAAGAAGGTAGGACTTTGGGCAGAATTTAAATGACATCTAAAGGTATTGAACTCCAAAGTTTTGGGGCAGCTACTGAAAAAGCCTAATCACCACTGCATATACACTGACAGCACTGAAAGACATTTGGAAGAAGATCTGAGTACCCTGGTAGTGGAATACTTAAAAAGGAGATCTGAGATTTACAGAAGATCCAGGTTATTTTGGGATTTAAACACAAACAAAAGCACCTTATCCTCAATCTTAAACCTAACAGGCAACTATCAAAGGGAAGCCAAGACAGGAGTAATGTGTTCCTTTTTTCGGTCTCATGTCAGTAACCTGACTGCCGCATTTATAACATGCTGCAGCCAAGCTAAGAGGAATGATTGACTTCAAAGTACAATGAGTATAAATCAGCTCCTGGCCTGAGCCACAGTCCCTTGCAAATTTTAAACTATGAGACATTTAGCTTTGGGGTTGGACTGACATTGCCCAAAATGTTGTATTACTAACTTTCTTTTTACCTTTTTAAGATGTAAGTACCCTATATATCTATTTTTTCTTTTCACCAATGCATGGTGGTGCACCCCTTTCATAAATACCTCAAAGTTGTGCATGCCCCAACCATGAGTCCTGGTAAGATTAAGAAGATCAGAAGGTTTAAACCACTTCATCATAAGTTATATTAGATAAATAATAATTTAAATATAATAAATAAAGGTAAATAAGAGCTGAAGTAGCCCTGTGTAAACTGTTACAGCATTCAGACAATACTCTAGATGCCAGTTTTAGAACAGTATTGGTCAAATGGGATCATAAGCAGTAGTTTTAAAATAATTTTTTCTAAGTACTTTAAAATAATCACTTCAGATTGACAGGATATCTGCTTCCTCGTACGAACTATTTAATAACAAGTATCAGAAGATCAAAAAGGGAACATCTGCTTTCCCCTAGCCTTTGCAATGGGGATGGAAAATACTTGTAATCAAGTGTTAAAGAAAGTTAATGACAGGATTCAGTTCAGGCCTTTGTTCAGGACTCGTTCATTTATTTTGCATGTGGTCCGCACTTCACTCTGTGTCTCAGATCGCCACTCTCCTTTACAGATCAGGCATGCTGATTCCACAGTGAAGCTTCTGTGACAAACAAATTGCAGGCTTGAGTGCCTACAACAGCTGAGTTCCCCTTCCAGTCGAGAGCAGTTCGTTGTTCATTTAATGCGAGGCAGCTTGTGCTAATGATAAGGTTCATTATTTTTCTGCCAAGACCGGGTGGCAGTCACTCAGTAGTTCCGACTGTGAACTAATGGGTGGTTTCAAAAATGGCAAAGGGCTTCTCTGGAGAGCTCAAGCAAACCCACCCACATAAAAAGCTTCATGGAGGAGGCTTCATTAACCTTCAGACACACTTGTGTCCATGAAAGGTTTTGTTCTAATCATTCATATTCAAGAATTATAGAGCAGAGAATGTTCTCAAGAAAAATACTGTATGCCGAGAGCTTCCACCCAAACAGATTTTTTTAGTGAAAACTCTGGGTGAACTCAAAAAACATGCAAGGACATTCATGTGCTAGGTCCATGCAGTGCAACAGGGAATAGAACATTAACGTTTTCATGTATACAGTAAAAGAAAAGCAAACATGTTTCACTTCTGTTCACTAATTTATTGTTTTTGGCATATATTCTTAAAATAAGCATTAAAATATTTATTCAACTTTTCAAATCACCAAGGCTGGAAGAAAGCATACAAATCAGGAGTCTACTACATCATGCTACTTACAATTGATGTGGGTAAAGCATAACACTTTTTCTGTCTAATAAAATAACACAGCTACTATGGACGTAAATGCTTATGTGCAGATTCTGTCCTGGCCTTCCTTCTCTTTTGTCTTTAATCTCACAGAGCACCTTTGGGATACCCTGGATCGCGATATATGGAATAGAACAAGTTACTGCTTGTCAACAAAAGATAGACCCGCTTACTGTATATTAATATTGTCAATAAAAAAAAATCTGGATAAGCAGGGTAATTACCAAACAACTAAAGAATGGCAAATGCTAAAATTGGCCAGGACATGAATAATGGGCGGTAGTAAAATAGTTTGTCAGTGTATTCTTTTATTATTCACAATATCTCAGGATGAGACTGCCTACCAATGACCAGTAACTTCATAAGGCTTTCTGTAGGAATGGGTTGATATCTCACAACTGCTTATTCAGAATGTCATTGGATCTTTAGGCCAGATGTGTCATGCAGTGGTGGTTACACAAGATCCTGAGGAAATGCAGGGTAACTGTTGTTAACTGTTGTCACAGTTGTTTTCCTGTTACTGACCTGTTTTGTTTTCCTATTATGTGGATAGTTTTCTTACTTTCTTAGAATGAATTGTGAAATTAACACTTTAACTTTTAAGGTTTACATTGGGAAGCCAGTGCATGCTTAGCAACATAACATGTTAAGATTGAAGAATAGTTTTTTTACATAATAGTCTGTAGATCAATAAGTTCAAATTAATTGTGGACACTAGAGGACACTCTTGAGCCAACAGCAATTGCAGAATGACCCACAGACACCACAGAAATACAGTCATAAATGGATTTATTGAGAGGTAAAGGTTTTCTGGAAGGTACAGGGAAATATTTTTACACAAAAAGGAACACAACAAGCACTAAGCCACTCAAAAGCCTGACTCCAAAATATACTTTAATGTGTGACCTGCCTACCTTCCTGTTCTTAAACACCTTATCCTCCTTTCACCTGCAGTACTGGAGTTTCTCCTTCCACCGCTTTGTCCAGCTAGCCCTTGCCTTTACTCCCGACTCCAAGCTCACCTGGTAGTGGGTATGAGGTCCCTCTTAAAATTACATCACAAAACAATTTCCAGCGTCATGGCCAATTGGCCGACCAGTGATTCTGGGTTCCTTGACACCTGGATAGGCATGCGGCTATCTTCATAAATGGATAGATATCCATATGTCTGGCTTGAACACAACTGCTGGCTCCTGTTGTCCATGAGTGAGCTGGTAAACTAATGACTGGCCTGTTTTGCTCCTCTGGCCATATTTACTACTCGATCTAGGGTAACACTTTCTTTAACTACTGGGTGGCTGCTTGGTGTCACTTCCAAGCAGTAGTCTAGTTCAACTCTTGGACAGCTCTTTAGCTATTGTGGTGTATGGCCGGCCGTTTATCCCGGCCAATACCCCCAAGCCGCCAGGCAGAGCTCTCCCTGCAGCATGGAGGTGCCCCAAAGACCAGCAGGGCATCATGGACATTGGAGTCTGTATCCACAGCCCTGCTGGATACCATGAGGGCCACTAGGAGACG
This sequence comes from Polypterus senegalus, assembly GCF_016835505.1. Classification (NCBI taxonomy): domain Eukaryota; kingdom Metazoa; phylum Chordata; class Cladistia; order Polypteriformes; family Polypteridae; genus Polypterus; species Polypterus senegalus. The sequence goes on from NC_053160.1 coordinate 81,396,787, forward strand.
CTCCAGGGAGGAATGATGCTTATTTACCCTACACCCCGGAAGTACGTCTGAGTCACATGGACAAGGGGAATTAAGTGCTTCCGGGGTGAAGAGAAGGACTTTTTATCTGACCCGGAAGTGATAAGAAATCACATGAACTGGGGACTGGAATACTTCCGGGTTATGGACTATAAAAGGACTGTGACAGCTCCCAGACGGCGAGCTGACCTGGGTGGAAGGGTGGCAATGCGTCTGGGAGTGGAGGATTGTTTATTGTATTTGTGATTGGTTATTTAATGAGTATTGTGGAGGAGAGGGTGCTTGTGCGCTGTTGTGTATAAATAAAGTCTACTTTTGGACTTTTATCGGGTGTCTGGAGACTAACACAACGGTTCAAGAGAGCGATAGCGCCCCCTTATCTGTCACACTATCCCTGATGGCTCTTTGGCACTCTGTCCAGGCAGTTGTCCATACCAACTCTTGGATAGTAGGAAAAAATCCCCAACAGTGCACCTCAGTACTTTTTAGAACACAATCTCACCAAGAAGAAGGTGTTTTCTCTTTTTATTATTATTCACAATAAAAGAAAAAAATAGTGAAGAACAAAATTAATATGCTGGTTAAGTGTGCAAATTATTGTGAAGAACATAATTAACAAGCTGGTTAAGTCTGCAAATTATACCAAACTAGATGGAAGAGCAGATAAGGTAGCATTAACTAAATTGATACAAAGGGACTTGGGCAGCATACAGACGGAGGCGGATCTGTGGCAGATGAAAGTTATTTAATGTAGGAAGTAAAAATGTTAGATCGTAATTCACAATGGAAAGTCTGAAACTTGAAAGTAACCTTTTGAGGCAGACCTGCATCAAGATAGTATACAGAAATAGTATACAGAAACAATCAAGAAAGCTAATAAGATGTTAGGTTATGCTTAAGTTATATAATTACTAGTGAGGACTCACACGGAGTACTGTGTACTGCTTGGGTCTTAATATTTAAAAAAAAACACACACACAGCAGTATTAGAGAAAGTGCAGAGAGGGGTGACTTGACTGATTCTGGGTGTAAGAGGTATGAGCAAGGAAGAGATTCAAGATGTTAAGCAAATAAAAATTTAGAGATGACATGATCAATGAAGACAATTAATACAATGGATCCCTGCTGTTACATTAAAACAAATTTTTCAACAAGAACACGGGTACACCATTGGAAAGCTGTTAAGGCAAATTTTATACAAATGTTAGAAAGTTATACTTCATGTAAAGAACCTTAAATTAACAAGTAGTGCAGTGGAGAGAGGACTTTAGGGATCTTCAGGTCTCAATTTGATGTTATTTTAGAGAATGAATAGGATGGAAAAGCTTGTTGGTCTGAATGGCCTGTTTGCATCACAATTGCTCAAATGTCGTAATGTTAAAATAAAAATTTGAAAAATGCAACATATTGCAAGTGCAATGTTTAAAAGTTGTTCTGTTATGTAACACCTTTTTTGTAAAATTACAGACACAATACATTTTCCTGTTTTGTGGAACATTTGATAAGCAGTGCTGTTACGTTCATGACGAGTTATAAAAGGAGCCTTAAAAGATAAAAGCAAAAACATTATTCCATTACCATATGCAGTTAAACAGTTTTGTGCTTATTATTGGGCATAAATTTAGCAGATGGTCCAGTTATTGAAAAAAATCATATACATGTACTAGCTCAACTAACAGTGGCCTTATAGTACTTTAGACATGCTTCAGATAGAACAGTGCAATGCCTTGTGTTGCTTTTCCTTTTGAAATGTGCACTTTCCCACAATTCATGCCATTTTTTTAACAAACATGCCTCAGTGCTAAGCCCTACTGTGTGTCTAAACATTCTTCAGTTAACCTCTGACTTCTTTTTTCTTTTGCTTTTGTCATTTCTCTATTTGTATGCCTATCATTTTAACTGTCTTTGTTTATATTTGCATTATGCAAACCACAATGAAGTTTGCTTTGACTTCCTAACGTGAACAGCTTTAATTCCAAGTCCAATGCAGTATCTGACACCAGTTAGCAATAATTATTCTAGACAGTAGAAAATATCTATGCACGAAGACAATGTCTTGTTCAAATATCAGCCTCATGAGCAAGAACTGCTGGTTTTGGCAATTTTAAGTCATATGTTAATTTAAACTTTTAACTAGTCTGCTTGTTTAAAGAGTGTCACACATGCACACCTTTCCGGCTCATCAATATGTATGCCATGCCACCCCAGGACAAAAGGGGGCGCTGTCACTAACCAAGTCATTTCCCTTTACCTTTACAGCACCAAGAAGATGCCCCAAGAGGGAAACTGACTCTGCCCCTTCTGGTAAGAACGGTATAAAACCTGGAATGAGGGTGTCTGTTATTGAACTTAGATAACTACAAGACGTATATCCCTTTTGACAGAGACGTGCACCAAAGACAGCTCACTTTCTTCTATCGAGGCTGTTTTATTTTCATTTCAGGCTCATTATGGAGATTTGTTTTTGTTTTAATTTTGTTGAAATTAAACAAGATAACCCAGCTAGTATTCCAACTTTTCATATTTCTAGGCGGTGTCATTCCCCACTCCATGACAGGAAGCTGACAAATAAAAAATGCATTGTGGGATAAACGTAGACCCTACTTGTCGGTGGAGTTTTGGCAATTTGTCAATTCTACATGCATGTAATGTGTATATAATATAGATATATATATTATCTTCATGATCTTTTTCTGAAAAGTAAAAACAAAGTAACTATTCATTTTCAAGCTTTATATTTATTTGGGGATCTTTAGAATTCTAGAGGTTTCCTTGGGTTCTAAGAGCACTATGTAAACATTCATCAGTGATGAAATAATAGTCAAATTTCAGAAAACTAAATAAATGATAGCTGGAAGTTAGTGCTTTTAACGGGTGTCTTCATTAAATTTATTCTTTAATTATTAAGTTCTCAAGAGGTTGTAAATAAGTATATTAAATAAAATCAGTGATAAGATGTGCCTTAAAAGCAGTGGGTATATAAACTGTCATTTTGATCTATCATTTATCATCCATACTTCAGATTTTTTGTGTGTCAAGGTCATTGAGTACTGTATGTGTTATATCGCCTTGGAACAATGCTAAAATCAATTCATCAGAAGCTGTACCTGTAGATTATCATTCCTCATGTGTTGAAAATGAAGATCTATTGGCTATTTAAAAGTAATCCAAGAGAGAAACTACAGTACATTGTGCTGGAAATTCTTTATATAGGTTATCTAAAGTCAAAACTTCCTGACATTATTTTGATAAAAACAAATCATGTGTATTATAGTTTAAAACTTACTACAAAAACTGTAAAATTCAATTTCACTCCCCAGTGCTTGTTTTCTTCTTTAGGTGAGTCTTTCAGTCTCTGTGTCTGCTCTTAGGTTTGTGTCCACACACCTCATATAATTCTACCTTTACTATTGTACATGAACCACTCATTTTAATTTGATTTATATAATTTTTTATGTTTTTCTAATTTATGTGTAAAGAGCTTTATTTCAGATATATTCAGTTACAAAAAAACCCTGTACTCTTTGAAACTGCTTTCATCCACTACAGAGTCCCAGGGAGTTAAAGCCTATCCTAATAGTGCCAGTTTCAAAACAGAAGCCAATCATGAGAGGGATGCTCTAACACATTCACATACTCACTCACAATGTCCACTTCAGAGTTGCCAACTAACCTGACATGCAACTTTTTGAGTTGGCAAGAAACCCACAAAAAAGACAAAAACTGCAAACTCTCCACAGATATTAATTGTTATACCTGATGCAAGTACCTAAGGCAGCTCAGGTGCAGCTCAGGTGCAGCACAGATTGTTTGTGCCTTTTAATTTCCAGATGCTCTCTTTGAAATATATTGCTGACAAAATTAGAGTGAGTGTAACTGGTAGATGATACTAGCAATAGACCCAGAGATGTGTGTGGTTTCAAAGGTTTCCATTATGCGTCAGACAAAAGGGTGTGAGGCCTTCAAATGAGCTACTAAAGCAGGCCAGGATCTCCACTGGTTTGTATAAAATGGCTTCATCCCAAGCCAGCCAGCTCACAACTAATATCTGCAGGTTTCAAGTTGACTAGCCCAAAATGGGGAAATTAGCTTTTAAAATTCAAAATGCAAAAGATCAGGAAGCCCTAGCTCAAGATACGGCCTTTCAGAGAGAGAGCTGGAACAGCTGGGCAAAAGTACAGACTCTTCGGGACTAAGGTCCGCTACATCGTCGCCGGCTGAGAGTGAAAAGGGGAGCGAATGTAAGATCGGGAGTGCAGATCTCGATAGCTCGCTGATCGGAGAACACCTGAAACTGGAAGGGGCCTTACAGTCCACGATCTCAATTACTCTACGCGAGCCGGGAATAGCGGGAGCACTGGCTACAGTAGAGTCTGACGCTTCACCCACGGTACAAGAAGGCACAATTAAAATGTCTAAACTGGAGGTGATGCTCGCTGAGATCGTACAAGATATAAAGAAAACAGAGACACAAATGAGAAAGCAAGGGCAAAGGCACATGAGAGGCTGAAACAAGAGTTGCTGGAATTGAAACAGGAATGGCAGCAAGCAAACGAAACGCAGCGGCAGGAGTTGCAACAAGCAAACGAAACGCAACGGCTGATGCTGCAACAGGCAAATGAAAGGCTGCGACAAGAAATGCAAGTGGAAATCCGACAGGTGCTGGGTAAAATTGAAACGCTTACTGATCAATTGGAGGATCTCAAGGAGACATTCACGACTAGGATTGAATTAGCCGAAAATTTAGCCACCAGTGCTGAAGAAAAAGTAGAAAATGTCAGCTCCGAATGCAAAAACTCGGAGAAAGACTGGCTGCTTTAGAAGATGGAAGTAGAAGGTACAATGTCAGAATTGAAGGTCTGCCTGAGAATCGAGAAAGTTCAAACCCGGTGAAATTCGCTGCTGAACTTTTTCTAAAATAATGGGGCGACTTTAAAGCAGAATCTGAGATAGCAGCAGCTTACCGCGTACGCGGATCAAACACCGTTAGACCCAGACCAAGGTCTTTTATAGTTCGTTTTGAACGATTATCATTTAAGCTAGAGGTGATGGCACTCCTCAGAAACAAGGAAGATATTACATTTGAAAATAACCACATTCGTATCTTTCCTGACTTCTCTCCAGCAACAGCTACTAAACGCGCTGCCTTCTACAATATCAAACAGTGGTTACGGCAAGCCAGCGTCAAATACAGCCTCTTGTATCCGGCAAAACTGAAAGTGGAATGGCAAGGTCATTTCTATGTCTTCGCTAGCAAGGAAGAAGCAGAAAAGGAATTAAGAAAGCTGATCCCGGACTATTCTGATACATAATAGTGAGTCATGGCGGTTAATAATCTACTGTCTGATCTATTTGTTTTAAAATAAGGGTTTTATCAGCACATATTCTCATTTATTCTCATTATTACTTAGTATTACTAGGGCGCTATCTGTTTGTTTTATTTTGCTTAATTACTTTTTCTATCCTTTTTTTTTTTTTTTCTTTTCTAATTATTTCATCTCTACCCTAAACAAGACTGTTCAATATCATACCCTTGGTTTATTGTTATTGCTATTACTGCATTAAGACTTGTTATGCTTATTTTGGACACATCTTTAACACCATCACCGGGTTTATTATCTGGGTGTATCATCTTAATGCACTAAAATTGCTGAAGACTATATATATATTTTAAGTGCAAAATTCTTTTTTTTTTTTTTTTTTTTTTTTCTTTTTAAAGACTATATTGGTAACAGATATCTCTATCTTTTAACCTAAAGCGCCACTGCATGGGGCTTGTTTTGCTTTGGACGTGCTCTGTCTCTGGGTATGTCAGAGGACTGGGACTATGTGAAGTGGGTTTTAGCCTCACTTGGGGAGGCAAAAGGGAGGGTGGGGGTTAAGGGGAGAGAAAGAGAGCAGGCTTGATCTATACCTAATCTATCCTATTAATCTTTATAATTATAACTACCAACGTAATAATAAGCTGCATGGCAACAACTCTAGGGGAAATAGGAAATTAAGACCTAAGCTGTCTCACTTCCAGTTAAGACTATAAAATGACATCAAAAACTCAGAATCAGTGTCTCCATGATGGGACAGTTAACTTCGTAAGCTGGAATGTTAAAGGCCTGAATCACGAATTAAAGAGAAAGAAAGTACTCTCTCACCTAACAGGTCTAAATGCTAAAATAGTATTTTTACAGGAAACCCACTTACTAAGCAAGGATCAGTTCCGGCTGCAAAAAGACTGGACTGGCCAAATGTTCCATTCTAGTTTTACAAAGAAAACTAGAGGTGTGGGAATTCTCATACATAGAACAGTACCATTTGTAGCATCAGATGTAGTATTGGATCCTGAAGGGAGATATGTAATGGTCATGGGAGACTTATCTAACTGTAAAATGATTTTGATAAATGTTTATGCACCTAATGTTGATGATAAGGAATTTATACAAAATTTATTTGCATCCATTCCCAATCTGAACACTCATAAAGTTATAATGGCTGGGGACTTTAATTGTGTTCTAAATCCACTTTTAGATAGGACTTCCTCCACAGGGGAACGGCATCTAACACGCAAAGATAATTACAAAGTTTATAACTGATCACAACTTATCAGATCCCTGGAGGTTTTTAAACCCAAATTCAAGAACATATTCTTTCTACTCACCAGTACATCATTGCTACTCAAGGATTGATTACTTCTTTATAGACAATAACTTCTTGCCTAAGATTAAATCTTGTAAATACGATGCTATTGTTATTTCGGACCATGCACCTATGATCTTGGAGCTAAAATTACTAAGCCCCATACACTCACCCGCAGATGGCCTCAACCCGCTTCTATTAGCTGACGAGAATTGTACTGAATTTATATCCAAACAAATCAAATTCTTTCTAGAGACAAATACATCCCTGAGATCTCTGCAGGAATACTCTGGGAAACTCTTAAGGCCTTCTTAAGAGGACAGATTATCTCATATCTTTCCCACAGAAATAAATCCGAAGCCAAGAAAGTAGCAGAGATAAAAAGCGAAATTACTAAAATAGATGAAGAACATGCCAGACTACCAAGCGAGACTCTACATAGGAGGAGGCAGGCTCTACATTCAGAATTAAACCTCTTGACAACTAAAGAAACTGAACAACTAATTTACAAATCCAGACATCATTATTATGAACATGGAGAGAAAGCTAATAAGCTTTTAGCTCAACAAATTCACAAGCAAGAAGTGCAAGCAATCTCGTAATCACCAACACGAACGGAGATAAAATCATCGAACACAAAAATATAATGCACACTTTCAGAGACTACTATAAATCCCTATATACTACTGAGTTTAAAGAAGACAATACACAATCTAATGCATTTCTGGATACATTACAGATACCACAAATAGACGCTTTTAGTGTGGAGGAACTTGATAAACCTCTGGCATTATCAGAATTACTAGATGCTATAAAGTCACTCCAAGGTGGAAAGCAGCAGGCCCTGATGGCTACCCTGCAGAATTTTACAAGAAATTCTCCGCTCAGCTAGCTCCCTCCTATTAGCAACATTTACAGAAGCCAGAGATAACCAATCTCTTCCACAAACCTTTCGCCAAGCACTAATCACTGTTTTCCAAAACAAAATAAGGACTTATTACAATGTGCATCATACAGACCAATTTCACTTCTGAATAACGACGTTAAAATACTCTCTAAAATCATAGCTAGAAGGATGGAGAAAGTGCTCCCTCGTAATATCACAAGACCAAACTGGATTTATTAGGGGCCGCACTTATCTTCAAATCTTCGACGCCTGTTTAATGTAATATACTCACCAACTAAATCAAACACCCCAGAAATATTATTATCATTGGATGCAGAAAAAGCATTCGACATGATTGAATGGAAATACCTTTGTACTACATTGGAGAAGTTTGGGTTTGGCCCAACATTTGTGCATGGATTAAATTACTGTATACTAACCCAGAAGCTTCAGTTTGCATCAATAACATTTGCTCAGACTACTTTAAACTAGAGCGTGGCACTAGACAAGGATGCCCTTGTCACCGCTGCTGTTTGCATTGCCATTGAACCACTGGCAATACATTGTCGAAATACTGATCAGATAAAGGGGATTAGCAGAGAAGGACTGGAACAGAAAATCTCATTATATGCAGATGACATGGTACTGTATATATCGGACCCAGAAAATTCTGTGCCTGCAGTCTTAGCAGCACTCACAGAATTTCAAAAGATCTCTGGTCTCAGAATTAATCTGAATAAAAGTGTACTCTTTCCAGTGAATTCTCAAGCATATAATATTAGATTAGACACCCTACCTTTTATCATTGCAGAACAGTTTAAATACCTCGGGGTAAACATCACAAGTAAACATAAAGCTCTTAATCAACAAAATTTCTCTGCATGGAAAAAATTAAACAAGACTTGCATAGATGGTCAACCCTTCATCTCACACTAGCTGGAAGAATTAACACTGTTAAGATGAATATTCTTCCTAAACTCCTTTTTTTATTTCAAAACATCCCAATATATATTAATAAATCGTTCTTTAAGCAATTAGATTCAACAATAACCTCATTTATTTGGAATTCAAAACATCCACGCATCAAAAGAGCGACCCTACAAAGACAAAAGGCAGAAGGTGGCATGGCTCTACCTAACTTCCAGTTTTATTACTGGGCAGCAAATATACAGGCGATAAGAACCTGGACACAAATAGAAGAACATACACAGGCTTGGACCACAATAGAAGTAAAATCCTGCAGTACTTCTTTGTATTCCTTGCTCTGTGCTCCAATAAACACACGCTATCGGCAATATACTAATAACCCAATTGTGCTCCACTCACTTAGAATCTGGAACCAATGTAGAAAGCATTTTAAGACGGAGAAGCTTCTATCTGTGGCACCTCTGCAAGAGAACCACCTCTTTCAACCTTCACAAACATATGCAGTTTTAATATCTGGAAAAAATTTGGAATTAACTTGCTTAGAGATCTTTATATAGACAACGTCTTTGCTTCTTATGAACAATTACATTCCAAATTTAACATTCCAGCTACACATTTCTTTCACTATCTTCAAATCAGGAACTTTGTTAAACAGAACCTTCCAGATTTTCCTCATCTTGCACCCTCATCCATGCTGGAAAAAATATTGCTCAATCTCAAGGACTTTGAAAACACATCAGATCTCAATGGGGAAAAAGAAATCCTCCTGGATATCTATACTGATATAGACTGGGTAATGTGTTAGGAACGAAAGGATGCCACATCGTTTGATGGAAATGAAAATGATCAACCTACAGAGCCCTGAATTCAAAGACGCCCCAAAAATCAAAGTGAAAAAATTATGTGGCAGGCTAGTCCATTTTGCCAAAATTTAATTGCAGCAACTCAAAATTGTATGCAGTAGTTTGTATGGCCCCTGTGTTCTTGTATACATGCCTGACAACATCGGTGCATGCTCCTAATGAGACGACAGATGGTGTTGTGGGAGATCTCCTCCCAGATCTCGACCAGGATATCACTGAGCTCCTGGACAGTCTGAGGTGCAACCTGGTGGCATTGGATGGACCAAAACATAATGTCCCAAAGGTGTTCTATTGGATTTAGGTCAGGAAAGTGTGGAGGCCAGTCAATGGTATCAATTCCTTCATCCTCCAGGAACTGCCTACATACTCTCACCACATGAGGCCAGGAATTGTCATGCACCAGGAGCCACTGCACCAGCATAGGGTCTGACAATGGGTCCAAGGATTTCATCCTGATACCTAATGGCAGCCAATGTGCCTTTGTCAAGCCTGTAGCGGTCTGTGTGACCCTCCATGGATATGCCTCCCCAGACAATCATTAACCCACTATCAAAGTGCTCATGCTGAATGATGTTACAGGCAGCATAATGTTCTCCATGGCTTCTCCAGACCCTTTCACTTCTGTCATGTGCTCAGGGTGAACCTTCTCTCATCTGTGAAAAGCACAGGGTACCAGTGGTGCATCTGCCAATTCTGGTATTCTATGGCGAATGCCAATCGAGCTGCATGCTGCTGGGCAGTGAGCTCAGGGCCCATTAGAGGACATGGGGCCCTTGGGTCACCCTCATGAAGTCTTTCTGGTTGTTTGGTCAGAGACATTCACACCAGTGGCCTGTTGGAGGTCATTTTGTAGGGCTCTGACATTGCTCATCCTGTTCTGCTTTTCCCAAAGGAGCAGATAACGGTCCTGCTAATGGGTTAAGAACCTTCTATGGCCCTCTCCAGCTCTCCTAGAGTAACTGCTTGTCTCCTGGAATCTCCTCCATGCCCTTGAGACTGTCCTAGAAGACACAGCAAACCTTCTGGCAATGGTACATATTGATGTGCCATTCTGGAGAAGTTGGACTACCTGTGCAACTTCTGTAGGGTCCAGGTATCACCTCATGGTACCAGTAGTGGCACTGACTGTAGCCAAATGTGAAACTAGTGAAAAACAGTCAGAAAAGATGAGGAGGGAAAAATGCCAGTGGCCTCAACCTGTTAAACTATTCCTGTTTTGGGGGTTCATCTCATTGTTGCCCCTCTAGTGCATCTGTTGTTAATTTCATTAACACCAAAGCAGCTGAAACTGATTAACAACCTCCTCTGCTACTTAACTGACCAGATCAGTATCCCAGAAATTTCATTGACTTGATGCTATACTCTCATTAAAAAGTGTTTCTTTAATTTTTTTGAGCAGTATAGTATTGTATAGGGTTATTGTACAACTGACTGTTTAAAAAGGTAATGTTCTTTCCTTTTATTGTGCCTTTAAAATTGAAAAACATTAAAATGCCATTTTTTTGCTTAACCTGTTATTGTGATATGAAAGGTCTACTTTTGCAGCTCTTCTTTAAATAATATCCCGATTCTGTGTTGTGTGACAGGAGAGACTGTGATCCGCTCCTTCCACTTCCATTTTCAGGGCGGTGCTGCAGGTCTCCATGGGGTTCTCCCCCTTCGAGTTATTGTATGGGAGGAAGCCCCATGGAGCTCATGGCATTTAGGTAATAGAACTTTTGTTTTTAGCTTGAAGTTTTGTTAAGCTGAAGAGAAGTACAGTGCATGGTGGTGAAGATGGAAAGTGAAGTTAGGTTGTAGGGTGTCTTGCTTAGTTAGCTTTGAAGCCAGGAAAACTAACCTTGAGCTTAGAGATAATGAAGTCCTGTATAGTACATACATGTATATTCAATATGTTTAGAGAAACTGTCAAATGTCAGTGGACCCTCCAAATAAAGATGAAAAAGCAAGCTAGGTTGTTTGGGCAAGTAGGAAAGGGAAAGCAGCTGCCTTCCTGTAACACTTTCAGAGAGCTCTCTCAATGTATATCTTCATTTTGATTGGGTATACATACTCTACAGAAAAGGAACTGGACCACCTGAAACATTCACAAATCATTTGTTATTGCTGATAGGACTGCATGAAGGCTTACCCTCCTAGGATGTATAATTCTATGTATCATTTTGTACTTTCTGTTTTTGGCTTGAGACAAATTAATATAGTTTTTAAATAAAAGCTTACATCTAGTGTCTCTGTCTGAGTGCTAACAGTGGGCCGGGAGGTTAGATCGCTCATTCCTTGTCTAACTGTGGTCCCTTAAAGGCACAAGTGGATGCCTTTGAGAAGCCTTTTATAGATGGCAAACTGGGTTGTAGTAAAGGTTTGATAGTAAAGACAGCCCTAGTCAGAAAGTAGACCACCCATAATGGTCCAGAGGGTAAAACACACAGGGTGCAGCATTGAGAGTGAAACAGGCTAGGGTTTAGAAATTACAATTACATTTCTTTCTGTCCCCCATCTAGGAAAGAACTTAAGATGTTAGTTGGTACCTTTAATGTTAGGTTTATTGCATAGTTGATCTGATAACATAATAAAACACCTTTCCATTGAGTAGCTTTTCTGTCTCTGCAGTGACCACAGAAATGAACCCAACTCCAAGTAATCCTTCTGGTACTCACTCTTCCAAGTAGGTCATAAAGTAGGGATTTAGGAGTCTCTCAAAGTACTCCTTCCACCACTCTGTGATATCCCCCTTTGAGGTCTATGTTTTTCTACGGATTCTGAGAAAAGCTTTGGGTGGTGTCCTGCCTACTCCTTTTGAGTTGACAAATAGTTTTCTTGAACTTCTTTGAGGATGTCCAAGAGGCATTTTCTGGGGCCTCTTCAAACTCCATCCATACTCAGGCCTTTCCTTCAACCAGTGCTATACCTGCTGACTTTTTAGCCAATCATAATCTGGCTAAAATCTAGTTAACATTGCACAGAAGTTGTCTTTCTTTAACATTAAAACTTCCATAGCACCAGTGTGCACCAACACGTTCTGTGGTTACTTGCAGCTGAGTCCACTACTGTTCTTGAATTAGGTTCATTTTGACTCTCCCTGAACTCACCTGAGAGGCCGAAGAAACTACACCCCCAGGTCTCTCTGAATGACCCATCTGTCTGAGCCAGCTTATTACTAAGTGATGATCACCAGTCTTACTGGTCTCACTGGAGTGTATATGAATGGTTTAGAAAGCATAATATTTAAATGCTAAGCAAATACATTATGTTTCTTTCCGATTGACACCCCAAATGAGTTCAGTTATACTTTTATTATAAGTCCAAGTAGATAGCAGATCATTCCAGGGCAATAAGGGCTATGTTCTTTTTCATGATAGTTAGTAGTTGTATTTGCTATCAAATTTTTGCAAAGTAGTATGTCAAATACTGTATGTTTAAATTTTACCAATGATTTGATTAGTAAGCTGGCATTATTTCTCAACAGATGTAACAGTTTCCTCAGTTATAGTGTTTCATATAAAAAATATTGTCTGATTTGGGTATTGTTGAATTCTAGAAATGGACAATACAGCTTAAACAAGTTATAGTTTTCTAATGGCAGTATGACAATATTTTTCTTTTTTTGTGATATTTGTTTCTTCCTGCCTTGTGTGTGATGATTGTTGTGATAGCCTCCAGCTTCCCCAAGACACTGCCTTGGACAAGCAGGTTAAAAAAAGAAATGGATAGTTGGATTATCTACATTGTGCATTATTCATATTGAAGGTCCCCTTCCTGACTAAGAAAGAAAGAAAGAGAGCAAGAAAGAAACAAAGGTAAATATAGTAGAACAAAGTTAGACAGAGATTAAAAAATGTGAACATTTCTGGGCCTTAAGAATAATCAATTGTTACTTTAAAGGGCAATGTGACTTAAGAAAGTGAGCACTTAAAGACATGTTTCACAAGTAGGGTCTAATACTGGATTGAATTTTGAGTGTTCAAATTTAGAGATGAGTATGAATCCAAGTTTTGAGCTTAGAGTTCTATATCTCTATTTTCCCTAAAAGTGAATTCAGAATCAAATATGACACCAAGATCATAGGCAGAAAATGATGTGAGAAAGAGGGATGTATCAATCAATGTTAATCAGTCAATAAATTATCAGGTTTGTTTTGGTAATGTCAATAATTAATTGAAGTTTTCATTAAAGAGAGATGTTAGGAGCCTGTGCTGATTACAGCACGTTATCACACCCACCACACGACCCACATTAAAGCTCCCACTTTATTTTCATTACAGTCACTCACTCTGTAGATGGGGATTCCCAGTCATTAACAAACTAACTAAAGCACGCTTGTTTTAAGAAATGGAAGAATGCAATATATTAATAAACGCAAAGATTACAGAAACATAAATGCTTATGTATGAATATTTAAAGGATGGGAAGCAAAGTTGGTCTGATACACAAACATTATATAGATAAGGCCTTTCTTAGCTCATTTTTTTAGCTTCATCAAGTTCCTTCATTTTTCAAAATTTGCATTTAGGAATTAGGTATTTTCACATGAGGTCATACTCAGCTTCCTCTTGGTCTAAAACATTGTGGTTAAATGAAAGCCAAAACATTACCTTGTGACAAGCATGTGAAAGCTAGAAGTTCATCTAACACAGTTAATCATGATCCAGTAACAATAACATATGAGAACGCTGGTCTTTTCCTTTCTGGTACAGTAACAAAGGTCCTGAAATTCTCTTTTTGTAAGGCTTCTTCTGGTATGTTGGATACTGTTAGTGGCACAGAACCTAAGCTTGGAAAAGTGGATTTAAGACTGAGTAATTCAGTGTTCAGTAGGATTTCGTAATGTTCAGTTCCAAGTGCTTTAAAGAGAGTAGCTCCTAGGGCCAAAGAGTCTGTTCAGTCCCCAAAGTGATACCTGGGTGAATTGTCTGGCAATTCTGAAAAAGAGGATGTTCTAAGGAGGACAGATAAAAAGATCCATGCATCAAGTTTTCATGGGAAGTTGTAGACTCTCCTGATTGCATCAAAGTTTACTTCCAAATAGCAGTCCTTTACAGTTTATGGGTGCAGGATGTTGTCCATCACAGTAAGCAACTGTTAAGCTTGTGGATACAAGTTTAAAATAATGTCTGCTCATCTTTGATTAACACTTCATACTTTCAAATGAAATTTAGAAAGCACGCTAACTAAATGCCAGTTAACTAAAAGACGGTGAAAAGCACCCACCAGGAACTCAGTTAGTTTCATTCAAGAATGTGGGTGAGGAGAGACAGCTAGACATCTATGTTTCTTTCAAATCTGTTCTTGTAGCAGAGATGGCAATTTCACTGAAAGCAAAGCAAAATAAAACAATGTCTACTTTACCTTTTAATAATAAGTTCATCATTCAAGGAAAGAAGCTTTGGAACGAAGCAGCAAGTGCCTCGTCTTACTGAAGTCTAAGTTTAAAAAGCACTGAAGCACACAGGAAATTAATACAATTTATCAATGTTTAAAATTGTTTGTGATGTAGCAGCACTACATTATATTTTTTGCATTTATCAGTGTATTATTAGCATAAAAGTAATATTCTGGATCAAAAATGAATTTGTTAATCCACATAATAGCATGTAAGTACAAGACTGAAGTGATTTAAGGACAGAAACACTTTGAGTTGTTTGTTGCAAATTTTAATTTACATTTACCAAGGGTCACAAATTCTTGCCTCCCACTCATATTTTATAAGTAGGAAAGCTTTTTTAACAGACTTTAAGTATTTACATTTTCTAAACTAAGGCCATTGCTTGTTTCACACCTTCTTTTCTTTACAGTATGGCACCAAATATTCTATACTGTCAAATAAAGAATTTGAGCTGCCAGAAGAAACAGAAGAAATACAGTAATGTTGAGAGTGCTGCTAGATTATTCCCAAAAATGAGACGCTCACAGGAATCCCTTTCTTTTCAGATGCTCCCATTTTACAGTTTGTTGTCCTGCACTGAGTTAGATTTGAGTAGATTTCTTATAAAATGAGAAACTGAAACAAATACACCGATTACATAGTGCAGCTCTAATGAGAAGTAGTATTTTAATGGGAAAGAGACAATAAGAAAAACCTAAAATAAGATAGGAGGGAAAAGGAGAATATACATTGTAGAATACAGCGGTACTCTATATATGAGGGACGATTAAAAAGTTTCTGCATTTTTTTAACTCTGTTTATTAAGAATTTCAAAAACAAACTATGAGCACTTTTCTACATAGTCACCTTTGTTTGCGATGCAATTTTCTCAGAGTCGTACCAACTTTTTAATGCCCAATTACTATTCCTCCTGTCTTCACCGTTTCCAATGGAAATACAAAAGTGTGGAAATGTTTTGAACGTCCCTTGTATTTTATGTAATTGTCTCAGCTGAAGATAAAAGAAGAGGAAGGTATAGGAAATCTGCTTCTCAATAACAAGAACATCCAAAGCTCAGAATTATCCCAGAGTGTTAACACTAGAATTACCAGAGCCTACAAAAAAAATTCTAGATCCATCCCACCTGAAAACGCTTTGCACCTATCTGTCAGCATCTTTTGTCCTTTAAATGTGTTGATAAGCAGCAAACAGCAAGCAGCCTGCTATCACATCCCCCACCACACACAGTTTTCTCAGCTCAAGTCTGTTTACCTGCGTATCAGTTGCTTAGAGTTGTATAGAGTGAGAAGTCAAGCAAAATGACACCTTTTATAAATGCTATATCGTTATTTGGAACACTTGCATTTCATGTGTGTTCCGTGTCTACAATAATCTATGCACAGTAAACACATTGTTAAAACAGAAACGTTTTTCATGTTTTAGTAATAATTGACAAAATGTAGACATGAAGTGTATAATGTGTGAAGCCTGAATTCCAAATATCAGAGAAACACTTCCACAAAAGATACAAGTATAACAGAACAAATACACTTTTTTCCAAGACTATAACCGAAGAAAAAGAAATCAGGTTAGTGTTGTATGTTGTCCTGACTGATTGGGTAGTATAGTGGTTAGAGCTGCTGACTCCAATTCAGAAGGTTCTGGGTTTGAGTCTTAACGTCTCCCAAAACTAAACATTTTTAGTAGTGAGCTGTTCTTATTGTTAATATTATACAATAAAAGCATACATTTGATTTGTGTCTGTAACAGCTGCTGTAAATGTATAGTACTTGTCAAAGTTAGCGTCTCTTTTTTTAGTTTTACTAGTTTTACTTTATGTACTTATCTTCCTACAGCATAGAGTCACAAGTATACTGCAGTTTGATCGTCAAGGGCATTCTCACAAATCACTTGTGTAATGCCACGAAAAATACCTGCTGACAGTTTAGTACACGAGCAATGGTACGAGAATGCAGTTAGACTTTTTTTGGGCTAGTGTTTAGATCTGGATGGTGTAGCGTTGGCGAGCTCTGTAAGCCGTGCTGTTTCTTTGAAGGACAGGTGATTGGCAGGATGACGCCGGACTTTCGCCTTTACGCCTGGTGCAGCTGCGTTGTTCCCAGAATATGCTAAGGATGGATCATCCACCAATTTAAAAGTTCGCAATGTGAAAGACTGCAGTGTGAGGAAGCTATATTGGGTTGGAAACCAGGTGCCTTCCAACCTAGTGTAATGTCATGTCTTAGGAAATGAAAAACAAAATTAGAAAGTTCAGACTTTACTTTCAAAGAGGTGAAGGTAAGAAAAGAAAGAGAGAAAGGAGAAATTGCTTTAGCTGATCTGAGAACCAGGAGGTTAAATTACCAGAAGGATTAACACAACTCCAGGTTGAATGGAGCACTTGATAGAAATGCTTCTCTGTTTGGTCCGATAGAGTGGATTGACTAATGGAAGGTATCTGGGGCCTCATGCATAACAGCGTGCATAGAATTTACACTTTAACATAGCGTAAGCACAAAAGTAGAAATTTGCTTACGCACAAAAAAATCCAGATGTATAAATCTGTGCGTTCTCCTACTTCCACATTCTTCCGCTACATAAATCTATAAATCTGCACACGCCTGCTGTCCCGCCCCGTCTCCTCCCAGAATTAGGCCTCTTCGAATATGCAAATCAATATAAATAGCCCTTAAGCTCAGCGTTCTGTGAAAAGGCAATGGCAAAAGCACGGGGGTGGAAATAGAAGAAATTCAGCTAATACCGAGTGGAGGCAAAGAATAACATACTATTTGTTGGTTTAAACAGTGGCATAAACAACAAAACAAAGTTGATCGAGTGACATAGAGCGTCGGAGAAACTTGAAAGCTGAAGTTCACAAAGTCATACAGTGCCCGAAATAAAAAAGACGTTATCAGATATCAGAGTCGCCATGAAAAGACGAGTCGTAGCCCACCATCTGAGTTTCATATTAGGGTACAGACAAAAAAATAGGCATACAGTGGGAAAAAAGCACGAAATGTCAACTTTAATCTCAAAATTACCACTTTAATCACATAGTTTATTTTGTCATTGAAGTAGAACATCATAAACTTCATCTTAAAATCGTTTAATTTACTAGTTTCTTAAATCCCATCGTAGCTAAAGTAGCATGTTAAATACTCTGTTTTGTATTTGATCTTATATGTGCTCTATGTGTGTGAATCACTATGTGCTTCCAGGCTTTCTCTTCCTCCGACAGGACACAGAGTCCATTACATTCGTAATATTACAGCTCTCTGAATAATTAAAATACTGAGATGTATACTTGATTTCATTTTCATGATGATAGGAGTTAAAGCATGTTATTAAAAATCAAAACATGGTGGTGCAGTGATTGTGCGCGACCTTCAATGAAATAATTTATTGCAGCAGTACTGTCTCTTTCAAACATACTAACCCCCAATTCCAGTCCTTACTTTTCTTTCTCCAAATACCCAATCACCACACAATCAGCTCTTTTAAAGACATTAAGCCATCTGTAGGCTTAGAATGCCGATTCTTCAAAACTTTTAAGGAACATTGAAATATCTTCGTAATACATGTTTCATTATTCTATCCTTTCAGTGTCACGCCAGTCCCAGCAAGCATACAGTGCGAAGCAGAAACAATCCGTGAACGGATGTTTAATTATTAACAATATAGATTATTTAAATGAAGTTAAAGTTTTATCTGTATAATATAATACACATATTTTGCTGCATTTCATCTTAAAAATGATATCATCATCATATGTAAATATGCGCTTTATAAAGTGGCTCAGATTGTGCAATATTATTACTGTAGTGCAAGTTTACAGTGAGGTGATTGTACTAATAAGTACAAGCAGTTCTAGAGGGAGCACTTGATGGACTGATTGAGTGCTTTATAGTTCTTGGGATGAAACTGTTTCTGAACCGTGAGATCCATACAGGAAAGGATTTGAAGCATTTGCTGTGTGAGATCAGTTCAATAGACAGCATGGCTGAGGCAGCATGTGCTTGAGGCTGTATACCGATAATTCTCTTTCCGATCAGCTGCACTGAGTGGTGCAGTGAGAGTAATATGGAAAAAGATGATCTGCTGTGGCAACCCCTAACAGGAGCAGCTGAAAGAAGAAAAAGAAGGTACAGTGAGAGTAACAACGCTAAAGCAGTATCTGGAGTAGTTTGGCCATTCCGTGGACCATTATATTGTTACAGGTTAATTACAATCAGATGCATTAAACTAATAAATAATATGTGATTAATTTCAGTGTATTTATAAAGCCACGTCAGGGATGTGGATCTAAAAAAGAAAGGGAAAAAACACTGGAACAGTAGCACTGCTTTGACACTGGGTGCTGCCAGTCTGCAAAACCGAGCGCAGAACTTGCGTACTACAGGGTATGAGCTACCATTGAAATGTGCGTGGCTTACGCCAAGTTTAGATTTTATACATCACAATTTGAACGAGGAAACGTTCTTATACAACATTTCTGTGCGTACGCGCCATTTACACATAAGGCCCCTGGTGTTCCAAACAAAGGGGGAGAGAAGAGATTTGATTTTGGACCAATATATTGAAGAAGGGAAGTAGAATGATGTACAATATTCATTTTAATAATGACCAAACAAGGTGAAAAGACAGGTGAGGTAAGACAAGGAGAAAGAGTCATGCTGTTTAGTATGTTACAGTACTTGGAAGCCACAATGTCCTGAACTGGGTTAGAAATGTCTATGTTAAGGTATTTAGATTAGTTTGTCAAACAAATTATTGCTGACAAAGGCAATTTAAGGGATGCAAAGCAGATTTGGACCAATTAATTTTATATCACAATGCAACTTCATAAGAACCAAACAAATTAAGGATGCAAGGGTGATCTGAGAGATATTACCAAGAAAGAGCAGGATAACATCAACATATAAAGAAATATCATGGGTGAGAATCCATTTTTGTGCATTAATATAAATATGAAAGCCAGGACATGGAGATCTTCTAATCTTTCAGTTTTCTCACCTTTCCTTTTAGTTTCCATCTTGGTGGTCCATCTGTTGCTAGCTTTCATGGGTGTCCTGATGCCTACCTTATTTGATCACCACATTGATAAAAACATCAGAGAGGATCAAATGCATATAGCATCCTACCAGTGACTTTGGCCTTATTTGGGATATGCAAAACAATGGTGGACAAAGGCAATTTAATTACTTTTTTGCACATTAGTAATAAATTTGCTGTCTTTTGTATACATATAGTCATTATGGTTTATTTAAAAAAAACGTACATTTTTACTTTTTTTTTTGGTCAATTTATTTTAAAGCTATTCAGACCAAAGTAACCAGAAGTGCTCAATATCGAATCGGTTGTGTTCCCAGATATAAACTGCAGCCTGACCAAGATAGACTTGAGAGAGCATGACTGGTCTTTGGGTTCAGAAAATATAGGTCTTCAGACTGACAAACTTTTCATTTTTTTAAAAACAGTTTAAAGTACATCTTAACATTGGTCAAAAAATACAAGTAGTCCGCAGCCGGTATTTCAAGGCCCTGTTTTGTATTTAAGAGTGGAAAGTGAGGCTTGCTTTTTTCGACCACTGTCAAGCTGTGCTTGAAGCTGTTGTGCTGTGAGGTGCCTATCTCGCAATCTGGTGAACCCTCAGAAACTTCTCTTCTTATTGGGTTGTGACTTTGGGTCTGCCAGATCTCTTCCAAATAGAGTTTCTGCCAGTTTCCAATTGCCTTTTGATTGTGTAGGACACCGTACTTCACTGACACTTTGATATTTTTACAGTTTCTCTAAATGAAAGGCCTTGCACTTCTAAGGATAACAATCCTCTGTCTTATTTCATTTGTTAATTGCTGTTTTCTTGCCATTATCACAGGAATATTGTTGTAATATAAGTGTTACTTCTGAGGGTGTACTAACACAGTCTGTTTCAACTCTGCTTTAAGACAGACAGAGGATTTTTAAGTAAGTAACAAACGTTAGGACACCTGTGCAAATTGTTTGCTTCAACTTCAAGGCTTAATTTACTTTAATTGAACATCTGTAGGTTGTAACCTATTATTTGTTCCCTGAAGAAGTCCCATTTGTAATATTCTGATATTTAATTTTTTCAGATTTTGATAACCTAAACTTTAAATTTAAACCTCTGTCAGTTTACTTCTTACCTTTTCACCAATTTTGGTCATTCATTTTATTTGAAATGATTAAATTTGAAGAAAAACTAGAAATATTGAGGTGTTCTAAAGCCTTTGACCTGTAGTGTAGATAGAGAGTTTTGAGTGTAGTGCATCTGCTATAAGGACTGATTTGGTATACCATAGAACGATTTGGATGAAACACAGCCAATTACCTGTTTTCAGGAAGACTGGCAGACTCTGACCCAGAAGATGACCAGTGCATGGGTCACAGAACCCTAGTCTAACAATGGCTCTACTAGCAAGACAACTTAAAAATCAATTGCATCTCCAAGATGTCATCAGTATTGGATGACAAAAGAGGAAGGTACATGTCTTCTGCCTGTCTCTGTTTTAAATTAATTCATGTGCATACATATAAGTAAATGTATATGCATATGAAGTTAGCATACCTGAACACATATAAGTTATCTGGGCTACCCATCTAAGACGGACGGGTTGAATTCTAAGAATTCAATATAGACTTCAGCATTAACGTTTGTAGTGTACCATGACAGACACATAGCAACCAGACTGAGACACAGACAGACACACACAGACGTATCCCTATATTAAGGTGGATAAAGTACATGCATGCACAGGGAGAAGGTATGAATTTCCACCGTGAAACTAAGTGCTTCTATAACATTTTAATCAATACATGATAATTTTTACAATTTAATACAAGCATATACTTAAATGAAGTTGTAACAATTGATTATTAAAAGCTTAAGGAAGAGGACTGCAGGTAACTAAAGGGTTAACTAAAAACGTGGCTTAAAGCTTGAGCACATGAGGGTTGCTTCATCTTAAGAGGAACCATCAAGGTAATTAATAAGGTTAACATGAAGTGTATGAGTAATAAGGACCCCCTTAAAAAACGAGAACAAACTAGTGAGAAAGCCCAAACAACCTTATTATGAAGCAGTGATGAGATCAATGGGAAGTCCTGTAGGATACCCCTATTAACAAAGCAGTGTTTAGAATAATGGAAAAATCATCATGTATACGAAGTTACTGGTGGCTGTAATCGATTGGCTAAGACGATAGAATTCTGGTCTCAGAATTAATCTGAATAAAAGTGTACTCTTTCCAGTGAATTCTCAAGCATATAATATTAGATTAGACACCCTACCTTTTATCATTGCAGAACAGTTTAAATACCTCGGGGTAAACATCACAAGTAAACATAAAGTTCTATATCAACAAAATTTCGTCGTCTGCATGGAAAAAATTAAACAAGACTTGCATAGATGGTCAACCCTTCATCTCACACTAGCTGGAAGAATTAACACTGTTAAGATGAATATTCTTCCTAAACTCCTTTTTTTATTTCAAAACATACCAATATACATTAATAAATCATTCTTTAAGCAATTAGATTCAACAATAACCTCATTTATTTGGAATTCAAAACATCCACGCATCAAAAGAGCGACCCTACAAAGACAAAAGGCAGAAGGCGGCATGGCTCTACCTAACTTCCAGTTTTATTACTGGGCAAATATACAGGCGATAAGAACCTGGACACAAATAGAAGAACATACACAGGCATGGACTGCAATAGAAGTAAAATCCTGCAGTACTTCTTTGTATTCCCTGCTATGCTCCAATAAACACACGTTATCGGCAATACACTAATAACCCAATTGTGCTCCACTCACTTAGAATCTGGAACCAATGTAGAAAGCATTTTAAGACGGAGAAGCTTCTATCTGTGGCACCCTTGCAAGAGAACCACCTCTTTCAACCTTCACAAACATATGCAGTTTTTAATATCTGGAAAAAATGAGGAATTAACTTGCTTAGAGATCTTTATATAGACAACGTCTTTGCATCTTATGAACAATTACTTTCCAAATTTAACATTCCAGCTACACATTTCTTTCACTATCTTCAAATCAGGAACTTTGTTAAACAGAACCTTCAAGATTTTCCTCATCTAGCACCCTCATCCACGCTGGAAAAAATATTGCTCAATTTTAAGGAATTAGACTCCATCTCTACAATATATAAAATCATTTTACAATCCCTTCCTTTCAAAGATCCAAGAGGACACTGGGAAAAAGATCTCTCAATTAATATATCAGAAAAGGAGTGGAAAGTAGCAATGCAGAGAATTCACTCGAGCTCCATATGCGCAAATCATACAATTATACAACTCAAAATTATATGTCGAGCACATCTGTCTCGACTAAAACTCTCCAAAATGTTTCCAGGGCATGATCCAACCTGCGAACGTTGCAACCAAGCCCAAGCCTCACTGGGTCACATGTTCTGGGCCTGCACCAAATTAACATCATTCTGGACAAAAATTTTTAATTACCTCTCAGACAGCCTTGGACTCACAATCCCTCCTAACCCATTAACAGCTGTGTTTGGGGTTCTTCCAGAGGGGCTTAAAGTGGAGAAGGACAAACAAACTGTGATTGCATTCACTACACTCTTGGCACGCAGACTCATTCTGATAAACTGGAAGAACCCAAACTCTCCTCTTTTAAGTCAGTGGGAAACCGATGTGTTATATTATTTGAAATTGGAAAAAATCAAATACTCAGTTAGAGGATCCGTACAGACTTTTTTCAAAACATGGCAGGATCTAATCAGTAATATTTTAAAATAAGTTTATAAAGCACAGAGAATTTATTAATTTAGGTATTTTTACAAGCCTTAAATTTTACTCTCTCTCTCAGGGGTGGGGATCGATCTGTTCTTAACATAATTCTTTTTTTTGTAAAAACTTGATTGCTATGTATTGATTGTAATAAAATTAATAAAAAAAAAAAAAAAGAATTCTGCATATTAAGAATCAGATTATGTGATGTATTAGATAAGGTAATAGTAATATGAAATTATTAAAGGGAATGAATGGTTTCTTGATTGCTCACTCCATGGGTTGAGACATTTGTGCATATCTATGTGCAAATAAAGAATTGTTCTGCATTTTCATCTGGTCTCCGTGAATGACTTATTTGAAAACAAAGGAAAGTTTTTTTTCCATAACACTGAAAATCATTTGAAAATTTGCATAGTGTGACAGGGTCTTTAATATACAGGAAATATTAAAAACCCTTTCACACTATACAAATTTTCAAATGCTTTTCAGGCACAGACTTCATTTACATATTCTTAGAGAGTTGGGGGGCAGACACAGTGCACTTCTGATACCTATGGTCGTGTAGATTGATATCCCTAGTGACTTAGTAAGACCGATCTGCTATTTTTCTCAAGTAAATCAAACAAGTCTGATTTTGTTTTAAGTCATTGGGTGGGCTTGTATGTGTGCAAGACAACAAATGAGTACTCACTCAGAAATAGAATGCAGGGAGTACAGCCATTAAGAATATGGAATATGTGTTTTGAATCTTGCAAACAGAAGAAAAGCTTGCCTGTCTTATGTCTCATGTTTGTAACACCATGACAAAATGAAAAAGGATAAAAAAACACAGATTGTAGGTGAAATAGCTGGCAATAATTTTTTCAGGCAGCAGATTAATTGGCTGTCAGAATGAAAAGAGTTCACGATACTCTAGAAATTTAAAACTGTGCTGGAAAGTTGGCACAGAGTCATGTAATTTGTCATCCCCTGCGATTCCTAGTCATGTAATCTAATATACTTAAGGCAACAAGATCAGAAAATGTAGCATTCAATTTTGACATCGCCCTCCATCTAGAAGTTGAACAATGTTCTGCCGGCTTAAGTGAGGAATTATGATGTTTACTGCAAATAGAAATACGCCCAAGGTGTTGCTTTTCAGAATGTTTTTCTCTCACAGATAACATGAACATGATCACCATACAGTAACTCAACATCAGAAAACCAAAGCAGAGAATGTGAGTGAATTGCAGCAGGGTAAGAAGTCATATAGCAAACCAGAAATAGCCTGCAGCTACAGCTGGAACTAATGGAGGCATCACTGTTAGTTTTAGGTTTCAAGGAGTCTAGTCAATCAGACATGAAGTTCTCTTCAGTAAATTTGAAAATGAGGAATTTAAATGGTTAGGAAAGGTTTTGAAAAACTTTATTCACTCCATTACATGATGTACAGGTTTTGCAAATGAATCCACCTTATGCATATTCAAAAGACCATTGCAGATAAATTGGTTATTCAACATCTAATTAGAAAAATCAACAATATATCAGAGCACAAGAACACGTCTGGGACCTTGCAATTTTAGGTAAATCATTTGATTATTGAATTAGACGTGCTCTGTTTCTCTGCAGAGTAAGCTCAATTTATAATGAGTTTGTGATGTTGGAATTTTGAGTTAGCTGAGATGAAATGCTGTATTTACTGTGCGTTGTAAATTTTCAGTAAATTAAGGGTGATGTAAGAGACATTTTCCTAGTTCTATAAAATTCATGAATATTTTACAAAATGATAATGCATAAAATATCGGAGGTTCCTATAACCCCCGTGAACAGAATTGTGTTGGTATTTTCCTTTCATTTTCTAACAGCTTTGAGTGAACAATGTTCTCCAGTTAGTGTCTAGCCTTGCCTTGTGTAAGGTATAGAGGTATACGGTTTTTCACCGTGATCATGCTTGTGCACGTGACCATGCCTGGGCACATGTCTATGTGCCAACCGGCCTACGGGCCTTTTGAGTGTGAAGTAACTCGTAAAATAGCACTTTTATTTAAGTGTTGAACCGTATGCTTAAGGCATACAGAAGAAGAAATTAAGAACCTTTAAGTACAGAAAGAATTAAAGAATGTTTAAGTATAGTAATAACTAAAGTTTCTCAAGAAAAGCTAAGTTTATAGAAGATACATTTTTTCTTTTTTTTTGCCTTTATTCTACGTGTGTAACTATTTTTCCTTTTATTCTTGTGTGGATTATTTGCCTTTAACTTACACTAAATATTTAAAAATGAATTTTTGGACTGTGAGGTTTCTTTGACACGCTGATCATATTAAGGGTTTAGGCTTTGATCTGTGATTAAATTTTAAATTGTTTAATTGCCATTACCTGAAGATGAATATCATGCTGAAGTTAATATATTGTAGGCCCAAGTCCACACAGACTTAAATGCAAGATGTTGTGTGTCTTAGTTTTTCTGGGTATGAATACAGTACATAACTGAAATATCTCATCATTAGTTACTCACTCTACTCTCTGTCTTTTCATATTATTCACATAGAATACAAGTGTTTGGATGCTGATATCCTCCATGATGTTTCATATTAACATAAACATTTCATTTTAGACCCAGTCCATGATTTGTGGATAAAATTAGGTGTTAGAACCACTAGATACCCATTTTGTTAACATCATGTAAAATTACATACACTATTCATATTTTTACTCCTGCAATGTGATGAATGACAACAGACTGGCATTGCCCAATTTGCTTTGTTTTGGCACACAAGTCTTTTGCTTAAGAGGGAGCTGCCAGATCTTCTTGACTTCAGCTAAAGTGTCAGCTCTCCTCACAAGGCCCCTCTTTGGAATTCAGTTTCTGGGTTTCATCTAATAAGAGTGATCAATCACAGGCAAGTGACGTCCGGAGATGGCATTAAACACTTGGCCAGTGAGCAAAGAAAGAGTCATAATTCAATGACTGGAAACCTTGATGGTCAAAACTTTTCACCAATTGTCAACCAAATGATTGGGCTTATGTGCACTCAAAAAGTCAACGGCAAAACATCTACTGTCACCTTTATAGTACTAGATCTGTGCTCCCTTTAGCCTCTCCATGCTCTCGGCCTAGCTGTAACTTCTGCTGAATAGCGGGACACATATCGCCTTGTAACAAAGGCATCAGTGATGACCTTTACTCTGAAGGGTAGCCTGGTTCTGGACTATAAGATTGGTGGTCTGTCTGTAATAAAGTTGGAAAAGGGTGCCATAAATTCAAAATCTAAAACAAAGCAAGGGGCACAAGCCAGAGAGACAATATATAAAGTAACACACTCGGCTTGCTGAGGAAGAAAGTCTACTGATCACCAACTACCAAGCAGATGGTAGTAAACAAGTACCACTGTGGGTGAAACCTCAAAGAAAACTGCAGCAAACACTGTAACAAAAGTGAACAAGGAGAAAAGCTCCTGAACAAAGAAAGAAAGCCAACCCAGAGAGCATTGCATACACTACGAGTCAACAGGAACCAAACCATCAAGTATACAAACAGTACTTTGATTTTGAGAACTTTGATTCTTAGATTCTGGAATAAAGTATATTTCCTGGGTAAACGTCTGCGGTGCACTGGCACCCTGCCTGGGGTTTGTTTCCTGCCTTGCACCCTGTGTTGGCTGGGATTGGCTCCAGCAGACCCCCGTGACCCTGTAGTTAGGATATAGTGAGTTGGATAATGGATGGGTGGGTAAATGTTTAGATAAGAATTAAGGATATAGAATTCAAATGTTATGTTCTTTTTTCTATAAGAGAAAAAATATCAAACTAATCTAGCATAGATTTATGTTTTGTGCTGCAAGACTAGCTGACTGATCCATGAGTCAAAGTTGGTGCAATGCAATTTATTAAAAAAAAAAGATTCACAAGCAAGGTGCATCATTTAAAATATTTGAATGTAGAAAATCTAACAGATACAAACAACATTATTCCTGCTGGTCTGGCTATTTGTGTTTCCTTTCTTTTGCAGGTTATTCTCCGAGCAGTCTGCATAGGGTTAAGGTCTGAATGCTGCCTTTAAAGAGGCTGTTTGTGTTTTCTGTGTGTTCTATATTCTCCTTGGTAACCATGGAGCACATTCTCATTGAATTCCACATAACAGCCGAATTAAAGCTTTCTTCCGCCCACTTAAACATGCAGATCTGTGTTCATGCCCTGTACGGTTCAGAATTCTATGCTTAGCTAATATAAAAATGTGAAATTCTTGATGGGTTTTATTTATGAAACATTTAAAAAATGTCAAAAAAAAACCCAATAATTCGGCCATTTTTATTCATGTATTACTCATTCTACTTAGAGTATCTCACCAAGTAACTAATTTCAGGTTGTCACTTTTAGACAAGTCATTATGAACAGCTTTATAATAAACTGGATTTCTTATAAAATGGAACCTTTTTATTGGATTAAACTAACACAAATGTAATAACTGTGTGCAAATATTTTTTTATTTTTGTTTTGTACAGAGTACAATTCTCATCTGCCCATTACCTGAATTCATTTATAAGGTTCAAGGTAGTGGGGAGTCTGAGCTTACTGCTACCAAGTAAATTTAGTTGTGGCAACAAATCTAATGCGCATGTGTTTCAGATGAAAACAGAAGTCTAATTACATGAATAAAATTCACACAAACATGCAAACCTTTCAGACAAGGGATGAGATCAAAAGTAATGCCTGTATTTCTTGAGTTGTGAGACAGTATCAGTAACTCCAGTACAATTGACTGAAAAAAACTAAATTTGTTTATCTTTACCTGTATTTTCAAAAACATCTTTTTCATTTCAAAGCATCTCTTTAATGGGTAACAAAGGCATCTAAGAGAGAAACAAGAGGATTTAGAGAAAAACACTGCAAATGGCCTGCAAACTCTAAACAGTCAGCAGAATTTGAGCCCAGAGTGCTGGATTAGTGACCCACTCAGAAATCATGATAATATTTATGTTGGTGTTCAATGGTGTCCTTCTGAGGAAGGGTTGTCGTCGAGTGGGACCTGTCTTTATGCCTCACGGTCTTCTGTCACCCGCACCACTTTGATGATACCTAACCCAGTTCAGTCAGAAATATGCTATCTTCTTCTCTATTGTCTCTGCTGTGCTTGCCTTCTGTGCATTCCTGAATGATGTCTTCTTCAATACAGCTAACTTTCCTTGTAATTTCCCCAAAGTAACCAAGTTTTCACTTTCTTACTTTATGAAGTATTGGGGGGCTGTGCCCCCTGCTCACTTTGCTCGGCAACCCCCGGGTGGGCGCTACACGTTAACCACTTTGCGGCTCTTTCGCTCATGTATGGGGAAGTGGATGTACAGTATAATTTAAACACTGTTATTTACATGGGAATTGTTACATATGCATAATAGATCTATTTTACATTACAGCGAGTAATTAATCACAGTAAAAAATATTAAAACATAATAAATTGAAAGAAAATTGTTTCATGTTGCATTAGAGGTATTCATTGTGTTATACGTTTTTGTTCTGTTTGGCTTTGAAATTAACATGCAAATACTTTTTAAACTTACACTTTTACTGTAAAACTTCAGTAAAAATAAGATTTGGAATTAACTTTTCGTCAATATCGCTTTGAATTTTGATTTTGTGTTTGGAGTTGGGCGCAAGTGGTAGCGCTGCTGCTTCGCAGTTTGCTTCCCTGGTCCTCCCTGCATGGAGTTTGCACGTTCTCCCCGTGTCTACATGGGTTTCATCTGGGTGCTCCGGTTTCCTCCCACAGTCCAAAGACATGCAGGTTAGGTGCATTGGTGATCCTAAATTGTCACTAGTGTGTGTGCCCTGTGGTGGGCTGGTGCCCTGCCCAGGGTTTATTTCCTGCCTTGCACCCAGTGTTGGCTAGGATTGGCTCCAGCAGACCCCCATGACCCTGTAGTTAGGATACAGCGGGTTGGATAATGCATGGATGGATGGATGTTTGGAGTTACATCGTGACAACGCAATGTATAAATGCCCGTGAGTTTATATCGTTTCTTTCTCTCTAATAAATAAACTGACTTTTTCGAATGTTTGTCCCTGTGATTTGTTAATTGTAATATCAAAATCTGTTCTAACGGGGAACTGTAAACATTTTAATATGAATGGCATATCAATATCTCCTTTGGTGTCTAATGTTTTCCACGGAAGATGTACTACGTTACCTTTCATGTCACCTGTTCAAAATTTAAATGTCAGAATTGTTCTACCAATTTTGAATACAACTAATCTTGTCCTATTGTATAACCCATCACCCATACATAAATTACACAATAAATTACAATATATCTTTCTTTCAACAGTAATTCGGCCGTTGGAAGACCGGACGGTGTTAATGGTTGTAGATATTCTATAGGATATTGTAAGTTGATATGTTCATCTATCACACAATCAACACCAACCATAGTCTATACGTATATGTATTTAACCAATTTGCCATGTAACCGTTTAACAATTTTCATTTCTTGGTGCTAGGGTTGCCCATGTTCTCATTTCTTCTGTTGATAACCCTTCGGGATGAAATTCTTCTTTAAGATTTGGACATAACAAGTCTTCTTTTATTGGGAACTTAAAGTGAGAAAAACGTAAAAATTTGTAATAGCTGAGAGCACAGGAACTGTGTCTGACAAAAGCATTCACACGAATGAGAGGTGAGAGGACCGTGGGGATGGTCCATTAACCGTAAATGGTTGAGAGGAGGGCAGAACATGAAAAAAATCTCTTAGCAATAGTCTTGTCTTGCAGGACTTGAAAAAATCTCTAGGCAATTGTCTCGTCTCGTCTAAAGATTTTTTTTTATAGTAGAGAGATTTGTTTGGTTTCATTTAGCTGCCTGAGTACCCATTTATTAGTATGGCCTTCTTTCCATGACACTTGGAGCATCAATCTACAGCACCACATTGTGAAAGCTTCACATGTATATTCTTTGTGTCTTCCTGCTTGAGGGTCCCTCATTTGCATCCATGTGTTGCAGTTGGCCAGGTGAGTGCTTTACACAGCCTGACTTTTGAACTGTTAGATATATATATTTAATATATCTAATAGATATATATCTTCTCAAGACTGGATTCAGTGATGTCGTCATTGACCGACCCATTGGTTTGCACCTTTTTATTTCCTGACTACATCCTTCTGCCTCACAAAAGATGGATCTCAAATAGATGAAGCCTGCAACTTGTTCCACTGTCTGCCCATCAATCTTGATTTCATGTTTATTTGGCTTCTTTGCACATACCATTGTATTAGACTTTTTATAATTAATTTATAGACCTATGCGTCTACTGGCCTCATTAACACCATTAACCAAGTCGTGTAGCTGTTCTTTAGTTGATCCAATTAAAATGACATCATCTGCATAATGTAAATATTATTCCTTACTCTCCAACTCGGAATCCTTTTCCATATCTGTCCAGTGTTTGGTACATTTTCAGCATATATGTTAAAACAGATATGGCAAAATTATGCAATCTTGACTTACTCCCCTGTGTATTTTGAACCAATCTTCTGTTCCAATTCTGATGCATGACTGCTGCTTCTTGTACAGTTTGCTAATCAAATTTTGCTGGAAATCCCATATTGCACATAATGATCCATATCCGATCATGTTGAAGAGAGTCAAAGTCCTTTGTATAATCAGTTAAGCAAAAGTACAATGTTTGGTTGAATTCTCTTGCTTTCTCAGTTATCTCAGTGGTTGACTATATGGCCTCTTTCTGCCCTGAAACTTGCTTTTTCCTGAAACCTTAGATGATAGAAGGAAGTATTATAATATCCCAGTAAAAAAAGAAGAGTTTTTTGGTGTCCAGAAGCTGATGTTTATAGGCTTCTATTTTTAGAGATGTAACTTTCTTATATTTTATTAATATTATGAATCAAACAACAATGAATGAGATAATTACATGATTTTTAAGAAAAAGAAAATCATTCATTTCTTATTTTTCTAAACCATCCGTCATTCAATTTTCCATACCAGCTAATTTCAATTAAGAATTCAAGAGAATTTGAGATGAATGTTTATAAATAAATAATTTACACATATACTCTTGTGAAAGCCATATCTCATCATTGGTAACTTTTGGATCTTTTATTAAAGCTTGAGTCTTAAATCAATCAATTGCAAGGTCACATTGAAAGCTGTAACACGTGTCACAGAGACTGGATTGTACTTATTTAGAAAAAAATGCCTGTGCTCACAATGAGAATAAAGTGTTTCTAGATCCACCATGCATGAAGATTATAAGCCTACGCATCTGTTCTTGTTGAAGGATAAGGTGTATAACTGTAGCTGGCAGAATGCAAACAAAAATATGGGGACATACTGTATGATCTTTGATCTTCTGTTGGTTACAATTATTGTCCACAAATGCATGGAAGAATTATTTTCTACTAGCAGTTATAGCTGCACAAGTCTCATCTTCAATTTAGAAAAATGGGACATTCTAGTGTACTAAGTGTTTCTCTTTGAAGCTTAATAGACATCTCGAGCTTCAGAGTTATATTTACAAGTTAACTGACGAAAAGATATTGAGATGAGAGACAGGCAAGTTATATGAAATTTTATTCAGAGGGAGGACTAACATGATGTGAACTTGAAACTAATGCTGGAGCTTTTTCTTATTGTATTTATATTACATCTCATGGGTGAAATAGGCATCCTGAGGATAATAAAAAGGTAAAAGTCCTCCTTACATAGGGCTCACACTGGTGAGAGGAGATCAACTGTAGAAGTCAGTCTAGAAAGAGGGAGACCTTTAAAGGTCTCTTGCCCCAGGAAGAAAACTTCACATACCAGAAATTGAGCATTATGGCTTCAACATGTGGTTAATGTGCAAGATTTGCAAGATGCTAACCTTACTCTATTCTCACTCAGTTTGCAAAGGATTGTTCCTTGCAGTGTGGTAGGGCGGCTCCTGCAGATGATTTGAGAGTGTACTTATCAAAGATCCAGTAGTGGCTTAAAGTTGCTGGAGACAGCAATCTAACGCTTGGGCCTTACTGCATAGAGTCTTGTTCACCAGACAGCCATAGTCTGAACTTCCTTTTCAAGAAGGTTGCTTCTGAACTTCCAGCAAATTTGTTTCTTATCACTTGTTCCATGTATCAGTTGCCTGTTGGGATGATTTTCAAATTGTGATGGCACATGTAAAGTCACAGAAAATGTGTTTGTGATCACAAACATCTGCAGGCACACTTTAACATTTTGTGTTAATTTAAATTTTATCAACTTGGTTCATCCCTGTCATAAAATGTGTACCTTTTGCTCAGCACATAAGAACATGAAGATCTTGAAATGCTGTGAACAAGTCCACTAATTCCATTTATAACTGCGCAAATTTGTATTCCAGCTTGTGAAATTTTGTGTTTTACCCATTTCATTTAATTTTCAGCACTTTCATGGTCCCAATTTTTTTTTTTGCCCTTTATGTCCTAAAGAATTAATGATACCTGGAATGTGATGATTTTGGAATAAAATTAATTTTACCTTAATTAATGTTACTCCTTAACAGTGTCACTTTTTTCCGGATCTATGTCTTGATTCTGGGATTCTTTATCTCCTGATTTATTTTTATATTTATTAATTTAGTATTTCTGTATTGGTATTATTTTTTCATCATCATAGTGACATTTTGAATGCATGTTATAGCAGCCATTAACATGTCATTAATCACAAAGGCACCTGTAGTTGGTCAAGTGGTCACCAGGATGTCACAATCATCGCAATAGTATCCAGACCCAAAGGTCAGATTCATTGGATCTCCAAAATGCAAGCCATGAAATAATTTGTTTTATTTTTGAAAATAGAAATAAACATTTTGTGAATTTTTAGGCTATAAAAAAAGTGAAAGGCTGGTGTTTTGCATTACATGGTATCAGATTAGGGATATGATAATACTTAAAATTTGCAAGTTTGCTGGTATACAATGAAAAGTTCTATCATGATAAGCAAAAGAAAATATCCAAGCAATGCTCAAAAATACTCTAGTAAGCAATTTGAACAACAAACCATTGCAAAATTACCAAAAGATAACATCTGTGTTCAAATCTTCATAGGAGGAGGATACTGGTGAAATGCTACAAATGTAATCAATGGAACAGACTAGGTCCGGTTAATGAAGAATCATGGAAAGCTCAACAGAGTAGACTACTTCTCCTCGTCTTCCCTGCCAACCTGTTTTCATTACAGATGACCACAAGCCTATTAATAAAGATGTGCTGAGTAACCTGCCACACCCAGACTCAGGTAGAAATAACAATATGGAGAATTTTAAAAGAAATAAGATAATATGGAGTCTCAAAATATTTCACTATTAATATGTTAATGCTACAGTAATTTTTCAATGCATTGTAAAAAATTGCTCATGCCCTGCACGTATTTCATTTTATTTTTAGTTTTTGCCTCAAAGAGGCAGGCGGGATTGAAATAAATACATTTTTTTGATGTGGACATCCAACCTCCACTATTTCATGGGAAGTCCATGAATTTTATGCTATACCTGTGATCATGGCATGCGACATCATAAGATGATTGGTACGGTGTCTATAAAAAATATTCAACCCCTTGCAAATTTTCATGTTTCATTGTTACGCAGCATTGAATCACAATGGTTTCATTTTGTTTTTCTTGACACTGATCAACATGTCAATGTGAAAACAGATCTCTGTAAAGTGATCTAAATTAATTACAAACAAAAAACACAAAATAATTGATTGCATAAATATTTGTCCCTTCAAGTCAGTATTTAGTAGGTTCAGCTTTGGCAGCCAAGACACCCTTGAGTCTGTGTGAACAGGTCACTGTCAGCTTGGATACTGCAATTTTCCCCATTCTTGTTTGCAAAACTGCTCAAGCTCTGTCATGTTGCATAGAGATTGTGAGTGGACAGCTTTTTTCAAGTCTAATCATAAATTCTCGATTGGATTGAAATCTGTGTCCATATTTATCAAGCATCTCAAAGTGGGAAAACAATCCAAATAGCTCAAAAATTTCAGAGAGATGTAAATGTGTTCCTACTCTTGGGAGTAAAAGCATTTTTACCAGTTTTCATAATTTAGATAACTACTCTGAACTTCACCAGGATTTACGAGCTGCTTACGTGATGTCATTCAGGCAGAGATCGGCATGCACATTCTGGGAAAGGCAGAATGTTTTGGAAAGACTAGACAACAATGAACAAGTAAAAAGATAACAATTTGACAAAGATATAATGAAACTTGTAACAAATCTTGCACATCATGTGATGCCTCTGTCTATACAAAGAATCTATGTGCTGTTTTCCAAAATGAAAGTGTTGGTACTGTAATGTTTTGTGACCATGGGCAAGAGGTAGATGGCGTCTTAACCCACTTCTATTAGCAGATGAGAACTGCACAGAATTTATATCCAAACAAATCAGTTTCTTCCTAAAACAAACACATCCTCAGAGGTCTCTGCAGGAATACTCTGGGAAACTGTAAAGGCCATCTTAAGAGGACAGATTATTTCATATCTTTCCCACATAAATAAATTAGAAACCAATAAGGTATCAGAGCTAACCAGTGAAATTACTAGAATAGATAAAGAACATGCCAGGTGTCCAAGTGAGGCACTTCATAGGAAAAGGCAGGCTCTGCATTCAGAGCTCAACCTCTTAACAACCAAATAAACTGAACAACTCATTTTTAAATCAAGACATCATTACTATGGACAAGGAGAGAAAGCTAATAAGCTCTTAGTTCAACAAATCCACAAGCAAGAAGTTCGTAATGCAATCCCAACAATCACCAACACGCACGGAGATAAAATCATTGACCATAAAAATATAATGCACACATTCAGAGACTACTATAAATCCTTATATTCTACTGAGTTTAAAGAAGACAACACACAATCTAATGCATTTCTAGATACATTGCAGATACCACAAATAGATACTTTTAGTGCAGAGGAACTGGATAAACCTTTGGCACTGTCAGAATTACTAGATGCTATAAAGTCACTTCAAAGCGGGAAAGCAGCAAGCCCTGATGGCTACCCTGTAGAATTTTATAAGAAATTCTCCACTCAGCTAGCTCCCCTCTTATTAGCAATATTTACAGAAACTACAGACAATCAAATTCTACCTCAAACATTTCGCCGAGCATTAATCACCATCTTTCCTAAACAAAATAAGAACTTATCACAATATGCATCATACAGACCAGTTTCACTTCTGAATAATGATATTAAGATACTCTCCAAAGTCCTAACTAGAAAAATGGAGAAAGTGCTGCCTTCAGTAATATCACAAGATCAAACTGGATTTATTAACACTAGAATTACTAGAGCCTACAAAAAAACTTGTAGATCTGGCCCACCTTAAATCCGTTCGCACCTCTCCGTCTTTTGTCTTGTAAATGTGCCAATAAAGACAAGCAGCAAGCAGCCTACTTCTCCATCCCCCCACCACCTTAGAACGTGCACAAAGTTTTCCCAGCTCATGCCTTGATTGATTATTTGGGAGTTAAATGCTGGAGTTTTAGAGTGGAAATAATAGATTGTTATTTGGAACACATACATTTCATGTGTGTTCCATTTCTACAATAATCTGTGTAAACACATTTTTAAAACAGAAACGTTTTTAATATTTTAGTAGTAAATGACAAAATGTAGGCATTAACTACAGTATATAATGTATGAAGCCTGAAGTCCAAAGATCAAATAAACACTTTCAAAAAAGGTTCAAGGATGATATGACAGCTTCCATGGCGTAGCGGTAATATTTGCTGACTTGTAATCAAGAGTCCCCAGTTTGATCCCAACTACCTCCTATATTTGCCATTTTTAGTAGTGAGCTGCTCTTATTGTTAATATTATACAGTACACACATACATTTGGTTTGCGTCTGTAACAGGTGGTGTACATTTATAGGATTTGTAAAAGTTACCTTTTTTTTTCACTTTTATTCTCTCAGTCACAATCACGATACATACTACCACCACAGGGATCTGACGTTGTTAGTTTTTATTTGAAACTGGGAATAACTGTAGATGTGAGTGGTGTTTTGAGGCAATGGAACTGGACATTCTTTCACCAGGAGGGATAAAAGCTGACACACAAATGCTGGCAAATATGCCTTCTTTGTATCTCACCGTCACTTGATTTTTTTTATTCACTTTTATTTTATAGTGTTCCTGCTAATGCTGAATTAGTATGTGCCTTATTGTGTTTGATGTCAAAAAAAAAAAACAGAGACATAGTATTTGGAATTATTCATTTTATGACCTGTATAGTACATTTTGGAAAACATTGTGGCACGGATGCAACATTATTCATATTTATTCATATTCATTCGCATAACAGCTTGCACTTGAAATCAGTGACCATGTGTTTTTTTTTTTCCCCCCGATCTTGCCAGTCCACACATGTTGCTGTATGCTGTTTCTTATGTACTCCTGGACATGCAGAGGAAAGAATAGTACAGAGGGGTCAGTTCAGCGCTATATGCAATCATCAAATTCAAATTTTTACAGTTCACACACACGCAAGGACCGTCCTTCCTACATTTACGAAGTGTGTACCTGTTGCAATGTACACACTTCTCTCTATGCTTTGGTTCCTGTTACATTGAAAGGGAACTTGATGCTGACTCAGTTAACTTTCCTGGGGACAGCGACTGTCTTGGAACAGAAGTGGCAAAAGAAACTGGTAACTGCACAGCTGCAACAACAGTCGATGTGTCTGAGAAACTGGAGCGAGATTGGAGGAAGTAAGAAGATGTAAAAAAAAAAATTAAGTGTCTTATTCTTGAACGGCCGTATAATTCGGGGTCTGATTTTATGATCGATTTTTCTGGTTTTATGATAAATTTTTTGGGCTTCAAGACCCCGACTTATACGGTATCAAGTTTTCCTCCAGAATTTTTCTGCATTTTGTTAAATTCATTCTACCCTTTTCCCTCATAAGCCCTCCAAGGCCTGCTGCAGAAAAGCATCCTCGCAGCATGATGCCACCATCACATGCTGTGGTGATGGTGTACTTACACAAGTCATGGCTCTTAGTCTGATGGCCCATGTGACATTTAGCAAACTCTAGTTGAGATTTCGTGTTTGTGTGTGTTTTTAATTTTCTCTTTGCCACACTCTCAAAATAATACAATCATTAAAACATAAAGTTGTTGTATGCAAAGTCTGTTCAATACGATCTGCTGCAGTTTGTAACTTCTTCAGAATTAACACTGGTTTCTTGGTGGCTTCACTCATTAGTTTTCTACTTGCAGTTATTTTGGACAGCCTGCTGTAGGCCGATTTCCAGCTGTACCAAACTGTTTCCATCCATCCATCCATCCATTTTCTAACCCGCTGAATCCGAATCCATTTCTAAATAATGTATTTAACTGGGCTCAGTGACTTGCATATTTTCTAGTCTCCATCACCTACTTGTGCATTTCAATAACCTTTTTATGGAGTTGCTTGGCATGTTCTTTTGTCTTCCTTGTGTTGGTTAGGGCATGGTAATGACTCACACAAGTCAGATCATCCAGATAAGCTGCAGTTATTCAACAATCAATTGAAACCACTTGACTAAAGACGGGTGGTTTCCACTGAAATAATTATCTGATTTCTAGAGCTAATTGGCTGCCCCAGTAATGATTTAGGTGTGCCATATTTAAGGGAGGTGAATACTTATGAGATCAATTAGATTGTGAGAGAGAGCTATTGCAGAGTTCTATTTTCACTTTAACATTAGTCTTTTTCTGTTGATAAGTTTCAAATTGTCAAAAAGCCAAATGAATTCCACTGTAATTAATATTGTAAAACACTAAAATTTGAAAACTACCAAAAGGTTAAACAAATTTTATTGGCATATCATTTAAGATGGTGGTTATGGTTTTTAGTGTAATTTCACTTACGTAATATCTTTTTCTGGTTTAAAAACCTCTAGCTTTGCCTTTTGACTACATTTTTGACATGTTAATATGTTTTGTTCTTTCTTGTACTTTGTTTACTGATTTTAGCTTTCAGTATACTGATCTCCTTTCAGTATTTTTCACCTCCTGGTCATATTTTTCCATTTACGAACCTCTGTGCATGTTAACAAAATGTAATACAATCTACATACTGTAAACAAGAAAATATATTACTGAACAATTCTCCATATTTCTGTTCTGTAAGACACAATCATTAGGTTTTTGTTCTTCATACACATTTTAAAGTGCTATTGATATCAATTAGCAATTTTGCTTTTTCACCATATATGGCAATATATGCAGATAAGGATTATTAAAAGTTCACAAAGATAGTCCCCTGTCTAGTTCCTTTCTGCTCCCCAACATGGTATAAGGTAGGCATGTCGATGAAGTGATGGATATGGCAATTTCCATGCATTAGCATTTGACATGCTGAATGCCATTCACTGTCAGATTTTTGACATGTGTAGGGGGAAACTGTCACTCATCTTTTGTTTTGTTTTGTTATTGCAATAAAAAAAAAATTTTCTGAAGACATGCAACATGGGGAAGAACTCGAAGAATAGGAATTACCTTTTTTTATTGTGGGGGACCTTGTGCCTTTGATTAAGTCCTGTAGGAATATCAGGTTGAACGAGTATGGGTCTTTTGTTTGTTTGTTGCTGTTTTGTGCATTTGTTTGCCTCGGTATTCCTTGGGGCATAGTGATCCCCCCTGGCCTTGACTCTGTTTTTGAACAGAGATTATTGGCTTTGTAAACCCAATCTTTGGTGGATTCAACCATGTAAAGTCCAAACCTGGAATATTTAAACTTGTTAGTACTCTCTTACTATTTGCAGAATGTTTACACAATTTTTCTTTTTTTCTGAATTTAAAGACACATGCCTTTAATTTGTGCACATTTTATCTCATTATAACGCTTACATTTTTGATGTAACAGAAATTTTGTTAATTTCAGTACTTCCCACCCCATAAAATTACAAATATAAATCATCAATGTGACATAGTGAAAAAACATATTTAATTGAACTTTAATATGTAGTTAATTCAGGTGATCTATAAGAAAAGAGTACAACTGCTGCTGCTTGCCTGTCCCTCCTTTCCCAGGAGCACCAGTACCTTCTCCAGCTACAGAGCATAGCCCCCGGCTCTGATCCCCAGCCTTTACTGACAATTCTTATCCCAAATTTATAGATTTGACTTGACATGACTTCTCTTACCTGCATTGCTCTAAAATGCCAGAGGCTCTTCACCTTGCAGGCTTGCTGTAAATATGGGTAAAGCATAACCTTGTTAACAGTAGCTGCCAGAGCCCTGGTACACTTGTGCTAAAGGATTACATGTTAAAGGCTCCCCATTGCGTAATATTTTTCAGTGTGACACCAATAAGTCAAAAGACTATTAATCTTATTTTATACCATAAGAATGTGACATTATTATTATTAGCCTACTTAACGTTACTTAGCTTTCTTGAAGCTGCATATAATTAAAAGGATCCAACTACAGACAGATGTCCTCAAGCTGCTGCTTAGCTGCTTCTTCAGGTTGGGCACTTGGGATGTTCTTCTGCTTGACAGGGCTAAGTTGATGTGTTTCAGACATTCCATGGCAAACATAAACAGCTGGGATATTTGCAGACTGTACCTTTTAAAATCTCATTTTCATTAATGATGTACTGGTACTGGATGTAATTTTACTTGTTACCTGTGCCTTTGTCATCCTACTATTCATCCAAGAAAAAAAAAGAGAAAGTACAGTATTAAGTCCAAATATTGACACCAGGGGCATCTCATGAATAAAACTTTACTCATATTTCATACTAAAAGTCTGGTTATGGTTGAATGGCAAAAATGGCATATGGCCAAAAAAATTTCATTTATAAAACTGTACGTTCACACTTGCTCCAAGTTCCTATATACATCTCAAATCAACTGAAAACTATGTGGATATTTAACATTAAGCATATGCATTAGATAGATAGATAGATAGATAGATAGATAGATAGATAGATTGATTAGAACTGTATTTGTATCCAGGGTGCGACCTGGTTCCCCCTTAGCTTTATGATTCAGAGGGGGTGTTATTACCCATGCTGTAGGTGAGGGTCACCGTTAGAGACATTGCCCCACACGACATAATATGGGGTTCGAACTGCACGTTTTTTAACAGCAACCACTGTGTACCAATTCTAAATGTTTTTATTCCTTTTTCGGAGAGTGCTCGCCTCTGCACTGTGCTTTCACCCTTGCAGGGCTAGAGCCTGATTCCCTACAGAATTAGTTGAGAGAACAGAATTATAACAGGCATCCCCGATGAGACAGAGAAAAATACATTACCCAGATGAGACAATATATAAATATACATTTACACATTATACAATATATATATATATATATTTCTCTATTAAAAAAATTCTTGCGACGAGACGTGATCTTCAGAAGAGAGACAGTGAAACACTTTAGAGAGGCAGAGACACTTTCACTTCACGCGACACGGTCAAGTCACGTCATACTGACATCCATTTGTAGCATGTTCCCATGAGACGGTGACCTACGCAAGGAAAGTAATAATCAGCCCGGAACAAGTGGAATTGAGAACCTTGCAAGTCCAAACAGGGTCAAAAATAACTTCATAAAGACATTCAAAAATGGCACCATAACATGCAGAGCAGGTTACAGATTATGAAAGCAGTAGAATTCGAAAGACTCAAAAAAAACCTTGGTGCGATACACACGCAAAGCAAGTTCAAAAATATGACAGTACTAAAATTCAAAAGTGTCACACAAAAGAGACTACAGATCGCATTCGCGCAAACAAATGGAAATTATTACTAGGTGGAATAACGGAACAGCAAAAAGAGATCTAATATATAGACACAGATGATATGGTGGAAGTATGTACATATTCTAAGGCTTTAATGAACATTTTTAGAAGGTTTTTAGAACCCTGAATACAATGAGGACTGACTGAGGTCATTTATGTTAATTAGTATGCCTAGAGGGGGCTGGGCGGTCTCATGGCCTTGGAACCCCTGCAGATTTTATTTTTTTTCTCCGTCTGGAGTTTTTTTTTTTTTCCTTGGCCATCGGACCTTACTTTTATTCTGTTAATTAGTGTACCCTAATCAAACTTTAAAGCAGATGCTACGAAAAGTAGTTAAGGATGGAAGAAACTGGGATCAGTTACTCCCCCTCGTATTGTTTGCCTATTGGGAAGTCCCACAGGCCTCTACCAGTTTTTCTCCATTTGAATTATTGTATGAAAGGCAACCCTGTGGGCTATTGGATATGTTAAAAGAAGGTTGGGAAGAGGAAGTCCTTCCCTACATCAAATATACTTGAATATAGCGCACAATTACGCGATACATTGGAAAAAATTAGACCAATACTAAAAGAAAATTTGGAAAAAGCTCAAGCAGTGCAGTCTCGTTATTATAACAGAAACACCACCATTCCGGAATTTGTCCCAGGTGATCGTGTAATGGTGCTTGTTCCTAGTTCACACTCCAAATTATTGGCGCATTGGCAAGGCCCTTACAAAATTAAGGAAAGAAAAGGACTCAGAGATTATTTGGTAAAACAACCAAATCTCAACCGAGTGAG
Organism: Polypterus senegalus; assembly: GCF_016835505.1. Classification (NCBI taxonomy): domain Eukaryota; kingdom Metazoa; phylum Chordata; class Cladistia; order Polypteriformes; family Polypteridae; genus Polypterus; species Polypterus senegalus. The sequence goes on from NC_053160.1 coordinate 81,438,786, forward strand.
TGAGTATATCATATTAATTTGCTGAAGCTGTAGAATGACGGTGAAATTGATCCCTCCTCCGGCCAGCCTCGTTCCCTTTTCATATCAAAGCCTCGCCTTAATTTCAGACCTGATTTAACCCCGGAACAACAACAGGACCTAGAGATGGCTATCGTGTCAGAACCTGAAGTAGTGAACGAGCTGCCAGGACGGACTGCACTGATTGAACATGACATCATCACTGACCCAGGGGTAATTGTCAGAGAAAGACCCTATAGGCTCCTTCAGGCAAAGAAGGAGGAAGTAGAGTTGGAAATTAGATGAATGCTGGAATTAGGGGTTATTGAAGAAAGTTATAGTCCCTGGTCTAGTCCAATTGTCTTAGTTTCTAAGCCTGATGGGTCGTGGAGGTTTTGCAATGACTTCTGACAACTTAATTAGGTCTCTAAATTTGATGCATATCCCATGCTGCGAGTGGATGATCTACTCGATAGGCTTGGTAACGCTCACTTCCTAACTACGCTTGATATGACTAAAGGGTATTGGCAAATTCCTTCAATGGCCTCCGCTAAAGAAAAAATTGCTTTTAGCACTCCAAGTGGACATTGGCAGTACACTGTTCTCCCTTTTGGCTTGCACGGAGCACCAGCAACCTTCCAGCGTCTGGTAGATACACTGCTATGGCCCCACAATTCATTTAGTGCTGCCTGTCTAGATGATGTAGTCATTTATTTCGGCACATGGGAGGAACATGTATTGCAGGTCAAAACTGTGCTCTCCACACTAGCACGAGCCAGACTTCGCATTAATCCTAAGAAATGTTTCTTTGGATTAAGAGAAGCCAAATATTTGGGCTATCTCGTGGGTGGGGGCACTGTGAAACTACAATGCTCCAAAACTAATGCCATCATAAATTGGCCCCATCCGGTGACTAAGAGGCAAGTTCAAGCATTTCTGGGCTTAGCGGGGCTACTATAGCCGTTTTGTACCTCGTTTCTCTGAAATTGCTTGACCCTTATCTAATCTGATAAAGAAATGAGCACCCTTAAAAGTGGTATGGGATGATAAGGCTGATACTGCATTCAGTGACTTAAAATTGGCCCTTATGTCAGCACCTGTTTTAAAATCTCCTGATTTTTCTTTTCCTTTCATACTCCAGACCTATGCTTCAGACACAGGATTAGGTGCAGTGTTGAGCCAATGCATCGAGGGTGCTGAACACCCCATTATGTACCTCAGCCGGAAACTGCTGGACCAAGAGACCAGGTATGCTGCAGTAGAGCAAGAAACCTTGGTGATCAAATGGGCTATCACGCAGTTAAGGTACTACCTATTGGGGCAGGAATTTACACTGGTGATGGATCATGCTGCCCTACAGTGGATGTCTCTTCACCGGGAGTCTAATCCCTGCGTCACTAGGTGATTTTTGGACTTTCAACTTTATCGTTTTAGTGTTATTTATCGTAAAGGTTCTTTGCAGGCCAACGCCGATGCTCTCTCCCGTGCACAAGACCTCTCGGTGCAGGTCGTCCGACCAGATGGGTCTGGGCTGAGGGGGGTCATGTCGCACACGTGCGTTTAGGAGGCAGTCAAAAAGCCTAAAGGTGAGTGAAACATTGCGAGACAAGGGGTTGTCATGTGGTACTTACCCAAATCTCTTACTCTCCCACCAGGAAAACAGAAGAAAAATAAGACCCTCCAATTCCGGATTCCAAAATGGCCACCAAGACAGCATTTCCAGCACCACCCATGATGTCACTTCCGGCCACATCTGATGACGTCACCTCCGGCTCCTGTTTTTGACATCAGTTCCTGCCAACCACTTCCTGCCAACAACTTCCTGTCCTCATTTTCAGTACTGTATATAAATGCCATTTTGTTTCATGTCATTTGTCAAATGTTACTATTACAAGTACTTTTGATCACTTCAAACATTTTCTTGCTTTATTTTGTCTGTTGGACAATATACGGGGACTGTCCCCAAAACTTATTTCTGTGGAGCTTCTTTTTTTTCCTTTTATTTACAAAATATTTCCACAGCATCTACAATAATTTTTTTCACGTTAGCATCATTCAATGCACAAAACGTTGATTTACACAATAATGGACTATACGCTATGAGAATCTGTGTTCCCGCAACAATTACAGCTACGACAAGTTTAATTTAGAAAAAAACACGATTTGGTCAGGTGTATCTTTATGATCACGGAGAAGCTAAGCAACATAGAACCAAAAGAGTTAAACGATCCGTCATAGAAATTATACAGCCAATAATGGATACAAATCCATACATCCAAAATTATCGCACTTTACACGAAATTTATCAGCAGAACACGGACAAAGAAATTTTCTTTGATTTCTATATGAATGCGAAAAATCACAGTCACATCTATAATAAACCCAGATGTTACAAATTGTCAGCAATAATAATTTACAAAGATGGAGATATCAAAGACAAAATAGATATTTGTGTATATCCGAAGGCAAAGCATGATTCGTCATTTATGTCAAATATATTGCCACATGCTGACCCTTTACTCTTTCCTTTGCTTTTCCCAGGTGGCAAAACAGGATGGTCGTACAACATGAAACAAACGCATTCAGAAAAACGAATAACACCCACACAATATTTCGGGTCAAAATTAAGAATACGTTCCCATGTATTTAACCCACTTCTATTATCTCAACATCTATCGCAACATTACATTATTAATGCGTATGTAAAAGTCGCAGCGAATCATCTCTTCTTTGTTAAATCGAATCAAGCTAAACTTAGAAAGGAACATATGCAAGGTCTCATTGATCACGTTCAAAATTAAAACATCAATAGTTTAGACAAATTCAAAACAGGTAAAGCAGTAATATTACCATCATCAAATCAACATAGTCCAAGAGCATTACAACAGTTATATCATGATGCACTGGCAATATCCAGAACTATCGCTCAGCCAGATTACAATGACGTGCAATCCACAATGACCAGAAATCTGCAGCTTCTTGAGAACAATGCCACCAGCTATATCCGCTCTGGATATTCCCACTTTCTTAAGTAGATTGTTTTATCAGAAAGGCTTATTTTTATTGAAAGAACTTGAAACCGTGTTCGGGCAAAAAGGAGATCTTGATATGCCATTCGTATGAAACCGTTTACAGTTTCCCTTGAATATAGATTTTGCAATGACAATTAACGAATCACAAGGACAAATATTTGAAAAGGTCGGTTTATATATAAGAGACAAAGAAACGATATTCACTAATGGCCAGTTATACTTTGCATTATAACACCGTAAGACCAAACAAAGAATCCAAATTCAGTGCGACCATGAAGAAAAGTTCATTCTAAATATTTTTACTGAAGTTTTAAAATAAAAAGTGAACATAATGCATATGTAACAATTCCCATGAAATAAAACGCTTTAAATTGTATTTCAACAGGACCAAACCTGGGGGCTTGGCAAGTGAAGCGAGTGAGCGAGCGATATATATATATATATATATAGAGAGAGAGAGAGAGAGAGAGATGTAGATATATAAACTGCTCAAAAAATTAAAGGAACACTTTGAAAACACATCAGATCTCAATGGGAAAAAGAAATCCTCCTGGATATCTATACTGATATAGACTGGGTAATGTGTTAGGAACGAAAGGATGCCACATCGTTTGATGGAAATGAAAATGATCAACCTACAGAGCCCTGAATTCAAAGACGCCCCAAAAATCAAAGTGAAAAAATTATGTGGCAGGCTAGTCCATTTTGCGAAAATTTAATTGCAGCAACTCAAAATTGTACGCAGCACTTTGTATGGCCCCTGTGTTCTTGTATACATGCCTGACAACATCGGTGCATGCTCCTAATGAGACGACAGATGGTGTTGTGGGAGATCTCCTCCCAGATCTTGACCAGGGCATCACTGAGCTCCTGGACAGTCTGAGGTGCAACCTGGTGGCATTGGAAGGACCAAAACATAATATCCCAAAGGTGTTCTATTGGATTTAGGTCAGGAAAGTGTGGAGGCCAGTCAATGGTATCAATTCCTTCATCCTCCAGGAACTGCCTGCATACTCTCACCACATGAGGCCAGGAATTGTCGTGCACCAGGAGCCACTGCACCAGCATAGGGTCTGTGTGACGATGTGGGTTCTGGCTCCATGCTCCTTTGGCTGTTTGGGAACCCTTGAACTCAACACCGTCGATAATATTGCCGAGTGAGCTAGTCAATGGAGGCAAATAATTCCAGCAAGGGGAAGGTATACAAAAAGTGCAACAGTGCTTTTATTAAAAAACAGTCAACAAAAACAAGTGTTCAAATAAATAGTGCAGATCTTCAATAAATAAATAAATAATCCATTAAATGAACACGTGGAGGTTAAAAAAATCATTAAATAGAAAAAACAATCCTTTAAAACCAGAGGTTAAAATCTTCTTGTGGAAGCAGTCTTTAAAACAACAACAAACAAATCTGGTGCTCTTCTGTTAGCGTCTCACCTGCTAATCCCGTTTGGGCATCGCAGCAGGCAAGACGCTCTCTGCAGCTGCCCTCCTGAAACACACGCACGAGACTGGAGACCTCCCGATCCCTGGCTTTGGTATGGCACTCATCCCAGTCCCCGAGAACTTGGTTTCCCACAACGGCCAGGTCGCTCACGTTGGGGATTCCCACCACCAAGTCTCCCGACTTCCGCTGCCTTTCCATGGCCTTCATGCGGCCAGTCGCCTTCCCTGGTCACTCCCGCTACCTGATCGCTCAGCGGGAGCGACATCAACACCAACACGTGGGTGTCGGCCTAACACCCAGCTTCCATGCAGCTGTCATGCGCCATTCGCTTCGCCCGTCCGCTCTTCGTGGCTCTCTCTCACCGACCTGCTTCCTCTACTACTCCCGATAACCTCCGTCCTCTCCTTTCCTTTCCTTTCTCTCTCCGATCGTTTCTTTTTTTTCCTCCCCACAACCGACTCGCGCTTCTTTTAAAACGTGAGGGGCCATCACAGCTGTAGCATTAGCCACGGGAGCAATCACGAATGTGGGCAGTTCCTCACCTGTGCACACGGTGAGAAACGCCCACATCGACGACGCCCCGCTGCTCGCACATAACGCCGCCTCACGCCTCGGTGCGGTGATTATCTATTTAAAATGAATGGCCTTTTGATCAACGAGCTGTGGACCCATAACACCACAGTCTGACAATGGGTCCAAGGATTTCATCCTGATACCTAATGGCAGCCAAGGTGCCTTTGTCAAGCCTGTAGCGGTCTGTGTGACCCTCCATGGATATGCCTCCCCAGACAATCATTAACCACCACCAAAGTGCTCATGCTGAATGATGTTACAGGCAGCATAATGTTCTCCATGGCTTCTCCAGACCCTTTCACTTCTTTCACGTGCTCAGGGTGAACCTTCTCTCATCTGTGAAAAGCACAGGGCACCAGTGGTGCATCTGCCAATTCTGGTATTCTATGGTGAATGCCAATCGAGCTGCATGCTGCTGGGCAGTGAGCTCAGGGCCCATTAGAGGACATGGGGCCCTTGGGTCACCCTCATGAAGTCTTTCTGGTTGTTTGGTCAGAGACATTCACACCAGTGGCCTGTTGAAAGTCATTTTGTAGGGCTCTGACAGTGCACATCCTGTTCTGCTTTTCCCAAAGGAGCAGATACTGGTCCTGCTAATGGGTTAAGAACCTTCTATGGCCCTGTCTAGCTCTTCTACATTAACTGCTTGTCTCCTGGAATCTCCTCCATGCCCTTGAGACTGTCCTAGAAGACACAGCAAACCTTCTGGCAATGGTACATATTGATGTGCCATTCTGGAGACGTTGGACTACCTGTGCAACTTCTGTAGGGTCCAGGTATCACCTCATGGTACCAGTAGTGACACTGACTGTAGCCAAATGTGAAACTAGTGAAAAACAGTCAGAAAAGATGAGGAGGGAAAAATGTCAGTGGCCTCCACCTGTTAAACTATTCCTGTTTTGGGGGTCCATCTCATTGTTGCCCCTCTACTGCACCTGTTGCTAATTTCATTAACACCAAAGCAGCTGAAACTGATTAACAACCTCCTCTGCTACTTAACTGACCAGATCAGTATCCCAGAAATTTCATTGACTTGATGCTACACTCTCATTAAAAAGTGTTCCTTTAATTTCTTTGAGCAGTATATTTATATACAGTATATATGAATAGTGACTAGGCATAGAAGCTGTTTGATATGGTGAAAGTCAATAATTATCAACATTGAACATTGAAGACTGCTGTACTGAGAGAACATGTCAGTTAACTGTGATATAATTAGCTCAAGAACATGGGAATGTGGCTAATGCAGAACTGAAATGCGCAATGAAACAAGATTTTCTGTTCACTTCACTGTCCTGCTGCCTATAGTTGCTAAAATGACAATACCAACAACATCTGAATTGGACTTATGGAGGAATGAAATATACCATAATGTTAAGAGAATTTTCACACCAAGTTCGTATTTTAAAAATCATGATTTTTGAAATGGCTTGTGCACATTTTTTGTTTGTAAACATATTACTATATATACACAAGGCCCCTGGAGTTTTATTTAGAGATGAAGGTAAAGATACTGTATTTTTAAAAACTAAATATTTAGCTTTTGAGGCTCAGTTAATACTGAGCAGGATTTGGTACAGATAAAAATTGAAAGGTAAAGGCCAAATGTGCTTTCCACTATTAAAATAAGCACATTAAATCCTGCATACTTCTTTTTCATAGTAACAATGTTTTATTTACAATATCAAGCTTAAAATGAAGTAGAGTGAAATAACACGAATCAAGACAATACATAATGCTGGGAACATGGTTGTGGTTAAAAGAAAAAAGAGGAATGTAATACTTCCATTTCTGTTGAAACAAAAATAGCTTTCGTGATTAAATGAGGCTGAGAAATATACATAAACGGTACCTTCTGAAGTCCTCAAATAATATATTGCTTCTTATCTTAATTAAACATTGCAAAGAAAACTACATTCAGGTAGGTCATCATTTAATTAGTCTCAAAGGAGTCTTACCTTCAGTAAATTTATTACTTAGCCAATATTGGTCTAGTGATTTCCACCCTGTTCAATAACTATATTTAGAGAGGCTTTTTTGCCTTGTCAAGCCGCTGCTAAATGAAATAAAGTAAGTACTAGGTGTATCAATAAGTTACATTATGTTAATTAAAACAAACAAAAGAGCTCAATGTAAAAGAATTAGGAAATGATAAATTAAAGGATATGCTCGGTCACAGAGTGCTCTCTTAAAGACTGAAGTGAAAAACATTGGCAAACATGTCATGAAGAACAGGCAAACTGCCTTTTGCAAGAAACTGTGCTTCATTCTAGCTGAAATCTAAGAAAACATCAGTAAAACTGTTGAGTGGGTTAACTTTGCCATAATCAACAGTAATATTTATGGGAAGCAGAATTGGCCAGTATTGTTTCTTGGTTATAATGAATTAGCGCATGCCACAATCACTGAAATACTGAATCTCATTTATTCTCTTGTTTAAAATGTCTTAAAGAATGTTTCACAACCATCTGTGGGACATTTAGACAGGGCCAATCCTCTTTCACAGGATAGATTTTAAAATGGGGTGGTGTTGTTATTACCTTTTAGACATATAATTCAAGTTTCTACTAAAAAGTTGGGCATTTTTATTTTTAAGCATGAAAGTTTATCAGTGCAATTTGATAACAAAATTATCTCATTTATCAGAAAGTGAATATCTTAGGCTGAGTTATTGATCCTTCAGTATTTGTAATTGTTAGCGCCTGTAAAAGATTAGCTTTTATTTTGGCAATTGCAGTTGTTCATGTTTGTTTCTAGGAGAAGGTGAACATACTTTAGCATGAACATTTGAGCACTGAACTTCACACTAAGCTGAATTACATGAAAACATGCTTTATATCATTACATGTTTTTTTCTTACTTCCATTTACGGAGTAGTGTTTTCCCTTCTTAACCCTTTGAACCATGTCCTGCCCACCCTTTCCCATCCATAACCCTGGACTCCCCAAAAATTTTCATTGAATTTTGAAATGTGATATTTTGAACTTGAAAAGTAAAACTTTACTACAAAGTGACATTTTACACTGTTATAACATCATATTTTAAATCTAAGTACACTCTCTCTGTAAGATAAAGGTACAAACTTTTTATCACAAGTACTGTCAATGCAACTACATTTTGATGAACTATCGCCAGAACTGAACCTTTGAATGATATGCCAGAACCAATGCACAGAAACACCTCACACGATTTGCACCAGTACAAAGTTGTAATATGCTTTTGCTTCATTCTGCAGCCATACTTTGTCTGCACCACCCTTGCGATGTGACATCACTGATTTCACTTTCAAAATCATCGGCAGTGTAGTCTCTAGCTACAATATCCTCGGGGTCAGATTCTAACAGTAACTATTTGGATTGATCAGCTGTAAATAGCTGCCTTTTTGGCCGTGTTTTATCTCCAAAACCTGCATTACTACAAATAGGTTTTGGAGCAGCCGACTGCTCAGTTTGCCACCTCTTGCCACCCACTACAGTACTACCTACTGCCTTTTTTGCTTTGCTAGACTGATTTTTACGTTTCGGCATAATAAAGCAATCAAAACCACTCTGAATTTACTGATAAAATGTCTCTGTTTTGCCTTATAAACCCACACACAAATACAAAAGCGATAGGATCGGCAAAACCTAGTGGCATCAGTGGTGCGAGTGACATAGACAATAATATAGCACTGGCCAGTAAACCAGCCTAACAGGCATATACACCTTTCCGCAAGCCGGTTTTCCGGCCTGCCAGGTGCAAAGGGTTAAAGGCTATTACCTGCTCCCTTCGAAAGACTGTGCAGATCAACTCTCTGGGGTCGTTACAAAGATCGTCAATCTCTCCCTGTCTAAGTCTATCATTCCATATTGCCTGAAGCCTACCACAATCATTCCACTGCAAATAAAACCTGTCATTACCACTGACGATGACTACTGTCCACTGTAACAATGTGTTTAAACAGATTACTGTAGAAACAGAACAGACATGAAATGCGTGTGTTCCAAATAACGATCTATTATTTCCACTCTAAAACTCCACTTCACTCCCAGATACTCAATAAAGGCATGAGCTGAGAGAAGTTTGTGCACATTCTAAATTGGTGGGGGGATGGAATAGCCGGCTTCTCTTTATCAGCACATTTAGAAGACAAAGGGCGCTGGCGGAGAGATGTGAAGGGATTTAAGAAGCAGTTTAAGGTGGGACGGAATTACGAGTTTTTTCGTAGGCTCTGGTAATTCTAGTGTTAACCTGCAATTGCTGAGCGCTTTGAGTAGTGAGAAAAGCGCTATATAAATGCAAAGAATTATTAATATTATCTACAGTTTCCACTTCTGTGATGTTTTGCAGGACTGTAACCCCCACAGAGAACATGAATTCACGGTATTTAAAAAAGGGCTTATTTAGAATTTAGGCTCAACACTTGTTTGTGCACAAAATGCACAATGCAGTAGAATGTCTTGAATTGTTACTTGTATTAATAGTTTTATTGTAGAATTAAATTTCACACACTGGTTTAGTTTCACAAATGAAACTGCGCAGCTGCAGAATACCATAATGTAACATTATCAAACAATCTGAGGCCTCATATTGCAAACTTCACATTATAAACTTCCCCGCCCCATCCACCACGTAACTCATTAAAGTTATAAAGCTAAAGATACAGATGGGTGGAAGTAAGGAGAATAGAAGGCATAAAAAGGGGTTACAGAAAGAGCCCCAAACAACTATCTACTGACTATTGAAATAGTTTCTGAGAAAGCTGTGGTAACTAGTCTGCACATGCAATAGATTCCATCAGCATTATGAACTTTGTCTGTTTTACATGAATATTGTATCATACAAGCATCAAAAGTTATTTCTGCATCTGCTGCATCTTAACATCTTTTTCTACTTTTCTTGCAGGGGATGACAAGATATTTTAACAACTCATCAGGATGGATGCTAGAAGCTACTGTACTGTACAGGTACAGGTACTGTCACCTCCATCAGCTGTCCCATTGCATTGCATTGCTACACCTGCACCGCTGCTATCTCCCTGATCTCGCAGCCCTGAAATTCCACTAAAATAGCAGAACGGCTATGTACCCCTGTCTCTCTCACTATTTCAGTCCTCTCTTTCTGTTGACCTGTTAGTGATAATGTCTTGTTTCTAACACCCAATACTCCTTTCTACCCTTTCACCCTGTTGCTTGCCTATCTTCCCTTCTTCATTCTCCAGACAACCTCTTCCCATTCAGCAGTCCCTTTTTAAGTAGTCTAAATATGGATGAAGATGGTCTGAAATGTCCATAGAGCAACTGGTGACCAGAATATCAAAATTTTTTTTTTCGGAAACTTGGCTTCATCTAAACAGGCATACTGTGTGGATGTTTTAAGTAAGGAAACCAAGTGTTCCCAAAGTGAAGTGTTATTTCTGTTAGTACAGCATATCCTTGATTTAGTAGACTCATCAGGGATAGTGTTAGCTATTGCTAAATGTCAGTACATCCAAATGTCCACAAAATTCCATCGAAATGAAATTCGGTAGCATGTTTGCAACAGATTTATACTGTGTCCCATTTACCTTGGAGCTGGGAATGATGTCACACCCAAGTTGATCTTGTTCCAGTAAAGCATTAGGAAAACCAATATGGACATGCCCAGAAAAAAACTTTTTTGTGCTTGTTGCATCTCAATAAACAGTAGTTGATAAAAATATATGTGATATTTTGCGTATCCAAACACTATAGTAGTATATCCACTGGTAGAAATTGTACAGTACAGTGTGTACAACTGATTTATTGAGACACAAATAGACATAATTACTAATAAACAGCATAATACTATTGTTTTCATTAAAATTTGTGGAGGTCCTTGCCATTTTGGATTGATCGTGATCTGAAGTCGTGCAGACTCGAATTTGACAGACCAGCCCCAAGTTTCCGAGTTGGAAGTCTGACTTAAGTGGGCATTTCAGTTGAAAATTCCAACTAGGAACTTGGAAATTCTGACATTTTCCGCTTTCAGTGGAATACAGCATTAAACTGTACCTCTTATATATTAGCACCACAAGAACACTGTTACACATAACATTTCTTCCTGTGAAGATTATTGGTCCATTTTCAAATGTCTTATTGGCTTATTTGTAGAATCTATATCATATATAAAAAATATTTTAGTTTTAATTTATTTTGCTTCGCAAATATCTGACACAAATTTTCTCCTTTTTTTTTTTTCCAGGGCACATTTATAAAAGTGAATTGTAACAGAGTGCAGCAAAAATGTAATTTAACAGTTTAGCAATCTATGTACTACCTCTGCATTATGTTTGCAGCCTGACTTATGAAGTACATCTATACTGACTATCAAGCAGACCATTATGGGGAAATACAGAAGTACCGATATATAAACAAGAAAATAATGGGGAAGTACTGACAAACAAACCATGGAATTGTCTGTTAAATTAAAAATCCATGAAGGAGCCCGTTATATATTGATGATTTGCTGTAGGCTCTGCAGTTGTGCGCTGCATTTACGCAGTGCTCAGGCACTGTGTACCATAACAGACTTATGGATGTGTGTTTATGTGACCCTGGACTGAATCACCTAATAGCACGAACAGTGAAAGTCTCCATCGAAGAAATGCTTTAGGCCCTAGGCCCCTTCTATTTCTATCTGATGCTTGGCAGCCTTTATTATGGAGACATGAAAAAGACAGTCTTGGAAAGTGGCATTTCTTTTTGATTTGGTTTTATATATTTAACAGATATATAACTTTTGTGGTCACAGCAATTTACATTGAGGTGCATTGTGCAGCACTACTCCTAGCTGCTGAAGAGCTGGTGCTGGGAGGCTAAGCTGCTCCAACTTCTGCCAGTGTGGCATGCTGGCATCACTGATGATCTGGGCTAAAAGTGAATACAGGTAGAGAGCTCAAGTTCCATGATATCATGATATCATGTCACTGTCCATCAACAGGAAATATGATATACTGCTGCCTGAAAAGCATAACTGTTCCCTTGGTGTGAGCCCACCAAGATGGGCTATGAAAGATGTACTTGTAACTTGTGTGGAGCATACAGTTTCTTGGGGGTCATAGGCATATGCAATAAGAATTTCTCAAGGCACTTGTGGATCAAAAGGAGTGACCAATAGGTGACAGTGCTTTCTAAATGTACAGCTTGATCTATCTTTCTGAGTCACAGAAGCTAGGGATGATAAAATACCAATAAACTATAGTCAGCTCAAAGTACATTACAGTATGGGTGGTATGTCCAAGAGACAGTATTATATAAAAGTAATTAATAAAATGCTGATTAAGACATATTTGCAACTAAGGTAAATCAAACAGAAGACTATAGGCCATGGGAATGTCTTACATAAATAATATAGAGTTCATCTTTTCAATCTAAACGTCAGATCTTTGTCAAAAATGAAAATGGTAGCATTCATTATTTAGAACGTCCAAATATATATTTATTTAAATAATGCAATTTAAAGGTTTACAGCTAAATTTGCTTGTTCAAAATGTAATGCAATAAATGTTCATGTGCTAATATGGTTACTATCTAAAAACATGGCACCAATTAGTCTTCAAAGTTACAGGACTAGATTGATTGTCGTATAACACCATTCAGAAACTCTGGATTACAAAAAATTATTCTTTAATTAAATAGTCACCAGGGGTTGTTATTTTATGCAGTGCCGGCAGTGAGATCAGCACCATGATGTTCTATTTGCGTTGCATGTTTGATTAATATTTTATTATTTTTCCGTGATAAGATCTATGCTTTAAGAAAAAGAATTTATTTAAAGAATATAATATTACATATTGAATACTTAGTTATTGGATATAATGAATCCATAGACTAATCAAGCCTAAATTCATTACAATTGTCTAATTGTACAGTACAATTGCAATGTACATCATCACTGTGAACAAGCAATGCCTCCAGCTTTACACCACAGTTTTCATTTGAAGAGAAGCAGAAGGATATTGATATAACTTTAATGGTTCAAATAAGGGCAAATGCGTTTCTATTTAACAAATTCAATTAAAAACTTTAATGTGAGATACTGTATTTGAAATATAGCTGTACCTTACACTTGTCATAATTAAACGGATGACACATATTTTTAACATCTTTCATTTTTTGCTGGATGTGTTCTGGAATTAGTTAATACTTAAATAATTTAAATGTTGCCTCATCTATAGGAAATTCATTGATTGGTGGATAAGACTTAAAATTTACTAATCGAGGCTGAGGATTCCTACTTTGAAATGCATGAAACCAGATGTACCTTGGATTTCTGATATTTTCAGATTTTGGAATATTGGCTTGGCTTGTGAAAATCCTCTTTTTTAAACTGCCAGCTACTAACTGGGGAATTGAGTCTAACTATAAAGCTCTCTCTCCGGATAACGACGATCCATTTAGATCATGTTTCTGTATCAATCTGTATGAAAACTAAGTACCTTGTTGTAGTTACTGGAATCTCAACATAAAGGTATATAGCAAGGTTTGGGTATAGAGCTATCTGTACACTGAAACCTATAACATTTTTTCTGGGACATTCTCACCACTAAGCAAAAATCACAACTGCAGTATGGACCATGGAGGTGACTGAGCTGGCTGAGATTTCCCTAAAAGTACATCAGCACTACCATGTGCATAAAGCCTATTCTTTCAGTCGATACACTTTAAACCAGGGCGGTTTCAGGGAGAGAGCAAATTAAATTGAACAAAAGATGTGATGCTGTGAGAAAATAAAAAAAAAACTAAAATTGCTGTTATCCATACAAAATCTCAGTAGTACAAGGTAACTGAAGCTGAATGATTAATCTGTACATTGTAAAGAGTGCGACGACAGAAAAGACAGACAACAGTGGTTTCAGTTTCACACTCTGAGAAAGATGGATTTTGAAATTTCAGATTTGGGATATTCAGCCCATACTAATTTAACTGTTACATCATCTATAGAAAATAAGAGCCAATAAAAACACTTGAAGTATACAGTGTTTACTGCTCACATGGGTATTAGTCATAATTATCTGGAAAACAATGATGAAAGCAGAATACCAAAAACACTTTCAAAGTATTAAAACAATAGTTCTGTGAAAATTAATGGTGGAAAAGAAATATAATTAAAAAAAGAATAGTAAAGCATGGAGCAGTAGGTTACAAACTACAAGACTAGAATCCCAGCCCTGTCAGAACCATTGTGAAATTTACCCATTCTTTCCATGTTCTTCCGGCTTTTCTTTTGATAATTCTAGTTTTTCTCCTCTATTTTAAAAACACAAGTATTAGGTTGATTGGTACAGTATGAGTGACTGTGGAAATGTGCCCAAATGTATTTCTGACAGAATTAAACCTCATCCAGTGTTGGTTCCTGCCTTGTTAGAGACAAGCTCCTGCTTTGTGCAATCAAGAAAAAATGATTGAGAACAGAAAGAATGCTAATTATCTTTAACAATATTATAGACTAGCAAAATACCCGCGCTTCGCAGCGGAAAACTAGTGTATTAAAGAAGTTACGAAAAAGAAAAGGAAACATTTTAAAAATAACATAACCTGATTGTCAATGTAATTGTTTTGTCACTGTTATGAGTGTTGCTGTCATCAAGGATTTGATTATCATTATTTCGTTCAATCAGGTTCGTATTTGGAGGACATGTTGTTTTGAAGTTACAGATTCCGTGTTTGTCAACCGTTGTAAAGATAACAGGTTTCATTCATCGAAGTGTTCACTACCCAAATCGCTACTCGTGAATGTAAGATGTTTAACAGGCATTCCCGGTATTAACTTGTGCTAAACTTACCATGGTGTAACGTAAGGGGAGCTGACTCTAAAAAGGCAAGGAGGCCCGTATTTTGAACAAAAAGGGAGAAGACAGTGAAGGAGTGGAAAAGTGAGAAGGAAAACTGTTTAAATAAAGAACTAGGAAGGTGAATGGAAAGAAGCAGCCAGCTGTAAAGCAAGGAAGACTCCGTAATAAGGACGGTTGGGTGCACGTAGAAGGTGTAACAATAAGATTGTTATGACTTATGATAATGTTTCTGCACTGAGGGTTTAGAGCGACGCACTGGGAGAAGTATAGAATAGGGCAGCCTTCGACAGTTCTGTGGCTCTGCATATTTGTATGCCCCTCTCTAAAGTCAGTTTGCCTTCTCTCAGTAATCTTTGTTGCAAACTTGCATCACTGGTTCCGCACACAATTCATTCACGTATAAGGGAACTTTTAATCTCCCCGAAATTGCATGGGCCTGCTAACACTATCAGATCTGTGACGTAGTTGTCTATATTTTCTCCCCTTGCCTGATTTCTTGAAAAAAATCTGAACCACTCTACAGTTTCGTTTATTTTTGGGTTGTAATGTTCATCAAATTTACGTATCATCAAGCAGCTTGCATTTCAAGCAAGCTTGCAGTGTGCATTTCACACCTAGGCCTTCAGTAGTGCTCCGTCTGAATCAACCCGCCCCTCAAAAACGAATTTATGGTTATAAAAACCATCTTAATATGCAGAAATACAGTATAAAGAGCCATTGCTGTGCAGATAGATAACTCCTGTAGCCACAATAAATGCCTTTATTGAATAGACAAACCAGGGTTGAACAAGTTCCTTTCTACTTCAGCTACAGCCGCGACACACATAAAAAAGTCAATAATAACTCATAAACTTGCAATATTATTTAGGAAAATCGCAACATTTTACTCACTAAAAATTCAGATTATTTGTAAACAAAATCCATCCTCCTCTCTTTCCTCAAAAACAGTTCAATAACTCTGTCGTACAGACTATCAGTGCGCTTCAGTTCCATCAAAAAGTCCCTTTCTATTGCCATCAAAGCTAATGCTGAAAGTCGAACTTGCCCTGTCATACTTCTGGCATAAATTTTAATTCGCTTTAGGGCTGAAAATGTCCTCTCAACAGAAGCAGTGGACACGGGAATGGTCACCGCTAAATATACCAATGTGTACAGCTCCCCTATGCTCTGATTCAGATTTTTCTGATGAAGGAAGTCAAGGAGATCAGTGGGAGAATTTCCTACAAAATTATCCATGGCATACATTACAGTCAGTTCTGTTTTTAGCCGAGACAGATCAAAAACTGCTCCGTGGCTCTGTGTTAAACTGGAGAATGCTGCATGCGGGAAATTTTTCTTGTATTCCCAAAACTTCTGGGGGTCGAGGAGCGTGACAAACATCAGTTTTTCGTGGTCTTGAAATCTGGTCTGCGTCTGGCAAATAATATTGTTCAGAATCCTGCCATGGAGTTGGCGGTAGTGCACATGAGGCTCTTGCGATTGACCTCTTCGTGCGCCCATAGTGCCTGCAGTGCGTTCAGTGGCCTCGTAGAGTTCCTTATATCGGCTTTTATCCAATCAATGGGTCTGAATACGGTGAGGTTGCCGTATGCCTGCTAGAGGGCCGTACTGACACCAGCTCAAAATCTGATTGGTTGAAGCAACAGTTTAATCGACATTTATTTTGTGTTAGAGGACCTGCAGAATGGATTGTGAAGGCCTCTTTGACTTTGACTCTGCCTGGCAACAAATGATGGCTGAAATGTGATTGGTTAAATGCTTTAATACGAAAATACATGTCTGGAAGCAGCACAACCATCGGAAAAGCTATGAAAGGAAGCGGACAGACTATTTGGAATCTATACTAGTAAAAGGCAAAGCCCTCACTGACTCACTCACTCACTCACTGACTAACTCACTGACTCACCACTAATTCTCCAACTTCCCGTGTAGGTAGAAGGCTGAAATTTGGCAGGCTCATTCCTTACAGCTTACTTATAAAAGTTGGGCAGGTTTCATTTCGAAATTCTACGCTTAATGGTCATAACTGGAACCTATTTTTTCGTCCATATACTATAATAGACTTCTGCTCAATGCCGGTGGGAGGCGGAGTTACGCCTCCCACGTAATTAAGTGTCTGCCCATATAAGGCCATCCATCAGCGGCAATCCAATAGAAACACTCCCGCTAAATATTCACGGGTGAAGGACTGTGCTTATGCAGAGGAAGATGAGGTGGTCAGGGTGGTGTTTGGCACAAACTCAGCGAAACTGCGAGAGAAACTTTTAAGTGCCGGGTCTTAGCTAACATTAAATACAGCCGTGGACATCGCACTAGATGGCACCAGCACAGCTGGGAACCTTCGATGCATGTACACCGAGTGGCTCACGTGAACTGACGCAGTGCACAGACAAAAAGCATCAGTTCCAAAGAATGCTGAACAAAAACCGAATTACACAATTGAGAAGGTAGCAAAAAAATATGAAGCGTGTGATACATACAAGCATATTCATAAGTGCAGCTACTGCGGAAACAAAGCACACGGTGGAAAAAGTCAATGTCCCGCTAAAGGAAGACAGTGTAAAAAAAAACCCGTGCATGCAGTGTGTCATGTCTCAGATAAAGCGGAAGACGAGCTGTTTATTGATGCAGTAAGAAACGAATCGATGAATGAAACCTGTTATCTTTACAACGATTGACAAACACGGAATGTAACGTTAACACAGCACATCTTACAAATACGAACCTGATTATAAGAAATAAAATCCTTGATGACAGCAACACTCATAACACTCACAAAACAATTACTGTATATTGACAATCATGTTACTTTATTTTTAAAATGTTTCATTTTCTTTTTCATAATTTCTTTAACACTCTACTTCTCCACTGCGAAGCGCGGGTATATATATATTACACACACACACATAAACATATATATATATACATATCTATGCATATACACATATATACATACATATATATCTACATATATACACACACATATATACACACATATACATACATGCACACACATATATACACACAAATACATATATATATATACATATACATACATATCTACATATATAAACACACAGCTATTTCGTATCAGTGCAATACGCTGTTTGTTAAAACGGTTGACTCCCGCTCTTACGTGCAATAACAAATCAAATCATTCAGTTGTCTTTGCTCATATGTCATTTTAGAGCTGGACGCCTGGCATCTTTTTTTGGCCACAAGTTTGTTTCTGTTTGGTGTGAGGTTCTGTGTTGTGGAGATTCTCAGGATGGATTGCAGGTGCTCATCAGTGAGGCGACTCCTGTGTGCTGTTTTGTTAGTCTTTATCACTGAGAAGAGCTTCTCACACAGATATGTGCTACCAAACATGCACAAGGTTCGAGCCGCATGTAGACAGACTTTTTTTGTTCTTCAAAGTCACCAAAGCGCCGTGCAAACTCAGTGCGCAATAACTCTAGCTTCGCAATAACTTGCAGCATCATAAGGTAGACTTGATTAACACGGTAAGTGTTCGGCAAGGCAGCTGAAGCGCTGCATTATGGGATCTGTAGTTTATTGTGTTACCAGCGCTTCATATACCCGGGCTTTAATAACAATAATACAGTATATAAAATGATCTCGCGGGCGGATATAATTACGCCGGGCGGATGTGGCCCATGGCCCTTGAGTTTGACACATATGGACTAAATAGAACTTGAAAAGATATATTTTTTCAAATGTGATCGCGCAATTCAGATAGAGTTGAGCAAGACTACAGCCTGCATGCCTCAATGAGTCATCCTCCCCTTGCTCTTACTTTTTTACCGTTCATCTAATGAATACACTGAGTATGGCTTTACCAAAACAATCATTGATGGCGAATAAAGTATCCATTATTCAAGTATGTAGATCGGGTTATATATATATACATATATATATACCCGCGTATCGCTGAGAAGTAGTGTGTTAAAAAGGTAGAAAAGAAAAGGGAACATTTTAAAAATAACGTAACATGACTGTCAATATACAGTATTTGTTTTGTGAGTGTTACTGAGTGTTGCTGTCATCAAGGATTTGATTATCATTATTTCTTTCAATCAGGTTCGTATTTGTAGGATGTGTTGTGTTCAAGTTACATTCCGTGTTTGTCAATTGTTGTAAAGATGACAGGTTTCATTCATCGATTCGTTTCTTACTGCATCAATAAACAGCTCGTCTTCTTCTTTATCTGAGACCTGACACACTGCATGCACGGGTTTTTTACACTGTCTTCCTTTAGCGGGACATTGACTTTTTCCACCGTGTGCTTTGTTTCCACAGTAGCTGCATTTATGAATATGCTTATAAGATGCTTCATATTTTTTGCTGCCTTTTCAATTGTGTAATTCGGTTTTTGTTCAGCGCTCTTTGGAACTGTTGCTTTTTATCTGTGCACTGCGTCAGTTCACGTGAGCCACTCGGTGTACTTGCATCGAAGGTTCCCAGCTGTGCTGGTGCCATCTCGTGCTATGTCCATAGCTTTATTTAATGTTACCTTAGTCCTGGCACTTAAAACTTTCTCTCGCAGTTTCGCTGAGTTTGTGTCAAACACCACCCTGACCATCTCATCTTCCTCTCCATAAGCACAGTCCTTCACCCGTGAATATTTACCTGTGGCAGTTTGCTATTGGATTGCCGCTGACGGACAGCCTTATATGGGCAGGCACTAAATTACAAACGCCAGCGGCAGCCTGTCTATGAACTTAATTTAAAGTGTAGGTTTACATCGTGCTTTGTTTCCGAGTAGCAGAACTCATGAATATGGTTGTATATGTCACTCGCTTGCTTCTTATTGTTTCGCTGCCTTCTCAATTATATAATGCATGTTTTCTTAAGCGCTTTTTTGAGGTCTTCCTGGTTTTCAATGTACTGCGTGATTACGTGGGAGGCGTGATGATGTCACACGAAACTCCGCCCCCACGGCGTTGAAGCTCATCTCCATTACAGTAAATGGAGAAAACTGCTTCCAGTTATGACCATTACGCGTAGAATTTCGATATAAAACCTGCCCAACTTTTGTAAGGAAGCTGTAAGGAATGAACCTGCCAAATTTCAGCCTTCCACCCACACGGGAAGTTGGAGAATTAGTGATGAGTCAGTGAGTGAGTGAGGGCTTTGCCTTTTATTAGTATAGATATATATATATATCCCGATCTACATACTCTCAAATAGACAAACCACACACTGTGGCGCAATGGTAAAGGCTTCGCCACTAGTGCCGATGTCCGAGGTTCGATTCCCAAGAGGGGGTGCACTGAGTATGTATGTGCGCTTCCCAATTCATTTTACCCTCGCATCCCCTTGGTTTGAGACGTATGAAAAAATATGCGGTTAACGCAGAAAGACAGATCACCAATTGAAGATTTATGAATAATGGATACTTTATTCGCCATCAATAATTGTTTTGGTAAAGCCATACTCAGTGTATTCATTAGATAAACGGTAAATAAGTAAGAGCGAGGGGAGGGTGACTTATTGAGGCACGCAGGCGAAACCACAATAGCACGCAGGCTCGATGCGTCGGTGCGCGTCAACTCGATCTGAATTGCGTGATCACATTCGAAAAAATATATCTTTTCAAGTTCTATTTAGTCGACACAAATATCTTTGGTTGGAATGTAATCCGAATTTACTCTTTACATTTGTATGGTGAAAAAAAATTTATGCAATGATGCCTACATTTAACTTATATTCCTACCAAAGATATTTCTGTCGACTAAATAAAAATTCCTTCTATTTAAAATTTAAATAGAACTTGAACAGATACGATAGTTCATAATATCCACGCAGACTTGCACATAAGAGTGGGAGTCATCCGTTTTAACAAACAGCATCTTGCACTGATACGAAATAGCCTGCCCATTTAATTATTTAGGAATGGATAAATAAATTAAGATTTTGTACAAATAATGTTTTTCATTTTTCTTCCTTGATGGATTCTGGCACCCCCAGCAACAGTTGCTCGCACCCCAAACAGTTTGTATCTATACTAATAAAAGGCAAAGCCCTCACTCACTCACTCACTCATCACTAATTCTCCAACTTCCCGTGTAGGTAGAAGGCTGAAATTTGGCAGGCTTATTCCTTACAGCTTACTTACAAAAGTTGGGCAGGTTTCATTTCGAAATTCTACGCATAAGGGTCATAACTGGAAGCTATTTTTCCCCATATAATGTAATGGAGTCTTGAGTTGGAGATGGCCGTGGGGGGCGGAGTTTCGTGTGACATCATCACGCCTCCTACGTAAGTACGTAGAGAACAAGGAAGAACTCCAAACAGCGTTGAGCACAAAACGCCATTTCACAATTGAGAAGGCAGAAAAACATTATGAAGCAAATGATGCATACAAGCATATTCATAAGTACAGCTACTGCGGAAACAAAGCACGGCGTAAACCGTAAGTTTATATTAAATTAAGTTCATAGACAGGCTGCCACTAGCGTTTGTAATTTAGTGCCTGCCCATATAAGGCCGTCCATCAGCGGCAATCCAATACAAACACTGCCGGTAAATGTTCACGGGTGAAGGACTGTGCTTATGCAGAGGAAGATGAGATGGTCAGGGTGGTGTTTGGCACAAACTCATTGAAACTGCGAGAGAAACTTTTAAGTGCGGGTCTTAGCTGACATTACACGAGATGGCACCAGTACAGCTGGGAACCTTCGATGCAAGAACACCAAGCGGCACACGTGAACTGACGCAGTGCACAGACAAAAAGCAACAGTTCCAAAGAGTGCTGAACAAAAACCGAATTACACAATTGAGAAGGCAGCAAAAAATATGAAGCGTCTTATACATACAATCATATTCATAAGTGCAGCTACTGCGGAAACAAAGCACACGGTGGAAAAAGTGAATGTCCTGCTAAAGGAAGACAGTGTAAAAAAAACCCGTGCATGCAGTTTGTCACATCACAGATAAAAGGAAGACGAGCTGTTTATTGATGCAGTAAGGAACTAATCGATGAATGAAACCTCTTATCTTTACAGCGATTGACAAACACGGAATGTAACTTGAACACATCCTACAAATACGAGCCTGATTGAAAGAAATAATGATAATCAAATCCTTGATGACAGCAACATTCAATAACACTCACAAAACAATTACTGTATATTGACAATCATGTTACGTTATTTTTAAAATGTTCCCTTTTCTTTTCATAACTTCTACTTCTCCACTGCGTATACGGGTATATATATAAATGTATATATATACCCGATCTACAATACATACTTTAGCATAGACAAGCCACACGCTGTGGTGCAATTGTAGAGTCTTAAGCCTCTAACGCGAGGTTGATTCGAGAGGGATGTACTGACTATGCAGCGCTACCGATTCATTTTACCTTAGCATCTCCTTGGTTTGGGGCGTATGAAAAATATTAGGTTAGCAGAATCATGTTACGTTATTTTTAAAATTTTCCCTTTCTTAGCACAAGCACAGCTGAGAAGCTTCATGCATGTACTCCATAGCGCGTTAAAAATAACGCATTTAATCACACTTTCAATTCCAAGCAAGCGGGAACTTTTGTCAATGCATGATTTCCTGGTACATCCATTACACTGATGCACACATCACAGCTACAAAAATGTTAGAGTCGGAATAAAGCGCGTTCCTACGACTGATCATTTCGACTACCAGCGAAGCCTTGATAAAAGCATGGTTTTGTGCACACTGAAAAGCAAGCAAAATTAGATGCATTACAGAAAGCGGACTTTGTGGCTCTTACTGGGGATCATTGGACTTCCGTGACCGTTAGTAATTCTAAATACATCTAATTACAAAATGTTCAATGATCACACTGTTTTAGCCTAATGTACAAAATAATTTTGGCTAATGTTACTCAGAGTTTAAAGAGTAAGCTGGTCAAATTACCTTTTATGTTTCTGACTTATTTTTTAAGAAGAAAAACTGCACTTTATGTTGAAATTTTGGTTATTATTATTTAAAGACAATACTATTCTGAAAATGTACTTAAAGTACTTAAACTACCACTTTATTTTTAAGTCTGCCCAATTTTAACCAGGGATGATATTTTTGTTTCTGTTTTGAATTCAAATGCAGTTTAAAAGCTTTTTTCAGAAATTAAAACAGCTTCAGTTTACAATATTCATGTCCATGTCTATTATTTGATTCTGTGCCCACTAAAACCGTTTTAAATTAAAAAAAAAACATTTGCGATTTGGGGCAAATTTACGTGTCGATTACATACGATTAATCAAGATTAATTCTTACACAGCCTCTAATTAATTGGATTAATTTTTTAATCGAGTCCCACCCCTAATATATATATATGTAGATATATATGTAGATTTGTATATATATATGTGTATATACAGTATATATGTAGATATGTATATGTTGTATATACAGTATGTATATATGTGTTTGTGTATATATACAGTATGTGTATATATATGTATATGTATATATATGTATGTGTGTATATGTATATATATATATATATATATATATATATATATATATATATATATGCCAGCAACACTCATGACAATGACAAAACAATTACATTGTCAATCATGTTACGTTATTATTAAAATGTTTCCTTTTCTTTTTACTTCTCGCTGCCAATCGCAGGTATTTTGCTATATATATATATATATATATATATATATAAATAGATAGATATGACAATAACACTCATATCAATGACAAAACAATTACATTAACAATCATCTTACGTTATTTTTAAAATGTTTGCTTTTCTTTTTCATAACTTCTGCTATTCTGCTAGTGTATATATATATGTGTGTGTGTGTATATGTATATATGTAGATATGTATGTGTGTATATATATATATATGTTTATATATATGTGTGTGTATGTATATATATATATATATATGTATTTGTGTGTATATATGTGTATGTATGTATGTGTGTATGTATATGTATGTGTGTATATGTGTATATGTATATATGTATGGATATGTATATATATATATATATGTTTATATGTGTGTATATATATATATATTATATATATATATATGACAGCAACACTCATCACTCACAACAGTGACAAAACAATTACATTGACAATCATGTTACGTTATTTTCAAAATGTTTCCTTTTCTTTTTCATTACTTCTTTAACACACTACTTCTCTGCTGCGAAGCGTGGGTATTTTGCTAGTTATTTAATAAGTATTCATGGACAAAATATAATTAACATCAGTTTGTGATTCAGATATTTTTTTAGGCCAGCAGAGAAGGCCTTGCAGGCCCTGACGGCCCACCACTGATCAAGCTCATGGTTAACTCATCTGGTCTTACATCACCGGTCAGCGCCTGACACAATTGTCTGCCGCTCTCTCCAATAAGATAACAGAATAATCTGACCTTAGTGTTTTCCTCTGCCTCCGGCATTGCAAGTTCTGTGTATAATGTGAACTCGTCCTTCCATGTTCTCCATGACTTTGCCAGGTCTTTAACATCGAGGCTTTTTACCCTGCATCTTCTCATTAAACATGTATTTGCATTCTTCGTTTGCATAAGCACAGCCCTTCACCAGCAATTTTAACTCCATTACAAAGTGATCAAAAGTCTCGTTTATACCCTGCGTCCTCTCAGTAAACTTGTATCTCGCGAATATCGTATTCGTCTTAGGCATGAGAAACGCCAGCAGCAGCGTGTCTATGAACTTAATTTAAATTTAAGCTTTACACCTTGCTTTTCTATTCGTTTGTATAAGCACAGTCGTTCACCAACAATTTTAACTCCATTACAGCAATTTTAACTCCCTTACAAAGTGACCAAAAGTCTCGTTTACACCCTGCGTTTTCTCATTAAACTTGTATCTCGTGAATATCATATTCGTCGTAGGCATGACAAATGCCAGCTGCAGCGTGTGTATGAACTTAATTTAAACTTAAGGTTTACACCGTGCTTTGTTTCCGCAGTAGCTGCACTTATGAATATGAAGCGTCACTCGCTTCATATTGTTTTGCTGCCTTCTCAATTGTGTAATGCGTTTTTTGAACAGGTTTCATTCGTTGAAGTGATCACTACCCAAAACGGTACTCGTGAATCTAAGATGTTTAATAGGCATTCCCGGTATTAAGTTGTGGATTTGCCTGCGAATATTTAGCGGCAGCGTGCCTATGAACGTAATTTAAACTTAAGCTTTATACCTTGCTTTCCTATTGATATGTGTACAAAGGCTTGTTCAGCGTCAGAGGGTTTCTGCAGTAGCTGCACTTATGAATATGCTAAGCACAGTCCTTCACCCGCGAATATTTACCTTATATGGGCAGGCACTCAATTACGTGAGAGGCGTGATGATGCGGGACGCAACTCTGCCTCACACGGCGACCGAGCTGCAGGCTATGGCCATTTATACGGACGAAAGTAGGTTCCAGTTATGACCGTTATGCGTAGAATTTCGAAATGAAACCTGCCTAACTTTTGTAAGTAAGCTGTAAGGGATGAGCCTGCCAAATTTCAGCCTTCTACCTACACGGGAAGTTGAAGAATTAGTGATGAGTCAGTGAGTGAGTGAGTGAGTCAGTCAGTCAGTGAGGGCTTTGCCTTTTATTAGTATAGATTTCTTCCTCATTCTCAACAATGTGTTGCAAGTTTGGTGATTCTAAATTGGGCCTGTGTGAGTGAGTAGGCCTTGCAATAGTGTGGCACCCTGTCCAGGACTCTACCTTGCCTTGTACCCAGTTCTGTCAGGATAGACTTTGGTTTCCTGCAACCCTTAACTGGATTAAGCTGCTTTGAAAACGCTACAGTGTTTTTATATTAAATCATGGCTGAAATGAACTCTAAAAATAACTGAAATTTTAAAAAATGTTTAAACCATCATTGAGAAAAGAACAAATGCATGAAAGGGAAATCCCAGAGGGTCTATGACTTCCTGAAAGTTTTCAAACTGGAAAATCTGATATTTTCATCGATTCTTCTATGTTCCTGCAAATAACATTATTTTAAAATATATGAGTAGATAATATACAAAACTCAGAAGAAGAATCCTCCCATTTTTCCAGAGATAATACAGAGATGGTTTTGATTATTGACAGTTTGTGTATGACTTTCCCAGGTTGGGTGCAAAAAAAAAAGTTCAAAAAATTAAATGGATGGATGGATGGATATGTGAATATTCTAGTGGCAGATGCTGTTATTCTTCATGAGCATCTTTGTTTTTCAGTTAAAATACATCATGTGGTATCTGTATAAAACTTAAATATTGTCTTTTTCATCTTCTCTCAAGCTAATTACCTATGCATAGGTAAGAGTATGATGATAACAAATTGCTTTGTCAGAATGTAAAAGCCTTCTTTTGAAATAAAGTGAGCAATGAAAATCAAAGTTTAACTATAACAGAAATCAAACCTTCACACTATACTAAACAGCTACTGAGTATCTCTATTAGCCCAAATAAAAATGATGCCCAAGAAGTATGTAATTATTAAGGAAAGAAGCCTACTGATGCCATTTTGTAAGCCACATTGCATTTATATACTTTGCCAAATGAATAGCTTATAACTCCAAGAAAGTCTAAGACATAAATTAATCCCTGGAATCTGAGGGGGCGACTTAAAGATTCCTCATATGAATGCCATCAGGGAACCAGAATTGGGAGAATGCCAGACATAATTGGAATGAAATGCATATTGCCAGTGATTAAAATTAAAACAGAAAATCTTAATCCATGTGCCATCTCATGAACAGCTGTAACAGTTGATACAGGGTATTTTGGTTATTGATCTTTAAGCAATTTATTAAAACTCAAAATCCACAGAAATCCCAGTTTATGAATAAACTTAATCAGTCTGGACATAACACCAGATTGCATAAACAAAACTGGTATGAAATTATACATACATTTACAAATTTTTAGGGAAGATTAACATAAGAGGATAGAAGAAAAGTTTTGTTGCTGAATGTCATACAGCACAATATCTCCAATTGTTATGAAGTTTTACCAAAAAACAATATTAAAACAATATGCAACTGAAAATCTTTTATCGAGCACATCTATTTTGTTTAAAATTGGCCAAAATGTTTCCAGGGCAAGATGTAAATGTTCCAATCGATATCCAGCTTCACTGGGCCACATTTTAGGCCTGCAAAAAATTAACATTATTCTGGACAAAATTTTTAAATGCCTATCAGACCGCCTGGGTGTCACAATCCCTCCTAATCCATTAACAGCTGTATTTGGTGTACTCCCAGATGGGCTTAAAATGGAGAAAGACAAACAAATTGTAATTGCTTTTACTGTGCTATTAGAATGTTGACTTGCCTTTGCTCAACTAGAAGAATCCTAACTTACCTCTTTTAAGTCAGTGGGTAACTGATGTTACATACAATTTGAAATTGGAATAAATTAAATTCTCACTTAGGGGATCTGTTCAAATCTATTTTTATAACCTGTCAGGATCTAATCAATAACATTTTAGAATAAGCATTCATATTGGGGAGAAGGACTCCTTTCCCGTTTTACTCTGGCTGTTGGCCTTCTTCTTTTTCATGGGTGGGGGTTGAATTTAATTTAGTTTTGTTAAGTTTGACTTGAATGTATGAAATGTTACATGCTTTTAATAAATTCAATAAAAGATAAAAAAATAGAACAGAATGTAAGGTTCATATATTTATGATAGTGGTATGTGTAAAAAACCTTTTTTTTTATCAAACTTGTATATGAAGAAAAGATAAAATAAAACAAACCTGATATAAGAAAATCTTCTCAGACTTATCTTCCAATGTGTTCTTTCAGTCCTCAATGACAAAACATATTTTACAGATACAGCTTTGAGCAGTTTTATTTACTCCCTTCATAGCAACAAATTGCAGTGTTTGTGTCAAGTGTGATCAAACTTAGCATTGTTCCAATAAGATACTAACACCACTGACAGTGACCTTTGTGAACTGGCTCAGGTAAACCATGCAGCTTGAAGTAAAGCAAATATAAGGAGGCCAAAAATGAAATAATTGTGGAACAATGACATGCTGCAGTAGAGGATAAGTGATGCACACATCAAACAAACATAGCATATCTGCTCCAAGGCTTCTTAAGAAGTAAAATTAATATAAATAACATGAACAGGATCCCTTGGGAAACTATGGATGTCACCATTGACTGTGGGGGAAGAGATATATTCAAGGTCACCTTCCCATAAATTTCTCAAAGAAATTTTTCTTAATTAGAACCTGAAATTTGAGAACATGGGAATCCAGTCTAGTGTGAAGAAAATAATGATGGATGCTGTGCGTGAAATGAAAAGGTATATATAACAGAGATTGTTATATTTAGAAAGGAGAAGGAAAAAAGGCAGAGGACACTCACATTTGTCTAGGATGAGGAAACTATTGAGGATATACCACAGAGAAAATAAATGACAGTTGACTGAAAACTAAAGACAGTTTATGTGATTACGCTGACATCAGCATGGAGAATGGAATCAATGAGGTTTATTTCAGGAAGTAACATAACATTCTCAGACCCCCTTATCCAATTCAGGGTTTAGGGGGTGGGGTGTGTGTTTCCTTGCAAAGAGTGAGTGCAAAGCAAGAAACAGCCCTGGACAGGAAGCCTATGCATTCATACCCACTCTCACACACACTCATGGGGTCAATTTGACACAAACAATGAACTGAAGAAGCTGCATTTTTGATTAGTTGGGTATTAAATCTGGTAAGGCTTCACTGATATGGATTCATTCTGTCTTTTGTTCATTGTTTTGTGCTGGTGTTTAATTGTAATCTATAAATAAAATACAGTATGTAAGAAAATAAAAACAATTTTATTTACTTTAGTTATAAATGCATTAAAAAGCAAAAAATAAATTGTTCTTTAACCACAATTTTCGTGGTTATATATGAATAAATAAAGTCATGGGGCGCACATAAATTAAATGATTCAAACAATATTTGAAACTTGTTTGGCATGGTGGTGAAATACGAAGTTACGAAGTTATTTTACGATGGAAGTAGCTATTCTATGAATTAATTGAATTAATTAATTTATGTGCACCCCCACAATTTTATTTAGTAAATAAAATCATTTATATATATTTAGATATTTTATTTTTTACTTTTTAGTTTTTCAGCATTTTGCAAGTGATTTTTCTTTAATCATTTTTCATGAATGAAAAACTTCTTTAAAAGTATTACATAATACTGTATATCTTCTTTATAGAATTACTTGAATACTAAAAAGAATTATATTTTGGTTTCTTGTTTTTCTGTTCAGGCTCTTATGGGATTAGCGGTCGGTCGACGACAGAATGGCAAGCTAATGACAATACTTCCTAATTGTGATCATCAAGGCAAGAGTAAACAAGTAAAATCGGCCACACCAGTCACAGGAAGAGGCAAGTGGGGGCAATACGACGTGTCTCTCACTTGTATGCTCCTATATCTCACTATATTCTCTCTCCATCATTGTTGTGTGTGCATTGATTGGAATCGCATAACCATTGATCACAGTGAAATTTGTTACGTAATTGCATTGGTTTTGATGGATTATTGTATTATCATCAATACTGAACACGTATGCAAAATTTGAACAACAGCAACCTTTATTTATATAGCACATTTTCATACAAATAATGTAGCTCAAAGTGTTTACATGATGAAGAAAGAGAAAAAAAAGACAAAGTAAGAATTAAAATAAGAGAACAGTAATTAACATAGAATAAAAGTAAGGTCCGATGGCCAGGGAGGACAGAAAAAACAAAAAAAAACTACAGATGGATGAGGAAAAAATAAAATCTGCATGGGTTCCAGGCCATGAGACCGTCCAGCCCCCTCTAGGCATTCTACCTAACATAAATGGTCAGTCCTCATTGATTCAGGGTTCTCATGGAAGGACTAGATGATGACAGTCACTTGGACTTCTGGCCTTTAATCCATTATTGTAGGGACATCATGGTGCTTTGATTAGGTGGTGGTGGCGCAGATCGCCCCCACAGAAAACTGGAAAAAGAACAGAAGAGAGAGTAGGGGTTAGTATGGATTTTGGAGTCACCATGAATAGTAATGATAATTGATTGAATATACAAAGCATCAGGATTAAACTAAAATGAAGTTATGGGAAAGCTATGTTAAAGTAATGTGTTTTCAGCAGTGTTTTAAAGTGCTCCACTGTATTAGCCTGGTGAATTCTTATTGGCAGGCTATTCCAGATTTTAGGTGCATAACAGCAGAAGGCCACCTCACCGCTTCTTTAAGGTTTAGCTCTTGGAATTCTAAGCAGACATTCATTTGAAGATCTAAGGTTACAATTTGGAAAGTAAGGTGTCAGAAATTCCAAAATATAAGATGGGGTGAGATTATTTAAGGCTTTGTAAACCATAAGCAGTATTTTAAAGTCAATTCTGAATGACACAGGTAACCAGTGTAGTAACATCAAAACTGGAGAAATGTGCTCGGATTTTCTTTTCCAAGTTAGTGTCACAAACTTGATACAGAGACATAGAAAGGGTTGGGGCAGCCACCCATGTAATTTGGTATCCTGGCTGCAAAGTCAAAAAAAGGTATACAGCACTGATGTGCACAAAACCGAGTCCAAAACAGAACTGAGGGAATAGGGAAAAGGTGGAGGGTTTTAAAGGGGAAGACAGGAAGTGAGATCAAAGGGGTCTGGCTCATGAAGGTCTTGAGCCATTGGTTCGAGCCCGGACGTGACATCACAGGGGCCGGAGCCTTCAAGGTCTCTTTCCATAGGCTCGGTCCCAGAAGTGATGTCAAGAGGGCCAGGTGGAATCTCCCGTGAATGGTCTACAGGAAAGGGAGAAAAAGAGTCAGTGCACTCTGCCACATCCCGGTATGACTCGGAACTGCCCTTACTCACGCCTTTCAGCTGCCTCCCATGCACACGTGTGTGGCATTAGGATTCTAGCAGCTGCATTCTGCACTCGTTGCAATCGATTGATATCTATTTTGGGTAGTCCTGAGAGGAGTGCGTTACAGTAATCTAGCCGACTGAAAACAAAAGCGTGAACTAATTTATCAGCATCTTGCAATGTTATAAGAGTTCTAACTTTTGCTTTGCCAGAAGTGGGTTTAAAATCAGTTGCAAGATTTGACCTAGACAAACAAACAGAGAAGTCAAGTTAAATAAAATTATTTCATAAGAAAATGAAATTGATACATTTTAGCACTTGAAAGAAGAACGTGATGAATGATGACAAAAATAAATCTTGAAAACATAGTAAATAGTGGAATTAATGGGGACAATTGCTTGGAGGGAACCAAGATGTATGCTGGAATTAGCCATCAAGTGGCTCAGATATAAGAAAGCAAGGGAAGAGAAATTAAGTAATAAGATTTAAAAAGTTACATTTTTTTTCAGTCAAAAATGAATGGAAATCTTTATTAGTATATTTGCCAATAACAAAAAATGTCAGTAAATATAACTACTTTAATATGAAACAAAAGATGAAAATAGGATCTAGGACTGAATTTACACCTTTGTATTTTCTTAATTTTGGAGTAAAAGCAACGCAGCCAACATATGTAAATATAGCGTATAAGAAATTATAATAACAAAAAAACACTATTTTAGGAGTAGTTTAAGAATGCAGGATTTCTATTTGATTTTAATTTTATACAAAAGGAAAAGAAGGACATCAAATATTTTTGATTAAGTGTGCCATCTTCTATAATTCTAGAAAGAGAGAGAGAGAGAGAGGCTGGGAGCATGCACATAGAAAATTATTTGGAAGCCATGGACAATCAGTAAAATATATAACAGGTATCCACTACAGTTTTCAAAAATGGCCATTCAAGGATTAGGTATGAATGGAGCCTAACATCTGTCTTTGAATACTACAAAGTGTGATCAATGGCCATTAAGCCATTGTGGGGTTTTGTACAAGAAAACCAAGGAGTTATCAAAGAATTCAGGGAGCTGTCAGTAGAGGTGAGTTGGAGAGAAGCCCATGATAAGACGCATATGCTGAAGTGATGCCTTGCTACTTCACCTCTGCTGCTCCTAAAAATCAACTTGAATGGACTGCAAAATTTTTTTATGTTTATGTTAGATTCCAAAGGGGTAACCTATTTATTTATTCTTTCCTTTCAGAACATAAACATCCAAATAATGTACAAATGAACGGCTCTTTCACTCTGTGGGTTTAATACATTTTTCATTTTATCCTTTCATTCCAGGTCTGAATTTTGTATTTATAATTTAGTTCATACAATGTAACTGGCAACAATGGACTCTGTACACTCCTGGCACTTAGCTCTCAGTTTTCACTTCCACCTACAGCCTTTTCCTTTTATCTACAAGAGTGCTCTATTATTACTGCTAGTGGGATATTTCTGCTTCAGGAAAAAGACTCATCCCTCCTTGAAAGATCACTAAAGCTGAGATATTGTTGTTAAGAATATAGTCCTTGGTTATCTTTTTTGACAGTAATTCATATGCTTTATCTAACTACTCATAAACACTATTGTATGTGACTCTCCTCAGGTTTCCTATGCCAACACAGCCAACAGTGCTGTCAGCTTATGTAGTGAGAGCCTCTTCGTGTAACAGCATAACTACATAAAGGAATGCATACTTAAAAATCCAGGTGGCTTTATGACTAAAAAAACATTAAATGTAGTTTTGGGTTTCACATACTTAAACTAAAACACTCTAATCCATTTACAAAATGCTCAGAATATCTTATTCAGCTGTATTGTATTTTTACTATAACAGGCATATT
The DNA here is from genome assembly GCF_016835505.1 of Polypterus senegalus. Classification (NCBI taxonomy): domain Eukaryota; kingdom Metazoa; phylum Chordata; class Cladistia; order Polypteriformes; family Polypteridae; genus Polypterus; species Polypterus senegalus. The sequence continues at coordinate 81,471,335 of NC_053160.1, forward strand.
TTGTTTCTCTTATTATGTGCCTTTGTTTTTCTTTATTTTGCTAGTGTAATTACTTCATTTATGTTTTGTAACAGTTATGTTTATGATGGATTCCCTATGTCAAGTTAAAGCATACTTTTATTATTCTTAACTGCCCTCTCCACAGACAAGTCCAACAAAGTATGTTAACTCTTCTACCGATTATCCCGTCCACATTCTTCTGGCTGTTACCACACTGCTGGTCATATCTACTAACTGGCACCTGGAAGTGTTTCCTGTCTATTTAAGTGGAAAGGTTAAGGATTTCTGTATTGAACTTTGAGAACTAAAAATGCAACTGGAACAATTAAGACCCACTCCAGTTTTATAGGACAAGAATTAAAGGATTCATTTCTTCCTGTTTAACAGTTTGATTTGGCGGTGTACCTGCCTATTATAGGCACAAACTGCAATTGTGTTTTGAAAGGAGGAAGACATGTATGCAAGAAGTATCTTTTCATACAAGACCTATATATACTGTACAATTTATTTGGAAAGTATTTAGATCCCTTCATTTTCTACACACTTTATTGTATTGGAGATTTCATTTTAAATGAATACATTTGACATTTTTGCCCATCAATTTACAGTCAGTAACCCATAATGGCAATGTGAAAACATATTGTTTGACAAAGGTTTGCTAATTTTTTAAAAATGAAAAACTGAAATCTTTCATCTTTATCACTATTCAGGCCATGTGCTGTTGCAGTTATTATGGTTAGGTATTTTCTGTTTGCTTTAATTTTCCTTGAGATGTGCCTAGAAATTGATTGGAGTCATCCCGTGGCAAACTGAATAAACTGGATATAGTTTAGAAAGGCACACACTTGTGTATATAAAGACCTACAATTCACACTACATGTCAGGACAAATATCAAGCAATGAAGTCCAAGGAATTCTCTGTAGACTTCCACAATCACATTGTAGTGTGGCATAGATCAGGGCAATAATATAAAACCACTTCTAAAGCTTTGAGTGTTCCCATGAGCATAGTTAACACAACAATTGTAAAAATGACTGAAGTTTGGAATCACCTTCGTGGCTCTGATGAAGTATGTCATACCACCCCAGGACTAGAGGAAGGCACTGTCACTAATAAGATAGATAGATAGATAGATAGATAGATAGATAGATAGATAGATAGATAGATAGATAGATAGATACTTTATTAATCCCAAGGGGAAATTCACATAATCCAGCAGCAGTATACTGATACAAAGAAACAATATTAAATTAAATAGTAATAAAAATGAAAAGAATTAAAAATAATGTCTTCTCTTTTACTCCAGTCCAATTCCAAAGTGTGGTATAGCAGGTCCATGGCTCAGAAAAAGGTGACTCATTTTTAAATTAATAATTAATTGGCTGACTTAATCTCTGTGGGTGTGCTACGGGAGGTTGGTGAGGTAATTGGGGCAAGATGCACCTGCATGTGAGGGTACAGTCTGTTTCGATTGCTTCATTAGCTTACTGCGGTGTGCGAATGACACACAGTGCCCATGGAGGCATTTAAGGAAGAGCTGGCGCAAGGAAAGGAGAGAACCGGAAAGGGAAAAAAGAATAGTGATGATAAAAGATCCCACAGAACATCTGTGGAGAGACCTGAGACAGTAGTTTACAGACACTTCCCTTCCAGTGTAAAGGAGCTTGAGAGGATCTGCCAGAAACAATGGGATAAACTGGCCAAATCCAGATGTACTAAGCATGTAGAGATTTACCCAAGAAGAAATGAAGGTGTAATTGCTGCCAAAGGGGTTTTTACACAGTAATTAATTAAGAGTGTGAATACCTATGTAAATGAGAAATTTCAGTTCTTTGATGTTTAATAAATTCAGGCACATTTCTAAAAGCATGTTTTTATATTGACATTATGGGTAATTGAGTGTAGACTGATGGGCAAAAATTTCAAATGTATCCATTTTCTGAATTTCCACATATGGTTAATAAGTTTATCTACTCTAATGTAATTTAAATTTAAATCTAAGATACAATAAAATGCAGGAAGTGAAGGGGTCTGAATATTCTTTGAATTTACTGTATATACATATCTCAGCCATTGTACAAGTAGACAATGTAATCATTAACCCCCCTCATCTGATTAACCGTGTTCCTTATTTATTAACATAACATAACACTCCTAAACTCATTTAATCAAAGAGGATGTTTATTTACAACCAATGGAAAAATGTCATGAAAAATAAGAACATCTTTTCAGTTAAAGGGGAACAGTAATGTGTTTCTGTCTCTTAATCACAAAAGAGTACTCTTTCATGTGGGCTCTTTAAAAAATAGCAGTGAAAAAAACAAGACAGACATTTTTGTATAAATTGCCAGAGAAGAGCAGACCAGTGATATAATTGGTATAGTACTGAGCTGGTAAAAAATCTCAAAATACCAAGAATCAAGGCAGGAAATAAAAATTAAAGATTCTAAATGGTCAAATAAGATGTATACAAAAATAAATAACAAAATTTGTAATCATAAAATGAAACATTTCTAACTCTCCATTCAAATACAGTAACTAAGCTAAAGGCATCAGTGTTTAAATGCTACCACCTTTAGAGCAACTGTTTACAAGAGCTACAAATCTTGTAAGAGACAATGGGGAAATTCAGAATAGAATTTATGCAAGAGGTGAAAAAGTTGAAATAATTCTCTAGTGTTTCACCTGCTAGGAGAGGAATGGTCCAAAAGGTGTAAGATTATTTGATAGATGGAAAAATAATGAATATCTTTACCTCAAGGTTAATGGCATTCATAACAAAATCTGTTTTTATGAGTTAATTCTAATTTTAAAGTAAAACTATACTATAGATATATTCTCATACCCCTTCGATTAAATTTCAGAGTGTGTTTGATCAGACACTGTGCCAACAGCACTAGACACAAATCAAGCAGCAACCCTGGACAGGCCAATTCATGCAATTATCTCTAACAGAATAGACTACTGCAATGCAGTGTTCACAGGTTGTTTAACTCATTCTTTAATAACCTTTCAGTTACAGTAATTCAAAATGTTGCTACAAGAATTATTACAAAAACCAAAAAGTATGAACAAATACTGTAACTATAGTTCTTAAGTCCTTAAACTGGCTCCCAGTTAGGTTTAGAGCAGATTTAAAAATTCTAAAGCCTTAAACGGCCAACGAATCTGCTTACTTATTTGAACTTATTACTTACAAAGCACATTAAGAAGTCAGTCTGCTTATGATTACAAGGATTAACAAAATAACAGTGGGAAGTTGTGCTTTTAGTTACAGGGCTTTGATGTTGTGCAATGGTCTGCTTGTTACTATTAGAGATGTCCCCTCAGTCTCAGTCTTTAAATCCAGACTGAAAACTCACTACTTCAGTTTAGCATACCTTGACTAGAGCTGCGGATTAGCTATGCATACTGGATGTCTGTTGTTAGTCATTAGTCCTAAAATATAAATAATTCTATATTTATAAACTGTTGCTATCCCTTCCCTATTCTGTTTCTTTTTTCAATATCCTCATATGGCACTTAGTGCCACTGCTCTATTGCAATGGTATTTGCCTGCCCGTGGAAACGTTGTTTTCAGATAAAGAAGCACCTTTCATCAGTCTGGCCAGCCCAGCACTGACTCAGCTGAGTTGTGAATTAGCTTGTCATTGTGGATGTGGGAGAAAAAAATTTGTATCTGGAGGAAAACCCACAGGGACACAGTGAGAGTGTGCAATGGGAAAGGTGCTATATAAATAAAATGTATTATTATTATTAACTCCTCACAGACAAGGATCAGGAACAGGAATTGAACTCAGGATGATGAATATGTCAGGCATTTGTGCTAGCTACACTTCCACCTCAAAAGAACCCTCCCCAAAAATACCTGTAATGATAAAAGTATTGTGGTGTTCAACAGATGTCAGCTTCTCCAACATCTAAAGATCATAGTTCTTACATATAAGAAAGGAAATAACTGGAGTGCACTTCAGTATAAAACTGAAGAAACGTAACTTAATATTCTTTAGGAAGACTATCTAAAATATGGTAATGGTGAGGAGGAGGCTATAGACAAAAGGGACCTGCAAGTATTTGTTAAACCAAAGCATGGGATAAAAAGTCCACATTTCCACAGCCATAAAGCACAGAGTACAAAATCTTCTTGGAAATCAGGACAGAAACTCAGAGTCATTATGACACTGAAACAAATAATGTTAGCATTGGTATATATTGCTAATTTTGCAAGACAAAATTTAAAGCTAACTAAAATATTTAAGGGCTGAACTGAAAAAGTGGTTGCTTGGAAATCATCTGTGGCACTCCTAACTTGACACAATTGCTCAATCAAAGAATGAAATATGTGTCTTATATTTTGCTCACAAACAAGACCTTGACTGTTGAAATGGAATTAACGTTTACTGAATGAACACTGATACACTAGGAAATCTTATGTACAAGTAAAAATCAAGCATAGAATTTGTAATATAATGAAATTTGGATATACCACAACTCAGTATAATCACAGGCAATAGAAGATAGATGAAGGAATTCATAAGGTGATCCTCAACGTGCAGTATGCATGGTGCTGCAGCACTCCATTTTCATTTAACGTGGAAGAGTAATTCACAGCTAGACTTTGTCACCTGCAGAAACTCTGGCTGTGATTGACTTTTGGTGCTTAAAGGACAGGGTAATGATGAAAATAATTCACTTTGTTACAAAGTCTCAAAAAGTCAGCAGTTACTATAAATCCTGGGTCATATCACTGAGAAAGGGTCAAGGGGGCACAGGGCCCCATTGAAATACTGTAATCGCAAGCTAATAGAGTACATTTCAACAAATGCACAGCCAATGTGCCATCAAACAATCGAGAAGAAGCACAGCACAACACAAGAAGATGTGTAAGTTTGGGGTTTAAGTCATAAAATACCCTGACCACAACAAAAACAAATGCAAGGTTTCATGTTTGTAATTTCTTTTTAGAATTTTAAAAAGCTAGGCAATATAGTAATATTTTATTCCAAATGTATGATACAATATAAATATTGCCATTCGTTTATGTTACTTGATATTTCCAATCATTGTATTCCTACCAGTCCTCACTTAATAAAATATTAGGAATCTAAGTGCACAAGAAAAAGAACTAAGATTTAAGATTGCTTTGGAGATTCATAAAGAAAAGCTTTATAAAGTTGACCATATCTAATATCACAGCAAGGCTGGTCCTCATATCTTTTCCTTTTCCTATAGCCTGTGATTATGAATGCCAAATGGTCCTCCATGCTGTGAAATATTAGGTGGCAGGCATATAGTATAAGGGCAGCAACATCAGAGTTATAGTTTGCAGTGGCTGATCCATCCTGGATGATTTCAAAGAAACAATAAGAGGACAGGTGCCTATTGAAATTCTAGAAGCCTCTGACAGTATAGTAAAAATGGATATCCAGCAGACTGTGAGTCAAGGGCAGATACAATATACTGTATATGACCACTTAAGGCTCTAAATCTTGGCTAGATCTTCTTGACCCATTGACTTGAAATTACCTGTCTCATACAATGTGAATTACACCAGATGATGAAACATTTCAACAAAAACTGTAGAAGTATGTTGTGATTTAGTACATTACATATATTTAATTTGTTGTTTTTTAGTAAACTACTGATGAAATTTAAAAAAAAAACTGGAACAACTCACCAACACACATTTTTGTGGCATAGAGATACTTAAACTGTATTTTAGTCTTGATAAAGTATGATAGTTCTAAGAGAAAAAGATGACAATGATAAAGAGCCTAGTCTCCACATATAATTGGTTTGCAAAAAAACTAAACAAAATACATGCAATGATTGTAGAGACTCCTTTGCAGACGCAAGTTCAGAGCAAAACTATCAAAGATGGTGGAGCTCTTTTCCAGCAGGAAGAGCCGGGTCCAGGTGGATGGACACCAGTAGTGAAGCCATCTGGTAGGCAGTGGGAGGAAGAGAAAAAGGCATTATGATACAGTGCCAACTACTGGAGTGGCTGTAGAATTACAGCCACTAGAGCCCAATGTCTGTCATACCACAGCATTTGCCAAGACTTCCACTTTCCACATTATGATATACTGTAGGTGTAATTCAAAAATTGCTTACAGCATTTTAGTGATATACATGTTAAATGTTGAGCTGTGTATACAGTAGAGTACCTTAACATGAATACATCATACAGTTAATACTATCATACAGAGGAGTTTTTAACTTGGAGGTAGATGTTAAAGTTATGCTTGTTAGGCCGATGTCTTTATACAAGAGGACTTACAACATTCGAGATATAATTGGTTATGTTTCTTTTGTTTTCGCAGTTGGAGCACAGATCAGCAAAGTGACTTACTTATACCTGTGCAGTGTCATTAGCAGGATTTGATTCCATAACCTTAGGATTTTAGGTCCTAATCCTTAACCACTGTACCACAACTGCCTAATTATAAAGTCCCACTGCCTAAAAGTCCCACTATGACTTGTGACACCCTGTACTGGCTAAGAAAGTGGACAATGAATATCTTCCCGACATACTGTATTTTAATTTTAATAAAAAAATCGTTAGAGGACATTTTGATGCATTCTGTACCATCCACCCATCCATTATCCAACCCGCTATATCCTAACTACAGGGTCACGGGGGTCTGCTGGAGCCAATCCCAGCCAACACAGGGCGCAAGGCAGGAAACAAACCCCGGGCAGGGTGCCAGTCCACCGCAGATACTGTATCAGACACTGCTCATTAAGTGTATAGCTGTCTGCTTCTGCTTTCTATCTAGGAAAACTTTTAGAACAGTAGAAACCTTTAAATTGAGGCCGGTCAAATCAAGGGGCCACTGTAATTGAAATGTCAGTTATAATCAAAATTAATAAATTGCGTCATTAATCAAACGATCTGCTTGCTTTCACTAGAATTTTCAGAAAAATATTCTCATGCAAGAAATGATTTTGCAATCTTCAGCAATATGCTTCAATCCAAGTAAAGAAACTGTGTACTTTACTATATGTTATTAATTTTGAACACAATTACTCTACACCATATGTTACAGTAATACATTTTATTAACTTTGAATACAAGTACTGTACATCATATATTTCAGAAATATATTTGGAAAAGTAAAACTAATGTACAAATCCATTTTTTCTCTTTACTGAGTTTTTCTGTTTTTGACCTTGGAAATTTTAAAAAGTGAGAAAATTAGAAGTGTATTTCTATGGTAGTTCACAGAACTTTCACTAGATGTGATAATTCCCAGTACAATACTTTATTTAAAGACATCAAAGTGTGTTTTATATAAATTGGACCCTATTGCTCTTCCCTTGTTCCTATGGCAATAAAAAAATATGAAGAGCTCCAAGGACAAGTAGGCTTTTGGCTCGGAACACAATGGTAAGGCATGCGTCAGCAACTCCTGTTCTGTTGCCTAACACTTTTTTCTTTTTAATCATATCTAAGCCATTGGAAACAATATTACGTCAGTGATAAATATTTTCAATAGGCATTGAAGAATAATTTTGCTTCTGCTGTGTATTTTGAGAGTCATTAAGTCCCAATTATTCTTTGTAAATAAAACTATTATTTCATAAATTAAAAAAACATAACAAGTATAACACAGCTTACTGAGGAGGAGCTTTTAGACATATGGGCAAGTTTAGATGAGGAGGTGAAACCATTAAGTCCCTGGATGACATTAAAAGTGTTTGGAGAAAGGAATACAAGCTTCAATTCAGATTCACATCATATAATAGTAGATGTGTGGAGGTAACTAGAGGTATCCTACCGGAAACATTTCAGGCCCAGTAACTCAAAAAATATACTAAAAGCTATAATAAAGGCCTCTATTTATTTTTATCTCCTCCACCAACATGACAGAAATAGACAGTGAATGAACAGCCCTGAAACATACGTCATCTATGCTTATTGTTATTCTGAAAAGATCTGTTATGCTGGCATACCAGTAGTGATTCAACAGCAAGCTACAAAGTTTTCCTTCTAAATGAGGGCAAAATGTGAATAAAGTTAGGTTTGGAGAAAATGTGTATTTAAAGAAAACACATTTAAAAATATGATGAAATAAAGAAAAGTTTCAACATCATGCATCAATCAAGCATTCGGTCACATTTTGTGTATTGAAATAGGTACAGGTAAATATTAAGTAGAACAATAAAACAACAAAATTAAATTTTAAATGCACACAAATTGTTGACATTTCAAAATGTAAGAAATAGGCTATGACATCATGACTGAGAAAAAAAAAATTATGACCAACCTCCAGGAAAAAACAAAATTTTAGGTTATTGTATTTTGGATGTTTTTTTAGGAACTTGAGAACTTTTTGTTTATAAACCCTGAGTGTTTTGTGAAGGAGATTTTGTTTAAGTTGCACATACTTTAGAAAACACCTTGATAACTATATAAGATATGCCCTCATAATATTAGAACATCTACAAGAGAGTGGTGAGACCAGCTGTGTTATATGGGTTGGAGACGGTGACACAGACCAAAAAGCAGGAGACAAAGCTGGAGGTGACAAATGTTAAAGATGTTAAGATTTGCATTGGGTGTGACGAGGATGGACAGGATTAGAAATGAGTACATTAGAGGGTCAGCTCAGGTTGGACAGTTTGGAGACAAAGTCATTGAGGGGACATTGCGTTGGTTTGGACATGTGCAGAGGAGAGATGCTGAGTATATTTGGAGAAGGATGTTAAGGATAGAGCTGCCAGGGAAGAGGAAAAGAGGAAGGCCTAAGAGAAGGTTTATGGATGTAGTGAGAGAAGACATGAAGATGACGGGTGTGACAGAGCAAGATGAAGAGGAATATGGAACAAGATGATCCGCTGTGGCATCCCCTAACCGGAGCAGCCAAAAGAAGAACACTAGAACAGTCTAGACGGGAAAAGGCCATTTAGCACAAGAAACCTAACCCATTCTATCCACTTAATTCCTTCAAAATAACATCAGGTCGAGTTTTGAATGTCTTTAAGCTTTTACTGTCTACCACACTACTTATTCCACATGTCTATGGTTTTCTCTGTGAAGAAAAACTTCCTAATGTTTGTGAGAATATCTATTGGAAAATAGTAGACAAAAACAGATAAAGTTTTCAGGTACCAGGGGTAACCTCATTGAATGTCTGGTGATGAAAAGGATTGAGGTAAATAGAAAGAAAAAGGCAAACAGTTATCACTAGTGATGGTTCTTGAAACCCATTTAGAATGGACTTAATTTCTGAGAGGAGATCCTTACTAGTTAGAGGTTTGGTCCAGTGTGACATTGAATTTCCTGTGGCAGTAAGACTTGTGGCAGACAAAGCAGAAATGGCAGAGTTGATGAGTCGAGAGAAGTGACTACCATAGTCCTCCAGAGAGTTCACCTCCACTCTACACTCTTAAAAATGAAGGTTCCAGAGTGGTTTTTCAGAGCAATGCCACGGGGGAAGCATTTTTTTCTCAAAAGAACAATCTAAATTAATGTTTCAGAAAGAATCTTTATTTGTTTACAATTGTAACAGGGTCAATTAAAATCCATGAATAGATGAAAAGACATTTGTGAAATACTAATGGGATCCTGATTTTAAATGGACTCTTGCTGCATATGATAACAGGCTAAGTTTAGGTGTTCTTAATCTGTTGTACCCTTTTATATTAATTGCTAGGCATTAAAGATTTTGGTTTTCTCTTCAAATTAGGAACCTTTTCAAAGCCCAAAGAACCAATCTCAGAGGCAAAGAATCCTTTACAGAATGAAATGGTTCTTTGTCAAGCAAGTACCATTAGAGAACCAATATTTTTAATAGTGTTGGACAAATGGAAATTGTCTTAGTGACTGAGTCACACCCTAATCCTTCCCTACTCAGTTGGAAACAATACTTTGCAACACACTCGATGCTCACCTGCTTGACATTATGTTTAATTTTAGTATTTAATTTCCAGGAAACATCAAATGATCTGATTTACATTGTATTGCCAGCATTGGTAGAGTGACAATAAAACCATGAGCAGACAAATGTTTGTGCGTAGTCTGTGTTTAAACTCTGTGCCCTTAAATAACGTTTCATTAGAGAAAATGGCAGCCAGTACAAGAAATTTGTAATACAAATCACTGTACTGTTGTCAGCCTACACTAACCAAAAAAAAAAAGACTAATAATGTGACTAAACAATAGGACAAGGTTTCTCCACATACCAAAAGAAGATCTTTTTAATTCAGGTGTACCAAGATTAATTACTTCATTTAAGTTGGCAAATATAGTTGTAGCAAAGTGTATTCTGTCCATTCTAACCTTTGTGGCTTTCATTTATGAACTCCTCCAAAATGATTCTTTTCTGTATATAGTTAGTACCATACCTGTTGCACATTGTAAAACGGGCACTAATTACTGTTACACACCACAGACCACATCTGCAGGGCTTACCTGTTAAATTACCAAACACATTCTGTATCGTTGCTTGGGTAAGACCATATTATTAGCTCTCCCTAAGTCCTTGCTAATTTTACTTGACTTGAAATATTTATTTTGTGAAAATGTTCAAGGGTATGACAAGTTACATTTTACCGAGTTCTAACATACAGCCTTTATATGATTTACTTGAAGTTTTATTAAAAATTTAAAAACACTCAAAACACTGTGCCATCACATTTTGTTGTAATTCAGCGTGGTGCAAATGCATGGTCTACTCTATATTTTAGGTTTTAATTTTAGTGTATTAATATTTAAAGTGTCTTGTAATAATTAGTAATTAATTTGCTTGTTGTTGGTGAGTTGTTTTATGATGCCCTTTTCTTTTTATTTCTTGTTAAGAATATATACATTTATACACTACTTCAAATGGTGTGGATAAGTGTGAGGTTTTCGTGTATCTCAAATGTTGTAAGTCGCCTTGAATAAAAGTGTCAGTAACAAGTAAATAACAGTGATAATAATACAAAAGCCAAGATGAGGCCTAGTCACATACTTGTACAGTCATATGAAAAAGTAAGAACACACCATGGAAATTGCTTACTTTTTCAACATATTTGAACATGCAAATATTTGATCTTCATGTAAACAAGTGACTACAGATAAAGGTGATATGCTTGAACAAATGACACATAAAATTGTCATGGTATACATGGTATATTCATTTTCTTAGTCAAATTTAACAAAAATACAGATTTGTCACATAGAAAAAGTAAGTACACCTAGTGCTGGGCGGTATACCAGTTCATACCGAAAACTGTTTTTTATTTTTATTATGATATGGATTTTTCTTATACCTCAACACCGGTTTAAATAGCCTAAACGACGTTCGGAACATGGAGCAGTGGGAAACTGTTTAAGGGGGACCTTTTTGACTGCTACACCGCTAAACACATGCCACAGAGGTGTTGCACGGGGTCTCTTTTTCACTGCTACACCGCTAAACAAGCATACAAAGGAGTACAGTACATGCGTTAGTAGACGTATTGCGTGCTGAAAATGGACAGAGAACATTCCGAAACTGAAGCTGTAGCAGAAAATAAAGTTGAACATGATGACACAGTAGAACTTTTGCTGGAAAAGGGAGTCACGTCTGTTGTCTGGAGATACTTTGGATTTAAAAGGTCGGAGGTGGTCCATTAAGTTCAAATGTGTGAATACTGTTTCTATACTACTGGATAATACTGCAAGCCAAGTTGTATTTTTTTCAATACTGTGTAATGTACCTGGGTACTATGTAATAGTGTGATGACATGTTGACTTTAATTTCAACGCTTATGACGAGAATAAAGTCGACATTTCTACATTATTCTCACTATTTGTCGAGATTAAAGTTGACATGCTGAGTTTATTCTCGTAATTTGTTATTAAAGTAGAACACCGTAAACTAAACTTCATCTTAAAATAAATATTTAATTTACTAGATTTTCTCAAACCCCATCATAAGTTATGTAGCACATTAAATGCTTTGTGTTGTGTTCCCGGAGCCGTGTTAAATGCTACTGCTTAAACTGACTTCCTCTTGCACTAAGAGGAGGCGCAGACAGCACACAGAATACAGGGTGGGCTATTTATATGGATACACCTTAATAAAATGGGAATGGTTGGTGATATTAACTTCCTGTTTGTGGCACATTAGTATATGTGAGGGGGGAAACTTTTCAAGATGGGTGGTGACCATGGTGGCCGTTTTGAAGTCGGCCATTTTGGATCTAATTTTTGTTTTTTCAATAGGAAGAGGGTCATGTGACACATCAGACTTATTGGGAATTTCACAAGAAAAACAATGGTGTGCTTGGTTTTAACGTAACTTTATTCTTTCATGAGTAATTTACAAGTTTCTCTTTGTTTACAGCCATTGACATGTTGCAGAGGTTAACACTTGAGGAGCGGATAGAAATTGTGTTGATGTCTGGTGAACGCAGTAACCGGGTCATTGCAGCAGATTTCAATGCAAGACACCCTACGAGACCACCCATCTCCCATGCTACAGTTAGCAAACTGCTTGATAAGTTTCGTGAAACTGGTTCAGTGTTGGATTTGCCAAAATGTGGACGCATGAAAACTGTCACTAATGAAGAAACATCAGTGGCTGTCCTAGCTTCATTCAGCAAGTGCCCACAGCGTAGCACTCGCCGCATGTCACCGGAGAGTGGCATTAGTCGAACATCCCTTCGGCGGATATTAGCTACTCACAAATGGCACCCTTACAAACTCCAGCTACTGCAGCATCTCAACGAGGATGACCCAGATCGGGCACTGAATTTGCAGAATGGGCAAAACAAAAATTGGAACAGGACCCTCAGTTTACGCAGAAGTTTTTGTTCAGTGATGAGGCAAACTTTTATGTGAATGGTGAAGTTAACAAACAAAACCACCGCTATTGGTCTGACACTAACCCACATTGGATAGATCCCTCCAAGACTGTTGGAACAAAAAAATTGATTGTATGGTGTGGTATATGGGGTACAAAGATAGTGGGGCCTTTCTTCATCAATGGAAACCTCAAGGCCACTGGATATGTGAAATTGCTACATGATGATGTGTTTCCCTCTTTATGCACTGAAGCTGGCACGTTCCCTGAGTTTTTCTAGCAAGATGGTGCACCACCACATTATGGGTGTCAGGTCCGAGCATTCCTAGATGAACAGTTTCCTGGAAAGTGGATTGGTCGTCGTGGGCCAGTTGAATGGCCCCCAAGGTCTCCCGATCTGATCCCCTTAGACTTTTATCTTTGGGGTCATCTGAAGGCAATTGTCTATGCTGTGAAGATACGAGATGTGCAGCACCTGAAACTACGGATACTGGAAGCCTGTGCTAGCATTTCTCCTGCGGTGTTGCTATCAGTGTGTGAAGAGTGGGAGAAGAGGGTTGCATTGACAATCCAACACAATGGGCAGCACATTGAACACATTTTATAAGTGGTCAGAAACTTGTAAATAACTCATGAAAGAATAAAGTTACGTTAAAACCAAGCATACCATTGTTTTTCCTGTGAAATTCCCAATAAGTCTGATGTGTCACATGACCCACTTCCCTATACAAAATGGCCGACTTCAAAATGGCCACCATGGTCACCTCCCATCTTGAAAAGTTTCCCCCCTCACATATACTAATGTGCCACAAACAGGAAGTTAATATCACCAACCATTCCCATTTTATTAAGGTGTATCCATATAAATAGCCCACCCTGTACATTAATTTCATTATATTCCTGCTCCCTGAACATTTAGAATGCTAAGATAAATACTTGATATAATTTTCATGATGAAATGCATTAAAGCATGTATTAATCATGTTGGGGGTACGGTAGCGTGAAGGTTGCACTGCTGCCTCGCAGAAATGGGGTCCCGGGTGTTCCCTGCTTTGAATTTGCATGTTTTTCTGGTGGGATTACTCGACATGCTTCAGTTTCCTTTCAAAGTCATGTAGGATGGCAGGTTTTGTTATGCTATATTAATTCTGCGATTGTTGTTATTGCTCGTATTCACCCTGCGATGTGCTGGCGCCATGTTCAGGATTTCCTCCTGAATGGATGACATAATTAAACATGCATATCGAAGATTTTTTTTTTTTAAGTTCTGAACAATCCGTGGTCTAAGTTTATAACTTGTTTTAATTTCACAAGGACGTTTATCGTGTGGCGATTGGTTATGTGGAGGAACTGGGGGTTTAATATGTCAGAAAGAGACAGCACACATGCAATAAAGAAAGCCTGCTCAGAAGAACATCCATTGAATTCTGTGTTCGTGTCTTCGACCACCAGATCACAAACCCAACATTTACACAATACTGTATTCAAGTTAAACCTGTGCGATACCCATTCATACATCCACTTTTTTGGAGCCTTGTCACACCTGCCATAAAGTTCTCTACACTGAACGTAGACCTAGGGACCTCTTGCTGTGAGGGAGCAGCACTACCGCCTCACTATCGTGCATGTTTAATACCTGTTTTAATGCATTTTATCATGGAAAATTCTCTTAGCATGCTACATTTTCAGAGAGCAGGAATATCATGAAGTGAATGTATTCTGTGCGGCGATCACTGCCTCTTAGTTAGTTTAAGAAGAGCGTAGCGATTAACAACTGGGTCGGGGAACACTTAACAAAGCATTTAATGTGCTATATAACTTATGACGGGGTTTGAGAAAATCTAGTGAATTAAACATTGATTTTAGGATGAGGCTTAGTTTACAACATTCTACTTTAATGAGAAAATAAACTACAAGAATAAAGTGGAAATGTCGACTTTAATCTCGACATATAGTTTTTTTTTCTTCACTGTGGCCGTATTTTTTTTTCTTCACTGTGGCCCTAATACGATTTCGTAGGGCTATACCACAAATAGCATTATTAATGCAAGTTGCAGTTTTATTACTTATGTATATAGCTTAGCTTGAAGGTCCATATCAATGCAGTTTGCCTTAATGATGGTTCAGTTGGTAAAGATGTCATCACCAAGTTGCACTTGTTTTATTTTATTTATTTTTATTGTGAATACTGTGTCTTGTCTTGGAAGTCTTGGAAGTAATAGTATTATTACTGGATGTTGCACTATTATTTATTTTATTATTATTTATTAGTTTAAATATTATTTAATGATGGCAAAGTTGTTTAAAAAGTCACTTTAACATGTCAGTGGACAGAGATTGTTAACATTAACAAAGTGTAGTTGGTTTACAAAAAATATTTACTATTTATTCCTTTTCTAAGACATTGTTCAGTGCAATACAACTTTTGACAAGCACCTCTGGATATTTTACTGTCTAAATGCCTCTTTGAATGGCTGAAAATATGTTGTCAAAATTATTGTTTAATTTGTTTGCAAATATTGTTCAATAAAAAAGCTCTATATTTTGACTGCATCTGTCATGCAATGTGATTCCTTCTTTTCATTAGTACCACCCCCTTGAAAACTATCACTTTATGGGGCCATGCAAACCTGTATTAATATTTGTGTGCACAATAACATGTTTTTTAGTGCAATTTTCAATTCTCATGACAGTGGAATAGGTTATTCTTAGCCAGTAATTGCAGTGGAAATGTGGTTAAGATCCACTCATGCATGGAGAAAAAAATACCGTCCAATACCGTGGAACCGGTATAATTTTGAAAAATACCGTGATACAGAATTTTGGTCATACCGCCCAGCACTAAGTACACCCCTACATTTATAACTACTTCAAATCCATAAAATTAGAATCAGGAGTTTCATATTAGATGTCAATTATTAGAACCTCCTTAAGGACTATGCTACTGGATCTTTTCTTATTTAAACCTCAGATATCTAGGGTCTGGTGCTCTCTTTGACATTTGTGGTGTCATCATAACAAGATCAAAAGAGCTTTCTAAAGCTCTCTAAGGTTGTGGATGCCTATGAGTCTAGAAAAGGGATTTAAAGCAAAATATTTGAACTTAATCATTCTACTGTAAGGAATATTATGTGGTGTAGACTGCTAATTTGTCCAGGACTGGCCAGAACAGAAAATTTAGAGCTGACCATTTGATACTAAAAGGAGTTTCTAAGAATCCCAAAATTTCATTGCAGGATCTGCAGGTAACTCTTGCAAATGTTGGTGTCAAAGTGCATGCGTTTACATTCAGAAAGAGATTGCACAAATTTGACCTGCATGCAAGATGTGGCATGGAAAACCCCTTGCTGTCGAAAATGAATATTAGAGCAGGACTACAATTCACTATTGGATAGATTGGTGAAGACTAGTCTTTCTGGAACAATGTGCTCTGTACAGATGACTCAAAGATCAAGTTGATTGGCTGCAGTAATAGTAGACATGTTTGTTGTAAATTGAAGACAGCATTTCTGGAGAAGAACCTCATACTAACTGTGAAGCATGGTGGTAGAAATGTTATGGTTTAGGTTTGGTTTGCTGTCTCAGGCCCTAGGCATCTTACATTCGTCAAGTCAAGTATGAATTTATCATCACACCAAAGTGTGCTTGGGGAGAATCTGAGGCCATCTGCCCAAAAAGTTGAAGTTTAACTAGAAATTGAAGTTTTAAAATGATAATGACCCAAATTATTTCCTCCAAGAAATGGCTGAAAATAAATAAATAAATCGAAGGTTATGGACAGGCCTAGTCAAAGTCCTAATTTGAATCCCATTGAAATGTTGTGGGTGAATTTGACATGGGTAGTACATTAAATAAAAGCCAAAATATCTTGCAACTGAAGAAGTCTTGCATGGAGTAATGGTCACAAATTTCAATAAGTCAATGTCAGAGACTGGTGAGCACTTATGCAAAATGCCTACAAGAAGTTGTTTCTATTAAAGGGGACAATATCAGCTTCTGAGACCATTACATTTATTCATATTTGTGTTAAATACATTATTGAAATATGTCCTTGTGTTTCTATTCAAGTATATCACCTCTGTAGGCACTTTTTACATGAAGATCTACTATTTGACTTTTCACATATGTTGAAAAAGTCAACAGTTTCCATGGGGTGTACTTACTTTTTCACATAATTATATATGCCATAATTATTAGTAGCTAATTAAGGAAATATAGGGAAAAATAATTAAACTAGTGGATGAGCTTAAGTAAGAGTAATTCACAAAACAATTTAGCTATGGCCATGAATTAAAAAGCACATAAATTTCAAAATCACTTCCAAGATTGGCCAGTAGAGGGCGAATCCCGTCAACAACCCCGGTTGGATAGAAAAAGGGTTATTTAGAATCTTTATTAAAAAAAGGTTTATTTCCACAAACTGCCTGTAGGCACAAGTGAAGGCTCAGTGGAGCTCAAATGCACAATGGAATTGTCTGTAACATAAAGGCAATCCAAAATAAACAAGTCCCAAAACAGATTAAATTCTGGATTTGGCTCTGGCATGTTTAAGATATTGATTATTCTTTTTAAGATACTCAGGTGAATGAAACAATTTTCAGCCTTAGTGAACACTACAGTTTTTACGTCCTCTGACTAGTTGGTCCTCTTGTGGTAACATTTGTTTTTTTTTGATAATTTTACTAGTTACAAAATAATGCTTTGTTCTTGAGCACAGTTTTATCTAAATCTGGGGTCTTAACTGCTGAATCTCTAATATAACATCAGTGATCCAGTGGGCAACAGAGGGAAAAAAGAAAGTTGTAGCTTATTTTGTTTATTCATCCATCTGGATTGTAAATTTTTTATCTGACCTTGAATTAACTCTGAAATTCAGAAATCATCTTTAAACATCCGTGTTATATTAATAATTTAAAATCTGCTTTACAGAGAATTATTTATTGGGTTTCTTGACAGGTAGTCTACTTTCAGTAATATTTTCTTTCACTTTGTTACAGTTAGACCATTCATTTTAGGAGGCATTTGTTTGCCCATTGTGTCTTATCTAGTCTATCCCACTATTAACATGGCTATTTTTAAACCACACCAAGGGGCATATTTTATTACAGCAGTCACAGTCCCTTATCTTTCATGACTACAAATGATAATAATGATTCTGGAACATCATTTGCATGCTATAATTTAAAAATAACCCCCGGATCAAATAAGATTCATCTGCTATTGATAAGCTGCTAATAATGTATGTTCCCTTAATGCTTTCACTTGATACTTAAAAAATATGTCACCTATATTATGATTATTTTTGGTGAATAAATTCTGCCCAAAACTGACATACTCATATTACTTTATATGCTAGTTCTATGCTAACATAGTCTTTTCTCTTTCATCATTGTTTACTTCTGGGTCAAATATGTCATTGTTGCTGGGCCAATCAGAATTCTACACCCATATACTGTATGTATATATATATATATATATATATATATATATATATATATATATATATATATATATATATATATATATATATATATATATATATATAAAACACATCTTCTTGTGTAATTATGTACTTATAAGTGAATTCACAAAATATTAAGCCTGTTAAGGACTTGTAAATGTGTCAGAGGATTATTATGAATATGGAAATACCTGGAGATGATAAATGAAAACAAAACACATGGTCAGGGGACAACTAGGAGTCAAAACTGGGAATTCATTTAAGAATAAGCAAAAAAAGCAAGAAGGACAAAACAAACTCAAATGTCATAGTCACAGTGAAGTCAGAACCAAAGCACACAAGCCTACCAGTAGAGCTGACTTGAGAATAAAGCTATCACTACAAAGTTTTTGTTGTATCCGCGAAGGGAAAATACACAGTACAATTGCCGCCATATTTACAGTATATCATGATTTCCATCATGTAGCAGCATGGTGTTGTGTAAACAAAAAAATAAAATGGTAAAAAATGTAACTGAATCAATTAGATTTCAAATTTAAAATAAACATCAGAACTAGAATCCTCAAAAATGTCTGGTATTACAGTGCTCAGAGTAGTTAGTCGATGCTGACGGTAACTTAATATTACCTTTGTTAGGAACTTGTGTGTTCATACAAAGTCACCAATTTAGACTATTGATAATTGCAGAGCATATTGCATAAATTATGAAAACCTCAGAAAATGGTTGAAAATTAACTGCCTTAATTACAGACAAGATTGGAAAAGACACTGACTCTCTATCTGATAATGCACAGGAAGGTCCCTACACTGGAGACAGAATTAAACTAAATGAGTGCTAGGATCCGGCATTGGCCACGAAGAAGGTAGAGAGCAGAGTTGATCTGAATCCCATTTGCCAAATTCATTGTGTGTGACATGAGCATGAACAATCCTATACAAGTTATAATGATCAAATACCGAGTCCGCTCCATATTATTTTTCTGCATGCGTGAGACATGAACATTCATGAGGTGTTTATATTGCTTATATGGCACAAATATGTGTTGTCTATTTTGGTAGTGTGCATTTCTGGTTTTGACTATGTGAGTAAGATAGCCTGTAGCATCTGATAAATATAATATGTCATTGAAATTTAAATCATTTTTTGGCCAGTTATGTTTTTGGTTTTTTTTTTGGCTTGGGCTTAATGCTGTTCATTGGTTAGCTTTAGTTTTCCATTAGTGATGGGTGATTCACAAATGATTCATTCTTTTTGAATGGCTCCTTTCAGTTAATCATATGAACCAATTTGTGCCCACACATGAATCAATTGAGAGGCGCTCAATAAGAGTGCTAAAGCACATGTGTGTCCTTCTTGCTTGATGTCATCATTACCTTTTGTTTCACAGATAGATTTTTGAAGTATGCGCTGTCACACACGTGCGCATGGGAGGCAGCTAAAAGGCTCAAAAGACGGCAATTCCTCGCCAAACCAGGGGATGGCAGAGTGCACTAATCCTTGCTCTTTCATTGACATTATTTAATTACGGGAAATTCCGCTTGGGTCCGATGACATCACTTCCAGTTCCGGGCCAAAGATGTCACTTTTGATCCCAGCCCCAAGGACACCACTTCTGATTCCTATCTGATGACATCATTTCTTGTTTTCCACTATAAAACCTCCATGTTTGCCTGTTTGCTTTGTTCTTGTTCTGGACTGAAACCTGTATCATTGAACCACAACTTTTTGCTTCATTTGGCAGCCAAATTCAAGTATACGAGCGGCTTCCCCCAAATCTCTTTCTGTGTTTTGTGGAACTTATTACAGCCCGGATTAACCACCTGAATCATGAGTTTTAATTCACGAACGAGTCACTATACTAGAACCAGTCTAATGGCTCTCTTCCATTTGATTCATGAATAAATCACAGCCCAAGAATCAGTCATATGATTCTTAATTATTTGATTAATAAATGAGTCACTACCCGAGAATCAGTCCAATGACTCTTGTTCATTTGATTTGTGAATAAGTCAGTACACAAAAATCAGTCTAATGATTCTCATTCATGTGATTTGCGAATAAGGTGCTACCCTAGAACTAGTCTAATCACTCTCGTTTATTTGATTCATGAAAGAATCAGTTGCATAATTATCATCATTTTATGCATCTTAAGTTTGTTATTATGCTTTGTTTGGAAACTGGAGTCACTAATCTAGGTTTCCATCCACATGAATCCATATAAGAAACCTGGCCACCTGGAAGGAGGCGTCTTTTGAGCAGCAGAGCTGACTGCTGGACAGAACATCTCCAAAAATGACCCAACTACAAGCGGCAAAGTGCCTGATTAATAGTGTGGTTTAATTTTTCCCAAAATGACTGTTTATTGACTCCAAGATGGCTCTGTTTTTGTTGGACCTGTGACAATCTGGTTGGTGTCCCAAATATTCTTCACATCTTAGACCTGTCATTTCTATACTCGGTCACAATGTGTATCTTTAGTCTGTTGTTTTGCAGAAAACTCCCTGTGTGCTATTGAAACCGTAGGCAAAAGAAAGCCTGAACAACAAAAATTGCATTCAGATGAGATATTTTTGATGTTCGTATGTGTTTTTGTTTGACTGGAGCATTGGAACAATTTTGACAAGAACTGACTATTCATCCCAACGAGCACAGCAATCCTATTCACCTAATTTGTCTAGTCTGACATAAACTTGAGATTGGAAGGCTCCTGAAGGCCTACTGTTTACCAGACTACTTGATATATATATTTTTTCCATGTGTCTACGGTTCTGTGTAAAGAAGTTCCTTTCAACTGGTGATGAGCAAAACAGGCAAGTTTAGATTCCTATGTAGTTTCACAAAACTGACACTTAAATTTAATTTTGCGGCAGTTTCACAAATGTGAAATAAGAAACTCACTGAAGAGTTGTTAGGATTTTAAAGATTTTTTTTTTGAGTAGAAGATAAGGAATAAGTCTATTTTACACTTTCAAGTTCACCAATATTCTTTTCTACAGCTGCTTAATGTGTGTAATCCATCCCACTTCAGTAAAATTGATATTTAAGCCTCTTGTTTATATCACCACAGAGAAGTGCATCATGTTTTTAAAAAATATGACGTGCTGTATATTTTCCATGTGAAGAAGCACTGAAAAACACCTTTGTGCACATTACTGTGTTTTCTCCACAGCAAAATGCCACTCAATTGAAAGCTGCCTGTGTCTGTCCCCCACTATTACCTAGCAATTGCCTAATCCTAGTTAAGGATATGCACACTAATTGTTTTTTTTTTCATTAGAATTTTTTTTACATACTTAAAGACAGGCAGATATATGTGGAATTAACACATGAAAATGCTTCAAGACAGGAGCTAAATGCTTTTCTACTTTCAGAGAAGAAAACAAATTTCACATAAAGCAAAACGTAATTTACTTTAATAATTTTTTTGCACAAATAGTTTTGCTCATCACTATTTCTAACATTTCTGTGAAATTTATCCTTAACATCTTTTCATCTATTTCACCATGTTCTTGTTACAGAACTTATTTTAAAATAACAGTTTGCATCCAAAGTACTAATTTCCTTCATAATTTTAAGTATTTTAGTCATGTCAGCTTTTAACGTCCTTTTGCTTACTCTGATTTGACATTCATGAGGCATGAATCGGAACAATTTGTCAGCATATATTTGACTAGCTGAAAACCCGTGCTTCGCTATGGGATAGCAACAGGAAAAATGTGTTCTAAAATATACAGATTGACAGTATATGTCCTGTAAAGGTCATAAGACAAGATTTAGTACATAAACGAAACAAAATAGGTTACTAATTATTTCTTGAAATAGTTTACTCATATATAAGCTGTTTAAGTATAGAAGACTTAAACAGTCATAAGTTGCGGTTCTGGACATTTTGGAGAGGTGCTGAGGCTTAGTGCAGTAAGGGGTTGCTGGTCAGTGTCATGGTGTACGGCTGGAACCTCTGCCAGTTATTAGAGACGTGGCTAACAAAGTCAACCCACATCTTAGCGGCCAGAGAGGCGGTGCCATGCACAAGGTAGGCCAGTGAGGAGAAGAGGCACGCACTGTCACCACTCATCCGTACCACCAGATGAGGGACCATTACTTTGTCAATATAAATTCTTTCTTCCTTGGTCATGGTTTTATGGGTTTATTTAAAGAGGTATAAACGTAATAGAAAATTCGTGAAGAAAGTATGAAAAAGAATAAAATAAAAAAAGTATGAAAATCAAAATCCTCAAAAAAAAATTGCTTTAATATACCTTGGAATAACCTAGCTAAGTTGTTTTAAGAAGGTAAATAAATGGCAAATTGTAAACATTTTGTGAAAACTCAAAAATATCAAAACAAAATGTGTACTCTTCAGAAAAATGAAAGTATTTTAAATTTACTTTAAAGAAATGTATTTTAGAAAGACATGGAGTGAATGGGTCTAAAAAACTATACATTTCGTGCTTGGACCACAAAATTTTTAAAACCGTTTCTTAGCGAGCGCCTATGGGCCAAGGGTAACCTACATTCCAAATTTCAAGTCCCAATTCCTCATGGTTCGGGAGATTTTGTGATGAGTGAGTCAGAGGTATTTGGCTTTTATATATATATAGATTATAATGGTTGTGCACATTTTCAGGAGCATGCATGTAACTGCACCACAATGATAAATTGTCAAGAAGAATTGCAGGCCAAAAATGTGCACCAAATCAAAGAAAAGATATAAACTTGCCCATTGTCTGTTGCAATTGTGATTTGTGTACACTGAAGAACGTCATTTTGCTCTTTATTTAAATAATGTTTTTAGTATAAAATTTTCAGATTGTTTATTCATTTTTCTTCACCACTAATTTGTTTATCATTTGAGATCATGGATTCTGTCTTTTTTTGTGAATACTTGTTAGCAATGGTATCTTAGTTATTATCACATGGTTCCTAGAAGTGTGGCACATGACATTATTGTATCGATCATATAAGAGATACTGGTGCCCTCTTTCCCTGCTTCCAAGTATCTGAATAATTTTCAAAACTAGTGTGTAATTAGTCAGTCACTTTCAATCCCTTAGGGAGACTTGTGCATGTTTTCTTTTGTAATTTTGTGATTTGACTTTTGGTTTAGACCTTGGCTCATTTAAATAATAATTTCTCCATCATCATCTTTCCCTGTGTTTTTCATTGTTTTCTACTTCGTTCCATGCAGAACACTAACAAGTAGAAAATAATTAAAAACTTCAATTTACTTTAAACTGAAAACAAAAATCTAAATACACACCATGTTTTGTTACTGCCAAAATGTCAAAAGTGATCCCAGAATTTGTTCTTGTTATCACATGAAACCTCAAGGACATTCTCCCTGACAAATGTGATAAAAGGTTTTTATGGAGCCCAAAAATTGTCTGCCCTGTCCTCGCGTTGTCTAGTGTCCTACATCAGACACCTTACAGCTTGACAACTAAAAAACATCAGCGTAAATTAATGAGATTGCATCAAATAAGATCAGCAGGTTAGTCGCACATGATATCCAGGTGAGTCCACTTATTGGCTTCAGTAAATTTAACAACTAGACATTGCATTCATAACGGTGGCCAGCTGTACACAGACTATAGGTCTTAGTTTTAAATATGATGTTGTTAAAAAGTTGTTTTAAAGTCATCTGTCAGAATATTTACAGTTATTTGGACGACAGGACAGACAGACAGACAGATAGATAGAATTTTATTTATCCCTAGAGGGAAATTTGGCTTGTTACAGAAGCTCATTAAATAATAAATATATACACACACTGTGCCAACCTGACTGAAAAGAACGGAAAGTTCTGACTTGGTTGTCGCAGTCACACTAAGGCATTATTCAGATGTACTGCTGTTGGTATGAAAGAGCCCCAGTAGTGTTTCTTGACACACTTCTGCTTAATAATTTGTTAGCTGAAAGTCCTCGGTGTTAGTGTGTCAGAGAGTGGATGCGCAACATTGTTCATAACGACACTCAGTTTTATTTTAATCCTCTTCTTTGCTACTACTTCCAGGGGGTCCAGAGTGCATCCTATAACTGAGCTTGCCCTTTTAATTAGCTTGTTGATTCAGTGGGCCTCTTTTAAAGTGATGTTACCAGCCCAGCACACCACCGTTTATAAAATCACTCTGGCCATCACAGAGTTGTAAAATATGTAAAGAATGTCACTATTAACCTTAAAAGAATTTCAAATAAAGTAAAGCCTGCTCTTCCCTTTCTTATATAGTTCCTCTGTTATGATACCAGTCCAGTCTGTCATAAATGTGGACACCCTAGTACTTGTAACCAATGCACAATCTACATCCATAGTGAATAGTGACCAGGTCATTGGTTTTGTTGATGTCAAGTTGCAGACCATTCTTTCTGCACGAAGAAACAAAGTTCTCCACTTGACTCTTATAATCATTATCAGTTGTCTCATCCCTCTTATCAGTACATCCCATAAGTGCTGAATCATCAGATAATTTCTGCAAATGACATAACCTGCTATTATAGTCCGAGGTGTACAGAGTGAGGAGAAAAGAAGACAGGACTGTTCCTTGTGGTGCTCCAGCGTTGCTATCAGAAACACAGTTCTTGCGACTCACAAACTGTTATCTATCATTATCTAGGACACCATAGGCTCATCCACTTAGATATGTCTGAGCTTACTCATTAACATAGACAGCTTGACTCCCTTCTCTATTGATTTCTGATTTTTGACCCAATACTAGTTAAATAGGCTCCAGCACCCTATGACCTTCAATTGGATTAAACAGATATGAATATTTTATGTGTTTCTCTGTATTAAACATTACACTAGTGAGCAGTGTCTCGGTTGCATTACAGCGTTAGTTTAAATATACATTGCTCACGCATATGGACATATGGAAGATTCCAACAGTAAGAAAATAAATCACACCAAAGGGCCTAGCTATGTTGGCTGTCAGGCTCCCAGTCTATGATGTACAGGGGTTAATTCATTGGTTTCTCAATGCCACTATGTTATTTCTGTGTTCCTTATGTTCATACATTCAGCTTTACCCCATTGTTCATCATAAGTAGTGATGAGTGAAACGATTCTCGCAAACTTGAATTTACAGCAAAACATAGTGTGTTTCACAACCAGCAAAGTTCATGCGATTGACACTGCATAAAAGGTGTTTAGTCCCTATCTGAAAGGGACTAAATACTGTGTTTATTCTGTAAGTATCTGCTTGTCATTTATTGCTCAAATAAATCTGTAAAGTGAAAAAAGAAACACTGACTCATTTCATGTCATGCATAGACATTTTAATGAGCTGTGAGATTTATGTTGTGGTTGTTCTGGTAACATGATGCTCACTATGCCATTTATGATGGCATTCCTGGCAATCACAATCCTTAAGATACCACAGAACTGCTATTTGGTGCACTCCTTCAAGCTGATCAGAGTATGGATTTCCTCAGCTTTATTTGTTGAAGTTAAAAAAAAACAAAGGAACAGATAGTAGGAAACTCAAGGGATGGGTTCCAGTATAGTGTGTCATCCTATGGAGAAGAAGTAGGAATATTCACAATGGTTCAATTTAAAAACTCTGAACCCTTTTTCAATTGTGAAATTACATGCAAAATTTATGTTAGTGTCAATTAATGAAACTATATGTGAAATCTCTGTATCACTCATCACTACTCATTAGATACCCCAAAATTTCTCTTCCATTTATTCTTGGCCCTACTACATTACATGATTAGGATCTGGGTGACAAATATAAAAAAAAAAACTCTTGGGTTAATTGAATATTTACTTTAAAGGAGCATATTTCATGCTCAACAAGTCAGTCTAATTAAAATACCTGAAGTCTATTGCTTCCTTGTAGTTTTTGAACATTCACTGAATCTCACTGCTATGTTACCTTATTATTAAGTACCGGTATTACCAAAATGAAGAAAAATGTTGAAAAGTAATTATTTAAACAGTGCAATGTGGCAATCAAATTGATAATTCTGTATAGTATTTTAAAAAGGCTTAGAAATTTATTAGTGTAAATGTGGAGCTTTATCTCAGCATGTTCTATTTTTGGTAGCATAAACTAATTAGGAAAGGGTCTCATCACTGAGATATGTTTTTCTAAATGTTGACTGCTGATTTGATTTTATACTAAGAGTAGAAGGCACAATTCAAAACATTGTAAAACCAACAACATGAAACGAGTCAGGACTTCTGGCCAAAATGTGTTCTCAATATGTGCTACACATAATAAGGAAGATAAATTGGTGCTGGTTAGTTTAAAAGGAAAACATATCAATGTGCCAGTGATCAATCAATCAATCTTAAAGTACATTTATGCAATTCAAGAGCACATCTTGTCAGCAGTATATATATATATGGGCCACTTAAGGCATTAAGAGTAAATTAAACCTCTTAAAAACATTACCTTAAAATTGGGAAGGAAACACAAGTGGAACTTGGGGGCTTGAAAGCATCTAGTCTCATCATATTTTCTGCCTGTACCAGCGAGCACTGTGCATTTTACTTAGAAGATTAGGCTAAAATGGCACACTAGCCAAGAGCTACCCCTCGTACTGATGCTGAATCATTTGTGGCATTTCCATTAGAACAGACAGCCCTATTTTGATCTATTGAAAGCAAACACCGAGCATAGTGGGAATAATTAGGAAATGCATTATTTAACGTGGGTGGGAAAAATCCATTTTTAACTTAATAACGAAAGCACTGGACCCAGAATGATTAACTCTCATAAAAATGTAGTAAAGTGAAAGGGGGCTGCACAGAGGTGCTTCATTTAGAGAGGGGATGGAGCATTCTTTTGAATTTCTATGCAATTACTCCAAAATATGGACTGCTGCTGCCACTTGCAGGGTGACACCACCTAAGTATTTAAAGAGGCAAAAACTAGCTAGATCAAAATGGAAACACTGCATCAATGTCACAGCAGGATAAATGTCCCCAGTGCAACTGAATGACTAGGAGATTAATTAAAACCAGTGCCTTATCTGAAAACAAAAAAGGTACCAAGCACTTACAATGTAATATTCTGCATCTGCTAAACCTGGGTTGCGTGCAATGAATTCTGTTTGTTTCTGTTTAGACAAATTGACATCCAACATTTTGCCTTACATAAGGTAATCAAAGTCACTAGCAGAAAATTAGAATTATGATTTCTACGTCTTTAAAAAATGTATTCAATTTAAAAGTCTAGTTGCGTAAAAAATATTCTGTATATTACAATATTATGGAATGGTACAATGACATTGAAAGCATTAATTATCAAGATAGAACACCATTTTATTAAGGAAATGGGTTTTCAGTGTTGTTTAATCTATGTTGCTGTGCTACACTGCTGTTCTGTCCTATTCTATTTCTCGGGAACCAGAATAAATTTCTGTAAGTAGTCCAGAGATGAATTCTTTCTCAACAGAATCTGACTATTATAACTCTAAGTCCACAAAATAGTATAGAAAATTGATAGATGAATGGAGAAATAATGCTGAAAAACTGCAACAACAGTTGTGGATCAAGCAAAAAAGTTATGTTATGAGGCACAATTACAAAATGTATGAAAACAAACAGGTGTGTAAATATGATGTGTAATATAGAAGTAGATTATTGTACTAAACATAGACATAATGATTAGGCAGGCTAAAATGGCAAACTACTTATATGTCAAAGAGTACTGTAGTTGCTGATTATTTTTCTGGAATCAGAGGTTTACCATCATGAAAGATGAGATGCATGGATTCTTACGTTTCTGATTTTACACTGTTTAACTAGATCGACCAGATCCTATAAGGCATTCACCAATATTGGACGTGGGGCACTTATGATGTTCCAAACAGATATTTTTTTCTGATTTATAACAGTAGAATTAAAACACACACTCACCCATATACCACACATACATTATCCCTGCTTTTACTTACAGTACAACTTGTTGAACATACCACATTTCCGTTCTTAGAACCATAAAAATGATTTCCATGGAATGAAAGTACATTCAGCAATCATCATTGATCAATGTTGACATTCTGTTGGAACTATTGTAAATAAATGAAGTAAGATATCTAAGTAGGAAGAATGTTAACAGTTCACAGTCATAGGACATCTGATTCATCAGATCTTGTCTGTTTTATGTAGAACTTATTCACTTGGTGCACAAGCATAGTGCATCTGATGTATTTATGGTTTCTCTTCCCAGTGCTATGATAATAATATTCGTCTGTATCTGTCCTTCCCTCCAGAGGACCACATGGCATCTCTGCATATCTCACTGGTATTGCAAACTGGATGAAGGAGCACCATCACTAGCTCAACCTAGCAAAGACAGACCTTCTTCTTTCCCAGGTCACATGTCTATTTAGCACCCTACCTCTGCTCAACTTGGCTCATTATCGCTTACACCCGGTAAATCTGTCCACAACCTTGGGGTAGTGACTGATGACCAACTGTCTTTCACTGACCATATGCAGTGGTCTCTCAGTCTTGCAGATTCACTCTATACATCATCTGCAAAATAAAACCATATCTGATGATGTATGCAGCACAACTCCTGGTTCAGGGTTTAGTCTTATCACATTTGGACTAAAGCAACTCATCTCAATGAAATACTGGCATATGTCACCAAGCTGCTGCAGATGATTCAAAGTGCAGTGGCACGTCTGGTAGTCAAGCAGCTGAACTGGTCACATGTCACTCCTCCTTTCAGATCAATTCATTAGCTCCCTATAGCAGCATGAATTAAGTTCAAATCCTTGTTGCTTGCCAATAGATTAGTCTGAGTCAGCACCAAAATATATATGAAGACACTTGTGTGGCCCTATTGTCTTTCTCACCCACTCAGGTCTGCTGATGAATGGCATCTAGTTATGCCACCTCTGTGTGGCATCAAACCTCAATCCAGATTCTTTTCATGTGTAACTCCTAGCTAGTAGAATGAGCTGCCCACCTCTATTTAAAATTCTAACTTCCTCAATGTGTTTAAGAAGCGTTTGGTGAATTTGTGTCTAACTAACACTAGCTATTACATTGTGTAACCTAGGAATTGTAAGTCTGTGTCTGGCTTGTCTGCCTTCTCTTCTACAATCTGGCAGTGGTTCTACAATTAGTTGATGGTCTGATATTGTTGTTTTTTATTTATGTTAATTAGTTTCTACATTGTTTTTGATGTATTTGAACAAATTTGTATTCTTACATGTGATTATTCTGTATTTAGTGAGTGGCAGAATCTATTCTTGCATTTTGCCTTGAGAGTTGTTGCGGTGCACTGCGCCTGCATTTGGTGAGGAGTGCGACTCAAGAACAAAGTATTTTGTACTATTGTATTGCATTTCTGAGGAGGCAATGATACATTGACAATCAAGCTCTGTGAAGAGGATTGTTTGTGTTTTGTTTTTTCTATTATACTTACCCAATTTTTTGACATCCATGGCATGCCCAACCTATCTGGAAGGGGATCTCTCGCTCTGTACTGCCTTTCCTGAGATTTCTTCCATTTTTTCCATCACAGTTTTTTTGGGAGTGTTTTTCTTGTCTTCTTTGAGAGTCAAGGCTGGGGGACTGTGAAAAACAGGGTCTGTTAAAGCCCATTGAGGCATTCCTTGTGTGATTTTGGGATGTATAAGAAATAAATTGTTGTTGTAAGTAGCTTGTATTTTATGTTTTGCAGGTAGTATGGTGTAGTGGTAAAGACTTTGGGTTTCAGATCCTTAGGGTGTGGGGCACTGACACTGTGGAACCATGAGCAAGTCACTTGTGATTATTCTGTATTTAGTGAGTGGTAGAATCTATTCCTGCATTTTGCCTTGAGAGTTGTTGTGGTGCACTGCGCCTGCTTGTGCTTCAACTGGAAAACTAAAAAAAATCACCTTGGGTAAAGGATCCAGCAAAATAAGAAAATGTAAATTCCAAGCTCTTCTCTTATGATAATCAATTTTGTAATCTTGTTCTATAATACTTGTTTCCAAACAGGCCCCCAAACTGATGTGCTATATTGACCTCTTTTGTAAGTCGCTTTGGATAAAAGGGTCTTCTAAACAAATAAATGTAAATGTAATATAAATGTATCAAGTAAAGTGCTGTACTCAACAGCATGCACCTATGTTACTAAAAAAATCCATGTAAGTAACTTTTTACTTTCTTGAATATGAAGTATAGTGAAAGTTTTGTAATCGTCCAAAAATTCAACCTCGAGATTTTGATGAATCTCGACGATTTAGATCTCCCTGAGTCTGCTTTACTTTCTGGAAGGGAAAGTATTGTAATCATGCAAAAATACGACTTCAAGATTTTGATGAAATGTTGATGTTTTAGAACTCCCTGAGTGCGAAAATACCATTTTTGGAATTATATTTATGTCTGTGTGTGTGTATGTAAACGCGATAACTTGAGTATGCTTTCACTTAAATGAACCAAATTTTGCATACAAGTATTAGGTACAAAACATTGATTTTTCTCAACTTTTGAGCTTCTTCCGCTAACCAGAAGTAGTACTTTTTTTATTCATTCAGCTGCAGAGTCAGATTTATTCAACTTTACTTTTATAATAATTGTTCAATATATTATTAATTTGATTTGATTTGTTGTTGATGGTTCTTTAATGTACATAGTATAAAAATATAATCATTGTCTTGCAGTTTTCACCTCAAATATCCATCCCAATATCTGAGTATACGAGAAAGTCTAGGGGAGACCACTCCCGGTTTTTTTTTTAAGTGACACCTAAACCTTACTTGATATACAGCAACATTATATAAAATACAGGATAACTTGTCAGCCTAATGTATCCCCAGATCTGTTGCAGGTCTTTGTTGATTTTCTATACATATGCATAGATATTACATTGCTCTCTATGTTTACCTTTCTAAGGCTGTAACATCATACCTGAGGAAAGCAGGATAATGTGCTGAAAACGTCTTACATGTCTCAAAACTTTCAGATTGTGTTCTTACTAAGAACACAAAATCTTAGAGTCATGTATAGATAGAGCTTGAGTCTTCTGTCTTTTCTTTCTCATTTTCCTTTGACTTTTAGCTGTGAAAGGAGATTCTCCTTTGCATCTGCCCGGGTAGAAAGGCGATAATATGTAACTTTATTGAGTATTAAGAAGAGGGTTACCGCCAGTGCCAGTAGGATAATGTTTGTCTGCTTCCTCCACACTCCAAAATTTTCTGATCTGGATGAAGGTCAGTGATCCCAGTCTGCCCCACAATCTGCATTCCCACTTGTCTATTTTAATATAATATTACTGGACCTCCAAGCCATTCCTCTTTATTTTTACTACCTGATGAAACCACCTCAACAGACCTCCGTAGGTTGTAGAGTCTTTGCCAGTAGCCTTCTCTCACACCAAAATCAATCTATTCAGTGTACCCATCTTCATTTTTTTATGCTGTTACTTTTATTAGGTTCCACCATAGTATCTAGGTGTTAAAACTTACTCTAGTCTCACTAAAACACAATGACCAAGACTGCACATTTTTTTTTAATATTTACCTTCAAAAATTATCATCACCAGTACTTATTTAATGGCCATTGATTGGGCTTACACAGCTAAACCAGTTGTCCATACTCAATCTCACTCAGACGTCGGAGCTGTTTCTAGTCTTTTGGGTCTCTTTTAATAATATTTACTTTAGAACATAAGTGAAGGAAACACCAACTTTTTATGTGTAGATTGGAGCCTAAATGATTTCTTTTAATACTTTTGAATACTTTTATACTTTTTACAATCCTGTGTGGTGCTATACATGAGCCAAACTACATCACAAAAAATTTTACAAAATAATAAAGTGAAGGAGTGAAATGAATTGCATGAAATTGTATGGCAACACTAAAGATATTATTTTTCACTAGGGAAGAGGTAATACAGTGAAAGATTTCAATGTAAAACCAAGGGGAAGATAACAGATACATAGTTAAGTCCTGTGGCTGATTCCTCTTTAGCGAAATCCAGTAAGCGCAAAGAATTGTACATATCATTTAACAACACTGAACTTTTAGACAAGTCAAACAATTCAGTGATTGAACTTGAGTACAAATAGTCAACCAAAATTAAGGGGAACCTCTGGCAACTTCAACCTCCAACTGAAAATTAAACTAAGGCAACTTCTGCAAGGTCTTTACCTAAATGTGACACATTTATGCACTTTGTATACACAATTACTATTTGTTTTCAGAACAGAAAAGATTAAAGAAAGCAGAATAAATGGTATTTGCAAAGGTTTGGGCACATGTCACTCAGTAGTAAGTATCACTTCATTAGGCGGAAGTCATGACTTCCAAATGTTTTTTTGTAGTGTCAAAGATAGACAAATAAGCGAAAACAAAAGGTTTGGGACGGCCAACCGTATAATATTCCTGGCTGCAAAAGGATAAATTGGTTGTACAGATGTGTACAGGTTCAAGTCCAACACAGAACTGATTAGGTGTGGAAAATGTGATGGTTTTAAGGCAGACCAGAGGAAATGACGTAATTGGAGTCGGAACCGGAAGTGAGGTCATCTGTGGGGCTCGAAAATGGAAGTAAGGTCATCAGGGACAGGCAGAATTTCCCATAACTGGTCTGCAGAGAAGTGAGAGAAAGGGTCAATGCACATTACCTCCCCCATGGTGTTACTTTCATTCAAGCCCTTTTGCTGCCTCCCATGCGCAAGTGTGTGACAGCAGCCAGATAAGAGTGTTTTTATTTTTGTCTTAAAACATTTACACCACTCTTCATTGTGATGCTCTTCTAACTCTGAAGATGCTTAGATCTTCTTGTATTTTTAGCTAGTTTGTTTTCCAATCATGAGCCACCTCCATTGGGCTGCTGGGACATTAACCGGGGTTCTCACTCCAGAAAGAGAGCAGAAGCCACCCATCCTAGCTGATTCTTTCAGCCCAAGTAACCAGATTTTATTGCCTTTACTCCACAGTAAACTCATTTTATTTGAGTTCAGCTACACATACACTGCATGTCTGCAGTCTTCCCAAAGATTTTTAAAATGCAGGAAAATCTGTGTCTTTATAGGCAGTCATGACTGATGTTATATATTTTATCTAAATACAGTATATGACAATGAAGAGCTCTAGTATGTTTAATTTAAATTACTGAGCAGAAAAAAATATACCATTTTAATCTTTATTTTCCACATGAATAGGTAAACATCTCTTTAAAGTAAATTGCCAAATTAACGCTTATCAGATTGAACCAGAAGTGAAATGTACTCAGTGCTCAATACTCCTGCAGTCTGTAGACGTGAAACTGCACTCACTCATACACACATGCCCACATGCACATACCGCATATGCAGTTTATAATTCATTCAGAAATTCTTTGGTTTCCCCTTCATTCATTAATCAAATGGCATAATGCTGAGTGACTCACATGCTGTTTATTTATAGACTCGTGCTTTCTTTAATATACAATATTCTTCTGCATTGAGGTGTTCAGGCCTGACAAATTGAGATTTGTTTGGCAGAAGTTGCAACTGGATCCTTGAGCTTTTAACAAAATTGTATACCATTTCAAAATGTTCTTTCCTTCAGACATAAAAGAGGCAAAATTAGGCAAGTGACGGCTGTAGCTGTTATGCCTAAAAGTGTACATTCATTTTTCGAATTTCCAAATAACCTTTGGCCTATAGCCCCCTCTAGTGAGCTTTCTGTTACTGCACCCGTTTGAGTTGCTTTATTTTTTTCTGAGCAGACCATTTTACAAATAGTATAAAGTCCCCTGTCCTGCAATTGGAGCACTAGCAGGGTACAGTGGCCTCTCCAGAATCATAGAGAAAGTCAATATTCAGAATTTGAATGGCAGCCTTAGAATTTACATTGTGACACTTTACCCAAGTATAAACTGTATTTGGGTGTGTGGTTCATAGATACACAAACATGTTGCGTATGAAGTCTTGCTTTGGAGCTGCTTTGTTTATTTAGTTTTACATCATATATGTAATTTTTATTATAATTAAGCAATGAATGGCCTTTATTTTATATAATGCCTTTCTATAGTGATAATCCTCTGTAAGCACTTCACAGGTCAAGTGCTATACTAAGTTGTTCACACACAGGAAATGTTTTACATTTAGAGCACAGAAAAGGTTAATGTCTTACTCAAGAAGTTTGAGGTGGGAAGGGAATGAGCAACCTCTTGATTTAAAGAAATTTGTTTAGCTTCCAATTTTCTAAATAGTAAGAATTAATGGATTCATTTATTTCTCATTCAGAGTTGAAGAGGACAGTGGATGCAAACCACTCTCCTTACTACACTGGACAAAAACACATTTAAAAAAATGAACATACTGTATAAAACTGGAATGTAGGCCAGATAAGAGATTTGCTTATGGTCACAAAGTTGGCAGTTGAACCCACAGCTTTGTGATTTTAAAATCCTTTGCCTTAGCAGATAGGAAGACACTGCACATTAAGCCAGGTTAGCACTATCAGATGTGGCATGTTAGAAACATCAAAGACGAAACAAAAATTAAAGCTGACAAAAAATAACAATTCAAATAAAACATCTGCTCAGAAATCATGAGGAAGGAAATCAATATAACTATTTTTCATTTACTTTTACTGCTGTGAATATTGTCACCCAGGGTTGGTTTCTTACATGCACCTGAATCTGTGGGAAGGAGCTGGAAACGCATCCATCCACTGTCTTAGTTTACTTATTCCAATACTAGGCCACTGGTCTAAAGAATATCCCCGATGTATAAAGTTCACGGTATGAACCAATTGAGATTAGTAACTTCATTTGTAATCTTTTTGCTATGCAAATGACAGAGAGGAGATAGCGTTAAGTAGAGGTAGATGTGGAAGAACTCAAAACTCAGTATGTGGTACTGGCTTATAGTTCAGAGGATTTCTTTGGATGAAGTGATTTATGTTCCCTGAAGTGAAGTTTTGAGAAGGAAAAGGGCACCATCTAATGGTGAACAATAAAATAACAAGTGGAAAAGTGGCCACAGGACATATAAAGTTACGGTTTGTGCATTTTCGATATTATGATCCAGAATTCCTTTAATAAAGCACATACATAACCTAACTACTTTTTATGTATTTCAGGGTCTTGAATGGATGGCCAACAGTATTGGGCACAAAGAAGGAAACCACATTGTGTGCCACATTTATATTCACCAATCAACATCCTTCTTGCATGTCTTTATAGATGTGGAAGAAAAACCCAGCAGACACAAGGAGAATATGCAGACTTCATATAAACAACTATTCCCTTAACAAACTGACGATTAGTAGTATTGTGCCCACTGGCGTGATAAACATTTAATTTCATAGAAACACAAATCAGATTACCTCTTTTCACACCACATGTTCAGTTTTGCTCCCAGTTCCTAGGGAAAAGAAGGACTGAGAAAAAGCCCATTATAGTTATTTTAAGTTTGATTCCAGCGTAAAATACAGACTAGGGCCAGACCAAACCACAAGTGATCTAAGAAGAAACAACATATTACTTTAAAGAAAATAATACATTAAGTATAACATTTTTAATCACAAATAAATTATGACATCTATTGAACTTGTTATATCCAATTATCGGTTCCAAAAACATTGAATATTAACCCTGGAGACACCAACTTGCATAAACAGTGCACACCCATACTTACTCATACTGGGCCAGTGACACAGGTGACACAGTGGGTAGTGTCGGTTTCCTCAGTGCCCTGGCTTTGAATCTCAAGACTATGTGGTATTTTCTTCAGGTAGTTTGTTTTCCTTCTACATTATCTTGAGCTATTTGTCAGTTCCAAGCTGATTATATGTAAGTGTGGATTTGTGCATGAATGGAGTGGCACCTAGACCAGGGCTGTTTCTTGCTTTGTGCTCAGTACTGCTGGGATAAACTGTAGCCCACCATTACCCTGAATTAGATTAATTAGTTTTGAAATTGTCATGCTAGTTATAAAAACATGAAATGTATTTGGGGTACATGAGAATAACCAAAACACCTGAAAGAAAACCAACATGGACACATAGTGTTCTTCCTGTGACTGGAATCTGTCTTCTAGCAATTGTATTTCTCTATGTTGTGGAAAATACTTAGCAAATAAAAATACAGTTTTGAGCCATCATTATATATGAACTCCAAACATGTATGTATTTTATTTACACCAACAGGTGGAGCCCCCATGTGCCTTGTTCACTACATCACAGCAGACTGAGGAAACTGGAATCTTTCTTCTCTCATGGGAGACCAAAGCACTGCCTCTCAGAAGGAATCTAACAGAAAGCTTCCCTTAATCTGCTAGGTTCATTTACATACAGTATACTGACTATAAAGCATTTCAAACGCACCAATCAGCATACGGCTAAATGGTGTAATCCAGAATATCTCCTCTTCTAGTATTATGTAAAGTCCCAAACTAGTCAAAAATGGCATGGGTGGATACTTAGTTAAAAGAAATACGACTTCATATATGTAAACTGTTATTAGGGAACAAGATATAAAGTTAAATGTTAAATCTAATTTTTGTCCTTGTCAAACAGGCTGGCAATTTCAAGTATATTTTTCTCTTGCACTCTGCCACCATGTCAGGTGTACTTGATTGTGCAAAACAAATAATAAAATATAAAACACATTTTGTAAAAATAATATGACCAAAAATAACATTTTGTTGAATGTAGTATTTGAATGGCCATGATTAATCCCTTCACTTCAACTTCTATTTACCTTTTCTGATTTAGGTGCCAATAATAATATCAGTTTTAGAACATTGTCATTTATCCATTTTCCAGTCATCAGCCATCCGTATAACTTACAGCATATCATGTTTCATTTGTCACTCATCATTTCATGCTCATCATGCATCACTACTGACTTGCCGACTTGTCACACATCAATAAGTGACCAGTGAAAAGTAACAAAGGAAACATGATATAGAATAATACTGGCGCTCGATGACGGGAGAAGTGAAAAATGATGATGTCCAAAAATGGACACAGTGGCTGTATACCAAACTGGACAGATATATCCTCTGCAGCTTTTGCCAGTTCCTACTGCAGAATTCCCAGATGCTCCCAAAATCATTAGCATTATCTAGCAAGGATCTTCTATGCCAGACCTGACGCTGGACAAATATCAGTAAAGATAACCAGAATTAAATGCACGCATTTATTCTGTCACATCTCCATTTGCTCTAATTTGTAATATTTTACCTCCATTGTGAAATGTACTTTTAGCACACATACTTTGATTTAAAAAATGCCATCTGCTTTTA
Source organism: Polypterus senegalus (assembly GCF_016835505.1). Taxonomy (NCBI): domain Eukaryota; kingdom Metazoa; phylum Chordata; class Cladistia; order Polypteriformes; family Polypteridae; genus Polypterus; species Polypterus senegalus. The sequence goes on from NC_053160.1 coordinate 81,508,768, forward strand.
TTATTGTTTCCCTACTGTATTTGTAAATGTCACAATGCCACCAAAATTCTGTTGCCACTGCACAGTTAGACTGTTTCAAGCATGAAGTCAATTACATGACTATGATGTGTTATAATTAACCAATGTGAAATGAAAAAACACTTGGTAAGTCTTTTCAATATATCTCCTCTGATCATGATAGCATGACATGCTACCATTATTTCCCACTGCTTTTAATATTTCCTCCTTCAGCTTGCCATTTATGAAGTATTGTAATTTTTTTAAGGTGAAATAATAAATGTAATTTTAAAATTTCAAGTCAGTGTTTTTAATTTAATTTTTTTGCTTTGCTGTTTGTGGTTCCTAAAACATTTTAACACACATTCTACTAAGCTGACCAGACTTTCTAAATTTGAATTTTCACATATTGTTGGTTTGTGCCTACTGCTAAGTTGCAGGTCAGTTTTGCTACACAATGCATTATTTTGTGGCTGCGGTATTTCTTTGCAGGCTTTGGCATACAAGGCTTTAAAAAGGTCTTGGTAGTTACTTTAACAATCATACAGTGGAAACAGCAGAGTGCACTCTTGTGCTATCCTAGAACTCAAATAACAGCCAGAGAAGCACAAAACTGATTTCTTTCCTCCAAGGGCAACAGTCAAAAATAATATGTCAAAATCTAACAATTTCAACTTTAAATATAACAAAAATAGTGCAGGGAATGTTTCTATGGCTGTGTAATACTGAGAGATTATATTTGTTGCCCCAAATTGCAAAAACTAAGCCAAGATATAATATGTCCGCTATTGGCAATGACGCAAGTAGTAAGGGAAATGTTTGATTACAGTAATTATTAATTGTGAAGAGTAGGGACCAGACCTTTAGTTCTTGGTTGAAAGCCAAGTATTCTAGCCATCTGCCCACCCAGCCACCTACCATTGTGCTTTATAGATATAGAGATTTATTTTATGTAGGATGACATATTGTCTAACTCACAGCTCCATAGATTAGATGATATATGGGTAGTATCTTAAGATACTCTCAAGTCAAGACATAATCTACTTATTTTATGTGTCTGTTTTTTTTCAGTATGTGTGCATAAGAACTATTCTCAACAGCATGGCTAGACAAACACACACCATCTCATACACCTAACTTACCCATCTTTTCTATGTGAAGGGACGCTAGAACATCTTGAAAAAGCCATACAGCCATGGTGAAACATAGTTCTCAGGGGGCATATCTGTGGGTAATGACGTGCAAATGTTGTAGCTTAATTCATTTCCCAGATGGAATTTATTTGTACTTTTTTGTGTCCACTGGGGACTTTTCTTTTATATGTTTCCTCAAACAGCTCAAGCCAATAGTATTAGTCAGCTATTTATAGTTTCAATGGCATAAAATGTCTGAAGAATATAAATGGCTGGAAGATTTTCTTAATACTTACCACACATTTGTTGTACTGACCATAACTGATGAATAGCATCATATTGGAGGGTAGTAAACTGAGGCAAAACTTCTGAGCCTTGTTGTGGGTTAAGGAGTACACATATACTTGGTATAAGGCTTGTTTTGAAGAAATTGCAGTTTCATCCATCTGAACACACTGTAGTGTTAAACTACTAGCGGGAGCTTGGAAATACAGTTAAAGTAATACATGAGTTAGGAAATGGTCCACACGGTTGTAGTACAATTTCTAGCCATATTTCTTTAATTTGAGTACTGGCAGAGTAAAACGGACTTATTCAGAGACATACATTTAACTGGTGATGGGATTACCTAAAAGTCCAGTGCTTTAGCCAGTAGTTAATTTAAGGATCCGCCAGTTGGACTACTGAGACAATTCATCACGGGCTACTCTCTCTTTAGCCATCCTTTTAGGACAAAAACTGTGAGACTGGGCGAGTGAAAGAGACACAACGAGAGAGAGAGGGATAGATGAGTGAGAGGACCACACTGTCCTCAGTGCACCTCCATGATTGCATAATCTTACTGGCTTCCCCACTGCTCTAATCTATAGAAAACAAAGAAGATGGAACCACAAGACACGGAGGAGAGGACAGATTGAGAAATTAAAAAAAAAAAAAAAGGTTGAAATTTAAGTGAAAAATAATTTAATCCAAATAATCCAACTTTGGACAGCAACATGAAAATTAGCGGTTTATGAGCAAGGGACTGTGGCAAGGTCATAGTTTATAAGCAGTCATTTCATTACCATGTTTACTGCAACTATTCATGATGCAGTATAAACCAAGTAAGTTCATCAGACACTGCAATTAAAAGAAACATTAACTGATTTAGTAAGCAGAGACTGTAGAGTGAAAAATACTGTAAATCAAAAATCTACAAAGGTGGAATTAACGCCAGCTCTTAAATGAGAAAATGTCATAGAAGACTTGTATTTGATATTATATTCTCTAATATAATGTACAATGACCTAAACCATTTAAAGCTTTATTTTACATGGACGCCAACCTTCAAATACACATGGCGTGGAGTAACAGTAACATTAGTTGGGAAGCAATGAATAAAAATTTAGTTTGTCCTACTGTAGTCACGAATTATTGTGTACTGTATAGAACAGAGGTACTCAACTCCGTTTCAAGGGCTTGCAGTGGCTGCTGTTTCTGCTTTAACTATATTTGTAATTAGAACAACCAAAGAGTCTGGATTGATTAGATCATCTCCTCTCATTTTTGAAAATTCTTACGGTAGGCTCTTTGTACTGCCTTCTCAGCCTGACACCCTGTTACAGTACAAAACAGAAATTGTATTATAAGAATACTGAAGTATTTGGATGGAATCTAGAGTAGATTCTGGCTTTTAGATCAATGCTAGCTGGATAGGCGCTGGTCTCTCACCACTAATTGGACTAGATAGATAGATAGATAGATAGATAGATAGATAGATAGATTGATAGATACTTTATTAATCCCAAGGGGAAATTCACATAATCCAGCAGCAGTATACTGATACTAAGAAACAATATTAAATTAAATAGTAATAAAAATGAAAAGAATTAAAATAAAATTAATGTTAGCATTTACTCCCCCGGGTGGAATTGAAGAGTCGCATAGTGTGGGGGAGGAACGATCTCCTCAGTCTCTCAGTGGACAGTGACAAAAGTCTGTCAATGAAGCTACTCCTCTGCCTGGAAATGACACTGTTAAGTGGATTATTCATGATTGACAGGAGTTTGCTTAGTGCCTGTCGCTCTGCCACAGATGTCAAACTGTCCAACTTTAATCCTACAATACAGCCTGCCTTCTTAACAAGTTTGTCCAGGTGTGAGGCGTCTTTTATCTTTATGCTGCCACCCCAGCACACTACCGCGTAGAAGAGGGCACTTGCCACAACCGTCTGGTAGAACATCTGCAGCATCTTACTGCAGATGTTGAAGGATGCCAACCTACTCAGAAAGTATAGTCTGCTCTGACCTTTCTTACATAGAGCATCAGTATTGGCAGTCCAGTCCAATTTGTCATCCAGCTGCACTCCCAGATATTTAAAGGTCTGCACCCTCTGCACACAGTCACCTCTGATGATCACAGGGTCCATGAGGGACCTAGGCCTCCTAAAATCCACCACCAGCTCCTTGGTCTTGCTGGTGTTAAGGTGTAAGTGGTTTGAGTCGCACCATTTAACAAAGTCTTTGATTAACTTTCTGTACTCCTCCTCCTGCCCACTCCTGATGCAGCCCACAATAGCAGTGTCATCAGCGAATTTTTTGCACGTGGCAGGACTCCGAGTCATATTGGAAGTCTGATGTATATAGATTGAACAGGACCGGAGAAAGTACAGTCCCTCTGGCGCCCTGTATTGCTGCACACAATGTCAGACCTGCAGTTCCCAAGATGCACATATTGAGGTCTGTCTGTAAGGTAGTCCACAATCCATGCCACCAGGTGTGAATCTACTCCCATCTCAGTCAGCTTGTCTCTAAGGAGCAGAGGTTGGATGGTGTTGAATGCGCTAGAGAAGTCCAAAAACATAATTCTTACAGCACCACTGCCTCTGTCCAGGTGGGAGACGGATCGGTGTAGCATATAGATGATGGCATCCTCCGCTCCCACCTTCTCCTGGTATGCGAACTGCAGAGGGTCGAGGGCGTGGCGGACCTGTGGCCTCAGATGGTGAAGCAGCAGCCGCTCCATGGTCTTTATCAGATGTGACGTCAGAGCAACAGGCCGGAAGTCATTCAGCTCACTAGGACGTGATACCTTTGGGACAGGAGTGATACAAGATGTTTTCCAAAGCCTTGGGACTCTCCCCTGTTCCAGGCTCAGGTTGAAGATGCGCTGTAGAGGACTCCCCAGTTCCAACGCACAGGCCTTCAGCAATTGTGGCAATACACCATCTGGACCCGCTGCTTTGCTGGCACAAAGTCGTTTCAGCTCTCTGCTCACCTGGGCTGCTGTAATTGTGGGTGGGGATGTCTCACCTATGCTGTTTTCAGCAGAAGGATGGTTGGAGGATGCAGTACTCCGAGGTGAGAGTGGGTTAAGCTAAGCTAGATATATATACATAGATATATATATCTAAGCTAGATTTAGAAGGCTGTTACCTTAATTATTTTACATATGTAGTTAAAGCCTGAAAACTAGTTGAGATTTTATTTAAACTCTTTATTTAGTCTTTCAAATATAATCCTAATGATCAAATTCCTTTACAGAAGTAGAAAAACTTGTAGACATCTATGGCAATAATAAATAGGTCCATGCTTTTGTCTTTGCAAAATGTACAAATAATAATAATAAGTTGCATTTATAGAGCGCCTTTCACAAATCCAAGGTCTCTTTAGATACGGTTGGGGGAGAAAAAAGGGATCACACAGAAGACAAAAGTTCATTGAAGAGGAAAGTTTTGAGTTGAGATTTAAAGGTGGAGAAAGAGTTGAGTTGAGGGGCCATAGCACTGAAGAATTTGCCACCCTGGGTGGACAGTCTGGTGCGTGGGACAGAAAGGAGATTACTGCTTGTGGACCTGAGAGAGTAACAAGGAGGGTATGGAGCTAGGAGCTGACTGAGGTACAGTAGAGGGGAGCAAGGTTATGTAGGTCCTTGAAGGTGAGAAGCAGAATCTTGAATTTAATCCTTGATGGAACCGGTAAAATTTTGGAAAGAGACCTAATGTGTAGTTTAAAGTTAATTGATGAATCGAAAACAAAACATCAACATTTCTGACAGGAGCGGGTTTGACAAGTGTACCATCAATAGAAACAGAGAAGTTTGATGCTTTACTGTAGAAAGTAGTAAGTTTGGGCCTACCAGTAACACTTCAGTTTTATTGGCATTAAGTTTAAGAAAATTATTTTCCATCCATAGCTTAAGACCAGTGATGCAGTCAGTGAGTGTGCTGTGAGGCAATTCAGGTAGAGTGTACTAAGATATAACTGTATATTAAATGCATAGTAGTAGAAGTTAGGCCCATGTCTGTGAATAATCCGACCCAAAGGAAGGATATAAAGTAGAAAGAGTAATGGCCCAAGGACTGAACTCTGAGGGACACCATGTGGCATAGGTGAGGTGAAGGATTTATATCGGCCAAGTGTGACAAACTGTTGCCTATCAGAAAGATATGATGTGAAACATTGAAGGGCTAAGCCAAAGATCCCTACAGTGGAGAGACGTGAGAGGAGGATTTCATGATTAACAAATCAAATGCCGCACTTAAGTCAAAAAGGAGGAGAATATTAAGTGAACCGTCATCTGCAGACCAGAGTAGACCATTAACTACACTGAGACAAGCGGTCTCAGTGCTGTGTTGTGTACAAAAACCAGACTGAAAAGACTCATAGAGTGTATTGTCTAGAAGAAAGGCATGGAGTTATGTAGCAACCACGTATTCCATCACCTTAGCCAAAAAGGGGAGATTAGAGATAGGCCTGTAGCTGGGGAGAAAATGTAATTTACAATTGTAATATTGAACATTTGGCTTTAAATCGATAATAAACTTATATCATATGCAATAGATTCATGTGAAACAAAAGTGTGCTGTTTATTCAGTTAATGGTGCACAATGAAAGCAAATGATTAAATAAAGATAAAAGACAAATTATATCTGCATATTGGTAAAATGAAAATGGTTTTATTGTTATTGTGGAAACATCATAATATTAATTTGGTGCTGCTGGGTTATGAAAAATATGTTTTGAGATTTTTCAGATAAGGAGACAGAAAGTTTAAAATAATGTGGTTCTTCTTACCGAGTAAGAGTAGAAAATGCTATAATTTCTCTGTACAATTTACAATAATAATCTTACAAACCTATGAAATAATATATATTAAGATGTACACATCCATAGTTTTTATGCAGTGCTGCTACTTCCATTAATAGTAGTTTTTTTCAGTCAGTTTAATAAGTAATTATTACATTTTCAGAAGTGCCAGTGCACGTGACAGTGTGAAAATCTATGTAGAAGCAGAAGATTTTATGATAATGTATATAATTATGACATGCTTATTTCTTTTTCAAAATGTTATAAAATATGATCTACTGTACAACAGCATTCATTTATAATTAAAATCAGTTACGACGAATGAAAAGTCATTCTGTTCTTATTAAAGCAAGAACATCACATTTGTATCGACTGCCTTCCTATGTATTTTGTCATTTTGGCAGGAAAGATATTATGACCTCCAGCAAAAATATTGGTAGGATATTCGCAGAGCAGATCTTTCTTTTTTGTAACAGTATGAAGAGACTTCTTTTTGCTCAGACTAATATCTAAAAATAACTAAATACTTTCTGAAATGCAACAAGGAATGGCACTCTGTGTTTTATGTTTTGCATCACGTTTGTCCTTTGTCTTGTCATTTGTGTGTGCATAGGATACACATATGTAGATATCATATATACAATCATTGTGTTTATCAATAAATTGTAATCAATAAATACATAATACATTTACTTCAGAGCTCAGATGAATAATCTGATTCTGTGTTATTATTTGCTTGTCAATGGCTCTGTTTTTTCTTTTCACTTTCTTCCCTGCTTCTCTCATGACTGATAAGCTCCATATTTTTTTCTTGGAACTGTCTTTGTTTAATTGTAAAATTCATACAATGTGAATGTCATACTGTCTTTGCAGTTTGTTTCTGGTGGCACTCAAAACTTATTGCATCTCTAGCAGAAGGGAGGAATGGAAAAGTCATTTTAAGCCCACGTTTAGTTTTAATCAGTTCATGATCCTTGATTGAATTGAGTAGGATTGAGAATACTTTATCATTCACATCTCTTTATCCACTACTTGTGTGCTCTTGAATTGCACAGGATTTCTTACACAGATGTTTGGATAGCATTGTTTGTTAAAATGACAGAATATTTTCTTTAAGAAGTACTGTATTTATTTCTACATTTATCGATAGACACTGGGTCCAACTTGTGATGAGTCAATATGGTGGCCTAACCTACATAATGAAGATTAAAGAACACCCCAAGCATCTCTGTGAAAAGATGCCTGAAAATCATAACTCAAAGGATGAATACAAGAAAATATTAAAGTTACTAAGTATCTCTTGGAGGTCAGTGATATCTATAATTAAGAACTAAAAAGAGTGATACACAGATGCAAATCTTCCTACAGCAGACCATCCACAAAACCTGCGTGATTGTACAAGAAGACCTTCATGGAATGCTACAAAGAGATCTTTGAGAACTCTAAAGAAGGCTAAGATTTAGATGGCTATGATTGGTGATACTGTGCATAGACAACTTATAACTGGGTGCTTCACCAGTCGCAGCTTTATGAGAAAATGGCAAAGAGAAAGTCACTTTTAAAAAAACACATGTGACATCTCAACAGGAGGCACATGAGAGACTCTGAAATCAGCTGGGAAAAAGTTTCTACCAAAATGGAGCTTTTTGACCATGAGATTAAATACTCTGTTTGGCATTACCCAAACACTGCATGTTATGAAAAACATACCATCCCCACGTAAAGTGTGGTGGTGGCATCATCATGCTGTTGAGATGCTTGTCTGAAGCAGGACTTGGAAGACTTGTGAGGCAGAGGGTAAAATAAATGCAGCAAAATGGGAAATGTTGATGAAATCCTGATGGTCTACAAGAAACCAGTGCCTTGAAAGAGTACATCTGTTTTCCAGCACGGCAACAACCCTAAAGCATGAAGACAAAGCTACACAAGAATGGCTTAAAAATAACAATATTTATGTCGTAGAGTGGTTGAATCAGAGTCCAGATCTCAATCTGAGAATTATTGACTAGACTTGGAAAAGGCAGTTCATTCATAATTTCCATTCAAATTAACAGAGACTGAGCACTTTTACAAAGTCATATTGGAGTAAAATTGCAGTGTTAAGATATGCAAACCTGACAGAGACGTTTGCACACGGCTGTCATGGCCGTCAAAGGTGCATACTGACTTGAAGGGGGAAAATAATTGTGCGATCAAATATTTTGTGTTGTACATTTGTAATTTATTCTTTGAGTACTTTAGAGAGATCTGTTTTCGCTTTCACATTAAAGAGTCTTTTTGTCAGATTAGTCAAATTAAATTCACTGTGACTCAACCTTCTTATATAATACACTACTGTGGCTGTCCATTTGTCTGTCCAGGATTTTAGATCACCTGTAGCTCGCAAACCATTTGACCTATTGACCTGAAATTTGGTACACATATACTACGTGATGTCTACTATCTGCTTTCAGGGTGATGAATGAGCTCCAAGGTTATTCCTTTTTTTATTTTTATTTTATTGTAGAATCAACTCTCGGCAGCAGCCAGCAGGGCGGCCATGTGGCGCATGAGTACAGGTGCCATTCTCATCCCTACCACCTTCGCCGTCATTTCCTACCTCTTCATATCTTAAATCATTCTCGAGGCAGATTGAACACTTAAGTGCAAGCTTCAGTGAAAAATTAAGAAAAACGTATTAAGTAATTGCAACACAAAAACTGACTTAATCAGTTTTAACGTGAAACGATGCCGATGGAAGAAGAGAAGAGGCGGGCTACTATGGTGGAGAAAAGAAGAGCTGCTCAGGAAGCAGCCAGTGCATAAACCTCTGAGCAAATGAATTCTAAACGTACAGAGAAAGAGTATAAAAACTATAAGTCAAGTGTATTTAATGCACGTTATCATGGAGCCCGCCGTTACTGGTGTTTTACAATAAGGGGAACATTTTTACAGGCATTGCGTAACTATTTATGTCACTGACAAAATTTAGACTCTAAATGTCCTTTTATCTTATTTAAGAGAGCTTACTGTGCTGCTTATGTTTTGTATCATGCTTCTCTTCTGTTTCCATACATTGCATATACAGTATGTAGCTTTCTTATTTTTTCCCTTTTGTTGTGTATATTAAAATCTTCTACAAAATGAACAATTTCACAGAGTGAACAAAAATCTTCAGACAGGCTGTACAAAGCAAACTATTTTTTTTACTATATTCTTACCTTTAAAATATCAATTCTTCTGTCAGTCCTTTTGCGTAAACCCTCATGTTCATTTAGCCATTTCCTAGAGATCTGTGAGACACTTGCAAATGATTTTATTTTACCTACAGTGATTCAACTATTTCTAATTTCATATTTGTGATCCTTGTGTTTTTCAGCAAATGCACATTTTGCTTTGTAGAATGCTCCTACATGAGTTACTTTAAGATTTGCTCTATGGATTGGAATTATGAGAAACAGAAAAAGGTATGCAAGTTATTTGGGTAAAAAATCTAAAAATATTCACTAGAAACCGGCCCTAAAATTCCACATGAATATTGACTTAACTGACATGAAGTCAGTAATTAAATACAAAAATAAGTAACCACATGCTTTATACCTTCGTACTTGTGCCCATTTAGATATCATTAAGATGATAACATCATAAAACAACTTTTCAAACCACTACCATATGCATTTTGGGGAACAAGCAAGACTAACAAAAATATTCTGTGGGCTGTATTTCAGAGGAAAAAAAAAATCAGTTCATAAGTGTGCCCAAGTCATGCAAACTCCGTAAATGTGGTGTTATAAGGAGCATGAAAAATAAAAAAGACGAATGCACACACACAAAGGGCAATCTGTACTTTACTGGCTAGAAAAACTTGCAGTTACAAAATAACTGTTATATCCTATAGGTGGCACTAAAGTCATTTTCCATTGAAGACAAGATGATTCATATACTAATTAATATGTTGTTGCTGGTGCTGTTCAGGGTTTGTGCTTGTAATGAGTAAAAATTCATATCAAGTAGTTCAGTAAATGCATGACAAAAACTGTAATGTCTAATTTATTTACTGTACATGATGGATTAGTGGCAGGGCTGTCTTAACAGTATCATAGGTCCCCAGGCAAAATAGTGCGCTGGGGCCCTTTCTTTTGACAGCAAAACAGAAACATACATTGGCATCAGAAATATTGTGGGCCCCTGTGTTCCTGGGGCCCCCAGGCAGTGCCCATTGTGCTCTGTGGTATATGGCCGGCCATTCGTCCCGGCCAATACCCCCAGGCCACCAGATGAAGCCCTCCCTGCAGCATGGAGGTGCCCCGAATGCCAGCTGGGAATCCTGGACAATGGAGTCTTTATCCACAGCCCTGCTGGATACTATGGGGGCCGCTAGAGGATGCTGCAGGGAGGAACAAGGATTATTTTCTCTACTGCCCGGAAGTATGTCCCAGTCACGTGGACAGAAGAAATGACGTACTTCCAGGTTGAAGAAAAGGAGTTTTTTATCTGACCCGGAATTGTTGACTAATCACATGGACTGAGGGAAGCACGTCCGGGTCATGAACTATAAAGGACTGTGGGAGATCCCAGATGACGAGCTGAGTTGGGTGGCAGAGTGACAACACGTCTGGGTGTGGAGGATTTGTATTGTAGTAATTATTATTTATTTATAATAAAAAGTCAATATTTGGGACTTTTATCTGGCGTCTGGTTCGAGGGTTCAAGGGGACGACAGCACCCCCTATCTGTCACAGCCCATACGCTAAGATTGCCCTGTTTATTGAACTGTTAAGCTGTGAATGGCCAAAGTAAGTCCATCAATATGCTTATGCTTAAGATTGAGTAGTTAAAATGTTATGATTTACACTGTGACTAGAAAGTCGTCAGCTAAATGAATAAAAAGAAATGTTGGAATTGTTAGGTTTCATCTATAATTTGTCTTAAAATATTAAATTTTTCTCCCTAACATATAATATGCACTGTCACTCACGTGCGATTAGGAGGGAGCTGAGTGGACCAAGTGGAGGCAATTACCCACCAGGCCAGGGGGTGGCGGGATGCACTAAACTTACCTACCTGTTATCTCTGCAGGCCAAATACGGGAAAACCTGCCTGATTCAACATCAACAATGTCATTTTCAGTTCCGGCACCTAGACTGATGTCGTTTCCGGCTCTGGCACCCCGACTGGCATCACTTCCGGTTCCATCCCTAGACGACATAACTTCCGGTTTTGGCTTATAAAGCCACCATCTTTTCTAAGCCAAATTAGTCCAGTTTGGTACTCAATAAGAGCACATCTCAAGTTATTTCTGTACCCTTTTGTAGCCAGGGACAATATACAGGTGGCTGCCTCAAACCTGTTTTGTGTGTTGCGACTGATTCTTTCACAGCACCTATAGTCCAAATTTACTTTCTGCCTTCTGCCATGTGTAATGGGATAGGCTTTAACTTTTTTTTTTGATCTTGACCTTGATTAGGAAATGTTGTGCAACTTTATGTTATGCATGGGCAACACTGCAATGAAGCTGGTTGGGACAGAGGTTAGTACTGTTAGCTCATAAGTTTGTATTACTGTCAAGTCACTGTCTGGATGTTGCACCTCTGTAGATGTCTTGATTCTGTGTACTTCTCTTTACTCCGACATTGAAAGAAGTGCAGGTTAGGTATTTGGACCCCATATGTGATAGTGTGAGTGTGGCTTGGGATAGACTGATATCCCTTCCAGGTTTGATTCCAGTGTTACACCATTTCATATTTGACAATTAGTGTAGAAAACCAGGGCAGCACTCCATCAATCAGTATATTTGGATATGCTGTCCTACAGTATTAAAGTCCCATATTCAAATCCAGGACTGGACACCAGAGCATACATGTTAAAAGGAGATTTTAATAATAAACACAAGCCGGTCATGCAAAATTCTGCTGTACTAAATGCCAGTGGAAATTGCTATGGAAGAAAATGGATATCAAATGCTTAAAGGTAAATTCCAAGAATTCAGTATTTAGCATTAGTATTAGGTGTCTTTAATTCTTGAGTCTGAAGTATGAGCTTAAGGCTGTATTATGCATACTAGTATTCTGCAATGATTCAAAGTGAAAGCTAGCCTATTCAAACTAAGTGACTATCAAATTCCTGCTACTTCCGTTTTCAAATGGCTTTTCTTTTCCCTATGACACAGTGACTATTTAAGAAATACTGCAATAAAGATGAAGTTCAGTGTTTAGAGCAAAGCAAAATTTTGACATGAATTTAATGGATAAAAAAAGTTCCTTGAAGTGATGAACTGTTTAGGCTACAAAGAAATGAGAAGCTGATGTAATGTTGGGCAAATCATAAACAAAGAGTTATATTAAATTAAAACAGAAAAGACCATATTTTAAAATTATTTATAAATATAAGAGTGTACATAGATATGGATTTAAAATTTCGTAACTGTTGAAAATGAAACGCTGTTTGCTTGCATACCAAAAAGTATTTATCAGTTTTATTATCTTAGTTCCTCATAAAAGATCAAAATTTAAGATACTGCAATATGTCACAGTAAAACAATGATATTTGATTCTGTCAGAACTGTTTTTTTTTTAGTTTTAAAAAGAATCTAAAATTAGAGATATTTCATTTCTGAGTTTGTATCACATTTGTTGAAAACACATTTACGAAACCTGCTTAATGTAATTACAGGGACACTAGAAGACAGAAACAAAGTCGGCTACTTTGGGTTCACTGCAGAATTTAATAAGGCCATGTATTTGTATTCATTACTGAATATGTTGTGTTGAATTTCAATAAAACAGTTATGGTTTTGGACAACTGACAATCCCAAAAGCTTTCTTTATATCGGCTCCTAAATGGTCCAATAAACTGAGTGTTCTGAGTTTTATCTTCTTAGAGAATATTAAATTAAGATAAGTTAGATGACAGGCTTGATAATAGTTGGGATGCATTTTTATATACAATCTTAAAATAAATACATTATTAACAAAAATAAATACATATTAATAAATCCCTGTTTTTTCCATTATTACTGTACTCCACTTTAGAGTCAGGTAATTGTAGACTGCTGCCATACTCATCTAAACTCATTTTTTATACAAATCCTAACATTTTTATTTATACAACTATTTTCATTCCAAACCCAATCTCTGTTTTATTTTGTTCCCATTAATATCATCTGTAAGTTATCACTGATATTCCATTTGAAACATTCTTGTATTTAAACATTCCTTTATGTACTGTCAAAGGTCACCCCTCCCCTTTTCTAATTTATCTTATACCTTTTCTAAATTAATGTAAATTCATCAATGTTTTCTTCATCACCATCTTTAGGATTCAGGCTAGGTTGTTATCAATATAATGTCTTTCTTAATTGCAGCCTTATTGAATAATAGTTAACTATTTTATTCTACTCTTTATATGTATGCTTTGCCTACTAGTTCCTTCATGGCAGAAACAGAGAGTTACAGATAAAGAAAGAAAGAAAGAAAGAAATTTTGACAAACGAGAGTAGACCATACAAGTCCATCAAGCTCGTTTGTTTAGTTAATAGCTACGCTCTCCCAATATCTCATCCAGTTTCTTCTTAAGGGTTATCAACGTTTCTGCTTCAGCTAAATGTCTCAATAGTTTGTTCCAGATTCCCATAAATTTTTGTGTTAAAAAAAGAGTTTCCTGGCTTGAGTCTTCTTAATTTTCACTGATGTCCTCCATTAACTTGAAAGAATTATGCTGTACCAATGCCTTTCTGGGTTTTAAATACCTGAATTAGGCCCCCACACAGTCTCCTCTGCTCGAGACTAGTTTAATTCTATCAGAGTCTATCAGAGTAGGACATTTCCTTAGGTCCTGGGATGCACTTGCTTGCTCTCCTCTGCACAGTTTCAAGTGCTGCTATTGCCATGTTTTGATTTTATTTAGTACTAGCAAAATACCCGTGCTTCGCAGAGGAGAAGTAGTATGTTAAAGAAGTTATGAAAAAGAAGAGGAAACATTTAAAAAATAATGTAACATGATTGTCAATGTTAATTGTTTTGTCACTGTTATGAGTGTTGCTGTCATCATGGATTTGATTATCATTATTTCTTTCAATCAGGTTCGTATTTGAGGGATGTGTTGTGTTCAAGTTATATTACGTGTTTTTTCAACTGTTGTAAAGATAACTTTCCCAGTCCTGCAAAGTCAGTTCATGTGAGCCGCTCGGAGTACATGCATCGAAGCTTCTCAGCTGTGCTTGTAATATGCTAAGCACAGTCCTTCACCTGCGAATATTTAGCAGCAGCGTGTCTCCCTGACCATCTCATCTTCATTTATTCGTCTTAGGCATGACAAACGCCAGCGGCAGCATGTCTATGAACCTAATTTAAAGTTAAGCTTTACACCCTGCTTTCCTATTCATTTGTATAAGCACAGTACTTCACCAGCAATTTTAACTCTGTTACAAAGTGAGCAAAAGTCTCGTTTATACCCTGCGTCTTCTCATTAAACTTGTATCTCGCAAATATAGTATTTGTCATAGACATGACAAACCCCAGTGGCAGCCGGTCTATGAACTTAATTTAAACTTTAGGTTTACACCGTGCTTTGTTCTCGCAGTAGCTGCATTTATGAATATGCTTGTATGCGTCACTCGCTTCATATTCTTTTGCTGCCTTCTCAATTGTGTAATGCGTTTTTTGAACAGGTTTCATTCATCAAAGTGATCACTACCCAAATCGGTACTCGTGAATCTAAGATGTTTAACAGGCATTCCCGGTATTAAGTTGTGGATTTGCCTACGAATATTTAGCAGCAGCGTGTCTATGAACGTAATTTAAACTTAAGCTTCACACCTTGCTTTCCTATTGATATGTGTACAAAGGCTTGTTCAGCGTCAGAGGGTTTCCACAGTAGCTGCACTTATGAATATGCTAAGCACAGTCCTTCACCCGCGAATATTTAGCGGCAGCGTGTCTCCCTGACCATCTCATCTTCGTTTGCATAATCGGTGTGAATATTTACCTTATATGGGCAGGCACTTTAATTACGTGGGAGGCGTGATGATGCGGGATGCAACTCTGTCTACGAAAGTAGGTTCCAGTTATGACCGTTATGCGTAGAATTTCTAAATAAAACCTGCCTAACTTTTGTAAGTAAGCTATAAGAAATGAGCCTGCCAAATTTCAGCCTTCCACCTACACGGGAAGTTGGAGAATTAGTGATGAGTCAGTGAGTGAGTGAGTGAGTGAGTAAGTGAGTCAGTCAGTGAGGGCTTTGCCTTTTATTAGTATAGATTATCTGGCACTTGAATTGGAGGTTTTTACGTTGTTTTTTATTCAGGATTCTTTATGTGCTGTGTTTTGTTTTTGCAATGTCTTGAATGGCAGTTTAGGTCCCTGTCGCCACCATTTTGAGTTCCCTTCATTAGGTCTGTTTCCCCTTGTTTCCGTGGCCTTAGATACTGTATTGTGACCAGTTCAGGAGTTTGTGTCCTTATCCAATCTGCAGATACCAAAAATCAAAAAATCTTGTTGTAAATATTCTCATGTGTTTCATTCAGTTTTGACTTCCTGCCTGTTCTTCTGACTTTAGTTTGGTCTCACGTCTAGGCTTCGTGTTCTAATTGGGATTTCCTGGCTTGTCCCTTTCTTTTTTGTTTTCTTACATGCATTCCTTTGGTGCTACTTTACCTATGAATTCACTGTCAGGACAGCTATGTATTTTTTGTACCATGGTGACCAAACAAAGACAGAAAGATTTTGATTTCTAATATAAACTGAAATTGTTTACAGTAATAAGCACTCAAAAATGATTTCAGAAAAAGCAATTACTAAACTTTAGTATTAAAATAACAAACAAAAAAAGAGTTTCTTATTACTGAGAGTATAAACTGACTTGAAAGAAAGAAGGGTTGGGCCTCTATCAGATCTTTACCTTCACGATTATGAAAATATATTTATGATGGATTCACATTAACAATGCATTCCTAACAATTTTTTTTTCTGGCCCTGAGTCACATACCTTTATAATGAAGTCTTTTTTTATATATTCAAAGTTCTAAAAAAACAAGGTGCTCCATCCAGGGTTCTTTTCAACCTTGTGCCTGATGCTGTGACAATAGGCGACGGTCCTCCAATCTCTAAACTGGGTAAAGCAGACAATGAAAATGGAAGGATTGTAAAAGAAGGTTCTAAGACTGCAAAATTTGTCTTAATGCTTAGAGTCTTTTCAGCCCTTATTCATAAAATTATTTATTAAAGCATCCATGTTCTTACAATGCAGTTAATGTAAGATCAGTCGTTTTACTCCGATTGCTATTCATGTTTATTCATGAATGATGATTTTGCTTGAGCTTCTATCTTGGCGTGATGGGTTCCACAATATGAAATAGAAAAATTTGGTTCAGATAATCGATGGGTATATCTATCTTTTAATAATCTGAACGTAATATTCTGCTCTACAGTATTTATTTAGATTTAAATGAAAGTCATTACAAAGTAAACAATCCCTTTACTTCACATTCAATTTTTTTTCCTATTGTGGGCAATGATAGCAACATGCAAAGATAAAACGTTCAGATCACCCTATCCTAAGGTTCTAGCTACTCCTATGGCAGGCAAGGCCCGTAACAAAAAGATCCATTGGCAGGATCAGGGCACATTGGGGAGATTAATTCTCTCACTTGACAAGGAAACATCTGGGGATTCTGTAGCAGTAGCTGGATGGTATGGATAGGGTGGCCTGGGTTGTAAATGGACTGGCAAGTCAAAATCTTAATCGGAAGACTTCCTTCCTGATTCAACACCAAGATCTGTTAAAGCATCTACAAATTAGTACTTCTTTGGCCAGTCTTTCCTCACTTATCTCCACTAATATGCAAGAGTTTTAAACTGTAAGTCAAAAAGAGACTCTTATGAATTGCCTGTCACTTCTTTACTTTGTCAGGTATAGAGATGCAGAGGTTATAGGGGCAGGGATTTGAGTTTTTCAAAACCTATGCAAACCTGATAGACCACAGTAATGTTGATGACAATTGTGAGGGATTGCCGCCACGTATCCCGGCCAACACCCCCAAACCGCCAGATGGAGCCATCCCTGCAACATGGAAGGGCCCCAAATTCCAACAGGGCATCATGGAACTTGGAGTCTTTCATCACAGCCTTGCTGGATACCATGGGGGCCACTGGAGGACGCTGCAGGGATGCCCAGGGACTTATACTTTCCTTATAGCCCGGAAGTAATTCACAATCGCGGAAACGGAAGAAATGATATACTTCCGGGCTGAAGAAAAGGAGAAGTTTTTACCTGACCCGAGGACTATAAAGGACTGTGGGAGATCCCAGACAGATGAGCTGAGTTGGGAGGAAGGGTGGCTAAGCGTCTGGGAGATTGGAGGATTGTTTATTTGATTATTGGTTTTGTTATTGAGTATAGTGGAGTGGTGGTGCTTTGTGCACATTATTAGTATAATAAATAATTATTGGACTTTTTATCTGGTGTCTGACGTGGTGTCTGAGGGTTCAAGGGAGCGAGAGCACCCCTATCTGTCTCACAATCTACTTTGCATTAATAATCCATTCATAGTAACTTTGTATTATACAAAATAACAAAGAAACATTACTAAGCTGAATAGTATTTTATTACCATCCATCTATCTACCCATTCATTGATTTTCATATTAGCTTAACCCAAATGAGTTTTGCGGTAGGCCAAAGTCTATGCCCAAAGCACTGTGCAAAAGCCAAGAATTACCTCTGGACATGATGTCTGTTCATTACCAGGGTCTTACATTGAACTTACATGGCAAGCTCTTATAATACAGACAGATGTAAACTTCTTCCATTATATGTATGGTACATCCTTTGTTAAATACAGAGTTGAGGGGCATCAGAAACTAATGCAAAGTAACAAGAGGGGGTAAATGCATCTAGGCAAAGCCCATCAGACGAGCAGTCTTAATTATGTCTGCCACTGCAACTTTTTTTACTGCAACAATTTCCTGTGTCTGTCGTTTTCTGTCTTAGAAATTGATTACAGTAAATCAAGATTAGACACAAACACGTCAATGTGAAGAAAAGGGTAAATTGTCCCTTGCGATCTTCACTAAAACAATGTTTTCATCTTGATCAGAGAGTGAAGCTTATCTTTGACATGCCAAGTAGCCGTAACAGCTACAGCAGCAAAACCCACACTACACCACCCTGGCCAGTGCGGTGTACGTGACTAAATAAAGTCTTTTTTATGTCACCAGTGACTTATTCCTATAAATAATTCTTTTCTAAACTGAATCACATTAGTAGGTATCTTCACATTAAAAAAACTGTAATCCTGCAATATAAAAGCTTTAAAGTTTATTGGTAAAATATTGTGTTATGTGGTCAGAGAAATATAGCAGTGTCCTTTAAAGAAGCCATTAAATAATGAAATCTAGTAAATGACTTTAAAAATAGAAAGATCACTATAAAATGAAAGGATCTAAAGAAATAGGCTTTCAAACAATTGTTGCATTTTACGGCCATTATTTAAAAAACCTTTCTTAATTTTTCCTCATGTATTTGTTGCTTTTGTTTCAAGTACATTTGCATGGTGTGACTGACTTGTAGTTAGCATGTTTTTGGGTGACACTTAAACCACAGGAAGCCACACTCTAGTACTGCTTCTGGGAGAGAACTACATGATTTATTGATGCATGACTTTTCAGTTCATTCATCCATTTTCTTAACCAGCTTTTTCCATTTCAGAATCACAGAGAACTGGAGTCTGTCCCTGCAGCATCACATCAAAGATGCCAGCCCCAATTCTGGATAAGCTGTAACAAACAAAAACACTCCACCTATCCATCCATCCATTTTTGAACCTGTTCGTTGTATTCAGGTTTGGAGGGATGGAGCCTATCGACATCAATGTTAGGCATACGGCTGGACCCAACCCTACATAAGATTAGTCCTTTACTGAATATTCTCACATACACCCATACACATTCATATTGGGTCAATTTAAAGCTGCCAATCAACCTAAAGGCACATCTTTGATGTGGAAGGGTAACGGAGCAGCAGGAGACATCTTAATGGAAGAAGCATGCAGTCTCCACACAGACATCAAGCCTAAGTCCCGGAAGCTGTGGGGCTGCAGCCCTGTCTTTGAAATAATCTCTTTGAAAGCCTTCTTTGTGGGACAAAAGAAGTTTTATTTGGCTTTGCGATTTGCAACCTCATGATAAAAAAACATGCTTTTTCAAAGCTGAACACATCTTATACTCCAATACAGGCATAAACATGAACCTTAATACATTGTTAGTGAAGTGGAACAAGTTGGGGGACTTCTGCTTTGTCCATTCTCTAAATATAATCTTGGAGATAATGTGTGTTTGTGGAAAGAGCAATTAAATGTGAGTTGGCACACACAGCCATATTTGTGGTATACTGTAAATTTCTGTTAAGGAGCTCTCATAGTACATGTGCTGACAGGATAATAAAAACAAAACACCATTAACCTTATTTATTTATTTAATATAACCACTTAACTATTCAGTTGCAAAACTGCCAAACTTTGAAGCTTTTGCACATATGAAAGGCCAGCCTCATGTTTTTAACATACGATTTTCATCAATCTTCTGGTTTAAACAACAAAACAAATGTGTTCAGTAAAATCCTTCTATTAAATTTTCTATTCAGTTTTATAATTGTACCACTCAGTCCACTTTTTATTAAAAAATCCAGCACAAATGTCTTAGGAGCTGGAATACCACACATACTATTTAACTTAAATGATATCGTTATACACTAGCAACCTCTAGATTGTTCATTACATTTCATATCCTGCATCTTGTAGTCCTGAGTTATAAAATGTAGTCAGGTCAGGTCAGGTTAGGGAGCATGCATTGGTACAGCGGGTTGCCATGCCCACCACATGATGAGCTGGGGATCCCGGTTGGCAACCCCTCAGGCAGACTCGTAGCCATGTCCCACCCTCCTGAAATGACCATCTATCTGCCACAGCCAGGTGTTCCATGGGCACTCCCTTGGCTTGGTGCAGCTGCTCGGGTCCTCAACAATTAAAATTCCTTTGAATTGGATTACACTCTAGGAATCGTGCTACATGGCCATAGTGCCATAACCGACACTCCCTCATAATGCAGGTAATATGACTCATTCAGGACTTCATGAGCAACTGCTCGTACGACATAAAGTCAAATGGTCCTCAAGCCAGAGAGTCAAGAAATTCCACTCACCTACCTGGATGGGCTGCCTCAAATTAGGATGTAGAGGTAATACAGTAATTAAATGGTGTTTTCCTAAGGTGCAAGGCTCGGGTTAGAGAAGTAATGCTGCAGTGTTTTCGAAACAAATATTCAGTCTTCAGAAAGCAATCTAAAATAGCAAGACAGGACTTGTCCGGACAGTGTAAGGAAAAGCATCTGGCCTCAGAAATCACGCCAAAACCTATACACAACTTCAATATCTAGTGAAAAACAGTGACTCCATTCAAAAATGGGAATAGACAAGAAAGAGGAGGACTCGCATGTAAATGGAAGAACATCACTCATGCCAATATGCATTCTCACTTCCTGTTCACCATTTCCAAATTCTGTGAACTTATTACATTTATTATTAAATCGATGTTGATTTGTCTAACTTGCAACAGTGTTTGCTTGTACTGTTCATGTTTATTTGTAGGAGTGGTATGACTTTCACTCAGAAATAAAGGTTCTAATCAGATCACTCCACTGTTTTACTGTATACTAAAGTTGTATTTTTAATAGTTTTGTATAATTTTTACCAAATTTGTCTAATTAATAAAATAGCATTTAATGAATATGAAATCAGCTACCGTATTTGACTTCATATAATATTTTTTTTCAACTCACTGTTTTAGATTTTCACCAACAAAATACAATAAAGAGGTAATCAATAACCAGAATTCTTAAGAGTAACAGATTAAAAGTACTTTAAAGGCTGCAAGCACAACAAATGTAATAATAATATTAACATAATTTAACATTATTACCACCATTACTGTGGGCTTGTGGTCCTGTGAAGATCGTGTCTGGTCATAGTCTACATGGAGGCCCCACCACGTCTGTATTGGTTTTTCTCCCACATCTAAAACACATGTGTGTTGGATTTCAAAGCAGTCCTAAATCTGCCTTTTGTGAGTGTTGGTGTATGAGAGAGGACCCACTATGCAAACATGGTTCCTTCTTTCCACATAACAACGCCAGAATACACTCCAGATCTCTACAAACCTAAATTAAATATGGTAGGCTGGATTGTTATTTTTATTATTTAAGAAGATAGGCAAATAATTTGCTAATTTTACTGATTTTGTGGGTGCATATGGTCCAAAGCTAAGAGGCATTTCAGGTTTTTTGGCATTTTTATTAAAATATGTATTCACCTACCACCCACTTTCTTTCTTTATTTTTTACAATAAGCAGGTAATACATAATCTAGCAAGTTATCGTGAGAGCAATTTATGTATTATATGTTTTGAAAAACTTGTCATCAGTATTTTTGTCTATTACTTCAAAAAAAAAAGCAAGATTTGTAAAATGGATTCTTACCTATACAAATAAGAAATGGAAAAAAGCTTTTTAATCCTTTTACTTGTCTGTACTTACCAGGTTGCTGCATACCGTGATCAAATTTTCCACTGAATGCTACATCATTCAAGAGAATGTTATTATAAATCCTTTAATGTACTTTAACTGTGCTACAAAAAGGTTCTTGAACATTTCTATGAAGTGATATTATGAACATACATAAAAATTATCCATAATACTATGTTGTCATCCTTATGTCTTTAAAACATAATACAGTATATCTGTCGTCTATTTAGAGTCTGTACATTCACCACACCATGCTGGGATTTTTCACCTGTCACTCTGGACTTCTACCCACATCATCATAGACTTACACACTTAATTAAAGAGCCACTTATTGGTGTTAGTGAGGCTGTGTTCATGAATGGTCAGTTTGATGGTCTGATAATCCATCCAGGGTTGGTTCCTGTTTTGTTTCTAGTTCTGCTGGGAGAGTCTCCTGCTCCTTGTAATAGTGAAAAAGTTTAAACGGGTTGGAGAATTTCATGTTATGTTAAATTCTCCCATTGGATAATGGATGAATGGGTCCACCATAATCTCTAAAGTGGATCGATAGACTTTGAAAATGTTATGTTATGTCCAGGATGAAAGTGTGGGAGGATTTACTGCTCAAACTGATGCAACTCTCCAAATAGCTAATGATCATTTGCATTAATATTATTTTAGCTTGGATGACCCAACACTGTAATACAACATGTTGACTAGACTTCCTATTGTGAGCAGACTCTTCTGAATGCTGCGTTCTCTTCTGTGTATCTTTACTTTGAGGTCATCACTGCTTTCCACATGGTTCCTAAAAAACTGCATTTTTCATCACTGTCTCTTGTATTGTTACTTTAAATTCTTCTGTTGAATTCAGTTATACAGATCCTTTATCCTGTAATTATGAATTACATGATATGTCACTTATGACGTGAGTTTTCGTATGTCTTCTACATGTTAACTTCTTCAGAACTCTGGATTGGATAGAAAAGTTCTCCATCAATTGGGATTTAATGCATAGCAGGCATCCATATTCCCAGCTCCCCATGAACACACTATTGATACTGACACTATCATTTCCCATGTTCTTTACTCTTAATTTATTTACAATTGCTTACCTTGAAAACAATAATGCCAACGTTGGGAGTAAAGCTATCTCATCAGTCTATCACAGGGCACACTCTTTCACGCCCTCAATCTCTCATTCATGACCAACTTACAATCAGTCCACTTGACATTTTTGGAATATGAGAGAAATGCAAAGTACCCAGAATGCAGAGGAAGATTGTTCAAACTTCTTACACACCGTGATTGAGCTGAAATTTGAACCTGGGTCCATGCAGTTGCGCCATATTATCATGAATCACAGCATTAATTACCACCCACGCATAAAGTTAAAAAAATCTAAAAAAATAAAAAAGAAACGCTAGCACGTTGCTCTATTTGTTTTTTCTACTCGTTCCTATAATTTTATCTGTCAGCCTCCACTCATTGATATAGCCACACATGAAGCCACTTAACTGAGAAAAATTAAACAATTGACTTGATCATCTACATGCTTGTACTAAACCTAAAAGAAATTCATCCTTCATTTATCTCATCATCATTTTATTTTCAGTAAGTTTTCCAAACAGACACTAGTCTTTACTGTATGTGTTACCTGTGAAAGCAATATATATTTTAAATTACTGTACTTCAACTCCTGCAAAAACTTTAAATAATATTTAGTTTATACCTAAGGGGAATATTTTGTACAGTACAGAGTGCAGTTTAGCGGAGTGAACCCAAAATGATACTAATAATGACTAAAAATATCAAAATGCATTTTACTTCATAAAAGCACACATCCCATTGAAACAAAATGGCAGAATTTAGACAAGGGGGACACAAAGTATCAAAATAAAGAAATAGATTAACAGATTTTATCATTTTGGATGGGATAAAGGGGCTCCCTCACTTTCCCACCAATCTATACTTAGATAAAGTTACATTCTTTGTCTTTCCTTACTCTTACCCTGGACCTTCACATTCAATTCATCTCCTGACTTTACAATAAGCGCATATTAACTGAGTTGAGATTTTAAGGTCCCTGAAGTGGCAACACAGATTCCAGATGTCATGTCAGCATTCTGCACCCAAAGACCTGACAAGTGCAGTGCAGACCCCTTCAGTGCCAGCTGGTATGCCACTCCTTAATGCTAAACAGAAGGAAGAGTATTTAAACAAGTGATCTGAAATCAAATCCAAAGTAGATATATACACATACATATATATATATATATATATATATAAATGGAAAAAGAGTTACAGTGCAGCGGTGGGCTGGCGCCCTGCCTGGACTTTGTTTCCTGCCTTGCGCCCGGTATTGGCTGGGATTGGCTCCAGCAGACCCCCATGACCCTGTAGTTAGGATATAGCGGGTTAGATAATGGATGGATGGTTGGCTGATTTTATTGTAATCGTTCCATACAAATAGATCAATTTTTTTTTCTTGCACTTTTATAGTAAATTGTGTGGGGAAGTAGACACCCCTTTTCACATGTCCACGTCATCACATGTCCGTAGAAGGATGATGTTCGACAGTTTAATTGGTCGGCTCGACTGCTCTGAATGCAAAAGAGAATTTCCGGCCTCTTCTGCCTAGATCTTGCTGAGAGAGTGGTATTTAGTAGAACATTCTCGTCAGTTTACCAAGCACTGTGGCTTGTGCCTTGATTGTTGTAAATATTTTTTTTCTTATATATATTTTGATAGATATCTCTGGATTAACTTTTGTGGAGGTATTTACTGAGTTGTGGATAACGGTGCATTGTTTATTTTGTATATACACCTTTTCTTTTTCTGTATTTTGAATATTCTTGTTTTTGGTAAACCCTGTATGATACATTATTTGAAGGAGCAGCTTCCTGACTTGGATTACGGTGGAGGAAGACAGCTTTATTGTTGCTTTTTGTGTATATATGGGTTTCACTAGTTTGTGTGCATTTTTGTTTTCCTTTGGGACTTTGTCAGCACTGTAAATACTGTATATAGTCATCATTTTTGAGCCCTGGTTCATTACTGTTTTGTGTGTCCTTTGCGGTATTGGACTGTGTATATATATTTTCCACAGGACATTATTTTTGTTTTTCTTCATATGCACCTGTAAAGGAAATTTCACTTTATTTTTGCAAAAACCCAACCCTTTTGTGTCCGTGTCTACGTCTTACACCATCATCCTGGTCACACTTGGTCCCGCATGCTAGACACCTAGAATGTAGGCTGGTGTCTTCCAATTCCCACCACACAGGGTGTCACAGTTGCTTATATTTTAAAATTGAATGAAACTGTTGCTTCTTTGTTAGGAAAATTGCATGGTTTACATATTATGGCCCTAATCTGAGATAAGTAGGTTCAGGAAAGGATGAAAGATGGATATTTTCTTTTTCATTATTCTTCTTGCTTATAGATAGTTATTTGCCTTCGAAGGTAATCTCTGTTATGTTTCGGAACAGTTGAATTTTTAAAAAGGTATAACAAATCAGCAAGAAGTAAGTTGCACCAAAACAAGACTGTACAAGGCAGATTATAATGTGAATGACTTTTGCATTTCCAAAATAAACAGTCAGGTATGCACACTTAGATAAATGTTTTAGAATTGATCCAAAGAAAATAAATGCACTGTGTATGTTATTTTCAAGACCACATTGTTTTCATTCTATAATTTTATTTTTTCAAATAAACCCCAAAAAATCAGCAGTCATTTAGTTCTTTCATGTTTGCTATGCTCATCTGGCTTGTCATTTTCCATCTTTTCTTATAAATTCTGGACTCTATGCAAATCAAAGGTGTTTGGATTAAGTAAAGAAAAATAAATGAATCTGGTGATGTTGTCAGAAAAAAATCCACTGCTGTTCTCCATCTGTAGAAGCGCATTCTTGGGTTCTGGTTTTAATAATTTGCTTGAGACAGTAAAAAGCACTGTTTTATGGTTAGAGAGTGCCAAGTCAGTGATCTAAATGTTGCCGACAGATAAGTCAGATGTACAGATCAGACCTAGTAGGTGACCACTACAATGAGTTGGAGAATCAACATGTTGCACCAAGTCAAAACACTTAAGCAAGGACAGGATTTAATTTGTTAGTTTACATATAGAGAAATACATATATTACATCAATATGAATGTTGAAATCGCCAAGAAGAATGATTGGCTGGGAGAGGAAACTTAAATGGGCTAATAGTTCAGTCAGAAACATTGTATTTTGGGAGATGATGGAGAACAACAGGTAAGATTCGACCTGATTTCATTATTAGTTTAGGAGCCAGACTCTCAAAAGACAAAGGACATTCAATTGGGATTCTTTTCCTGCTTAACTCATATCTAACAATTACTGTGACACCTCTGCTTTGTCTTGAACTGAGATCCTCTGTAAAGTAAATGTATCCAGATGGTGTCACTTCCGTTAGAGACTTAAATTAATTTGCTTTTTGACAAATTTATGTTAAACATAGCATATCAAGGTTGGAGTTTGTAATGAATTCTGAAAGCATCAATGCTTTGCTACTAAGAGATCCTGTGTTAAACAATGCAATATTAACTAATGAGGATTTGTTATGAATTGATCCATAACCATATTTTACATTAGCATATTACATATTTGGCACACTGATGCTCTTATTTCCAAAGTCATGAATAGAACAGCATGTTCCAGAATAAATGCTGGCCATGAAGTTTCCATTTGCAGCCCAACGGTGACAGCGATCTGATCTGTGATGTATGTAAATATTTTGGGTGACAACACAATCCCATTGTCTTTTAGGACATTCCAGTCTGATCGTTTGTTCTGGACAAATTGTTTAATATGTAGCCATTTGTAATAAGAGTATTTAATTTTCATATCCATCCATTTTCTATAACATCTTTACCCCTTACAGGATTGTGAGGTAGTGGAATCTGACAGGTGGAATATAGCCCATGTAAGAACACATGCTGACTTACAATAACCAGCTGCCTTTTGGATACTTTTCAGTTGGGCTGCAAGATGTTACTTAAGAATCATAATTTATAAACAAAAATACATTTCTTAATGAAGAAAAAAGAAAATTAACTATAATAAGATTAAAGCCAATGTATTTGGACTGTACATACTGTATATCAAATTATGCTTGTAGATGATATACAACTTTAGCTTACTAAAGCCTACAAGTTTTCTCTTGCCAATTTATTGATTGGTGAAATTGTTTCTTAAAGAGATGGGAAAATTTTTCTTTGTATGGGTTTACTGGGGCCTTCGCCTGGTCTGAGTGATTGAAGTTAAAACGTTGATACAAGGCATCTGGTGTTATGAGTTAGCCCCTTTTTTACCACAGGGTGGGCAGGCCGAGGAGAGACATCCCGAATAGAGGAATGCATGTTGGGAGTAACTCTTCGTTGATTGTGACATTAGTCAAGTTGCATTAGCCTCCTTTTGTCTAGGTGATCCTTGGAGGCCTGGATGTGTCAGCCTTTAGGTCTAGATTACACAGTATAAGGGGTCACTGTGAAGGTGTACCAGCCTCCAAGTGTCTAGGGTATTCTTGGGGTTCAAGGTTTATCAGCATTTACATCTGTCATATCTAGAGACACCCATGTGTTGTAACTCTGCATAGTTAGGGGCTGTTAATTCCTCTTTGTCTGACCCTTCACATGAGACCAATTTGCTTTGGGAGGCCCTACCAGGAACGTCTGCTCTAGACAACATAGCTCTCAAGGTCACAGTGGCACAAAGACCTCTGTATGATGATAAGATTGGTAATTCCTAGAGAGGACTTGCTGGGAGGATTAGAACTCCATATGGCCTGGAAATGCTTTGAGGTTCCTCAATATGAGTTGGCAAGTGTCTGGGGAAAGGAACATATGGGCCTCACTGGTAAGATTATTTCACCCTCCACTTGATTGGATAAGTGGTTGAGAATGAATGAATGAAAGAATGAAGTGTGACTTAATTTATCTGATGATCTCAGTTAGAAATTTGTTTTTCAGATCATCAATTAAGCAAGTCTCAGAAAACACAAAGACAGCTAGGGATTGAAAGCGTATTGGAGGATAAAGGTATTTTGAACCATTTAAGCCAGTACCAGCATGGCTTCACCACAATCAGGAGATTACTAACAATCACTTAGTCCTCAACAACTCATAAAAGTGGATAAATCTAACCTCAGACAACAAAAAAATGCATAAAAGATTTTATTTTGTCTTTATTAATTTAACAAAATTAAGCAAAACAACAAAAGCCATGTGTGAATATTTTTGCCCTATTATTAAACAGCTTTTAGAACCAACTTCACCAGCAATATTTTGAAATAATCTTTTCAGACTCGGACTCATATTTGGTAAATTTTGTTAAATCCTTTGTAAAGGACGGCCAACAGCTCAACCTGGCTGGGACACCCCGAGAATGGAAGGCTGGGGAGTCAGGCTTCCTTCATAGCCTGGAAGTACTAGTAAGTCACGAGGATGAAAATGCAGAAGTACTTCTGGGCTGAAGAAAACTCAAGCAATTCCGGATCAGACAAGATATGAAGGACTCCGGAACACCCAGCAGGGGAGCTAGAGTTGGGTGGAAGTGGATAAAGCTTGTTGGGAGATGTGGAGGGGAAAAGAGAATTCTGTTTGTTATTGCTTATTGTGCTTGCCTGTTTACTGTGGCTGTGGTATTTGGAGGGCAAAAAGAAGAAAAATAATTAAAACATCTTCTTGGTGCTTTTACCTTGTGTCCTGCATGTCTGTCTGTTGGGTTTAAGAGGCAACAGTGACCCATAGCGTCCACACCTTTTTTTAACCTTTTTTGTTTCTGTTTGCCAAGATACTATATATTGACTTTCTCCAACCTGGCCATGCCTACATATGATCTGGTAGTCCATCTTGGCAATATGTAATTCATCTTTAACAAATTGTATTGTATTATTGTGGGGCTTGTGGAAGTTCATTATAGGTTGGCCAACTCTCACATCCTAAACTTAACATACTCAAAAAGACACACACTCACACACACACACACACACACACCCTATCCACTTAACTACTGATAATGAGTGATGCCTGCACAGCCCATCACTCCTCAGTAATCTACATAGGTACTCTCTAAACTATCTTTAGTATGAACAACTCACTTACGCCCCTGGATATAATCTACACCTAAAGGCTGAAATACCTCGATGTCCTGGACTACCCTAGACACTTTAAGGCTGATACACCTTCACAGTGATCTTTTATATAACCCAGACCTAAAGTGTGGCACATCTAGGCCACAAAGGATAACCTAAACAAAGGGAAACTGATATCCATTGGCTAATGCCATTTATGTGCAAAAGATGAATTATTCCCACCATGCAGTCCTATGTTGAGGATATCTCTCTTCAACCTGGTAACCCTGTTGGAAAAAGTGTTTCTTTCCTCCCACCAGGTGCCCTGTATATACTTTATTATTTCAGTCACTCAAGATGTACAGACAAAATATGAAAATTACAATTTAAAGCAGAATTAATTAAGAACATAATGGGAACATATTAAATTTAGAATAATAGTAAAGTCTGGATGTAAAAGCCTAATAAAAATGAACTCTTGCTTTGAAGTCAGAAAACTTAAACAACACTTTCTGTAAAGTTGAAGGTGACATCTGCATCAGATGTTGGGCAGCTTTCAATTCAGCAGTTGGGCTGATGCATGGATGGCATTTTTGACAGAATCTCTTTGATGGAATAGAGAGTCCCCCTCTGACATCTCTGGTGTCTCCTCTTGTCTCTCAAACAGTCCATTCTTTATGTCAAAAGGCACATGTGGGAGTTTGAGCCTTCTGATGTTACAGAAAGATAATTGCCAAGTTACTCTAGTGATGGACAGCTTTGCCTAAAAGCTTTGATCACAAAAGTATGTGCAAAACAATTTATCTTGTCAAGGGGCTAACTGTTATATCTCTAGTTCCCATCAGTAAAGAGACTTTTCTGTCTAACATTTGAAATTACAGACAAGAGTTACATCTATAGAGATATTAAAAGTACATAGGATTAAAACAAAAACAAGGCATTCCCATAGTATCAATTGTTCTTTACAGGTTTCACAGCACTGCTCTGTGTTTGAAAAGTTCATTTCCAAGTCATTGCTGACCATCTGAGCACAAACTTGGATACAAAAAAGATTACAGCCTGCTTTTGACATAGTGCCTGCAGTCCCAAAATAATGATTGTTCAATCCATAATACGAACATCAGCCAGATCTTTTTTCCTTGTTTGTCCCGCTGCATTCATGAATGACCAGCCTGTGTATGCTAAAGACAATGTTACAACCCAGCATTAGGTATTTTATCATCTAGCACCACATCATGCCAACTGATTATATAAATTACTAGTCATCCCCCATGGCTTCACCCGCATAGATGTGAAACAGGACAGTGAGGAGGGCCCTGCCTGACTCCCTATTCCTGACATCACGCTTCCCCCTCCCCTAGGCCCGAGACTCTATCTTGGAGTAGCACGAATATATCGCTCCTGCAAGTGAACTATGATTCTTACCACAATGAGAGAAGTCATAAAATCAACCAGTATGGTCAAGCAAATTCTAGAAAAAAGCCTGACCTAAATGCGTTAAGTAGTTCTCTCATTCGCTAGCTAAGCAGATGTAAGATACAACCTGAGGCTGGCATGTGAATGAGGAGGGCCCCACCCCACTCCCCTCAGTCCACTGTGTGTCTCTCGGATTCGCGCAAATAAATCGGTACTGCAAACAAACTATGATACTTAGTGCAATAAGAGAGGTCGCAAAATCAACTGGAATGTTCAAGCAAATTATAGAAAAAAACATGATCTAAATCCATAAGACATACAGGCAGAGAGACATTGGATTTTACATATAGAGAGATGTGTGAACCTTCCAGGAAGGCTTACAAAACTAAACTGACACCTAGAACTGGCAGAATCTCAGGCTCATGACATGCTGGCAGTACCAGAAGGTTTTAAAAACAATGAAGTATTGTCAGTCTTTTTTTCCCATAGGTTTTCCACCAACAACAATGCGTTTACTGCATACGCTTCAATCAGGGTTGGGAAGATGAGACAAAAGCTTGATCTGAGAACTACTAGATTAGCCATTGATGATCACATGACCTGAAAAAGTTGTTAATTGTCAGTAATAACTCATCTCTGGACAGAAAATAATCACTAATGAGACATAATTTCAACATAACCATGCAAGCTCAGCTAGAACTGTGAACCAAACAAACAACTTTTATGTGGTTTACAGTACAATGTATGTATTCTGCTCAAGATGGTAGGAACAGTGCAAGAGAGCTGTTAGAATCAATGAACTGTTTGCACTCTGTCAGCCGACACAACAGGAAAATAACTGCAGTGCAGGTGAGTAACATCTGCATCATGTGAGAAAAAAAAGTTGTTTGAATAACAAAAAGTGTGTTCCAAGTGGCTCTAATCTCGATATATGATAATGTGGATTATGAGAAACATGACATACAAAACAGAAATATTTGCTACACATGTTGCAGCATTCAAAGTAAATTGTGTCATTTTATTTTGAGGACTTATATATACCTCTAGGCTTGATGGAAAATTCCAAGTCTACAACCAGCATTGCAATAGAGACGTCTTGATATCCTACTGTCTGCATGGACAAGTCCTCTGTGTCCTGTGTCAAGAGCTGTCCTATCCCCAAAGATGCCAATCAAGGATTGTTGAACTGTGTATGTGGGGTGATGAAGTTGAAGGAAATTGGATGCAAAAATAGAGGCTTGTTCTTTAAGAATCATACAACCTACAACTTGGAAAATGCTGTTTTGAATCCGGACCACCACTCTTTAAAACTGACTGCTGAAATTACATTAAAAAGTGAAGCTGCAACCTCTTATAATACTGGAATTATTAGAACTCATTTGCCTACCTCAAAGCCTGTAGAAACTTTGTTTTCAGGAACAAA
Source organism: Polypterus senegalus (assembly GCF_016835505.1). Taxonomy (NCBI): domain Eukaryota; kingdom Metazoa; phylum Chordata; class Cladistia; order Polypteriformes; family Polypteridae; genus Polypterus; species Polypterus senegalus. The sequence goes on from NC_053160.1 coordinate 81,540,433, forward strand.
TGAGTTTCTGTACAATGCAGGCCCTTGACCAGTTGTGGTCCCTGGCCACTTTCGTGTTTTGCATTCAATGTGTGACATGAAAAGTAGAATGATGAATTCCCCATGTCTTATTTCTTTGAAGTGATTGTGACTCCAGTGGGACCCCACCCCGCCCCACCTCCTTATTGCTGTGTTGAGGTACATGGTGTGCTGCAGCAGGGAGGGGGCTATGAAGAGTGATGTGGTGTAAACAGCGGTGTAATCAGGAGTTCATGGGGGATCCCCTCACTTCCTACTTATTGCTTGAAACTTCATGGGGGAAATTACTGCTTCAATGCGGCACAGGGAGCAGCATGCCAAGGAGACAGCTATAAAGAGTGATGCTGTGCGAACTGCAGTACTTTATCTTCACTGAAAACTCTCTTATGTAAGATGGTGCCAGTGGTTGTGGTGAACCATTTAGCACAATTCATTTCCTGACTTCCACCCACAATAGATCCTGGTGTAAGAAAACTATATACCCTGGAGTAGGAGCTTGAAAAACTACCATAAACTACAAATGGCTCAGATTTCTGTGGTAGGAATGCTACAAGATTCCTGAGTTTCTCAAAAAGTTCCTGTGATGGGAAAGTGCCTATTGTAACATGTGAGTACTGGGGGAATGTCTAAACAGCCTGACTGAGGTAAGAACACTGACCACAGAGCAGTTATGAAAGTGATTGCTAACCACTTCTTCTCCCTTCCCTGCAGAACAGAGGATGAGTCCCAGGGTGGGCCATAACATAATTTCTGGCACGCTTCCAGAGGACTTGCATCTTTTTTTGCCAAGAGCTTATAAGGATTCAAGATGTTCTACTGTTCCTACCTTATCCATTATTATTTCCAGTTTCAATATTAAAAGGGGTGCTCGATGAGTCCCCGATCCTTTATGGTATTCTGTCTGTTTCATTTACAGATTTACAATATGTTTGAATAATGTTAGGTTCTACAACCTATTAAACATATTTATGTGTTATTTCTGTTGATCACCTTCAATAAATATAATATTTTTATTGTTTATTAGGATTCGGGATATTGTGATGTCATAAAGCAAAGTCATTTTATGTCATTATGACAGCCATTTATCCAAATAAAAGAACAAAAAGTAGGAACCGTCAGGTGGTCTGGTTTTGATCAAACTGTCAGACTGTAATTTTGATGTTCATTTTCCTATTATTTGGTAGCAGTTTGCTTCTTTTGTTAGTGTTATTGCAGACCGTGTTGCTTTTTGCTGTTTTAAGCAAGCTTCCTTTTTGCTGTATTAGATGATTTGTGTTTCAGCGCAGTGGCGTTACTGTGCCTATTAGAAGCTAGTTTATGTAGGCAGGAACTCATATTGATCACGAAGTGAAACAAGTTTTTGTGGACTTAGCCATAGGCCTCTCGTTTCTAGTTTCTGAGCATTATGGCCTATTAGAATTTTTGTACCATTTGCTGTTGTCTTTCTTATATCATCTTACTAGCGCTAATTTTAAAGAAATAACTCAGTCCCACATCTATTGACTACAGAAGTTTTTGTATTTTACTTTATGAGTAATGACATGTGGCACATATTAAAGTCTGCTTCCTTTACGTCAGATGTGGGCATCTGAGAAACTGAATCTGAGACATTGCAGAGCAGTCACTCACAACATCACAGATCTGTATTGCCTGGCCCAGGGCTTATAGTGTTGAAAGAAGATACAAATGTAACTAAAAGAAGCACAGTTTTTGCAGGGTGTTCATTCAGGCTTTCAAAAGTTCAGCCTATTAGGTTACAGTCAAACTATAACAGTAGTGCAACAGTAATGCAAAAGATTATTCTACACCTTTCCCTTCTACATCCCAAAAAGGGAACACAAACTTCTTTAACTCAGTTTGGATATTTGGTCCACATTTTCACTCCTTGACAATGAGGGTTTGACAGTGTCCTCATTGTTCTTCCTGGGCACAAAAATAGCTCACTCTCTTCACTATCCTGAATTATATATTCACCTTTGTATACTAGCTACTGCTAACTCAAAACAGTAACTAGCATTATAGTCAACATATTACAGTCAACATATTTTCAAAATACAGAAACCAGGAAACCTATCCTGACCTCCAGGTGATTAAATATGTCATCATACCAGCACCTTCCATTGATCTACTACTCCATTTTCATTCAATTTATGCATAGAACATTGCAGTTGATCCACCGAAATGTATAGACATTTTCAGGACTACACAGATATACACAGATATACATTTCCAGGATTTCAGGATGCCTATCAGAATTAACCTGGTTTTTTTTTCAAAAAACATACAATTACGAAGAATATCCTAGTGGTTGCTGTTCACCTAAATGCCTTCCTGTGATATTTTCCACCCTCGATAAAGAAACACTTTTATTTGTGGCTCTTAAGTCAGATTTTGCTTTATTGATTAACACTACAGACAAATATAGACATTGTACACAGAAAACCTGAATAAATACATAATAACAGGACTTATTTTTTTAAAAGATAGTGTATTATCAGGTTCCTGCACAAATAGTTTGTCTTTCTAGTACTATACATCAGCTGCTGCGGAACAAAATCCCTTGGAATTGAAGTGTTATCTGACATGAAGCTCATGACAAATCTCTTCTGCGTTTACAGAAGTAATCCTAAGCAGTCGTTTTTTGTCCAAACTCAACGTGGGCTTGAGATGTGGTTATCAGAGCAGGTTCTTATGTCTAATGTATATTTACACCAAATAGCCTGAATTTAAAAGAACATACAGTCATTTTGTTGTATTACAAAGGAACTGACTGTTACTCTGGCCTTCGTTACCTTGTAAACCTTTCCAAACAGATATACACACAGAACTTATGCAGTATCCTACATCATCTTTGCTTCTTAGACATTGATTTTGAGCTTTGTTCTTAACAGTCTTCCACTGGGATCACTCACATCCAGTGCTGTTGTAATTATGCTACACAACCTATTTTCTTGGTGACAAGTACCCCATTTTTATCACAGAAAAAGGCGCATAATTTCCATCAGCAAAAATTAAAATTTCCTTTCAAGTAGGAACATGAAGAGAATTTGTAGACGGGCATGGAACTTTCAAAGCAATATTTAAATATAAAAGTCCTCCCAGCTTAGAGATTTCATTAGGACACATCCCTTAGTGTTACTGATGATTAGAAGTCTTGTAGAGTCCACACAGCACAACCTTGAAGGCTTCATCTCTGCAGACTCCAGAACTATGGTTTAATAGGCAAGCATCCAAACATCCAGATGTACAATTAGGTTCATTACCTAAAAGATAAAATTAATTCCTTTTAGTCATCCCTTCAATGGGATGATTTATAGAACCATATCTCCAATAAATCTTACAGCCTGGTGCTCCATCTCTAAACTAGTCTGCTCCAGGGTGTGCTTAATTTAATCTTCTGAAGACTTTCAAGCTACTGCTTTATAAACAGTCATCAACTGAGGCTACCAGTATAAGCCCCACTCTCCTTAAATGGAGAAATGATTTTATAAGAAATTTTGTGTACTAATAATATAATGTTTTTGGCATGTTGTGTCTAATTTGGAATAGACTCAGTGATCTTATAAATTTTTAACTCAACAAAATATTTCAAGTAGATCAGAGACTGAAAAAGATAGGATCAGGAGAAGAATGTCTTTGTACAGCTGATTAGCTCTTGGAATGAACTTCATGGGCATGTTGTTAAATCCTTTTACGAGAAAACAGATTCATTCATTTGGCCATAGTATTACAAATAAATTTGTAAGCACCAAATCAAGACAAAACTAGAATATGTCCTGCTCATTTCCCTGTGATAAGAGCATCATTGTTAGTTTAATTCTAATTATTGTTTATCTATGATCTATATCCTCCAAGACCAGATAACCTGAATGAATATTGTTTGTGTTTTGCCTGATATGTAAAATATATTATTTATTTTGGATACTTCCCTATTTAAATACAGAGAGAGAAAGAGAGAGACAAACACAAGAAAGACAGTGTTTCACAATGTTATCAAGTGATGGCCAGATAAGCAAATGAGGTGAAACTACCGCTTCGACATCAAACAATGCAAAATATAAATTTGTATGCTCTTTGGAAATTTCCAAGAAGGTGTAAAATAAATTCATATTTTATTTTTACCTTTTGAAGTTTACTTTGAACCACAGTGCCGTCTTTTAACCACTGAGATACTAATAAATGGAAATTAACTCCTTGTTATTTAAGAGGACCTGCAGTCGTAGTCTTTATTTATGTAATCCTATTGAGTTGGAGGCAGTTGATGGTATGCTCCACGGAAGTGGGTCACGTAAAGTGAAATGCCCAGAGTATCACTAATCTGAGTCTTGCTCTGATAAAATCAAATAGGTTTTATTTTTTTAAGGGTTGGGGGCTCTCTGTGCATGAAAGCTGACAACCAGTGAATGCTCATCTGGAAGTACGATTCCTATAAATGCAGCAACAAAGAATAAGGAACACTGGGGCTTTGAACCACAAAAACAGAAGAGAAGCTTCTTTGTCTGATGCCTTGTGTTTTATTTACCATGACAGAACGTAAAAAGAAAAAAAAGTGATAGAGAGTGCGATCAAATTTGCTGTACCAGTTAACCTTTTGTACAGCTCTGGCTCTGTCAGGTAGCACATTATTGGCTGTCAGAAAAAGAGGTGAGTATGTGTTTTCCTCTAGGGAATTTTGTAATTGTGGCATCCTAAGTAACCCGAAACTATATAGATATAATATTAAAAGGCTATACCTCTCCCATAGTGATACAGCGGTAAGAAATCACATAAGAGAAAATAACTTAGCTTTCTTTAATGATGATTTACGCGGCATAACAAACGAGGAAGCCATAGCAAGACTATTAATGAAGTGAGATCTCAATGTATAAAGTCTGCCATTTTCATCGCTGAGCTGGAGGGATTTTCAACATCGGATGACGTTATCTCCCATCCGTCTGTTGGCTTCAAAGGTGTGCCGGGCAATGTTCCAAGGATTTATACTCTTTCTCCATGTGCAGGCCCTTACTTAGGTAAATCATGCCATTCCAAACAAGGCAAAGAGAGGCATGCTGTCTCTAACTCACAGAAATAGTGCACGTTGCCCATTTGTCTTTATCTATCTTATCTTATGCTTGGTATAGCAGTTCTAAATGCTGAGCCCCTTTGTACTAAGTCGGGCTCAGCTGTGCATGTAGAAAGAAAATTAAAAACAGATTTAAAATATTTGTACAGAGCACAGTGACATATTAAACATATTAACTTATTACAGTATGACTATGCTGAAAGATTAGCGCTCAGTAAATGTGACATAGCCAACAAGTTTTAGCCATTTAAATTAGCATTGCCCAGCATTGAGATCAGCAACCACAGTGGGTAAGTCTGAGATACCCCATGACTAGAAGTCAAGTAATATGACATCAGCTTAAGGTGTTAAAAAAACTTAATTTTGCAGATATTCCAGACAGGCCTCACCTCCTGCATTCATCTGTCCATCTGTCCATTGATTTCCAAGCTCAGGTCATCCAATTCGTAACTTGAATAGTAGTTTGCTTTCTGGAGACAGTAAGGTAGTCTGCCCAAACAAAACCACTGCTTGCTTTTGCTGACAGCACACATTGGAAGGCTGAGCCACATTAAGGTCTTGCCTTACTTGTGACTGGTGGTAAGGCACATGCTAAGGCTAAGACTCGCTCTTCTCGAGCTGGTTTGCAGTTTCCTGTCGGCCGTGTTCACAGGCTCCTGCGGAAACGCAACTATGCTGAGCAGGTGGGCGCTGGTGCTCCCGTTTACTTGGCTGCCGTCCTCGAGTACGCGATAACAAGAAAACCAGAATCATCCCTCGCCATCTTCAGCTGGCTGTGTGTAACGATGAGGAGCTCAATAAGTTGTTGGGTGGTGTGACCATCGCTCAGGGTAGTGAGCTGCCCAACATTTAGGCCGTGCTTCTGCCCAAGAAGACCGAGAAACCAGCTAAGAGCAAGTAGATGGGGGCGATTCGTTTATTAACACCAGCATTGAGATCAGCAACCACAGTGGGTAAGTCTGAGATACCCCATGACTAGAAGTCAAGTAATGTGACATCAGTTTAAGGTGTTAAATCAACTCCATTTTGCAGATATTCCAGACAGGCCTCACCTCCTGCATTCACTTGGCCTGAAAAAAACAGTGCTACTGCACCATGTTCATTTGTAGTGACATGTTGGGGATTCCCTACCAAGATCGCACTCTAAGTTGAACATCGAAAGGCTAATGACCACCCCAATAACCCACAATGGTCTTCTTGGCTCCTTCACCACTACAACAATGGACCCTGAGTTAAAGTTACTTTGCTTCACAGACTAGATAAACACCACATAAATTAAAAATTGAGACAAAAATAGAAAGGCATCCTTTAAACAAAAATAAGAAACACGGTGAGTGCTTACACCTCTCTGGAAGACAAGCTTAATAATTTTTGATGTGAATGCTGTTAGCAGCAGCTAGCCATCCAACACAACTGCAGCGGGAGAAGTGCACAGTGAGGGAACAGCGCTCACCTTGTCAGAACAGAACATGATGTAAGGAGAGCTTTTAAGAGCAGGTCTTCATTTCTGTTAACAATATCAAAATTCTCCTTCAGTCTTATTAAGTTATGGAAGGCTTTGGTTCTTTTTATGTTACTGATCATATTAATTAACACTTATACACTTTGTGATCACAAGACTCAGGCCCTTTGAAATTCTAAGCATAAATTAACATAGCAACAATCACTACAATCTTCCAGAATAGAATGAGCTGCTTGCAAAGGAAACACAAATGCAGTCAATCTCAGCATTCAAAAGTAGCCATTTTTATTTCTTGTTTTATCATTGTACTGTATTCATGGCTATCATTGTTAAGAATGTGCAAATACATACAGTGAAGTCAAAACTTCAGCCCTCACAAAAACCTAGAATAAATTTTAAAGATAAGAATTTTTCCAAAAAACAATAGCAATTGCAAAAAGACAAGAGAAGAGGATACTGGTGCCAGGGCACAAACGCCTGTGGTTTAAAACAATATTTCCAATTGTTTTATATTGGGGGGCAAAATGTGGATTAATGTGTGTTAAACATATAAGTCAATGATTTAAAGACTTGGGCTTCTGTCCCACAATGTCTGCCTTGTAGTACAGCAGATTTTTTTATTGCATGCCCAGGCAGTGAAGAATTGATGGCAGAACAAAGCAGTACAGGCTTGTTGCCACACTCCATCTAGAAAAAGGGGTGTGATGCCCTGACTACCAAGAGAGTTTTTTTGAGTCCTTTTGTGACTTTTCATATGCAAATATGGTCTCAGCTCTCAAGTCAGTTCTTCTTATTGATCAAATGATGACAAGCTGACACGGAAGGGACATAAAATTAGGCTCCTGTAGATATGCAGTACATAGTTCACTGGTTCAGGGTGAAGGCTGCATGTTTTCTCAGGCCCATAAGGGTTTCCTCCAATTAATGTGTAGGTTAGGTTAACTGTTAATTTTAATTTACCCTGATTTGGCCGACTGTATGCACTACAATGAATTCTGACACTGTATTTTGCTCAGTTATACTTACAGTAGATAGGCTGCAGGCCCACATGACCCAGTAATGCACAAGTGTGCTCAGAATATGAGTAGATGAAAAAATGTATCAAATCTTAGGATGCTTTTATTTAGTGTTCCAAACAAAAAACAGTTATTTATGTTAAATGGTTTACTTTTCCACTCGTCATTTACTGACTCCCAACCATGGGTGCCAACTCATCAAAAACACTGGGGGCACAAAACATCATAGGCTACAACATAGATAATAATTTAACAATAGTAACAGCAGCAACAACAACAGTAGTAATAATAATAATAATGATGATGATAATAATAATACTCAAAGTGATGTACCCTAGAAGGCATAGACATAGCAAAAAAAAATTAAGCAGTAAATACAGCAACAGACTGCAGCTCTAGGCTTTAAGTTCATTGCTAAAGAGTGAATTAATTCAACAGCATCTCCTAAATAGGCTTACACTAAAACTTAAGTTAAAACTCAGCACATATCATCCACCATTTATGACTTGACTTATTACACTCTTCACATTCACTCCTGGCAAGCTATAAAAAATTTTCATAGTTGCTTACTTGCTGGAAAAACTCTGACATCAGCATTGATTGAATGATGATATTGTAGTTTTTGAATACGTTAACAAGGGTACAGTAAAAGTGTATCATGGGTAAATATTTAAAGATAATAATTATACTTAGATTTCATCAAATTTTATTATTAGGTTTATTTCATGAATTATGAAGTTTAATATATGCATTTATTATTTTTGCGGAGGCATGATATGATTGTGCTGTCACCATCAATGTAAACTACCTCTTGGTGTGGCTAATTAAATTGGGTGCTACATTTTTATAGAATTCATGAATATTACTGTTTAAGTATGGTGTTTTTAATTAAGATTTGATATTATTAGAAAATACAACAGCAACATTTTATTTATATTGCACATTATCATGCAAACAATGTAGCTCAAACTGCTTTACAAGATGACAAAGAAAAAGTTACATGAAAAGAACAACAAATAACATTAGGTAATAATATTAAAGAATAAGTAACAAAAAAAGTAGGGTCAAATGGCCGAAAGGATAGAAACAATAAACAAACAAACAAACAAAACCTCCATTTAGACTGGAGGAATAAAACAAAATCTGTGGGGGTTCTAAGACCAAAAGTCCACCCAGCCTCCATTGGGCATTCTACCTAACATAAATATTTGTAAATCTGCCCTTTTTGTTTTCAAACTTCACATGATAGCATTTGATTATGTTAGTCTTGTGGACAGTTGGGGACCCACCTTAATTTTATTAATGCAGGGGGCTGCATGGTGCCTTAATCAGGTGGCAGTGGCGCAGATTGCCACCACAGAAGAACCAAAAGAGACAGTTGAGAATAGTGGGGATTAGTACAGATTTAAGAACCCTAAAATATGATCATTCTATGCCCATATAGTTTATCAGGAATGAAACTAAAGTGTAGCTATGAAAAAGCCATATTAAACTAATGTGGTTTTAGCAGTTTTTTAAAATGTTCACACAATATGCATGACGAAGTTCTATTGGTAAAGTGTTCCAGATTTTTGGTGCATAACAGCAAAAGGCCGTCTCTCCATTTCTTTTAAGTTTGGTTCTTAAAATTATAAGCAGGCCACCATTAGAGGATCTAACGTTACAACTTGGAGTGTAGTAGGACAGGAATTCCATCATATAGGACAGAGCAAGATTATTTAAGGCTTTTTAAATCATTAGTACAATTTTAAAGTCAATTCTGAATGACGTGCAACCAATGTAACGATGCTGAAACTGGTGAGATGTGCTCAAATCTTCTTGTTCTAGTTAAGTTTAGTTTTGGCTGCAGCATTTAGAACTAATTGCAACCAATTGATGCATTTCTTAGGTAATCCTGTCAGGACTGCATTATAGTAATCTAGTTTAGAGCCCGCATCACTGCCCTTATCGTGGTGGAGGGGTTTGCGTGTCCCAATGATCTTAGGAGCTCTGTTGTCTGGGGCTTTATGCCGCTGGTAGGGCCACCCAAGACAAACTGGTCCTAGGTGAAAGATGAGACAAAGAGCGGTTCAGCAGATGAATAACAAATTTGGACGGCGTTTTCCCTCGCCCGGATGCGGGTCACCGGGGACCCCTCTGGAGCCAGGCCTGGAGGTGGGACTCGATGGCGACCGCCTGGTTGCCGGGCATGCACCCATGGGGCTTGGCTTGGCACAGCCCGAAGAGGCAACATGGGTCCCCCTTCCCATGGGCTCACCACCTATGGGAGGGGCCAATGAGGTCGGGTGCAGTGTAAGTTGGGTGGTGACTGAAGGCGGGGACCTTGGCGGTCCGATCCTCAGCTACAGAAACTGGCTCTTTGGACGTGGAATGTCACCTCTCAAATAATCATTTAGCTGCTAATTTTACTTAAGAAAAGCAAGTGAGAAATTGGTGTAAAGTTGTCAAAAACTGAGGAGTCAAGATTATTTTTCTTGAGCAGGGGTTTAACAACTACAGTCTTAAGGCAGTCAGGGAAATGTGAAACACCAAATAGAAAGAAAGTCTAGCAATACAACCCAAATCAAATGCTATGTGTTTCCTGAAATGTTGTGCCACTTGTTTGTATTTTTCAGAGACATTTATATATAGGTATTAAATAGAGCTAATCAAAATAAACTGCATATTAATTGCAGTTTATTGTAAATCCTTCAAGCATATTATTTTTCTGTAAAGCAGAAATAACTTAATTTCTAAAAAAAAAAAAACAGTTTTAATGATAGCTTGCCTAAGTATATTAAATTACTCTACTTAATTTATTGAAAAGTTTTGTGGAACAGAAACAACGCTCAACAACCACTAAATACCCATGAACCCTTTGGTTTTGCTATAATATTTTTGAAAACCAGTACATATGGTTTGAACTGCTATGTTAAAAAAATACAAAGAGTAATAATAATTACACAAATAACTAAATATTAAAAAGAACAGAAGCATTAAATAAAGGTTTAGCTTACAGCTCAGGTTGTGCTTTACTGCAGGATACATGCACGCCAACTGTGTAGCTGTTACCTCAGAGAAGTTATTAATTACATTGAAAATGTACAGTATTTAGATTAGGCTTTTAAATAGAAAAGAATAGACTTAAAAAAAGGTCTAAATATGATTCTGATAGGGCTTGTTATTTAGATGTTTTAATTGCACAGTATTATAGAATATATTGTGTATGAATTATAAAATAAGTTTAACTATCTTAACCTTCAGCCCAGATAGATAGAAATATTAGGAATATGAGCAATTTGTACTGATTATCACCTAGTTTTTTTGGTTACAACGTAATATAAGCTAATGTAGATTATAATGTAGCATTAAATTAATTAATCAACAACAGCATACCACTTCTTTGTTGGGGGACATGTGAGTGAGGTGTAAGGCATCAAGTGATTCCACTCTGTGTCATCTTCTTATGAGTAGAACCTGCACCGTGCTGTTTCAGGGCATTCTGCTTCACATTCACACCTATACCCCAGCAGCCTCTTACATTTCAGGAGCGGACATGCATTAGCAGACTTCACTGCATGTAGTGTCTAGTTCTGTACGCTCCACTATACTCTGCAATGAAACTTTTTTTTCAATATTTGAAAACAGCATAATAGCAATGACAACAATGGCACACAATCTCACATTAGCAACGTTAACGCGACACGAAAATGAAACTCATTCACTCCGCTTGTATAATTGGTTTGATTTTTAATTGTTCTTATGTTATTCTTTGCGCTTAGAAGAGATATTTGTGTATATGAAAAAACATGTACAAAAACACCGGTCAAATCATGTCCCTTAGTAATTCAGTATGGTATGCAGTATTTTATTTTTCAATATGAGACAATCTCCTATATTAAAGGAACGAGTGCTGGTTTGTGTGGATAAAGACCATTATCAAGAAACAACATAGGGAACAATCTAACAACAATTATGTAAATTTCCCCTTGGGATTACTAAAGTATCTATCTATCTATATATCTATCTATCTAATATCAGACTTGGATTCATTTGGTGCTACTTCATTAACTGTGAAGTGTAGTCAGATTGAACAGATTAAATTAATGCATTTAGGGGTTGCGTTAAAAAATTTGATTGCAGAAATTTTTAACGCATAAATTACACCCCATAATGGCTATTAATCAGCAGCTTTAGTATTAAAATATCCCCATCAATATTCTGAAATTATCAACCCACTGTTCTGCAATAAACCCATTGTTCCAGCAGCTAGTTTAGACTTCTTTCTTGTGTCCACAGGTTTTTATGTACACATCCTCCAGTGATGATTCTGTTCAAAGTATCTTCAAAGCACTTGTCATTGTGAGCTCACAAATTCACACACATCTCACATTTTAAATAATTTGAAAGTGGCAGTAGCTGGCATTTATGGATGTCTATTAGGTTGTATCTGTATGACGAATTAATTTTTAATTTTTAGATTTAGGAAAGATATCAGTTCACAGTCATATCCGATTAGAAACACAATTTACTTAAACAGTCAAACAGCAAAAATTGAAGAAAGACAAAAATCAGAATTATACTCACTTTTTAACTGCAGTCTGAATGAAGCCTTGGTAACAGAGTAAATTATAGACTCATACATAGCCAGTATGGACTTTAGCATTGCTCCAGGAACCAGTTTAGTTTAATTTGATGTTACACCAACTTCAGATCCATTCCAAAGAAAACTACTGATCAATTATCAATGGGTCATAAGCAATTTCTGTTTTCTTCTGGTGCACTTCATTCTAATTAATTCTTGTCTCTATATTCATAATGCATCCATCTATTATCTGGTGTCATAAAAAACAGAGTCATAAAAAGGTTTGGGGCAGCCATCCGTATAACATTTCCTGGCTGCAAAAGGATAAATTGTTCACACTGGTGTGCTCAGAATGGAGTCCAAAACAGAACTCATGAGTTAGGGTAAATACGACAGCTTTAAAGGCCAGCGATGGAAGTTAGGTCATCCAGGGCAGAAGCAGAAGGGTCCTCTTCCATAGGCTTGTACCTGGATGTGACGTCATCAAAAGGTCCGGAACAGGAAGGCTCTTGGTTCATAGGTTCTGCACTGGAAGTGACATCATCAGAAGGGCTGGAATTGACATCATCAGAAGCCCTGGGAAACCGGAAGTGACGTCATCAGAAGGGCCGGAAGTGCTGTCATCAGGGCCAGGTGGAATTTCCCATGAATGGCCTGCAGGAAAGCAAGAAAAAATGTTAGCACACTCCACCACCCCCTGGTCTGGCGTGGAATTACTCTCATTTAGACCCTCCCATGCACACGTGTGAGACACTAGTTTAACCCAGTTCGGTGTTGTGGGTGGCTATGCTGGCATCAATAGCAAGACAGAAATCAGCTGTGGATGCTGCACCAGTCTTTTGCAGAGTACACTGACATAAATACACACACACATTTGCATATGTGTAGGATATGGGGTTAGAAACAGAATACTGAGAGAAATACCCATGAGAAATTTGCAAAATCCAGGTAGACAATACTCAGGCCAGGGCTTGAACCTCTACACTACTACCCAATTTGTTTTTTCTTTCTTATTAAATTACACCAGTTTTGATGGACTGGCTTGCTGATGCCTGACATCATCAGAAAAAATGAAGTCCTTTAGCTAATTACAATTTATCCTAAAATGGGCAAAGTACTATTCACTAATCTAATTCTGTTTATGTGTACTTAACAAATGTTATATAACTCTTGGATCTCATTCCTCTGTTTATGAATAGAGAATTTTCAACGTGGCACAACTGTTCTAAAACAATACTCTATTCATCAGGGCAATCTACATTAACAGAATGACATTTTCAGATGGCGATTCCAACTATAAGCAGATAAAAGAATCTAGGCCTCATATCGAAGGGGAAAAATCCTTTGGTGCACCACTTTTTATAAAAATGGCATGGCTCACTTTGTAACTCTTTGTTATGTCTACAATTCTTTCTTGACGGCCATCCAGTAAATGGTTTAGTAGTTTAAACATACCTGGCAGGTTTTCTAAACTTCTTTTTGTGTGGCTCTGCCAGTTTGCCTAAAGCCTTCCAAACAACGAGGCGACTAATGTTTTATTAACAAGAAGTCACTGAATTCCTTCTTTATTTCTCTGCCAAGGGCATATCTATCTATTTACTGTATATGGTATTTCCATATCTATATCTATATCTATCTACACAATAAATCAGGCCCCTTCATAAAAGGATATTTGCAAAAAGAAACTCTCTCTGATCTGCTGAAGTGTTCTGACAGTGTGAAAGACCCACCACAAAAGGTAATGTGCTTTTAAAATACAACATCCACTTACTTCTTCAAAGAACTGAAGTGTGGTGAGCTGAAAAGCTTTCAGCACTCTTGAGAGGCAGCAATTCTTCATAATCAAGATACTTCTGTAATAAGAAGGACTTATAGATGCTACATCAATCTGTGAGTTTAGCTCACATACACACACTGCAGGGATAAATTGAATATTACAATGGCAGCAGTGTATGTGTTATTGTTATTACCTAAGGATTAGTATTGTATGTCTTTATCAAAGTCAGGTTGGCTGTAGTGTTTTCTCTTAGATCACAAAAAGGAATGAAATATGTAATTTACTTTAGTAAAAATTATGAATATTGCAGCAAACATTTAATGTTAATTGCTTACAACACTACAGTCTATGTTAGCCCTTTTTAGCAAATAAATGCTGTCCTGTGTGCTCTATCCAGTCCTACGTTCTGTATCGCTTCATGGCTGTCAATGCACTCTTAGTTATCCAGTGATGCTGATAACACAAAAGGGTGGCACCCATGAAAAAATAACACTTCAAAATAATCACACAATCACAATGAAAATATAAATACAAAGTATGTGCAAAATTGCTATATGCACCTTCTAAAACCTCAGAATATCACCTTGAATGTCAATTTTTCCAAAATTAAATTTACCCCCACCCTGTTTTGTTCATTAATTTGAGTTTATACTTCTATCATAATAAAGCAATCGACAAAGGAGATATTTTAAAGTATTATTTTTTGAAGTTTTATTAATTTTATTGCAATCATTCCATACAAATCAATCAATTTTTACAAAAAGTAAAATTGAGTTAAGAACAAGTCGACCCCCACCCCTGAGAGAGAGAGAGCAAGGCAAACGGCGTAAAATTTAAGGCTTGTAAACATACCTAAATTAATAAGTTTGATAAGCCAGTAGAGATGAATGCAAACGACAAAGAAATACAGAAATAATTGCTTCCTCTGTGCTTTAAGAGCTTATTTTAAAATATTACTGATTAGATCCTGCCATGTTTTGAAAAAAGTCTGCACAGATTCTCTAACTATTTGATTTTTTCTAATTTCAAATAGTATAAAACATCAGTTTCCCACTGACTTAAAAGAGGAGAGTTTGGGTTCTTCCAATTTAGCAGAATAAGTCTGTGTGCCAAAACTGTAGTGAATGCAATCACAGTTTGTTTGTCCTTCTCCACTTTAAGCCCCTCTGGAAGAACCCCAAACACAGCTGTTAATGGGTTAGGAGGGATTGTGAGACCAAGGCTGTCTGAGAGGTAATTAAAAATTTTGGTCCAGAATAATGTTAATTTGGTGCAGGCCCAGAACATGTGACCCAGTGAGGCTGGGGCTTGGTTGCAACGTTCGCAGGTTGGATCATGCCCTGGAAACATTTTGGAGAGTTTTAGACGAGACAGATGTGCTTAAAATGTTTTTAACATTTTAAGTTCAAATAATGGTAACAATAATAATAACACATCATAGTGCTATTTCAGTTATTTAAAAACAACTAATGATGAGCAGAAATCGTTATACCAGAACACAACTGAGTCGATGAGAACACATCAATCAGTGAGACGCTTATTGTTGCTTTTCACCTACGACTTGGATATTCTTGACACAATTTATGAAAGAGCAAGTTTTGTGTCGTCTGTGAGAACTAATCAAGATCTTCATGTCTTCAGCTTTTTCAAGGAAATTTTCCCTCTGAGTAGGTGAAATTTACCCCCAGTTGGGAACCCCTGATCTAAAACTAACTTAACATTCAATACCTTACATCATAACTTTATACGGCTCAAAGACAAATGGTTACAATTTCCCCATATCCAGAAGTCATTAAGATAAAAGTACATCCACTCCACCACCAGCAACTTTGACTTCAAGAAAAATCAGGGTGGCAAATATATATATTTCCTGAGATATATAATATACAGGGGCAGCACGGTGTTGCAGTGGTAGCACTGCTGCCTTGCTGTTAGGAGACCTGGGTTCGCTTCCCGGGTCCTCCCTGCGTGGAGTTGGCATGTTCTCCCCGTGACTCCGTGGGTTTCTTCCAGGTGCTCCGGTTTCCTCCCACAGTCCAAAGACATGCAGGTTAGGCACATCGGCTATCCTAAATTGTCCTTGGTGTGTGTGTGTGTGCATGTGCCCTGCGGTGGGCTGGCACCCTGCCCGGGGTTTGTTTCCTGCCTTGCGCCCTGTGTTGGCTGGGATTGGCTGCAGCAGACCCCCTGTAGTTAGGATATAGCAGGTTAGATAATGGATGGATATTGTGACAGGTGCCTGGCGTCCATGCCCAGTCGGGACGCCCCTGCACACTGTATTCAGGGCGAGCAGCCTTGGACAGTGCAATACCTCCCCCTGGACGCTAGATGGCTGCCCCCCTGGGCTGGTGTAGTGCCTTAGTTTCCCACAGGGCTCCCTGGGAATTGGAGTTGGGGGCAGCCCTGTTGTGTCCCACAGGTAACGCCAGGGGGTGCTGTGTTTGGGACTCCTGAGCCCGTGTGGACAACAGCTTCATCACACCTGGAAGTGCCACCAGATCTTGGTGATCAAACATCTGGAGCACTTCCAGGTGACCTATAAAAGGGAGCCAGCAACCACCACTCATCGGCCAGTGTCGGGTGGAGGAAGACAAGGTTGTGAGGGAGGAGTGGTGGTGGTGCCAATAAGGAGAAGAGTGTTTGTGATTGTGCTGCACTGGTGGTTACTGGTGCTTGGGACTGTGTTGTGGCTGGGGGGATTACGGGGAAGACGTGCCCTCCAGCTGAAGAGAAATAAAAGTCCTTTTATTTTACACGTGCCTCCCGTGTCCAATCTGTGTCGGGTCAGGTGCTATATAGTGCCGTTTACAATATATATATATATATTTCCTGAGATCTTTTTGAGGATTTTATAACTGATTTAGTATGGCACCAAAATTTGTCAAAAAATAATTTGTAAATTCAATAAAAAGGTGAACCCGTTTAATGAAGATAGGTAACAGGTATAGCCATAGTGTCATTTATGCTTAATACCTGCTGAGAAATATGATAACCAAGAAACAGTACTGAGGGCTGTCAAAACCTGCATTTCTACATCCTGACATGGAGATGGTCCTTAACCTAAAGAATATTTCTTAACATGTGCTTTGTTAGTTTCCAAATCAGGCAAAAGAAAAAGACTGGTTTGTTATTACTGCATTACCTGAGACTGATGTTCCTTGAAATATTACTGATGCATTGGTGAGCCTGCATAACATGACCAAGTACTAACCAGGAGAGATGATAAAAGTAATCTTCCATTCTTATCTTTTCTTTGCTATGAATGCCACTGTATGAAACATTGTTTTTTGGTTGCCTTTTAACTTTTCTGTATCTGTGTGCATACACATTTATAATTAGTAATTTATTCTTACAGCTCAATGAAGAGTGCTATACAAAAATAAACTGTATTGAATTGAATGTGCATCACATGCCCAGAAACCAAATGACATCGTCCTGGCTGCACTCATGAAAAAATAATCTTTCAAAATGGTGATGAAGTCACTGAAGTAACAATAAAAAACAGTAAAACATAATATCGCTAAACAGTATTATTTATGTATTTCTGACACCATTCAGGCAATTAAGTGATAGCCATATGAGTTTCCCTAAGATTAAATTTGAGAATCACTGATATATAGGATAATTAAAATGTCACAATCATGCTTTCATGGCAAGTAAATTTTATAAAGTATTATAAAAACAATATTTTAAATTAAGTATTTCTACAGGATGACTAAGATGTGCATAGACAGGTGTGTAAATCACAATTATGATAAATTACCGAGACTTGCTCATACAAATTTATTTCAATTCACTACATTACTCTTGAGTACTACAGAAGACAGTTAACCATATAAGAAAATCAAAAGTTTTATCTATAAAAAAATAATTTTATAGTGAAAGCAAAGCTGGGTAGATGAGCCCCAGTATCTAACTGGAGGAGTACATGACAAACTAAAAGAACACAATTAATATTTTTGGAAAGGTTTATGAAGAAGACAGCTTTAGCAAAATATTCATTCTATGTTTCTTTGTCAACCTGAATCACCAATAATGAATTTCAGCCAACAATATGTTTTCAAATGTTCAGTATAACTCAACATAATTGTGTTTCCAATTAACCACAAATCTACAGGCGGTCTCAGTAACAACAATCAGTCCTTCAGGAAATATGGGAGCACATGAAGGACCCACTATTCAGGATTTAATCAACAGAACCCATACAGGATTTCTTGTAGCATCTCGCAGACATGTGCATTAGGTTGATTGGTTTGCTCCTTGTGCTACATGTTGCTGGGTTAGGCACTCGGCCCCCTATTACTCTAAACTGAAGAGTCAGATTGGGTTCACAAAAAAATAGTTTTGGGGTTTTAAAAGATATGCAGATATAGATTATTCCTTAGGTCTAACAAATGCTTATTGTAAATCTGAAGTTCATTACATTCTTTAAATGATGATTATCAAACCAAACCCACAAACCTTTGCACCTTATTAACAGTACTTGTGGGTGGACTAGTAATAGAAATTAAATATTAATGGTGGGAGTACTGCACTGCCTCACCCTTTTATGTTTTTCTGTTGTTTTTGGGTTTTTTTCCCTCTCATTCATTATATTTGTTTTCTTTACATTTTATTTTGCATTTTTCATTTTTTTCATGCTCCTTCACCCTCAATTGTATTCTATGTCTGTAGTAACAGAGCCTTTTTCATCATGCTGCAATTACACGAGAGGACTATTTAAGACCCTCATTTGCCTCAGTATGCTGCTGTGACATTAGAAGGCATTAGCTGTTGTTTTTTACCTCATTTTGTATTCTGGCTTCTTTAGATTTTTGATCTTTTTATTATTATTCAGCTTTGCATGTCACTGTTGAGACTTATTGATGTCATTTTTTGTTTGTTGTTTGTATTTTGTTTTTTGTTTTTTTAGAATTTCTCTTTGTGATTTGTCTTTTTTGTTTTGTTGTAATAACTATATTTTTATTTTTATTGTTATATAGCCAATTATTTTTATTTTTTCCCCTCCTTTTGTTTTATTTCCTCCTGGTAAAGACTTAGTTATTTTTAATAAAGGCTGTTAATCAGAGTTTATTAGACATTTGCTTATTTGTTTAACATAATTACTAAAATTCTTCTTGCTTTTTGGAACTTTTGGCATTTTGTTTCACAGTTCTTACCCCATTGTTCTGAATTACTAATAACTATGGGTCCTAATTTAGCTATTTTTAAAATTTGATTGTCCAGAGGAAAAGCAAGTACAAGGAAAATTCACCTTTTCATAAACATTAGGTTATATGACTTAAGTCAATATCTCAGTGATATGTTGCACATGGCGCCTTAAACATTTAGAAAAAATAAGGATATTTGAGGAGTACAGTGGAACCTTGGTTCACGAACATCTCGGAACACGTACAAATCGGTTTACGACCAAAAAGTTTGCCAAACTTTTGCATCTGTTCACGACCACACACTCGGTATACGAACAAGTCAGTTTCCCTTTCGGTTTGTGCATGCCGATGATTTCCGCACGTGTTCAGTCTCTCCCTGTGCAGCGAGTGAGCGAGAGACACACACACACACACAGGCGCACGAGAGAGAGAGAGACACAAACACACACACACACACGAGAGAGAGACACACACACAGGCGTGAGAGAGAGGGACACACACACACACAGGCGTGCGAGAGAGAGACACACACACACACAAGCGTGCAAGAGTGAGAGAGAGAGAAAGAGAGGGCTGGATGCATAAGGTAGAGAAGGCAGTTAAAGAATACATTGGGCTTGTTTTTGTTTTCGCTTCTGTTTACAGTGATCGGTTCGTAGCGTGCATTGTTGCAATGTTACTTTTCTTGGTGGTTTATTAAATTATGGATTTTTCAAATGTTCATTTTTTTCCCTGTGCTTAAAACTCATTAAAAAAAAAGTTGTTTTAGCAAGCAGTTCGTAGCGTTATAGCGCAAACTCTTGCAGTGTTAGTTTTCTCTGTTGTTCAAGGTTTTTTCAGTGTTATTCAATGTTTTTACATTTAGTTTACTATTACGCTGTGCATTCTATGGTATAATTAACTTTATTTGTGCTTAAAAATCTTAAAAAAAATATATTTACATACAGTTCATACGGTCTGGAACGGATTAATTGTATTTACATACAATCCTATGGGGGAAATTACTTTGGTTCACGACCAAATCAGATTTTTGGAATGAATTATGGTCGTGAACCGAGGTTCCACTGTATATTGCTTTCCCTTATCAATTGCATGGCAGAGACAGGTTATTTATCATATCCATCATTAAAATTTGAAAAATGCAGTAGGTATGTTAATCATATAAGGAAAAAACAGAAAACCAAGCAAAGAAACAGAAAAATGGGAAAACACATTAATAACAAAATGAAACATCGGAAAGCATTTGTGTTTACTCTGGACTAAGAGCAAAGGAAGAGTTTTGAGAAAAGAAAAAAAAATAATAGGAAAACCATAGTATTTGGGGAAGAACAAGAAATACTAAATACTATGTTACTAAACTGAAAAATTGTATTGTGTGAGACACAAGGGCCTTTGGATGTACACAGCACATGGGTTATATGTTTGGTAACAAATACATCATGAAGCATATAAATTGCACTTTGTCATGTATTTAGTGTAACTTTCTTCAGTAAGGATGAAGCTTTAATTTCTGACCATTTTACTGATCTGTTTTGGGGTTTTCTTGATACAAATATATTGATAATGAAAGCTAAAGTAGTTTATCATTGTGCTTTTGAAACTGTTCTGCCCTGATTAATAAAGTTTAGATACAGTATTCCATTAATTACAATCGGTTCTGACTAGCTTATCAGATCTTGAGGTTAACTTCCAGTTGTCATAAGAAATACTTGAGCCAAGAGTGGAGTTACTGGTTATCTGGCCTTAGTAGGTGACTAAAATTAAGCCTAAGAAAATTAGACTTTTAATATAGTGTGGTTGCTGGTAGATTGAAGGTGTCCAGACTGGTAATTAGTAAGGTGTGTACCTGACAGCAGGAGCAATTCCAACCCCAGACACTATAATGGAAAACAGAATTCTGCCTATTGCAGAAAGATACAGCTTGGGTCACTGTAATGCCTCCAAAAATGGGATTAGGGTTCTTCCCAAATAGTGCAGCTTCATTTGATAATAGCAGTCATGACATATTGTCAGGAAAGTAGTGTCAGTGTTTAAGTTTATACAAAACAAAAAACACAAACAGCAATAGACACAAAGCAGAAACAAATGGAAGTATCATGGTAAAAGCACTCGGGTGAAAAAAAATATATATCAACTTGAAATAAACTAAGTTAAGAAATAAACTCTTAAATCTAAATCCATATCCAAGAATGTTTTTATGAAAACCTTTTAACTTTTGTGCATGGCAGATTACGGTTATACCAGTAAGCTAACAAAGATAGCAAATGCTTTTGTGACATGATATTCTCCTTCAGACATGGCTACCCCAAGAATTCAATCAATGACTTCCTATTCTGGAAATGTTGCGTACAAATGTTTCCATGTTCAAATCGTGATGTATAAATCCTAAACTTGGCGTATAGCCACGCACATTACCACGGTACCTCATACCTTGTCGTACGCAAGTTCTCCACTCGGCTTTGCAGACTGGCGGCACCTAGCGTCAAAACATAACTACTGTTCCTGTGTGGTTTATCTTTCTTTTTCAGATCCATATCCCTGATGTGGCTTTATAAATACACTGAAATTAACCACATATTGTTTATTAGTTTAATGCATCTGATTGTAATTAACCTGTAACAATATAATGGTCCACAGAATGGTCAATCTATTTTAAATACCATAGCTGCTTTAGCCTTGTTACTCTCACTGCACCTTCTTCTTCTTCTTTCAGCTGCTCCCGTTAGGGGTTGCCACAGTGGATCATCTTTTTCCATATTACTCTCACTGCACCACTCAGAACAGCTGATCGGAAAGAGAATTATCGGTATACAGCATCAAGCACATGCTGCCTCAGCCATGCTTCCTATTTAAAATGCTTCTCACACAGCAAATGCTTCAAAACCTTTCCTGTATGGACCTCGCGGTTCAGAAGCAGTTTCATCCCAAGAGCTCTAAACACAATCAATCAGTCCATCAGCTGCTACTTGTAGAACTGTTTGTACTTATAAGTATAATTACCTCACTGTAAACTTGTGATACAGTTATAATATTGCACAACCAAAGCTACTTTATAAAGGGCGTATTTACATATGATGACGATATCATTTTTGAGATGAAATGCAGCAAAATATGTTTATTATATTATACAGATAAAACTTTAACTTTATTTAAATAATCTATATTGTTAATAATTAAAGGACACGGTGTCGCTACACTCGCAATGATCTGGTGCTCCGTTCACGGATTGTTCCTGCCTCACACTGTATGCTTCACTGGGACTGGCATGAAGGCTAGAATAATTAAACATGTACTACGAAGATATTTCAATGTTTCTTAAAAGTTTTGAAGAATCAGTGTCATAAGCTTACAGATGGCTTAGCGTCTATTACAGAGCTGATTGTGTTTGCGATTGGGTATTTGGAGAAAGAAAAGGAAGGACAGGAATTGGAGGTTAGTACATTTGAAAGAGGCAGTACTGCTGCAATAAATTATTTTATCGAAGGTTGCACACAATCACTGTGCCACTGTGTTCCATTGTTTAATAACATGCTTTAACTTCTATCATCATGAAAATGATATCACATATATATCTCAGTATTTTAGTTATTCATAGAGCTATAATATCAAGAATGTAATGGATTCTGTGTCCTGTCGGAGGAAGAGAAAGCTGGTTTAAGAAGCACGTAGTGATTCACACACATAGAGAACATAGAATATCAAATACAAAACAAAGCATTTAACGTACTACTTTAGTTACGATGGGATTTGACAAACTAGTAAATGAAATGATTTTAAGATTAAGTTTATGATGTTCTACTTTAATGACAAAATAAACTATGTGATTAAAGTGGAAATTTTATGATTAAAATTGACATTTCGTGCTTTTTCCCCACTGTGTGCCTTTTTTTTTTCTCTGTACCCTAATAAGCTTTCATTTGACATTCAGACAGTGGACTACGACTTGCCTTTTCACGGCGACTTTGATATGTGACTTCTTTTTTATTTTGGGAACTGTGCGACTTTGTGAACTTGAGCTTTCGAGTTTCTTCGACACGCAATGTCACTCGATCAGCTTCCTTTTGTTGTTAATACCACTGTTTATACCAACAAATAGTACGTTTTTCCTTGCCTCCACTTGGTATTCACTGAAATTGTTCTATTTTTCCTCGTGGTTTTGCCATTGTCTTTTCACAGAACGCTGAGCTTAAGGGCTATTTATATTGATTTACATATTCAAAGAGGTGTCATTCTGGGAGGAGTTGGGGCGGGACAGCAGGCGTGTGCATGTGTGTTACTTTTCACGCTGATCTGGATTTATGTAGCGGAAGAACGTGGAAGTTTGAATACGCATAGATTTCTGCGTATTGATTTTTCTGTGCGTACGCACATTCCCGCTTTTGTGCTTACACCATGTTATAGTGTGAGTTCTACGCACGGCGCTATACATGAGGCCCCAGGTCAAGTATTCAAAACATTATCAGGGCTTTACTGGTGGAAATGTAAATGAAGCGGTCATAAGTTTCAAGAATGCATGGTTTAGTTTAGAAATAAATTTAGTTTATTATTTGTTAATTTAAGAATGTTTTGAAATATAGTAATTGTTCTGAAATTATTATATTTGTCATCACGCTTCCATTTTCCTTTCTTGGGTGGGACCATACTGCAATGTTTAGGCGCAGGTACCACCATATTATTTTACGGTAACAATGGCCTTCATCAGTCATGTGTCATATGAGATCTTCACTTTGTCCCTATTTAAGATGGTGGTGTGCATTGCAGCGGTTCCAAATCTTTGGGTTTTCAGTAAAATAAATCACTCAAATGTTCTTACATTAGACTACGATCAGGACTAGTTTTGTCAACTACTTTTTTTTGGAATTAAACTCTTAATTTTCCTCTCTGGAAGGGTCTCTAAAAAAAGATCTTCATTTCCTAATGTTTACTTTCTATAATTTTGTCCTGACAGCTTGCCTGTTTCATGAGGTATAACAATAAGAGATTCAAAGGGTGATGTAAGTAAATCTGTATTAAGCTAACAATTATCTACAACAAATACTGAACCAGCTTTTTCTGTTTCTTATTTTAAAAGGTTAACTGTCTTTAAAACATCTGGAATTTGAGAAAAAAACTTTTCAAAGGTAAGAAAGGCGCTCTTCACTCATGCCAAGGAGAAAATTGTTGTATGTGTAACTCCACAGCAATTAAATCGAATTGAAGCAGTAAATTTGTGTTGTCAGAGATTTCTTAATAGTGATAAGACAGTTACACAGTGAGACAGAGCTTCTGTTCCAAAGGGGCAGGATGAAGGCTTGAAATCACTAAATAGGCAATGGCTCAAAATCTGGAATACCCCTGAATTCTAAACCTTAACAAATTCTCTTTCACAATGTAGTGTTTTGCTTATTTTTAACATTGCTCAGAGAATCTTCTGACATGTAACTTGATTTTAAATGCGTACTGACATATCTGTCCACCCCTTGAAACAAAGCGGCATCGTAGTAATGGTCCTCTCAAATGCTGCAGATAATAACATAATTAGTAAGCCAGAACAGGCAAGAAAATATAAAAAATAAGTATTAGTTTTTGAAGAATAAATACATAGAAATTAAAGTACAGTAGACCAAACACAAATGAACATTAATAATTTCCAGATCTTATCATTATGCTGCGTTTAGTAAGAGCAAAACTGGAGTACCAAACAGCAAAATACTGAAGTGAGAAAAGAGACTCTGCTTAAAAACCAACTGAGCACTCATCAGACATTGTTGATTGTGAACCTTTTACAAGATTATTTCAAGGATCCCCTGTCTAAATAAATAAGACAGAACATGTGAGAGAGAACTGGGGTCCATTCAGGAAAATTCTGAAAACAAAATAAAATAAAGGCCAATAATGGTGCCTATTGCTAGTTTTGTGTGGTCCTTGTAGTGTTCTCAACAGCACATTGAGCCATCAAAAGAACAACCCACTTTCTGCTATCATCATCATCATTTATATTGAGCTGCCAGAGTCAAGGTGAGTCAGAGTGAGGTCACAATTCTTCAGGCAAGAAGTGGAAACCACGCTAGTGACTGTGCTACACCCTTTTCCTTCACCCATGCACAACTGAATTACTAGCCAGCCTTGTACATTTGGTACCTCTTACTTGATTCTTTAAAATTGGGCAATCAAATATAAAATAATAATAAAAAGTAGTTTTTAAAAAATACATGCATAGAAAACAAAGTCGTAGTTCAAACACAAATCAACATGAATACTTTCCAGAACTTATTATTATATTATATAAGCCACAGGATGTCATTTGCTAATTCTGTCAACCTGGACAATGAGTAAGTCAGCTTAAAAAATGGATTCCACTAGACAACTAGAAGGAGTGAGAAGGCAGGGAGATGCATGTGGAAGCAGAGAAATAGCTCCACACAAGACAATATCCAGTCTTAAATGTGACTGCCAAGCATTTACTAATTTTTATTATTTTCCTTGAGTTTTCTTTAACAGATCCCTTATTTTGCATAACATTGAGATCTGGTGATAGTGGTAACAAATTATTACCCTGTAATTCACACTGTACTTTGAAGAACAAATTACTTTTATTTGCATTCTACTTCAACTGACACAGGTAAAGAGGAAATACAAATTCCCTTTTCTTGGTTACTGCTTCCGTACTTCCCTAAAGTATCTTTACAATATATCTATAAACATTTACCTTAACCTTTCTACAATGGAATAGCCGAAAGTAACACTACTGACCTTGAAGAGACATGGCCTCTCCTGGCATTTATTGCAGCTGCACACTAAAAACTCCTGAATAGCAGCCCTCATTGAAATAATTTGCATGGCCAGGTCACTATTTTCTATTCTCTATGAAACAATTATTGACATCTCTGTAAGGAAATCAGTAGGTGACATCCCATTGGGAGTAGCAGAAGACTGAAAACCATATTGTAAATTGGATTAGAATGAGTGTAAAAAATAAACTGCAGAAATGCTGTACCACTGCGCAGGGAAAAGTGTAACACAGTTAACTCTTCAGGCTACCAGAATTTTCACTAAACAACTGTATCTTTCCTTTTCTTAACAATTTATGATTCTTATTTTCCTTCTGAAATATACAAGCAGTTGTGGGGGACATCCATGAACAGCCCCTGAACACAAATTAAAACCAAGGAGTCCAATTATATACAAGGGAAAATGTTTTTTTTTATAAAAATATATATAATAAATAGAACGGAACAGAGTTTGGGAATAAGGATACAAAATGATATGGACCATACAAACCCTATGTATGCACACTTGAGGATCACCATCCAAGTTCTTCCCAGGTATGTAATACCACCCCAGGCCAAGAAGGGGTGCTGCCACTATCAGCCTTGTTATTTTCTTCCTCTACAGTCTTGAGAAAACGCCCAGTGAGGGCAACTAACCCACCCCTTTCTAGTCCTGTAGCTTCAAAAAGATGACCGCCTGGGAGGAAGCATTATTGATCATGGAGATGACCTAGAGAGAAGAGCTCAGATTATACAGAAAACAATGACTTCTGCACAGGTAGTCAGTTACAGAATTATATCAATATCTCAAGTAGTAAAGGTTGTGTATACTGTAGAAAGCTGGGAATAGTAATGTCCCAAATACCCAGTGTTAAATAATATGTAGACCTGTGTAATTCTGACTAGTAGACTTTTAGTAGACTCTGAAATGATCCTAATTTTAACATAATTTAACATTTTAAAATTGGCACAATTTGTAGGGCTTCTGAGTGACCTAACTACAGGATCACACGGGTCTGCTGGAGCCAATCCCAGCCAACACATGGCACAAGGCTGGGCGCCAGCCCACCGTAGGGTGCACACACACACACACACACCAAGCACACAGTAGGGACAATTTAGAATCGCCAATGCACCTAACCTGCATGTCTTTGGACTGTGGGAGGAAACCCACGCAGACACAGGGAAAGCATGCAAACTCCACACAAGGAGGACCCAGGAAGCAGTCTCCCACTGCTCCACTGTTCCGTCCACTATATATATATATATATATATATATATATATATATATATATATATATTGTCAGGGATGCCAGGGGCCATGACCCGGCCGGGACGCCATGAGGGACGGATGTGGGTCTCGCCCACCCTGGATCACGTGGGGTCGCCTTCCTGGTTGCTTTGGGGGCCACGGGTACAGGGCATAGAAGCTCCACCCTGTAGGGGCCCGTGGTCACCGCCAGGAGGCGCCCCAATGCCTTGGGACCTGTTACCCCAGCACTTCCGCCACACCAGGAAGTGCTGGGGAAGAATTAGATGGCGCCGGAGAGCTGCCGGGAGGACAGCCGGCGCTTCCGCCACGCTGGGGCGTGGCCAGAGGAGGAATGCCGGGAACACCTGGGGCTCATCCGGGTCATGTATAAAAGGGGCCGTCTCCATTCATTCGAGGCTGGAGTCGGGAGGAGGAAGGACGAAGCTCAGGAGAGCTGTGGAGGCGGCCCGAAGAAAGGCATTGTGGCCAGGACTGTGACTTTGGGGTTTGTTTGCACTATTCGGACTGGGTCTGAGTGACCAGTTGTTATAAATATTGTAAATAAAACATGTTTGTGGGTGACATGAGCGTGTCTGCCTTTCTGTGTCCGGGTCAACTTCCACAATATATATATATATATATATATATATATATATATATATATATATATATATATATATATATATACACATACAGTATGGGGTGCCAAACAGGCAAATATAATGATTTTTGGAATATATAAAGTCAGTGTTCTGAATGTATAACACCAAAACCTGATTATATAAAGTCAGTGGCGGAATATATAAAATCATTCCCGATTTTATATAACGTCAAAGCCTGATTATACAAAATCAGCATTGGAATATATAAAGTCTTTCCTAAATATATAAAGTCAGAGTTAGAATATATAAAGTCACTCCCGAATATATAAAATTTCTGTGCTTGTCATTTCCCTCGTACTAGTGAAAGGTAAACTTCGACAGAAGCCACTCAGAGTCGATCAGGCTTGTGAGGTTCATCCAAAAACCTCCCTGAATTACTTTTTTTCTATATATTGCCTTTGATTCTTGTAAGTCTAAGCATTATCCTCTGATGAAGACCCCTGGCAGTGGTTGAAAGCTCAGGAATAAAAACAACTTTATAGTATGTGATTCATTTCTGCCTTTGTGGATCTCCAGCTGTAAAATAGACCTTCTCTTCCATATATATATATATATATATATATATATATATATATATATATATATATATATATATATATATATATATATGGGGGCTGGACCAGGAGGTAATGTTCTTAGGGCTGGAACCGGAAGTAGTGTCTTCAGGGCCAGAACTGGAACGTCATTGGATTCAGGCAGAATTTCCTGTATTTGATCTGCAGGAATATCCAAGATTAGTGCGCCCTGCCGCACCCTGGCATGGCGTGGAATTACCTTTTATTGGTCCCTCTAGATGTCTCTCATGCGCATGTGTGTGTGACAATATATCTCCTATATATTCAAACATACAAAGGCTCAACATCCCTGGCTATAGACCATTTATCAATCAGTGAATGTTTTACTTTACTGGACAGAACTCTTCATCTGCAGCTCAATAAACCTTGCAGCTTGAATCATTGAATCATATGACACTTCCACACTGCTCCAGGTGCTCAAAGAAATTTACCTTATTACTTCAATCATTCTAAATATGAAGACAAAGTATAGAAAGGTGAAAGCAGTGTGGTATTAATTAGATGAATAATAATACCAGTAGAGAAAAGCATAAAAGAAAATGTGGATAGCAAAGCCCGGATATACTATATATATAGTTTTTAGAAAGAGCTTACGAAACAGCGACACGTTGTGGGTGCCCTCTTCTGATGTCATTCTGTTCTCTTCAGATGTCACTCTTCACACGAGACATATTCATTATAAAATTCTACTGGGGTGTTTCGCAAGATGTGATTGCTATATGGACCTGATTGGTTGGCTGTCAATATGATGAATAAATTTGCTCAAACTCTTTCATCAGTTTGAGTACATCCATTTTCCCAAACAATTTATTTTTTTTATGTTTTAACAATCTCCTGTCTCAAGTTGTAAACCAATTTAGTCCTCCCTTCCCTTCACAGGTCATAAAATCATCAATACAGCTTAAAGGGTCTCCTGAATTCCTGCTCAGATCAAACAAATGGTACTGTGATTCAGGAAAACAAATTGCTTTTGATGTTAACTGTCCATGCAAGTGACATGTATTTACATTCATCTGTTGTTTTATCTTGAGCAAAATATAATGAAAATATAGACCAAAATGTACAGATTTTGCACACACAACAACTGGACAGGAAACAGACTGTTACAGGTAGGCTAAACATTGGGGCTACAGCTGGGTCATCCTGTTAAATCCGAGCAGAAGTACAGCAATGCTATGGCAAAAATAAAACAAAAATGCAGCAGTTAATAGCCTCTGCTTTATAAGCACTTGATCTGGCACTCAGTCCTCATCCCTAGCAGGTCAAAGTCTGACACCAGCCACCCTGTTTTCCCATTTTTTAACTTGTTGGCATTGAAAGGGGAGGAGTCTTCTCAAAGCCGTGGGGTTGGAGCTCAGCATCGTCTTTAGGTGGCCTTTTGATGCTACGGGGAAAGAGAAGATACCATTATTGAATACTGTTAAGTATTCAGACTCCTGTTTTTTTCACATTTTGCTATTGTAGTCTTATGCAAAATCACTTAAGACCATTCACACTTGAGTGTTGTAAAATTCCAGCGTTGGTTAAGCTTTGTTTTCAAGCTTTGTTTTCAAGCTTTTTAATGGCTTTTTCCAAATGTTCTTCAGGCTTTTTTTAAAGCATTTTAGGTGCTTTTCAGGTGTTTTTCTAAAGCATTTTTCAAGCATTTTTTCCAGTGTTTACAAATGGGGAAAATATGAGGACATTGTTTCCGTTTTGTAGGTTGTCAGGTGATTGTTGTGCCTCTGTAAGGTCTTCTGTGACTTTAGTGCTTTGAATCCTGGTGATCAGAGTATAGTCCTGAAGAGCAGGTGTCATTAGCCTCATGATCACACATATTTCTTCACTCTTTTCTGCATGCGTGTCGATAAGCATGTAAGTAGCGATATGCGGAAAAAAAAACAATTTTTGTTTTATCTCTCAAAGAAAAAATAAACATTGTCTGCTGCTATCTGTGATAAATCATGTAAGCACATGATCCAGTCATATAGTAACAGCTAGTGAGGAAGGGGTTATTGTGCACATAGGTAATCAACTCAAAAAGAGGATTGACAAGTAATCTAGAATCCATTGAATCATTACAGAGAGACTTGGGCAGCATTCAGGCTTGGGCAGATTTGCAGCAGATACAATTTAATGTTACTAAAATGAAAAGTTTCACACATAGGAAGTAAAGAGATTCGATCTGAACACACAGCACGGGGTCTGAAAATAGAAAGTACACCTTATGAGAAGGATTTAGGAGTTCTAGTGGATTCATCACTATCACCTGCCGGACAGTGTTCAGAAGCCATTAAGAAGACAAACAGAATAGCACAATATGTGGAGTACAAGTCCAAGGAGGTTATTGCTCAAGCTTCATAACACACTGGTGAGGTCTTATCTGGATTACTGTCCGCAATTTTGGCCTCCAGGCTACAAAAGAACATAGCAGCACTGGATAAGGTCCACAGAAGAGCGACTAGGCTAATTCCAGGACTGCAGGGGATGAATTATGAAAAAATTATGATTAAAAGAGCTGAGCATTTTCAGTTTAAGTAAAAGAAGATTAAGAGGTGACATGATTGAAGTCTTCAAAATTATGAAGGGAATTAGTACAGTGGATCAAGACTGTTATTTTATAGTAAGTTCATCAAGAACACGGGGACACAGTTGGAAACCATGGACCCATGGAATAAATTACCAAGTATTGTGGTAGACAGTAACACTTTAGGGACCTTCAAAACTTGACTTGATATTATTTTGGAGGAATTAAGTGGATGGGACTGCTGAGCTTTATTGGGCAGAATGGCCTGTTCTCATTGTTCTAACACTGAAAACTAGAAGTGTGTCATTTAAGAAAATACATTTTGACTTCCATGAAGTAAATAACAACCATTCTATTTTTCCATACCTAATCTGGGCCTCTGGGTGAATATTGGCCATTGCACCACCAAATCACACTGTTTCAAAATATCTTTAGTAAATAACTAAATTAAGACTTAACACATACTTTAATAATAGGCTTCTGATTTTGGATTGCATGCAGCACGGTTAACTCTATTTTGCCTGGCTGTGCAATTGACTCCTGAAAAGGATCAGTGCACCATCCACTTAGATAGATAGATAGATAGATAGATAGATAGATAGATAGATAGATAGATAGATAGATAGATAGATAGATAGATAGATAGATAGATAGATAGATAGATAGATAGATAGATAGATAGATAGATACTTTATTAATCCCAAGGAGAAATGCACATACTCCAGCAGTAGCATACTGATAAAAAGCAATATTAAATTAAAGAGTGATAAAAATGCAGGTATAACAGACAATAACATTGTATAATTTTAACGTTTACCCCCCCAGGTTGGAATTAAAGAGTTGCGTAATGTGGGGGAGAAACAATCTCCTCAGTCTGTCACTGAAGCTACTCCTCTGCCTGGAGATGATCCTGTTCAGTGGATGCAGTGGCTTCTCCATGATTGACTGGAGCCTGCTCAGTGCCCGTTGCTCTGCCACGGATGTCAAACTGTCCAGCTCCATGCCTACAATAGAGCCTGCCTTCCTCACCAGTTTGTCCAGGCATGAGGCGTCCCTCTTCTTTATGCTGCCTCCCCAGCACATCATTGCGTAGAAGAGGGCGCTCGCCACAACAGTCTGATAGAATATCTGCAGCATCTTATTGCAGGTGTTGAAAAACGCCAGACTTCTAAGGAAGTATAGTGTATGCATTTGCTTCTTGCCTTATACTCAGTGCTGCTGCGATAAACACTGGCTCCTTCTGACCCTAAACCGAGTATCTTAAATTTACGCCTTGGCACATGCAGGATTAAATCTATAAGAATACAATATATGTTCAGTTCATTATAACATTGCAGTATTAGAGAGATTTACAAAAGATGTTCAAAGATAATACTCACTAATACCAATCAACCCTGAAATGCGCTGTAATGAAGGAATGCCAGCTCTGTGTTACCAATCCGCCTTTATGTTAAAACATCTGCACTAAATTTTAAGCTGATTAAAAATAAACATATACCTATAACTTTTGTTGAATTCTTGTCACTTTATTACAAGCTACATGCACACTTGACCTCTGCAGCTGTCTCTACATGACTGAAGCACAATAACACCATCATTTCTTTTTCTTTTTTATAGTTTCAGTATGCTGATTCACTCCTGGCTCATTCCAAGATTAGGCATCAACTTCCTGTAAAACGCTTCCAAAACACTCTTTGTTCTATTTTGCCAGTGTTACCATTGACGTCAACAGAACAAGCGCTTGGCAGAAACTACTTTCAAACTGCTGCATGCAGGTGTGTATAGTATCATTGGAACCAATAGCAAAAAAGCTTTGCAGGCATTTCTAGGTGAGAAATTTTGGTCTAGTGCTAAAATGCTAGCAAAAATGATATGGTGTGACAGGGCGCTAAAAAACAAAAAATAGCTGTCTGTTGGCAGCCTCCAACCAACCTGACTGAGCTTGAGAGGATCTGCAGGACAGAATGACAGAAAATCTCCAAATTCAAGTGTGCAAAGCTTGTTGTATAATAACCATGAAGACTGCCAATTGGCATTCAATGACATACACTGTAAAGCGTCTGGATACTTGTATCAATGTGATAGTTTATTTTTTTTTTTTGTTTTTAATACGTTTGCAAAGATTTGTAGAATCCTGCTTTTCAGTTTGTCATTCTGAAAAGATTTTAGCACAAGGCTGTTTCATAGCAAAATGTCAGGAAAGTATATCGGTCTGAAAACTTTCTGAGTCTACTCTATACAGGTATTTTGTCTATCTATCTATCTATCTATCTATCTATCTATCTATCTATCTATCTATCTATCTATCTATCTATCTATCTATCTATCTATCTATCTATGTGTGTGTGTGTAAATTTGATCATTTTCATAAACTGCATTACATGTAAATATGTTTACAAGCTGTAAAGTATTTGGGAAAATTGAATATATAGACAAAGCAGTCTAATGAGTAAGAACCTGTAACTATAATGAAGGCGATGGCTTGTTCCACCTTCACTGCTGACTCACTGTGACGCTGGCATGACTCCTAACCTGTGTGCACTATATTATACAAAGTACATTTAAACATGATAGAGTTACATTATATGGGTGGATTAATAAATAGATCTGCCTTGGGGGAGAAAAAAGTAATTGAATTAATTATAATTTCTTAGGAAATGAAACTCTGGTTATCTTACATTACGTGCAGGGATGGATTGGCCATCAGGACTAACAGGACAAGCCCCTCCCTTTTTTCTCTCTCTCTCTGTACTTCTCTTTCTCAATCTCTGTGTGCTGTGCTGGAAGACAGAGCGAGCACAGGAGCAAGAGAGAGAGAGAGAGAGAGACGTGACGTGACGTGACTGGTCCACTCTACTTCCGGTGCACCTGTCCAACTGTCCAATCATGCGATGGTATGAAATCTCGGCCACCTCACCCTATCTAACTGATACAAATGAGAAAAATGTGTGAGGAGAGAGTATAAATGTAGCAGGTTTTATTTTATTTTTTTTAATTAAATAAACAAAGAATAGATTTATGTGCAAAGGGCTGAGCAGAGTCAGCATGCTGAAATGACCAGTACAATGGATAGATAGATAGATAGATAGATAGATAGATAGATACTTTATTAATGATATTCATTCTTGCCTGTATCCCTGGAAAGATTGACAAAAATGCAACACCAAGTTTGTTTTTATTTTTTTATTCATTGAATACATACAATAAATAATTTATTAATTAGCAACCACAGTGGGAGAAACGTAAGTTGAAAGTTAAGGGACATATGGTGTTTACAGGATATTGTCATCGGTTTATTTTTGATTTGACTTTCTCTTGAGTATGTAAGCGTTTTTATGCTTTACTTTAACTATGGATGTGATACACAAACCAGTGTGTTTCTTCATGACGGTCCCAAGCCTGGGAAAATGGAGAGAGTTACGTCAGGAAGGGCATCCTGTGTAAATTTTGCCAGACTAATATGCAAACAACAATAGAAATTTCCATACCGGATCAGTCGAGGCCCAGGTTAATAATGGCCACCACCAGTACTGTTGCGTCAGTAGGAATAAGGCAGAATACATGTGTGTAAATGAGAGGGAGGTCAGAGAAATGGTGAGGATGCAGGGAGTAGATTTGAAAAAGTTAATGAGCGTAAATATTTGGGATCAACAGTACAGAGTAATGGAGATTATGCAAGAGAGGTGAAAAAGAGAGTGCAGGCAGGGTGGAATAGGTGGAGTATAGTGTCAGGAGTGATTTGTGACAGAAGAGCATCAGCAAGAGCGAAAGGGAAGGTCTGCAGGATGGTAGTGAGACCAGCTATGTTTTATGGGTTGGAGACAGTGGCACTGACCAGAAAACAGGAGACAGAGCTGCAGGTAACAGAGTGAAAGATGCTAAGATTTGCATTATGTGTGACGAGGATGGACAGGATTAGAAATGAGTATATTAGAGGGTCAGCTCAAGTTGGAAGTTTGGGAGACAAAGTCAGAAAGATGAGATTGCGCTGGTTTAGAATAATTAATTCAATTACTTTTTTCTCCCCCAAGGCAGATCTATTTATTAATCCACCCATATAATGTAACTCTATCATGTTTAAATGTACTTTGTATAATAAAGTGCACACAGGTTAGGAGTCATGCCAGCGTCACAGTGAGTCAGCATTGAAGGTGGAACAAGCCATCGCCTTCATTACAGTTACAGGTTCTTACTCATTAGACTGTTTTGTCTATATATTCAATTTTCCCAAATACTTTACAGCTTGTAAACATATTTACATGTAATGCAGTTTATGAAAATGATCAAATTTACACACACACACATAGATAGATAGATAGATAGATAGATAGATAGATAGATAGATAGATAGATAGACAACATACCTGTATAGAGACAGGATTAGAAACGAGTACATTAGAGGGTCAGCTCAGGTTGGAAGTTTGGGAGACAAATAAAAGAAAATATTTCACAGAAATCACAAAGGATTTTGCTACAAAGAATATCAGAATAAAAATGGTATTGTGCTATTTTGTGTTCACGTAAGGTTTTGTGGATTTTGTGGGCTGACTGGCCAGACGGTGTATGGAGGGATGTTATTGCCCATACTGTGTTGTTTGAAACTGATTCAGATGGCTTATTCCTTCAGTCACCATTCCCAATATCAAATCACTGGTCTAAATGTGAGAGAGGTGGGGCTTTGTCTGGGGGCCCCCAAGTTAGTTAGTCCACCCCTGGATATTATGGATCATCTGTGTCTCACATGACTTTTCACTTTATACAGCACAGAGATTTTCTCCTGTTTTTTTTCACAAGGTTTCAGGAATGGAAACAGGAATAAGGAGTACATCACATAACCTAACTTATGTTTTCTATTAAAGCATGCATAGTTACTCATTTTAACACATTATTTGTTTCTCATGGAGCAGGGAGGGAGGTGATGACACGATTGATGTTGGCTGGACATGCAAGTATAGATTTCATTATACTCTGTCCACACAGCACAAACTACTAAGAACACAGACACACAGATGGAAATACATGTGTTAAGGTTAGATTTCACAGAAATGTTACAAAGAGAACCAGGGACCCTTGGATTACATTTTCAGGTAGTGTGGTGGAGATCGGGACTTTATGGACCTTCAGATTTTGACGTGATGCTATTTAGCATAATCTAGTTGGATGGGATGGAAGTGCTGGTTTGTCTGAATGGCCTGTTCACATCAAATATATCCTCCTGCAAGATAAATTAGAGCACTAAGGAATAATCCATCATGTGCACATATGGTCTTGTTGGATCTACAGTACTGCACTTCAGTAATGGCCGTGTTTAGATGATTTTTACTTCACATTGTTCCATTTTTGGTATATCCAATACAGTTCTGATATTATCTACAGTAAAATGCCTTACATAGAAACCAGGTAAGATGATTTTTCGTTGTTATTAAATAGAGTGAAGTTGTATTTTTTATCCATTTTTGTTCATTATGGTGCATGTTGATCAGACATGCATGCAAGAACTTCACAGTACTCTGTACACATGGCAATACTACTGCTACTGTTTGGACAATCCAGCGCAGCTCCATTCTCATGCATCTGCGGAGTGAAACCATTGATTATACTAAAGAGTCATTAGTTTGTTAACTTTAATTACAGTCACTAATCAATTCAAAACTTTTCAGTCAAAAATATGCCATGTGTTGTTGTTCCCTAAATGACTGAAGTAAGGCATGTTCCCACAAGTTTAATTTGCATAATTATCATTTTTCATTCTACACCCTTTAAGAAATATTTCTTTATATTCTGAACCAATCAAATCTGGCAAAGGGACAGAATTGGAGTATTTGAAAACAAATTCACTACTTTGTTCTAAAAGATGGCTATTAAAGGAATATTTGTGCAATTGCCACACCAAACATGGGTGAGAATGGAGTTAAAGGGTTCTACTTTTGAATCACAGTCACACCCTTTCAAAAAATTGTAATATGGTGCATTGGATAGCTGCTTCATAGGTCTAATGTCCTGGATTCAAATGCCATCCTTTGTAAATGTCTGTGTGGAGACTGAATGCTCTCCGTGAATCTCTGTGATTTGTCTTCAAAGTTCCCAAAAGACGTGCACCTTAGGTTAACTGGTGACTCCTAACAGGACTGAGGATGGGTGTGTGAGTAGGCCCAGTGACGGAGTGGTGCCCCCGCCCAAGGCTCTATTACCCTGACATCATAGGCGGCCTTAGGGGTGTGTGGGGGTCTAGGGCTGACCAACCCCACGCTGAGCCAGTTACGTCAAACACTGTTACCAGTATGTGTGGACTGTATAAACTTGCGTGCAAATTTCATAAAATAAGTGTTAATATACAACGGATTTTCTCATTACAGTATTCAGCTAAATTTTTGCAAGATAACATGCAGACTTTATCTAAATATAATTGGAGAATATAACTTGACCAATCCACTCGAACGGGACACGCAGACGCCCCCTTAGGCGTTGCCACCCCCAAACGCCGCTCTTGCTTGACATCCAGAACCAGATTAACCAAATTATATGTTTTGTTATATTATATTATTTATTTTAAGTGCCTTGAGCATGGGAAAGGTGCTATAAAAATAAAATGCATTATTATTATTATTATTATTAATTACAATGATAACAGAACCACTGCAAAGTTTAAAAGGTTGTGTTTTTTTGTGTGTGAATTTGCAGCAATACAACACAACTTTGCACACTAATTCACGGCAGTTTACTCGAATATCATCTTTGAAATGTTAAAAGAAAATGAGACATGATGAAAGATTCTCACACTGAGTGAACTGGGCAGTGACTCATTAAATCCATCCATGTAGTCATTCTGAGAAAGTAAGAAATGACAGCACAGACTGTATTAGTCTCATGAGCAAAACTGGCACAAGTCTGGCCATTGTAAAAAGCAACAGAGAAAAAATGGGTTTTCAAGATCAGTTTAAACGTTAATATTAATGGCCAACTCTCAGTCAGTCTCACTCGCTCATTCACTCTGCTGGTAGTCAGCAGAAAATGGCCATCTGTGAGCCTTTGTAAACGACTTGGCTTTAACTACCACTGCTATTTTTAATCTACTGTATTTAACAGGACAGGCTCAATTAAAGCACACACTCTAGACCCCCTGGAGGTATTCAAATGGAGATGATTAAAACAAAACTGAGTGCCGTTATGAATAATGCTGCACATCCACTCTCGGACAAACTAACACCGAGTAGTTTCAGCCAACAAATGATTCAGTAGAAGTGTGTCAAGAAACGCTACTGGGGCTCCTCTATCCCAACAGCAATATGTCTGCATAGTGCATTACTGGGACTAAGGAAGTTTTTTAAACATTTTTTTCTTTTTAGTCATCCTGGTGTGTGTTTACAGCATAGTGTGTGTGTGTATTCTTATTTATGTATCATTTATGCATTCATTTTTTTTGAAGAGCTTCTGTTAAAGGTCAGATTTTCTTCTGGGGACAAATAAAGTTCTATTATGTGTGTGTATATATCATAGTGAGATCCCTGTACTCCTGCCACCCCCCCTAAAACAGGTATTCAACAATCCCCCAACAGCACCGTGTGCTGAAACCATATTAAAACAGGCAGGGGTTGTTGTCCATTGCCGGTTCAACTATAAGCTTGCAGTCTCACCAAGTAACGTCTCTGCCACCCGATGGTTGATGCGGGTCTGGTTAGTTAACCTTCTTCTCTCTTGTGCAAGTCTGTGACCCACATCTCACAAGAGTGCTTAGATCTTCTGGTCAGTTGTCTCTTGTTGTCTCTCGTACCAAGGTAAAACCAAGGGGGACAGGACTTTTGCAGCTGCTGCTCCTCGCCTGTGGAACTTTTTACCTCATCATATAAAGGGGTCATCTACAGTTGAACTGTTCAAAACAAGATTAAAGACTCATTTCTATTCACTTGCATTTCGTGTCCTTCAATAGTACTGTTGGTTTCCTCATTGTGATTATATAACATTACTTCAATTTATTATTTATTTTATGTATGTTCATATATTTTATTTCTGTTTATGTTATTTATTTGTTTTCTTTTATTCTATTATTGTAAAGCACTTTGGCCACAGCATTCCTATGTTGTTTTAAATCTATATACATAAAATTCATTTTTGTGTTTAAAACCGAAATTACGTTTGACCACAGAACATATTATAATACAGGAACTAATCACTTCATTTGTGGACGCCATTTTTATATCGCCTTTACGAATTATTATTTGTTATTGTTATTTTACTGATATTGAAAAGAAATAAATACAAACACGCAGATCTATCCCATAGATGTGCGCCCTGCGTTGCCCTCTCCCAACCCTCCTATCTGGACTCCAGCGTTGAGCCGTCTGCCGCCAGGTGCGTTCTGACAGAGTTTTATTTATTCGTCCACATCACTGTCGCGGAAACTGCCACATTGTAACTTTTTTTTTAATTGCCAGTACTTGATAGTTGAAGAGATGAGGAAAACAGCTTTGCGTCTTTCTACTTTTTAACTGTGCTGAGCTGTAAACAATGTGAAGACGACACCGCCTTCAGCAGCGAGGGGTCATGAGAACAAAGTGGATGCTCGGAGGCGCAGAATGTCGGGCTGCTCTGCCGGGTTGAGAGCTTCGCAGTTTCGGGCTGCGTCCTCTCTTCTTGCACTGTTTGTGACACTTCGAGTGCCCCGTTGGCTCCTGGGAGAGTGGAAGTCATTGCGAATGAGTGTGATCGGCGCCATCGAAGCAAAACTCTCTTTGTAAATTGCGCCTCACGACTACTTACTGTCCCCTAAGGTGAGTTCAGGTCACTAAAACCCCGCAAAATTCAAGGTTGCTTTTGTGATAAAGTCCTTTAAGAAGATGGAGGGTTTACATCTAAAAAGATGTACCGACCTCTTCATGTTAAATTTTGGACTTCGGAATTGTTTGGACCTTCTGCCCGTTAAGCATGGAAGGGCAGCATCCACATTTCTCAGAATAATTTTTCTCTTAAATCACAGGCATGTAGTGCAAGTTTGTCAGGCAGAAATTTGCAGGATCACATAGAAAATGTAATTTCTATACCACAGCGGTCGTGTAGCGCCCTTCACAAGGGATCTGCTACCGAGAGATGATCCAAATGCATTTAAGCTGCTGTTAGTGCTACTTACCTGTTGTGTTATAGCGCCCTTAAAATGTACTTTACCCTAAAGCACTCCAGTAGTGCTCAATGTATCTTAACTTCTTACATGTTAATGTTTTACTGTTTAATAATTTATATACTACATTTTATTTTTTCCCTTGCACTCAGTGAGCAAAGCCACTGGGTAATCAGCTAGTGTGCTATAAATTGACACTGACATATATATATATATATATATATATATATATATAGTGGAACGAGCCCCGGACACAGACACGTAGACATGTTTAAATGCACCACCACACGTTTATTTACAGTCACCAATACGTACAATTGTGCACACAAACCCCAAAGTCCCCAAAAGTCCTGGCCAACACACAATGCCTCACTTTCCTTTCAGGCCACCTCCTTGCCTCCTCCGGAGACCTCGTCCTCTTCCACCCGATTCTAGTCCTTGTATGGAGGGAAGCGGCCCCTTTTATACACACCCGGATGTGCTCCAGGTGCTTCTCGGCAATCTTCCAACGGAAGTGCCGGCTGCATCAATGGAAGCACTCCAGTGTCCTTACTCCTCTTCCCCCCAGCACTTCTGGGTGTGGCTGAAGTGCTGGGGTCCAGGGCTCCAAAGGCATAGGGGCGCCCCCTGGCAGTGACCACGGGCCCCTACAGGGTTGAGCTTCAAAGCTCTGTAGCCGTGGCCCCTAAAGGTACCAGGGCAGTTGCCCCCACATGGTCTGGGGAAGGCGTAAGCCCTCCTCTGGTCCTCCTGCCTCAGCCATCTCTGACAATATATATATATATATTTATTCTTGTAGAGTAAAAATAACACAAAGGCACAGCATGCTGTACATTTTTACAAATATGAAAAAAAAATGGGATATAAAAAAATGGCCATGCAATATAAAATATTTTTATATGAGGTGTGACAGTTTAACTCCCAGAAAGGCAGTGTAGTGCCACTGAAATGTTAGAAATGTTGAAAGTGGCGTATGGTGAGGATGCTATGAAAAAGTCTTTGAGTGGCATAAGTGGTTCAAAGAGGGGCAAGATGATTTGAATGACAATGGCTGAATTAGATCATCTGTCGTGACGACATCCTAAGTTATGCTGTGCTCAGTGTTCGTGACTTCCTGGCAAAGAAATCGATTACCGAGTTGGATCATCCACTGTACTCACCTGACTTAGCCCCTTGTGGTTTCTGGCTCTTCCCAAAAATTGAAACTGCCATGAAAGGACAAAGATTTTTCAGAAATCCAGCATAATATGACAATGGAATTCAAGGGTATTCCTGAAACAGTGTTCCACATGTATTTCTCGCAATGGCAACATCATCTAACTAAATGCATCACTTTGTAAGTAGATTACTTCAAAGGTGACAGTAGCCATTAGTGCATAAATACTAATAATTTTTTCTACAAGTTCATTCCAGGACTTAATGTATGTGTGTGTGTATGTATATATATATATATATATATATATATACACACATACTGTGTGTAAATCATGCTGAAAAAAAAAATCATGCTGGATATCTATACTGATATGGAATGGGTAATGTGTTAGGAACCAAAGGATACCACATCGTTTGATAGAAATGAAAATTATCAACCTACAGAGGTTGAATTCAAAGACACCCCAAAACTGCAGCAACTCAAAATCGTACTTAGTAGTTTGTATGGCCCCCACGTGCTTGTATGTATGCCTGACAACATCAGGGCATACTCCTAATGATACGAAGGATGGTGTCCTGGGGGATCTCCTCCCAGATCTGGACCAGGGCATCCCTGAGCTTCTGGACAATCTGAGGTGCAGCCTGGCAGCATCAGATGGACCGAAATATAATGTCCCAGAGGTGTTCTTTTGGATTTAGGTCAGGTGAGGATGGGGGACCAGTCAATGGTAA
This sequence comes from Polypterus senegalus, assembly GCF_016835505.1. Classification (NCBI taxonomy): domain Eukaryota; kingdom Metazoa; phylum Chordata; class Cladistia; order Polypteriformes; family Polypteridae; genus Polypterus; species Polypterus senegalus. The sequence goes on from NC_053160.1 coordinate 81,582,225, forward strand.
CAGTTCCTTCATCCTCCAGGAACTGCCTGCATGAGGCTGGGCATTGTTGTGCACCAGGACCCACTGCACCAGCACAGGGTCTAAGAATGGGTTCAAGGATTTCATCCCAATACCTAATGGCAGTCAAGGTGCCGTTGTCTAGCTTGTAGATACGCCTCCCAGCCCATCACCAAACCGGTCATGCTGAACGATATTACAGGCAGCATAACAGTCTCTACAGCTTCTCCAGACACTTTCACATGTCATATGTGCTCAGAGAGAACCTGCTCTCATCTGTGAAAAACACTGGGCGCCAGTGGTGCACCTGCCAATTCTGGTATTTTGTGGCAAATATCAATTGAGCTCCACGGTGCCGGGCAGTGAGCACAGGATCCACTAGAGAACATCAGGCTACCCTCATGAAATCTGTTTCTGATTGTTTGGTAAGAGACATTCACACCAGTGGCCTGCTGGAGGTCATTTTGTAGGGCTCTGGTAGTGCTCCTCCTGTTCCTCCTTGCCCAAAGGAGTAGATACCGGTCCTGCTGATGGGTTAAGGACCTTCTACGGCCCTGTCCAGCTCTCCTAGAGTAACCTGTCTCCTGGAATCTCCTCCATGCCCTTAAGACTATGCTGGGAGACACAGCAAAACTTCTGGCAATGGCACATAATGATGTGCCATCCTGGAGAACTTGGACTACCTGTTCAACCTCTGTAGCGTCCAGGTATCGCCTCATGCTACCAGTAGTGACACTGACCATAGACAAATGCAAAACTAGCGAGCAAACTGTCAGAAAAGTTGAGGAGGGAAAAACGTCAGTGGCCTCCACCTGTTACACTATTCCTGTTTTGGGGGTCATCCCATTGGTGCCCCTCTAGTGTACCTGTTGCTAATTTCAGTAACACCAAAGCAGCGGAAAGTGATTAACTCCTCCCTCTGCTACTAAACTGACCAGATTAATAAAAGAAGTTTCATTGACATGATGCTATACTCTGATTAAAGTGTTCCTTTAATGTTTTGAGCAGTATATACACACACATACACATACAATACTATGGCTAGAAGTGATTACATAAGGACAGGGTGCATATTTTATTAGGTGAACCCACATTTGAGGTGATATGGGAGGACATATCCACCTCCTAAATGTAAAGTGAACTGAGCCCATCACAATGGAAAAGTGGGTCAGAAGCAGCTGGACAGCTGTGGTCCTCAGACATTGGTGGAGTGCTCCTGAAATAAGTCACTCTGTAAACCAAATCTACTCAGAAAAATTAGCCCTGTTAAAAGTCAAGTTTGAAAACAATTATAGAACAGCAGAAACGTCTTGAACACCAACCTTTCACAAAAAATGAAACCTATAAAAGATTCTCATATTTTGGACCAACCCTTTCTTGTTGCACTTGAAATAAGTTTTTTCCCCCCCTTTCTGGATGCAGCTGGTTTTACTATAAACCAGTTACTGGCATGGATTCTGGGGATGATGTAATTGAATTCTGCTGAGCTTTCTCATCACTAAAATGTTTCACAGTGCTGAAATGCTGTCTTGTTGTAAGAGCATTTAAGCTTCCCAGCTTCTCCCTTTCTGATTTTGACACTGGCATGAAATATGAGTCTGAAAGCACAAAAACAGCTCCACAAAACCCACAAGTGTGGCAGAATCTAGTCAAGAACATTTTATAATAAGCTTCTTTACTGGGAAAAATAAAGATACTCTCCCTTCTGTGCTGCTTTTAAAGATTTGCATTGGTGGTTGGCTCTCCTCTTTCTTTTGGATGGGGCTGAAATTTGGTTTGTTACGATTGACTTGATTGTATGGAACGTCATCTTTTTTTTTTTTTTTATATATATTTTTACTTAAAAAGAAACTACTTGCCTTCCAGTGTGCCAATTTTGTGTTTTTTGTCTTTTTTTCAGGGATGCGTGTGACTAAAGTTTAATTTACTTTGAGATATGTGGAATACAGCACATGTACAACGGATAGATTTTGATGTTTCAGAGTGTTTTATATAGTGATGCAAGACCTCAAAATAGTTTGTATAACGAGTCTGGTTGTAGCTTCAAGTAGCTTTTGAATCCCATGTGAAAACATTTACTTTGTGATAATGACTTAGAAACATTGTTTTGTGAAACTATAAAGATGTTAGCCATTCTGCCAGCTGAAAGAAAGCCAGGAACTCAATTGTTAGGTAGCACAACACACCCTCAGTCTTTAACTCACTTACTCACTTGAGCACTCCTCTTTAAATTGCATTGCACTCAGTAGCTCAACAGTCTTCCAAGAAATGTGTTCAAGCACCAATACACTGGCTCTCTAAATCAAGCTTTTTGTTTAAAAAAAAATATATATATATTCTCACATCACCTGGAATCTTTTGTTGTGGAGCACAACCTTTAACGGGGTAAAGCAGCTACTTGGGGTTAGCAAGTGTCCCCCCTCAAACCCATACCAAGAGGAAGTGGTTTCAGAACTTCAGCATCACACTGAAAATATACAGTGAGAAAATATACAGGTGTGCTTGGCTCACCAATCATTAAAAGATTAGTTTGTTTTTTCTAACATTGTCAGATGTTGCTGTTATATTGGAGGTTTTCCTCAATGCACACAAAGATATCATTATTAAAAGTGATCTGACCGGTTTCACTGTCTTGTTCCCTCATTAAAAGTGATTATGCAAATATGGGTGACCTTCCACATAAACTCCACAGAACACAGAAAGGTGCAGATTCTATAGTGTGGCTGGGTTAGGCAAACAAATCCAGGCCCTTGAAGCCTTACGGCAACACAAAAACTGGGCTTCCTTTAATGAAAAATCATAAATAGACATTCCAATTATTAAAAAGGTATGCCTTAAAAATCAAATATTATACTTGCCTTCTTTGTGTTATAAAGAGATATTCACATTATAGCGAGCAGATTCCAGATAAACCTTATGACTTCCTACGGTGCGTTAGTGTTCAAGCTTTAGGAAACAAAACTGAAGAGCAAAGGTTCCAATGTAGAGTGTAGGCGTATGTAGTATATGTGACATTTCAAAGTAATGTTTTTGAACAGAACTCACACCAAGCCAAAAACATGAAGTATTTATTTTAATAAGATATTCTAATTATATATAAAAAATATGAAATTATGAGTTTACATTTTTTTAGAGAGAACAGGTCACTTCTGTTTTATGGAAAGGCATCTTATAAGCTTTGGGAGAGAGGAAAACACAAGACAAACAAAAATATACACATACACAAACAAAAAAGAAAAACGTATATACAAAAAACACACACAAATTCTTTTCATAGTATTGTGGTGCATAAAAACAGCAGATAAGAAAAATAAAAGTCACAGCTGTATTTGACAAACATATCACGCATATGTGCACAACATTTAGCCAGGCTACATGCTATAAAGTGCTAGCTTTATGATAAATTGCATTAAAATCCTTAAAACTATTTGGTAAATTTTACAAGATACAACTTCCCTCGAGTTATTTTTTTGCATCCAAGAAAAGATGCAGTACACTAAATTGTGGTACGTTTGAAGTGGGGGGGAAAAAAAAAAACCCAAAGGCTTTGATCAACTGTACAATGTGAATAAACTGCTTAATAACAAACTTCTCTATTATACAGCAGTGGAAAAGGTGTAGGACTGCTGAGCTTGCAATATGGGCCAAAGTACTACACCAACTAATCATTTAAACCTATTAAGAGGTGCACTCAGGATCGCAGAGTTATTGGTAATATTGGTTGCCGTTCCATAACTAAACCAAAAAATATTCCAGAAAAAAAAAAAAGTATTTCCAAAGACCAAAAGTACGAAACAAGCAACATAACCACTGTACATCTTTTGCTGTGCACAAGCTTATAACCCAGTTTAAATTCCCAAAACACTTAAAAGTTCACAGACATTTAAAATAGTAGAAAAGAAACAATGAAACCTGAGGTAACCTTAAAGAAATTAAATCCTAGTTTCTCAGTGAAGTACCATACATTTGGTCCCATTGCTCAAGTACTGTTAAACCAGCTAACATTATGAGCTTCAGAAAGATTTCAACCAAAATAAATCTAATGCATTTAATAAATACAAAAAAACAAACCTATATACAAAGTTTAGAGGACAAAGAAGAGGTAGAAGCAGTGTGGCCTCTCTGCCGCAGTGAAGCACCAGTAGGAGGAAGGGAGGTTAAAATAAATAAAGTGGATGAGACAATATCTTTCAAAAACTACTTGCAACTTTTAGCCCATTAACATTATTCTCATATAGCCAACATTACTGGTCTTCTTTTAATGTTAGGCATTCAGAAGGCATTATGTTACATACCATTAAAAACTTTACTGAAAACACAAACATACGTGTTTAGCCCAATGATTTTTGTCAGGAACTAAAGTAAAATAAAACAAGCTCTCTTAGAATGAAACCAGAATATGCAAACAAACACAAAATTATGGACAGATTTAAATGAAATAAAACCCACAAAAAACATACATGAATAGATTTTCAGATTCACTTTACATTCTAGTTATGTGATATTAACAAGTTTGACTTTTTCCAGTAATATTCTAAAAATCTCATTTTAATATTTGCCTGCTAGATTAAAAAAAAAAAAAACCTCTTAAATTACAGTACATTATAATAAAGTGGTATATACCTGAATCAAAGCATTCATTTTAGAGGTCTATACTTAATAAATCTTATTTTAATTTCACAACTTGCACAGCTTAAAAGCTTCCCACCTATTTATTAACTGTGATGCCATTTAAAGAACCGCCACCATATATTAAAAACATAAAAAAATATTTAAATAAGTGCAAAACATTTCCAAAAACAATCATTTCTCCTCACTATGAGCAGAGTGCATTCAATTTCAGGGACAAAATAAAAAGTTCACACTAATTGTCAAAATATTGTGAAGCATTTCTAGTTGTGCTTAAAAATAAAGTTGGTATGCAACGGTTTAGTGTTAATCACAAATAAATTTCACTGTAACGCAAAGAAATAAGAAGTGTATAAATTTGGGTTGTTTATAAAGCAAGAATTCAGTTAATAAAATCGTGAGGAAATCTTCTGTATCAAGTTTGATCAACTGACCTCTAGTCAAAAAAAGCGTATTATACACACACGCACACAGATCCGTACATACATACATCTAAATACACACACGCACGCGCACACACACATCTGTACATACATATAAACACATACGCGCACACACTTAAGTCTATCAGAGGAAATGTTTATGGCCTAATTGAAATATGCAAGCTTTAAAGTCACTTTAGATAAAACCCACCAAATCATTTATAGTTGTGGTATATGATAATTTGCAAACATGCATTTGATATCACATCCATAATATACATTTTTTCTATTCCATTTTATGTTTGTGAAACAATCAGATATGTTTTTTTGCAAAAATATTTACAGCATTATTAAAAGGCACATTGCCTAAAACTCATTAACGTCATGTGTTCAAATGGTATTTGTTTTACTAATGTAGTGTTAAAAGGAAGAAAAACATGTTAGATTTGTATTTCCATCCTTTGAGGTAAAACTGATGAAAAGCTAACCAAAAGGTTTTACTTACTATACAAAGGAGCATTCAAAACCTACAAGTTAATTAGGCTAAAAAAAAAATATGTTTTTTTTTTTTCTGGCTGTAGTGTGATAATGCTCATTACTTTATAAGTAAACTTGTAAAAAGACTTTGTCATTTACATGGATTATTCTGAATAAACCAAGCACTTAGTAGTGATAAACTCATTTATATGTACTTTACCACTACCCATAAGGCCAAAAGCTGGATACATAGTGCCAGTGCAATCCACCTGTCTCTCATATAGGCACACCATGTTTTCTGCATTGTAGAAGTAAACCTTGCCCTTTTCATAATCTAAACAGATGCCAATATGATATGGCATGGGAAGAACACGGTTGTTGTAGTCTGTGGGAGTCGATGATCCTTTCGGGATGATTAATTTGCCCATTCCAAGAGTGATAAGAGTGAAAGGCTGAGAGGGATCATAGCAGCTTTCCTCACTACCGCTGTCGTGACCACTATCATGGTCGTACCTAAAAGAAATTTCAGTTGAAAAATTAAAAAGATCCAGTTTATCCAACATGATAGTAATAATTATACAGAAATACAAGAAAATAATGTTTGACACTAAGGGATTTTTAATTCTATTAACTGCAAGCTTGGAACAAAATGTCAAAAGTAAGGAGTGTACTGGAGCAGAGGATAGATGTCAAAGCCTAACACATTTACAACATATGAGAAATACAAAAATGAGTGTTAATGACTGGTACAGGTGATTTTGTAACCTTACTGATTTACTCAGTACGTTGAGAATATAAGAATATGTAATCAAGAGGTAGATATTAGGATAGGATCCATAAGCAGTAAGAGTTGTGATCAAATCATGAGAACAAAAAGACAGACACATCTGCAATGGTCAAGAAATTTTTAAACTGGTGAAAACTATAGCTGTAGGTGGAGGTATGTAAAGGTTTAACCATACTAATATTACCATTATCAATTCCTATTTAGTGCAAAATCAGATAAAGAAAATTCTAGCAGAATCAGTTGAAGGCTTTCACTGCATCACGTGAAGCTACCAGGAAGAACAGCGTAGGAGCTGAATCTATGATATATGGGAAATGTCACATATTATCTGTTGCATGGTGAGAAAGGGGTAAATGAAGCTGTAAACAACTAGTTCTACGAAACCTTACTAGAAGCTTTGTCAAATGTTCCAAGATTAGGGGTTACTGGTTCTTTTAGTCTTGTTTTAAAAGAAAAGTTGACATATTCATTGAGGGTCCAGATTGGAAGAGGAAATGGCAGAGGTCACTTTCAGAAGGCACACGGGTACTTCCAGAAACTAGAAAGGAACTCCTGCAGTGAATCATCAATACCTACAGAATTTCAAGAATAAGAGTCCAGAGTCTTATCTTAGTTGGCGTGCAAGGCTCCCTTAATTTTTTTGATGACTAAAACAAAATAAATGTAACAGCATCATATTTCTGATTTCTTAATGCCAGTAATTTACAGGGCTTAGAGCAGTTTGTTGTATAGTCTATGGATCTCAAATTGAACCTTCTAATGAATCAGAGCATTTAGTTCACCTCTTATGGGAATAAACAATTCATGCTGTGGTTCACCACATCAATGTGCACTTCCATGAAGGATGAGAGAACAGAACAATTCCTGAATAGCACTCAAAATGACAGCATACCCAATTATGACGATTAGATACAGCACAATTAATGGGCATCAACCCATATGCAAGATCAACAACAGAACTAGAATAGCCATTAACTCCAAAAAATAACAGGGGGAAGTTTAGTACAGAATACCACATTCTGGAGTAAAAATCAATTAAAGAGTTAGCAGATGCTTGGCTATGTGGGGTGTATGTGTGTATAATAAAAATTTGAAAAAAAGTATCATTTGTGTATATACTTTTCAGACTGATGCATACTTTTTCAAGTAGCACATGCACTACTGATTAATTGTGCAAACAGGGATGTCTGTTATTCACGGACACTTGTTAATTCTCTGCTACTCAAATAGATTCAATACCAGTTATTTATCACTCTCGGACCTATAAAAGTACAGGTTTTTTCCTCACTCCACCACCAAGCGAATATGGCACAAGACACAGCTTCTACCTGTCCTCCTTTCTGGATTCCATCAACTCACTAAAAAGTTTGTACTACACATCACTCAGGGGGATATTGTTAAAGGGACAGGCTAGCTTGCAGTATATAGTTCACATATAAAATTCCACTTACAAATACGTAACCTTTAAGACACATGAACATCAAAAGAAAAAAAAAAATCAAGCTTCCCATATCCTTTTGCAGGCACAAATTTGCATGCTTTGTTTTTTACGTTTCTGCAAATCAACTTTTCGGTATTTACTTTTTTTCCCAAAATCCATACCAGAAGAAGAATTTCCTCCATTTTACTGGTATGTCACCCACTCCTAAGTGAAATATACATTAAAGTTATTCTATTTTCCAACAAAGCTAGTAAGTTTACTTGTAAAGTTTATACTATTTCTCCAAAACGTGCATACTAACTTTGGTGAAACTGCATATTGTGAGTGAGATGGAGGGCATAAGGTCAAGAAAGAGTCAAAGATAATGTAAAGATAATGGTAGACCTTGAAAAGAACAGTGAAAATAATTGTGGGGACAACCCTGCAAACCTGGGAAACCAACCAGGTACTAGCAATTTTACTAGTGATATTTTATTCTCCATTGTTAACTACATATAGAATATTTTAGAATTATGGCAAATTTAGGCAGTGAATTGTTCTGAATTGAACATTTTTCACTAACTTTAAGAAATGCAGAAGTTTGAAAGTTTTATTACTTTTTTTGAATATAGGCTATTTGCACAGTTATTAAATTTGCAATTTTCCTATTTCAAAACCTTATAAAAGATCAAAAAGTACCTGAAGACCTATCCTCTACTCGTGTCTCATCTGCTTTTCTTGGAAAAGGTCAAGATAGCAACAAATATACATAAGACAATACAAGCCACCGTACCCCTTACACTTATTTTCCCTGCTTATCATGGTGAACTCAGATACTTCAAAGTCATTAAACAGATAAAATCCATCTACCGTGGTCTGTCCACAAGCATTAAATTGTTGCCAAAGTTCCAAATAGGATGTCTGTCCCTGGTGGTTCTCTCATTATTCAAAATGGACCAGCTACAGTGCAACAAATAAACATTATGCAAAAAAATTGTGTCTTTCAAGTCTGGAATAAAAATGGTGTTGCATGAATTATAATATGACTGATTTGCAGTATTCAACCTTCTAGGCCTCTAAAAAATATACAGTATAATCTTAATCTCTATAAATTGATTGGCAAACCAAGAGCTTTTTCATTTAAACCATATACTTGTGAGTTGATGGCTACAATTTTCAAATAAACAAATAAAAATAAATACAAAAAACATAACTCAATATAACTTCAAGTGACATCTACTTACTCTTATGGTACATTCCAAACATGTGCCTGCTAAATGATCATTCTATTTAACATAAATACTGCAAGTACCACACAGGTATTCCAACCAGGATAGAGGATGGTTCCTTACCCAGAAGGCGGGCTTCCAAAGGACAGACAGACATCTGACTAAAAGAAAGAGAAAGGTGCCAGACCCTAAAGGATTTCCTGGGAGGATTGATGGACATCCCGACCAGGAATAAAAGTTTAATTACACAGGCTGTAAGCCCCAAACAGATGTAAAGGTGTTCTGACCGGACACATTGCTATGACCTTCCCTGGCCAGGAAGGACAGGGAAGAACCATCTCTGGGGGATGTTTACCCCCCCCCCTTCCCCAAGCCATTAGACGGCAGCAGCCCTCAATACCGGCACTGATTTGGAAACCAACAGGGAGTGCCTAGAATTGTAGTCTGGCAGTGTTGCCCTACTGGGGTCCATGGGTGCTGCAAGAAGGTGCTGCAGGGAGATCTACTCCCTGCTATGTGGAACTTGTGTGTGACCTGGAAGTGCTTCCAATGGGCAACAGGCCTGGCACTGGAAGTACTCCTGGGTCCTTAAGAAACATGACTAAAATGCATTGTCGAAGCAAGTTGGAGCTGGAAGGAAGACAAGCAACACTTGACTGGAGGGGGCAGCGCGGTGAAACGAGGAGAGGTGATTTGCAGGAGGTGTTTTGTTCTTTACTTGTCAGGTACTGTATAATAAAATACCATTTATTTGAACCTGGGACTGTCTTGCTATGTTCATATTGGGGTTTGGGGCTCCCTGGTGCCCTATAGCATGCATTCACACTTATTATTGTTAATCTTAAAATTGAAATGTCATGCATAAATAGCCTAGCAGATGTGACTGGGATATTTGTCAATTTAGTTACTGTCATCTACTTACTACATACTTAAAAAAAATAAATACATTTTGCGCTACCCTAAACAAAAAGCTTTTTTCATATAATGCAATACCTATCTTTCCATTATTAAGATATAGACAAATATGCAGCCCCTTTAAAATTCAGTACAGAAACCAAATATAACATTTTTGCAACTGCAATTTAATTCTAATTAGTCTATAATATACCTGGGGCTGCTGGTGTCCCGGGGATGATGAAACCACTCCTGAAGTTTAGTGTCTGATGCAACTCCCACTTTTATCAAGTAAGAGTGAGGTTCCACATGGAAGGACCAAAAGTGTTTTCCTCTGGTAATGCCAGTATCACCAATAATGTAGTCCAGGCAGATGTAGCTTCCCATTTGGATTCTCTCGGCACCCAGTAACAAGGTAAGGCCAGCCACACTCTCCACAGACTCTCTGTTCTTGCTCAATATAAGACGTTCAGGATTAAAACCACATTTCTCATCAAAGAGAAAACTAAAAACTGTGGATTCAGAGAGAACAAGTGTTAATGCAGACTAATAGAAACACATTTACCTAATGCAACCACAAATCAATAATGTGTAATTCGGTTTGTATTTTATACAAATGTGATTAAACTTAATTTTTGCATAACTACAAATATGCTGCAATAGTGAATTGAATTTTTCTTGTATAATAAAAATACTTTCAAACAACTAACATTCAAGAAGCACAACTACTTAAAACAAATCAATTTCCCACTACTGAGGGAGATATCAAAACAAACTTAAAAGCTAGAGCATTACATTTTTCAAAAACAATACAATAGCACATTAATTTAATATGAACAACTACTCTTAAATGTGTTTTTTTTTATTTAGGTAGCCAAAAAAAGACCCAAAAACAGGACTGATTCCATAAAATGCAAGTACTGCAGTATAGAACAGGAGAACACGCATCAATAAGACCAACTCTATCGGACAATATGAGTGAGTTACCTTGTTTTAATATAAATCAGAAAACTAGGAAGCCACAAGGATTGTGACCAAAAATACTGGGCAAATAAAGAATCCACAATGCACAATCTACAACTGCCTAATTTACAGCTTTGGCAAAATGTATGGTTTTCAACTTTTGCACACTTGGAAATTCATTAACAGCAGTGCTATTTTATGGTACCTTACTATGCTTTCAAAATAAATTTTGCATAGTACCCTTTTTAGAAGATAATGAACTACAAAATGTAGGTGCATAACACAAAATGTTTTAAGCAGAAAAAAAAAGTAACATTTTTACTTCTCAAACATCAACACAGATAACCATCACCATGACTGACTAGTAAACACCTAGGTCAGGGACACACTAGAAGGATATGTATAATGAGTAAGCTGTACCCTTTGTCAAATTGCCATTTTATTAATTGATCTGTTCTACATTTCCTTCTGTACAGTTAAGCTGCTACTCATATTACAAGTGGAATGTGCCAATGAGAACTTTCACATGCAGACATTTTGTTGAGTAGCAAGAGTTGCCAGTTATAAGAAAGTCATAAAGATTATAATCCCAAGAGGTGTCTGAAATGCAGAACATTTAAGTATCTCTCTCCATGGTACCTGCAGGAAGAAGGAAAGTAACAGCAAGGCACACTCATCCCATGATATTAGTTTTCCTTCTTTTTCAGTGGTATAGAAAGACAAAAGATATTTTATATTGATGGTTAAAAAAAAATGGGAGAAAACTATATAGCATTTAATTTTCTGGTTAAAACTACTACTTCAGATGCTCATTTAATTTTTAATAATAATGGCAGTCATAATGAGCTTTCATTAAGACTCCTCATTTTTTGCTCTTCTGAATTAGGTGGCATCTAGAATAGCAGCTACTATGACCAAGCTCTCTCTCTCCACACACTGAAAAAGCAAGCATTCAGCCTTGTGAATTTACACTAAGATCTTGAACATTAGCCTGCACCCAGCAGACATCTTTATAGGTTGTTTAGAAATAGACTTTAGTAATCGACATGGGCAAAAGTGATTTACAATCTTCCACTCCTCAATTAACAGCTGGCCTCTGCCTTCTTATTTATATACATTACTATAAGAACTTTCTGTATCCAGTTTATTGTTAAAAATCCACATATATAATATGTTTATATGTACCTATTGCAAGAACTATGTGCTATATTACATAGCATTTTGTGTTTTTAGGAAACAATATTCGCTTTTAACTATAGAGTACTGAATTTGTAAATTCATAAATGGGAAGTGTAAAACAACAAAAAGTTTGTCTAATTACTCAAAAATACTTTTCACAGGAAGGAGTTTTGAGATACAGTATCTTAAAACCCACATGATACTATTTTCAGATATCCTGAAATGCAGGACAACAAAGAATATTTTTCAAGTATCTAAAAATGCATTTTGGCTCAACATATACTTTCAGTATTAATGATGGTTAAATACCATCTGCTTTTTTCTTTTCTTGCAAAAACATTTTGCGACATACGTTTTAAGCTTTTTATCCTTAATGTCTAATAAGAAACTGTGAAATAATACCCTGTAATCTCAGATTTAAGCTTAAAACTAGTAGAGTAAATTCTGGGAAACCCATGTCAACAGGCATTTAAATGAACAATGCGAGTTGTGTCAGCTTAGTTAAGACATTTTAAAAATAAATAACTTGGGAAAGGGTGTGCAATGATGTTTCTGAAAGACATATAACTTAACTCTTTAAAGATTCATTAAGTACCAGATGATGTGAATTTTGCATATTTACTTTCTTTCAGAGATTCTTGTAACACCCACAGTTACAGCTTTTCTTTGCTAGTATGACCCATGTCCAATTAGTAAATATGGCACTAAATACATTAGAGTCCAATAAGCTATACGTTTAAGAACCCATGTAATTTAAAAATTTAAGGCATTGACTGTGAAAGAGGTGGCTCAATTAGGCTATGAATATTTGGAAATCATAAATAAATTACACTAGTATCAAATGAAATATGGACATCATGAGTTCTAGAAATTAAAAACAGCCCTTCTTGCTAGCAGTTGTGTCATTGTAAATATGTGTAGGTGTTTCAATAAATAGTACTATTTGCACTAAAGTATCCTAAAATCATTACAGTATTTTTACAATGAGTTCAAGTTGAGCTAAAGATAAAATAAAGAATGAAATTGACTTTTTTGCTTAATGTCAGCCTTTGCTTAATCATTGTATGATGAGTTTTAGGTCTGACAGTAGAAAGTGTAAGTTTTTCACTTGCTGCACACTTCAAGTTCTGCATGACCATTGGCACAGCAAAAGAATTTGCATTGAGCATGGCAATGTACCTTCTGTTTTACTTGTGAGAGAAACATCACCTTTTGGTTTTAAAAATTTTTAAATCCCATACCAGTGGCAGAAGTGGACAAAAAGAATGGGTGGTACTCTCTGTTGATTTGGCTTCTACACATTTTCTAGACACAACACCAATATTACCACTTCTTTACAGGCAGGATAAGTCGAGAGGCTTGGTCTCCTCTTTGAAGATCCGGAAGTGTGCCGATATATACAGTACAAACTAATTTTGGAGATTGTTCCTCCATGAGAGCATGGAAGTGGTAAGCCTCTGATTTTTTCCCCCCCCTAAACTGGTACTGGAAGTGAAGTGCTGGTACGCACTGGTACACATACATTAACTGCCACTTCAAGCACTGTGCAATACAAAAATTAGCAAGAATAACTAGCAAACATTATAAATAACTGTATATTGTATATGCTATTTTTTCTAATCTACTAATGTACTCCAGTTTACACTTGAAGTCCATCTTATTAACCTTTTAAAATATTGAGTCTTTAGTTCTAAGTTATTCTTTTGCTTAAAAAAAGAACCACTTGCGATGGCCAGATATTGCATTAGGCTTAATACAACAGATTAAACATTAACTTATGTATGGAATTAACACACATGCAATCTGAAATGTGCTGGAGATGAGCAGGTTATCCAAAGCACCCGTTACAGTACTTAAACCACTACTCCTCAACAAAGTCTAATCTGCAAATTGTAATGGCACTTAAGATACCCTTTAGACAAATATGTACAGCTGCAATTAATACAGATGCAACATATAATACTGAAAACAGTATAGCATTTACACATCTACTGATGGATGCACATGGCATTTTTAATGCAGCATTCGTGGTCCGAAAACAAACCTGTAAAATGTAGAGTACAACTGATAATTTTCTTTTCTGTTGGAATGCTACTGGAATAGGCTTTTTGGGCATTTTCACTGTATTTGTGCTATCGAGTTGCACGGTGGTGGAAATATGAGGCAATATTCATTTCTAAAGGGATATAACTACTCAGCTGGGACATTACAGCAGAATATTCACAGTACACTGCCAGGCAGCAGTGTTATCCTTCTATCATGGTTCAAGTTCCCACAGAGTCTCTTGGGAAGTGTAGTCTAGTTTCTGTTAGAGATCTGGAAATGCTTCTTAGTAGACTGAAGCGGCATCAAATGTACTCCTGGGTCTATTATAAGGGCCTACACCTCCTCAATTTAGAAATGGTAGAGAAGCAGAGGCAAGGGCTTGTCTCACAAGTAGGAACAGGATGACTAGAAAGTGGGAGTGCTATATTTGTAAATTCATGAAGATAGCCTGCAGAATACAGGCATATCTAGAAAAAAATTGACTATTTTGTTATTTGATTATTTAATGTTTATTGATCTAGACTGTCTTGGCATCATTCGGAGCATAGGGATTGCTGCAGAAAGCCTAACCTTATTATAACTGTTTGTCAATACTGTAGCTTTAAAGAAAATAAATAAATAAAATGTTAGATTCATTTCCAATTGCCCTGTAATCTTTCTCTAAGAAAAGTCTTTTGAGCTTTCACGTGTGTTAAAGAAGAAAACATAAAAGCTCTGCCCAGATGAGAAAATACCATGTCACTTCTGTTATGCACTGGCTGTGCAATTTCTAGTCCTCCTTAAATGTGAGCTTAAATAAAGGACATGAAAATTTAAAAGGCATAACTAAATTTAGACAGCTGTGCAGTGACCTTAAATAAGTTCAGGGCATATGCAGACTGTGCAAGTACACAAATACATGAAAACTAGTCAATTAATGTATTTTGTTTAATATATCAAATCACATTAGCTTGCACCTTATATAAAACTCATATTTAATGGAACATTTTACACACATTGTCGTCCATTCCAGTAGTGACTATACTTGGGATTAGAATGGGAGTTATTCTGTGAAATATTATCAAAAATGGTTTTGCAATCTTTTTTCCCCCCCTTCCAGGGAGATCATACTAAATACTGAACATGTATTACTGTATCAGAAATGACCTAAAATTTATGGACGTGAAACATTTAATTGCTCAATTACAGATTAGATGGGCACCATGTGGGGGAATCTCCCATCCTGTGCTTTCCACATTTATCTCTCATTATTCTGCTTGTCTATGCAATAGTTGCCAAGTGTTCATTCCATCTCTATTCTATCATGTACATGTTTATTAAATAGAAAAAAAACCAAACATGCACTTGTTACTGAGGCGTTCAGCTACAGTGGTATCTGTAAGTAAGCTGAAAATTAAAGGAATGTGTGCTTGATTAAGTTGGCAAGTTCCACTATCATTTGCCAATCCACAAAAAAAAAAAGCCATCCTTTATTTAAGTAATTCTTTTTATATTTTTTCCCCCCAAACAAATCCATGACAATTCCAACATGTGCAATTAAAAAGATTTTGTTTTGGTATGAGATCAATTATTAAAATTACAATAAACCGTGCCATTTTTCCTCAGCTACTCCGAAACTCTTGGTACTGGCAAATTGTGTCATTCATACACGTTTAGCATCCCTACACAGGTCCAACTAATTTCTTTAAAGTAGAAAAGATATTCTATTTACCTGCTGCAGGTGGAGTGTGAAAAGCCACTTCTTGGCTATAAGGTCCATAGACAGATTTTCGGCAGCTTTTCACTCTAAAGGAATACATGCTGTTTGGATCAAGGTCACAGACGACTTTACTGTTTCCATACACTTTGTCAGTTGCCTGCCAGAACGTTTCAGCTTCTGCATCAAGTTTTTTGTACTCCAGGATGTAGTGATCAGTAGGAGACATATCTTCACAAGGCAACCAGCAAATCAATCCTTCATTGTAGACACGGCTCTGAGACTGATCAATAACTGGCACACTAGGAACTGAAAGCAAAATATTAAAAATAAATTTTATACAGATAGTGGCAGTAGCACAACAGTTATAGGATTATCAAAAACAAATCTGAGTGGAATTTGAAAGTGTAGTATTTAGTTAAATAAAAAACAGATGCATTAAAGACACTTAAGTTTTTTGAAATCTAGTGGTAAAACTGATAAATCTCAACTCAAACACACCATCTGACGTTCTAAAAACTGATGTTACTAAACCCACTGTCTGCTCATTCACACTCCCAAAGCAATACAGAGAAGGGAAAAAAGAAAAAAAAAAAAAAGTAGGGATCTATCCTCCAGAATTTTATCCCCCAAAGACAACAAAAGGTATGTTTTGATATGGCGTAACATTACAT
Source organism: Polypterus senegalus (assembly GCF_016835505.1). Lineage (NCBI taxonomy): Eukaryota > Metazoa > Chordata > Cladistia > Polypteriformes > Polypteridae > Polypterus > Polypterus senegalus. The sequence goes on from NC_053160.1 coordinate 81,598,638, forward strand.
ATTCTACATGCATGTTTACATTATCCTTGGTGGTTTGTTTTTCTTTCTGTATATCAATCACATTCTGAGTAAGTCTGGGAACATAATGTAAATACAACCACACCCAAACCCTTAGTACACATACTATACAAGTATACATACTATATAAAAGAAGCGATTTAAACTTGAACTTGTTTATATATAAAAAAATTATTAATGCAATAATAAGGTACTGAAATTTACATTGCACGTTAGTAATACCTCCTCTAGCAACTGTTTAAAAGTGAAAAATTACGGAAAATATTTAATCACCAAAAAATATTTAATATTGACAGTTTACCAATTCACCAATATAATACAAAACAAGAAGGGAAATTTAAAAAAAAAAAAAAAAGGTGACCATTAACTGGCCTTATTACTTTAAAATGTTTATTTGAAAATAGCATTCTTTTCTGAAGATGTATTTGTGTTTTAATATAGAATTTTTTTTTTTTTTACAAGAAAGAAATTTAGAAAACGTTAAGTATGAAAAAAATACTTAAAGTTCTTCAAATCTGTTCAGTGTTTTATCCACTTTCCCAAACTGCAAAATCGATTGTTTTTGTACTCGAGTGTTACTATCTGTGTTTCATTGAACAAGTGTATTTCTGAACACCTTCGAGGCTCATATGAGTAAACTTCAGATATTAAAATAGTGAGATATTCATCTGTGAAAACTACCCAAAATAATAATTTTTTATTCATTCATAAAAGGTGTTGTGTGGCATTTAAGCCTACTTACAACCCCTTACACACAAACACATAGAAAACTAAGCATTAGGTCCTGGTCTATCATTCCACCCCACACTTAAATATGAATATATTAAAGAAATTAAGATTTTACCATTCATTGCCAAGCACTTGTGTAATATCACTGCTATTAATAAAATTTTTACATTTAATAATACAGGTCAAATGTTGTTGTAATGAAGTTCATGGGACCGTAAAAATATTTTGTTCTGGTGAATTTTTGTTATAATGAACATAGGGGAAAAAAAAAAAAAAAAAAAAAGTGATCATGAATCCTGCTAAAAGAAATTCAGTGCAGTCAAAGATTATTTTTTTAGTGTTATTTTTATAATATAAAAGAATACTTTCCGGGACAATAAACAAACCTGAATCTTTTTTTAGTCCATCCATTGCTAAGAAGGGAAGGAAAAAAAAACACTAACCATATTTTACCACCACACACCAATGGACATAACACAACCACCAACATGGACATCCAGTGGAGCACAGAGTCAGAATTAAAGTAAGTGTATGATGTTCCTTCTAACTAAACTTCTAACTAAACTAACCTTCTAAACTATCACCTAGCCTTGCTGAGACTTACTGATATTGGAAATTTTGCAACAGATTGTCTCATTCATTTGGTCTCACAAGAAATACAGCCTGTTGGAGGGTTTGTGTGACTCTGCGAAAGTGTAGGCACAGCAGGATTTATTTTTTGCATTGCATTATCATCTTTGGTGCCCATTTATGGTCAAAAAAGTTCCTTATATTGAAATAAAATTTTGTTTTAACAGAATATAAAACAATGTTGTATGAATGTTTATTCGATCCAACAAAAAATATTTGTTATTCTGAAAATTACGTTACTTCGGTATTCGCTATAGCGATATTTTTTTTTACCCGTTATACACATTAACTGGAATAGTCTCTGAACAGTGACATTTTATCAACTACAATTAAATGCAGAAAGATTCATCATCACATTCAATTTTTTAAATGCAGTCTACATGATAATTATTTATCAACTGGATGGAAAACAAAGGTAATTCTTTTGCCTCAGGCCATGATGGAGGTGTACATGGCAAGAGTATAATTACTATGCATGGTATACTTTTGGTATGTATAACAATACACTTGGAGTCTGGGCAGATGTGGTTAAACAGAAATAAACAATTTGGGTGAGTCTCGACCGTTAAGAATTTTTTCTATTATAATCATAATTAACAATTTATAGCAGAGTAAAATACTTGCCACCATCAAAGCACAGCTCTCTCAGGAGATCCTCCTCCTTTGAAATATTAAGGGAAAACTCATCAAAAGATGAATCTGCAGCAGGATGGAATGTCTTCAAAGACTCTGTGGCTTTTTGTATTCTAAATTTAAAAATATTTAAAAATTCACAATTTCTGTCAAACATTGCTCATTGTTTTGAAATTTGAGAGAACTAACAGTAGAGGAAAAAGACAACATGACAAAATGTAGCTTTTAACAAAATACTGTACAAGAACAGGTAGCTCTTGATTGGCAAGAGTAAAGGCTGTAGAGGAAAGTGGTAATAGATAACCAAGAATCATGGTGAACTGTAAATTTAAATTAATAAAAACTATTATTATATTTGCAATTTCATAAAAGCTGGCAAAAAATGTAAGACAAAATAAACTCATTAAATAGCTAAGGAAATGTGGCTGTATTAAAAGCTAGACATTTTTAATTTTACCTTGTGTGCAGCTGTTTTGCAGTTTGGACAAAACAGGACTGATCCGTTTCTTTCAAGACCTCTTGGGCATAGCCTACCAATCCACTGTTTTCTAGCATGCCCATGTACTCATCCATCTGACTCTGCAAGTTCTCCAGGCGAGATTTTTTAGTCTCTTCAATTGATCTTAACATTTCTGTTTTTCTTTCTTCAAGAATATTGAATAACTTTTCAAAGTGTTGATTTGCTTCTTGTGTAGCTTTATCTCCATTTTCCTATTAAAGACAAAAATATCTGTGGATGATTACAATTATACAATAGAAAAAAAAATCCCATATAATAATGAACATCAACATGTTGGTTTTAAAAACAAAAACACACACACATATTTATTACTTCAGCCCTGCTGTTTTTCAGTCAACAGTTGCAGCGACTTAAACAACTAAGGATTAACTTGTCAACTCCTGTGTTGTAAACTCCCATTTATCAAGAAAAGTGACAAATTAGTGCTGCTTTCTTACAGTTCATTGGTCCAGAGTTAAAATTTTGGCATGATTTTTGTATATGAAATGTATGCCATTCTGGGTGCTTCATTTCCTTCTTACAGTATAAAAATTGTTCAATGGAGACAATAAGCATGTTAACATGGGCACCTAGTATAATCTCCCATAAAAGACTAAACTTTAGTATATTGAAAAACCCAAAAAATAAACAATGAGTGATAATTGGGAGGGCGGTATGGTGGAGCTGCTGCCTCGCAGTAAGGAGACGTGAGTTCGCTTCCCAGGTCCTCCGTGTGTGGAGTTTCCATGTTCTCCCCGTGTCTGCGTTGGTTTCCTCTTACAGTCCAAAGACATGCAGGTTAGGTGTATTGGCAATCCTAAATTTTCCCTAGTGTGTGGGTGTGTCCTGCGGTGGGTTGGCACCCTGCCCGGGATTTGTTCCTGCCTTGCACCCTGTGTTGGCTGGGATTGCAGACCCCCATGACCCTGTATTAGGATATAGTGGGTTGGATAATGACTGACAGATAATTGGGAATCATCTTCATTATGACTTGGCTTGAAAAAATGGTAGAGGGGAAGCATGAAAGTGTCGCAAGGAAAAGATGGAAAACCGACACATTAAATGGTCAGTGAAAAGTGCTATATTTCTTCATTATCGCATAGTTTAATGCTAGTTTTTGTTACATCACCTAAGGCAAGGGTGGCGAACTCCAGGCCTCGAGTGCCGCAGTGGATGCAGGTTTTCATTCTTACCATCTAATTAATGACCAGTTTTCACTGCTAATTAACTGTGGAACCTGTTACTGTCTATTAAGGAGAAGTCTAAGGGTCTTTTTACGCAGCAATCAGATGTTTACATGAAAATTGTACTGTGCTAATGTAAAGGGATCTCCCAGCATATCACCTATTGAAGGTGATTAACTGCTTACTTAAGCAAATATTGTTTTAATAAAATCATAATACAGGTTGCGGTTTTTCATTGAGCCTGCAGTTGTTAAACTGTAAAAAAAAAAAAAAAAAAATTATATAAAGGGAGCAATACAAATGTAACTTTACAGATCTTTTTCAAACAATGAAAAATCATTGCGGTTAAAGATAGGCTACTTTATTTAGGAATGGTACGGATGCAACAGATTTCTGAACTATTTGTTTAGTAACTAGGAATGTATTCTTGACATCCGTTTCTAAAAACTATTTACTAAATCTTACCACATACAAAATTATTTTATTTAAATATAGCAATCTCAATTTGAATATTAAGCAATCTCACTATATCAACATCTGAGAATGAATAATGTTTAACAGAAAATTTTTGTTCAATGATGTAGAAAAGGTAACCTAATATTTAAAATTGAGAACTAATGAGAAAAATAAAACGCGTTTAGTTATTTTGTATCAACCTCTTATGTAATTTAACTCTGGCTATTTATGTATAAAAAGTACTATGTGCACATTCTCTCTCTCTCACACACACACACACACACACACACACACACACACAGAGAAAGACAGCAAAATAGACCATATTTAACCAAGGACAGAAAGAACCAGCCATCCTATTCTCATTAAAGCAGCACTCTAAAGCTTGGGAACAAAGAATTATCTTGTCAAAATGTATCCTCACCTTGGTCTCATTAATCAAAACATTTAGGTCTGATATCTGTTTCTTGACTTGGTCTTCTTTACTGATAAGGTAATGGATACTCTTGGATAGCTTCTCCTGTTGGCATAACAACAAAAGTACATCTGAATATAAAAAGTGAATGGAAACTTGACTACCTAATTAAAACTGCACAACATAAGGACAGATCAATGTTATGAAACTAAACTCAATACCTTTAAGGGGAGCAATACCTTGCATTCATGTATACCAGTTAAATGAAATTTAAGATAGAGCCACATAAATGGACAGTAGACAGATAAAAGAAACAAGTATAAGGATTAAAATGGGTAAGAATAACAACTTTGCAAAAAGATGAAAGATAGGCAAGGTGATGTTACAGCAGAGGCATTTCACACAAGGGACAACACTGAAGTTCCTGTATTCAATTGCTGGATGAAATTTCCAGGAAACTGTGCCATCAACATTCAGCTGTGAAAAGGTTCATTGTGAGGACATCAATCAGCATTTGCCAGTCTTTCAATTATAAGAAGTCAATCATGGGCTTGCACATGGTTCCGAGGAACCTTGGCAAGTTGGTGTAAAACCAAAAACTACAAGGGAAACATTGCAATAAGTTCAAAAGCAACATACTTTTATCCACTTCGGTTCCCCACACTCTTGCAGAACACTGGGCTTTCAATGTACCTCAATAAACCAGTTAGTCTTAGATCTTTTGTATGCACAACCCGCACCTTTGTCCTTATATTTTATATGTAAACATACAGATACATAAAAAGGGCTCAGAAAATGTAATAAATGTTACTCTGTGGATGTGAAAAATCACCTGCACCTAAAGAACATCTATATTTTCCCCAATCAACTTCTAAGCAACTATAATTTTAACCAGAAGTCCATTTCCTACAAATGTCATACTGAACTTTCAACTCACAAAATATAAAACTTTTAACAGTAAAATTAAATAAAAAAATGGAAAATTGGAACTGTGATAGTTTCAGAGTATTCTCTGCTATGATGTGGTTTGCCATTTTCTCTTAAAATAGAAGTACTGTATCCTAAATTTAAAATGACAATAATAGCTTTCATATAACTGGTGTATTTTTAAGAGATCTAGAAGTGGAAAACAAAACACACACATACACTTTCTCTCTTTTTTTTTGTACTGTACTACTAGAGAAAAATTCAACAAGATGTTGAATAACTTCTTGCATATTCAGGTATTAAAAACACACTGTTAGAGAACTGAAACTCTTTAGAGCAAAATAAGGATGACAACATTTATTTATATAGGGTATACAGAATACAGTTTCTAAACTACTTACACAGACCACTTGGCTATTTTAAGAAAAGCACAATATTGTATTTTCTGCAAATACAGGTGTACGGATTAAAGCCAGAAACTTGTATATGGTGGTCCAAAGTGCAACACAGAAACATCTTGCTGGTCTAGCAAACCTTATGAATATGAATTTGCTAAATGCTTTACAGATTACTTCAGACAATGCTAAGTGCCATAATACCTTCAACCTCTATGAGAAGGCTGAAAGAATGCTGAATTTCCACTGGTCGGCAGTTGCTATCAAAAATGTTTAACAGAGTGCCCACATTTAAGAAAATTCTAATAATTTAGCTCTATCTGGGAGCTCCTTTCTAAATATTGTATGTGCCAATAAAGACAAAGGACAAAGACTTGTTTGCTGTTCCCAGGCTCTATCTGAAATCTTCTGGATTGAAAGCTTAGCTGCAGTGCTCCATCCCTTTACATATTTAAAAGCAGAACAGGAGGAAGAGGTTTTAAACAAAACACAATGTCAGATATTCTATGTAATTATTTTAGACATTAATTCTTTTCTTTTGCCTAATTTTCAGTTTTCAGTCTGTATCAATACACAAAGAAACTGAATACAGATAATTGGCATTTGACTAACACTAAGTGTGCACACACTGGACAGGATGTGCACCATTCCCTCTAACAAAATGCAATAAACTTTAAAACTCATCAATACACATCTGCCAAATGAGCAGTTCCTGACGTGTAACATATTTTTAAAACCCCCAAAGAATCATAAATTCTAAAATGGAACTAACCTTCAGGATTTTATAGGCACTACCCATAGAGGTAACCTTATGGTTGGCATGAGAGCCACCAAGCTTGCAAAGATGACAAACAGGCCTTCTGCAAACTTCACAGTACATGTTGACTTTTTCCATTTCATGCTCTGGACACATTAGTACCTACATAAAGAAAATAAATCAATAAGTCAAACACAAATCACTTAGTAACAGAAAAAATTAAGACTAGGCACATATTATAAAACAAAAGGCATTAGACACATAAAGCAGTTACAACATAAGATTATAATAACAATGATACATTAATCAAAGAATAGAAATAAATAAAACTATGATTGGAGACCAAGTGTGTGAACTGAGGAGAAGTATCTAATGCAAATGGTATTTGCAGAGTATTCCATCAAGACAAATCACCACAAACAAAAATATGTTGCACAAACGTTTACAAGGGTACAACCTTGACAGCAGCATTAATGTGTTATCAAAATACCTGTTTAAAAAAAACAAAAAAACTGTCACGTAGTTTCATCATAGTCTAAAAATGTGTCTGGTTGTATTGGTGTTTTATAATATGTACCACTATATTGATATGTAGAAGCATAGGACAAAAAAAACCTATCACCCATCATGAACTCTGAGAACATAGTGGCAACCAAAGAAATAATGAGACAGTCACTGCACTGCAGCACACACAATAGAACAAATATTTCCAACTTGCTTTTCCCAAATCTATTGCCAGACAAGTGGTTCTATTTAATAAGCTGGGTCACTTCACTAAAGACCTTTCTCAACTTTTCTGCTATCTACTGAGACTTTGAATTATTTTCATTTTACATACTCATTTATTCTTAAATATAAAAAAAAATATGTATTTCAAAAAACGTCTAGACCCTAGGAAAGATACATTTTACTTGATATTTATGGGAACTCCTTGAGATTGTGGGGAAAAAAGGCTATAATAACTTCGAAAAGTGAAATATTTTGATTTGAAAAAAAAAACAAAAAAAAAACAACACGCTATATTCCAGACAGCGGTAAAGGTAAAAAAAATTAAAAAAAAAAAAGCAAATATACATGTGGACTGCAAAAACTGAGCAACATGTTTCACCACACAGAGGACTGAAAAATTAATATTATAACATTAGATTCTTAAAAATAGCATCTACCTGCAAATTCAAGAGCTTGTTTGTACTGGGGAAGGTTGGTAATGGTTGCTAAGTGAGAAAAAGGGACATTTTGGAAGTTTGTGGAGCATTCTTAATCATGATATGGAAATGTGTACACTGCCATTTGAAATAGGCAGATTACCTTAGGGAGAAAGATTATATTGACCAGGATCATGAACATTTAGACTATGATCCTATCTGGATCCAATTGTATTGATTCAAATTTGATTTGCGATTTCAAAAAAACACATTGTGTAGTACATTCCCCACAAAAATAAATGAGTACATGGAAAATTCAAGGTGCAAAAAGATGGCTTTGTTATCTACCTAAATCCTTTTTGCACTTGGCAAAACCTTGTTTGTTAAACTTAACCAAATGTCTCTTTTAAAAAAAAAAAAAAAAAACACAGGACAACATATTACACAATCTATTCTTAATATGCAGAAAAAATGTATTCTAACTTGATTACTTTGCTACCCGCATGCTGTTAAAGAACTGGGAATGCTATAATAACGTAGCTGGACACACTAATCTGGTACCTATTAACATAACACAGCACAGAGTGCAACAATACTTCAATTAAATATTAAGATACTACAAACACTGCCAACAAACAGTTAACAAGCCTAAGTACAGCAAATGAGAACATATTTGCAGTAATCCACGATGAAATAAAACACCTCAACGCAATGTACCAGATAGAAGAGAGTTCAAGAAAAGAAGGACAGTTGTAACTTCTCATCTATTTTCTTAATGTCACAAAGGCTCTTTAATAGGAAACTTTCACCTAGAAAGTTTAACGAACCCTCAGTATAGCTGTGTATCCATCTTTAATCACTGGTAAGGAGTGGCATCTCAAATTTATTAAGCACTGCTGGACAGCACTAGCTGATGCTTTTGTCTCCTAAGCATGACATCAATTCTGTTTATTAAATCTGACAGCACTCTACAAGAATAGGGCACTGCAAACCATTTAATGAGGGCCTGAATAGTACTGTTCAGATTTTTTTCTAGAATTTGAATTGAAAATGGTTCTCTTGCCTCAGTTATAAAAGGATACTAATTGCAAATCATCACTGACAACATATACAGTATCATTACAATTAAGACGATTTGCATTCTATCTATAACAATTTTTTTTGGCGGAATTATTTTCTCTTTGCTTTGACATATTCATAAAGAGTTGAACATGCTATTATATGTTTACGTTACAATGGGTGTGTTATCCAAGAAATTTCCTAAGACAGTGGTGCCTAGGTGCTAATGCAGACTGTTAATTGGATGTATCAGAACTACTTGACAAGTTAACTGAGCAAATTTCTTTATGCAATACTTGTTGCTCTCCCCTCCCAGGATTAATATTTGTTCACTGGAACCAATTACTCTTGAACATGCTACATACAATTGCACATGAGTACAAGATTATTGCTTATTCTAGTGACTTGGAATTTGTTGGTGGTCATTTTAACTTTACTGTTCTTTAACTTGTTACATGCAGCACTGACATTTACAGGCTGTGCATTTATCTGCTCCAAGGAATGAACTAAATGTTTTAAGCACTGTAGAGATAACAGATGAAACAAAACATTTTGAATTATGTACCTCCTCTATGGTCTGTGGGGACCCTTTTAGTAAGCTATGCAAATGTTTAAATGGGCGTACAGCATGTCATTGCTCCTGGCTTGTGTTGTGCTGTTCGACTTGCGACATTCAGGCAAGCCCCAGACCTGACAGCAGCGGCAAACAGCAATAGATCACCACACAGAACACATTAAATGTATGGTATTCCAACTCTCTATAAATCCTAAGATTTATACTTGATATCACTTTCATGACGAAATGCGTTAATGTTACATTTTAGAGATAAATCGTTAATTTAATTTAAATAATGAATACTGTTAATAATTACACACAGGGGGGTGACACTGTGGCAGAGCGGTAGCACTGCTGTCTCGCAGGGAGTCACGTCGCTGGTATTCTCTGCCTGGAGTTTGCATGTTTTCCTTCTGGGTTTCCACAGTGTGCTCTGGTTTCCTTCCAAAGATATGCAGCATTGGTGACACTAAAATGACACTAGTGTATGCGAGTGCTTGCATTCATCTTGCGATGAGCTGATGCCCGTCCAGGGATTGTTTCAGCCTCATGCTCAATGCTTGCTGGAATGGACAAATCCCTGGATTGATGGATTTAATCATTAAACATCCTTTTCAGAGATATTGCGGTAAGGTGTCATCGGAATTTAATGGGTGTTCCAGGCAATTCACAACACAGCGAAGCCAAACCTGTTCACCATAATAATATCTCGCACTGCCACCTGGTGGATTCCTCCAGATTTCTGTAAAGTACGCACGCAAGTATAAACAGTAAAACGCTTGCGTAGCAGGAGCATCCACTGCAGCATGCATTGCGTGAAGTATAAACCCGGCCCTAATGAATAATTACCATCCTGTCCAATTTCAGCTTTTTAGCTAAATGTAAAATAGTGTTTTTGGTTGATGAATGAGTAAGTCAACTTTGTATTTATATACTGTATATAAAAATTCTAATTATAAAAATGTACAAAAAAAGTACAGAATATTGAGTCACAATTTATGTATTATTCCAACTCTCAGAACAGTTTATTAAAATTTACATTATGACTGACCTTATTTATTTTAACATGAAATATATTTGAAGTTTTTTCTGGAACATACTATACTATAAGCATTTTTTGTTTTGCTGTAATGAGTATGACCATTATGTAAATATTATACGTATACCACAAATTAGTTGCTTTAATGAAATTGAAAATTAATTTCTTTAATTACTGTAGAACTTTAACCAAAATCAAACAGATTACAAAGGTTCAACAAAAGATATTTGCATAAAAAAATATGTACATAATAACCATTTCAAGTGAGCTTAACCCAATGCACAACCATAGCAGATTGGAGCCTATTCCTGGTTACTGCACAAGTCCATCATAGGAAGCAGGGTCCAAGCTAGTTCCAACATACATATCTTTGGGAATATGGGAGAAAAATCTTACAAAACACAGCAAGAATATACAAACTCTAGATGGAAAAACATTGGGCATAAGATTTGAGCTCAAGGTGCATCAGGCAGCAGTGGTAACTATTGTACCAGGAGGTTATCATTTTATACATACATACCTAATACTTGAATAACTGTCTTAAATATATTACACATAAAGCCATTTATAACATTCAAAATTCTACGTGGCCAGACCAAGCACAACAAAAACATATTCAAATTTAAATTATTAACTTTTAAACTAACTGCTCACAGGCTGAAGACAAAAAGAGATCAACATTTGTCAAAGAAAAAAAACACACACATCATAGCCATACAATGAGTCAAATACTATGCCTGTACCAAGACATTGAATGAGAATTCAAAAAATGTGTATGATTATATTAAATGAATTTTAGATTTTTGGGGTCAGGTTCAGTTAGCAACCAGCAAAATGTCCTGAAATTATTATCGAAATGCATGACACATTGAGCTGGATTTGTTTTAAGCAATTTATTTACATGAAGTTTCTTTTATAAAATTAAGTTTTTGTTTTTTTTTAAAAATAAGATTACAAAAGAATTGAGAAAATAAGGCTTCAATTAAAAGGATAAATCAATGTCACCTATTTTATTGAAGGAAAAAAGGACTGCCTGCTTCATACAAACCATTCTGCCCTATACTATGAACAGATGGTCATATCGAGTACCCATGGAATCTAATCCCTCAGCTGCAATAACGGAAGAGGTTTTATTACACAACAATGCTGAGCCTCTTTTCTGAAAAATAAAGTGCATTGGAAGAGAAGGGGAAAACAAAAACAAACAAAAAAAAACACACACTCACACTGTCGATTACAAAGGATTTCAAGCATACTCATAATTGAGCAGCACGGAACCAAACAAATATTGCATTTCTACTTCTGTACCCACATCCACTAATTTAAGTCCATTCATTCAGGCCTCTATTCTACAAGGTTATCGTTTAATTTGTGACTTTAATACAGTGTTGTCATTGTGAGGGGAAAAAAGCAATTCTGTGTAAGCACTACATATTATTTAGGCATAATCATTATGGCCATACGGTAGCTGCTAATGATGTCTATCAAATCTTAACAATGCTGCCCTCAACTGTGATATTAACCTTTCCTGTTTCAGTGCCTGCTGGGGGTGGAGCAAAAAAGCTGGTGCAAATTTAAGAACCGAATTGCCTGCATTGGTCAATAGCATGCATTGCATGAATTACATACACAATAGTGAATATATTTATAGCATGTGCCTGTAAAGCATTGGATATTATAATTTGTCAAAAAGAAGATTAATAAAATTCCAGACACAGTATAATAATAACAGGATGTTACCTGTAGATTTTTTAACCACATTTCCCACCGATTACCACAAAGATGATCACGGCAACAGTCCATTAGTTTTCTACAAGCTACTGCTTTTACAGTGCACCGTTTATTACATAGTTTTTTGATCTGCCCAACTATCAGTACAAAATGTATACAGCAGGATACCTAATTAAATTGCTAAGTAAAGTAAGTCTTCAAAAAAAAAAAAAAAAAAAAAAAAAAAAAAAAACAGATGGAGAGTAAAAAAGGCAGAATATATTTTTCAGGTGAACGGGCAAATAACTCAAGGCTGCTATGCACTCCACCTCATGTTAAATCACTACATCACTTCTGCTGACTAATATTTAAGGTGGCAAAATGTTGTACATGTTGTAAACTGACTGTACTCAGGCTTGTGTAACCAAATAGGACAGTCAGTCTTGAGCAATTGTGGATTGTATTTGTTATAATGCATTATTATGGATACCATACCATGTCCATTTCTAACACTATGTGATGAAACTAAATTAACAAACAAGCCCGTTTAATTATAGTGTTTGTTGTAAGAGCAAAATAAGGAAAAAATTATATATATAAAATAATATATAACGGGGATGGGGAAGACTCCAATAAACACAAGTGTATCCCTAATGATATTTTAATTTTGCCCTCTTCAAATAAGCTGCTATAAACAGTGAATTCTATCAATTTAATTAATGCAAAACTCGAAGGTTTATTTTCCCCCAAGAATCAAATAAAAACATTTCCCTTCATCACATGGCCACTGGTTTTATATCATCTTACCTTATGACGGTTTACATTACTGTTCAACACTCACTCAGAAACTTAAACATGTTCATAAATAAAGATATTATATGCACATTAGAAGGTAGATGCTGCTTCACATTTTGGGTTTTAACTGCATTACATGTGTAAACTTTCACAGTACTTTAATTGCATCTATTTTATATTTGTCACAGATAATTAAAAACACTGTAAACTGTAGTGACTTTAACACAAAGGATTTCCAGACAAAACCTTTCCTCAGAGCCCTGTGCTTTGTCTAACTCTTTAGATATGCTCAAAATTATGAAATGTTCATATAAACAACATGTCTACAGTTAACTTGCCTTACACCTCTTTTGAGCCCAGATTAGGATGCTGGGAGAGGAAACTGTATTTATAGCATAACAGAACAAGTCAGAATCAGCATTAATGTCAAGGTTGTACAAACAAGCAAATAACTCAAAAATGCAGCTGCACTTATACATTGCTTAGTCAATAAAAATAATTATAATAGTGAGGCAAATAGAAATTATTCATATAGGCAAGAATTGTTAAAGCTGTTTTTATGAAAAAGAGGACATTTTAATAAAAGTTAACTTTGTAACTCAATGTCACTGAAACAGAATAGGTTAAGCTACATGGCATTTCCAAAAAAAATAATTTTGGTGAAAAATGTACTTTCTTTACCTTTGGTCTAAAATTGGTGGTTGGCCCCACATACTCATGCTGAGCTTTTGGGGTTCCCCATGGATGGTGCACCTTAAAGCATTCGTTGCAGTAGCTTGCCTTACAGTCCAAGCAACTCTTGGTTGCCTCCTGGATAGGAGGTTTGCATAGGTTACACATAATAGCGACAGCAGCCCTTGCAGCTTGTCTATATCTCTCTACAATTGTTTCCAAAGTGAAATTGCGGAACAAGCCACTGATGCCACGCTCTCCAAGGTCAATATCATGCTGGCATCCTGGACAAGGAAATGTGGTAATTCGTGGTGTCAGGGAGTTCCTTTTCCATCCAGAAGGGGTACTGGACCCTAATTTGAAAGGCAATAAAAACCAGACAAAAAAAAAAAAAAAAGTTGAAATAATTGTAAAAATACACCACCATAAACTACACTTCATTAAAACAAAATAACAGAAAGAACAAAGTTTCACACTGTCACAATGACATGGGCAAGTAACAGAGTATGATTCCAGAGGTTCACTTTCGGATTTTGTTTATACCAATTTTAAATAATAATAAAAAAAACTGATAGTGTGTTTCAATGTATTATTTCTGCCTTAATTACAAGGGAGGCAAGTTTAATAAATCTGTTTAAATATAACTAAATATTACAAAATGCAGTTTAAAGATATTTCAAAATTTCAGCATATGAAAGTATAGCAATGAGTGTAATTCTTGATTTTTCAAAATTTTATTGGTATGACTTGCACCCCAAGTTCCCCAGATATGTTCTGGTTGTTGCAACTCTAAACTGGATTAAGCAGGTGTGACAATGAAAGAACATACTGTATGAACTGTTGGAAAACCACCTTGTTTATATCTCTGTAAACCGACCTATTGAATGCGGACTATAGAATTCTACAAATTGGGTGTCAAACAAAAAAAAACCACAGTTCACATAATATGCAATGACCAGAACATTTCACTGTAATGTTTCAATGGTCATAAATACATTTTAAAAGTGGCTATGAACCTCTTTAAATGAGTAGCAATGTATGTAATTATGGTTAAGTGCCAAGTTAAACTCAGGAGTGGCTTGTAATGAACTACTTTGCAGTTCTATGCCCAAAGAACGCTTAGGACAGTATTCTGTGGCCATATAGTGGATAAGATAATAGTATGCTGTAAAAAAAATCATTAATATTTCTATACATTTTGCCACTCTACCGTAACTCAATAATCATGAGTGGGGCAGAGCCTTCAACCGAAACATAATAGGATGTAAATGAGAAGCTGTAAAGCTAGCTTTAGAACAATCAAACTGAACCATTAGTTGAATCAAGTTATAATGAGGACAATGTGAAATGGTCACCAGATGCTGACACTGATAGTGAAATTGTTGCATATAGCACTATACAACAGAAACACTGTCATATGCCTGGTGAATTCAGCCACCTGAAGGTTGACCGTGGTGCAAGTGGGTGTATGACAAAATGACTACAATCAAGCATAAAAATGAGAAAGTCGTTAGTCCTCTGAGCAACTGTGTTATGTCAGAGGAAATATGGAAGTCACCAAAGCCTTGCACTATGGTAGACTAAAAAAGTATTGATTGTGTGGATCAGGCAGTCATACTACCCTCTCATTCTGTAAAAACAGAAAAAAGATATAAGTATGCAAAGAAACATGCTTTTATTGCCCTGATTTTAATGTTGGGTTGTGGGTGACTGTTTCAAAGCATGTCGCACAAAGCGTGTGTATGGCATCTCATCAGTACAGCAGTAGACACTAGAAATACCTTCCCTATTGCATTTAAACACTCCTCCTAAAAGTGGGGATAAACTGGTGGAAAAGCCCATACACCCCTTGTATGATAGTTTTTTTAGATCAGTGGGAAAATCCGACTAAAAACCCTCCTTACAAAATGGTGTGCAGAATAATGAGAATCAACAAAGAGTCACAAAATTTCTTTTGGTTTTAATTGAAAGGAGGAAGTGAAACTTCTGTGTATTAAGAGTCAGATGATGTGATATATTAGATAGGGTGATAGAATCAGAAAAAAGTATAAAAGATGATGAATGATTTAAATCTGGGCCAGCTCCATGGGAGGAAGCATTCGTGCAAAATAATGGAATGTTCTGCACTCTCATCTGGACTCCTTAAGTGCCTTCTTTCAAGATAGAGGTAAGATTTTTTTCTTGACAATGTTTGTACAATATCTACTGTTAACAAGTTTCTATCTGTGTCTCTTTTTCCCCCCCAAAGTATTTAATTTAAAGTAACAGCTTGTATCTACGGTACTAATTTCACACATGATTTTAAACAACTCAATCATGTCACCTCCTAATGTTCAATTTGTATAATAAACTAGGACCCTGTCCTGCAGAAAGCCTAATTACTCTTCTATTTCCTCTAGTGCTGATGACATTTTTATAATATGTAGACCAACCCTGCAGACAGTAGTCGAGACCAAGACTCATGAAGGCATTATGCCTTAAGCATAACCTCCCGACTTTGAGTCCACTTATTGAGCTATAAAAACTTACTCCTAACCTTCTTAATCACTTCTGTACATTGCTTAGTTGTATAAAGTGAAATGTCCACCAAAACTCTTAGGCTCTTCTCATAAGGTAGTGGTACTCAACCTTCTGTCCTGGGGACAACATGTGTCTCCATTTTTTTGTTCCAACTGGTTTCACAATCAATCAGAGAAGTCAATTTATTTCTAATTGATCTCATTTAATTATCAGGTCTTTTTTCACCCTTTTATTCTGTATTCAGATGAGTGGTGTGCTTTTCATATCTATAAGACCTTCAGAAATGTTTGTATTTTCCTAAAGCTTTAAATGCTTAACTTGTTTTTCTATTAATCTGCCATTTTCTGTAAAGTTTGCTGGTTTAATTGTATCCTAATAATGAACAATCAGGAGAACAGTTTCACAGGCAAATTACACTAAATGCTGAAAAGGCTGCAACCACCACAAACGTGCTCACTTGTAAATAAAGGATTAAATAACCAGAACATCCAGAAGCAGACTGAAAATCACAATGATGAAAACCTTATTATATATATATATATATATATATATATATATATATATATATATATATATATATACACACACACACACACAATTTCCCCATGTAACATTTATAATAAGTGGTTGGTATTTTCTAATTTTTAAAAAATACGCTTAGTTTTGCCATTTTAAAACTACCCCAAAACATAGAAAGTAGTAAAAAAAAAAAAAAACAGCTTTAATCATCCTAGGACTCCAATTAAAAACAAAAGTTGGCTGGAATAGAAACATGTAGCCACATATGGTCCCCAAGGATTGAGTTTGAGAACCACTGTCATAAGGCTGACATTCAATTTTCAAACCTACCATTGTATACTCAGATCTAACATTCTTAATTTCTACATGTAATATTTTAAATATACATTAAATTTCAGCTACAACAAATCTGCCCCAGCCTGTATTCTGTATAGGTTCCCTTGTAATGAAGCAGCCGATTATACATTTTCAACTATTCCAGCTAGCTGAAACATTCTTTTGTTAAACTTTTAAACTTAGGAGTTTGTTGTTTTTATCTGCCCAATGCACTTAATCACTTTTTTAAAAACTTTAAAATATTAATTTGTTATTGATCATTATGAACACTTGCCCTTTAAATAACACTGCAATGAGAAGTTCTAAATGGTTGCCTTAGTGACATCTACTAGTTATAGAAGAAGCTGGGGAACAGGGATCGGTTTTCATAAAGAAGTTTAATTTCTAGATTCTAAATTCTTAATTGCATTTTACTTTTCAAAAAAGCCTAACATTTTAGTTGCAGACAACCAAACTGTAATTCTGCTCTATTACTACACTGAAAAATAAAAGTCGCAGTTTAGACAAATGAGTCTTTAGATTCAATACAGTAGACTCTTTTTTTATACACACACACAGACACTACTGTATAATAAATATAAATAAATCTTAGTCCTTCTTACTGATATACAGTATAATCAGCAGGTATCGCCATCTTTTGCATACAGTGCAAATGAGATAGGGCCAAGTTTAGAGACTGCTCATTTCACATGTGATTTAAGCCATCAAGAACACTTTAAAGTCAACAAATAAAAAAAATGTATGAGAACATTATAACATTAGGCTACGAAAAAGTAGTATTTTAAATTATGGGTAATCTGAGAGAATCAAAGTCTATTTTTTCATCTTCAGTCTTGACACTGAGCTTCTCATTGTATTTGCAAATGCAAATTACTGAAATGGACAAAAGTAGCACACCTCCACTTCTACATTTCACTGCTGGCAGTGTTACTTTAGCCCCTTTCACATTAGTATGGCAAGCAAGGCTATAAACATGTACTGCTTTGTAATACCCACAGCAGAAAAGCAGGTTCAGTGTAATTTTTCAGAAAGAAAAGCCCAAGTACCAAAACAGAGTCCAATATTTACCAGTTTTCCTAACCTTAAAACTGTATGTTTATGTAGATCAAACTCACATGTTTTTCACTGAATAAAACAAGAAAATAAGAAAATTAAGGGACTCTGTCTGCAGTGAAGACAAACAAACAATTTAAAATACTCCTTTCATTGAGTTGGCTTTCTTAACATGGGCAATTACCTTTTCACATATTTAGACTAAATGTTTGATTGCCTGGCTCAAATCATTCTTGTATTAGGACAACTCAAAAAAGACCTGACAAAAATCACTTGAATGAAAAATGACAATGAAAAAGCGAGAGGAAAAACAAAAAATTGAAAATAGGTAGCAATTCCAACACTGCTATGTTGTGAAAAATGAATGGGATGGTGTACCAGTTTGGGGCACCTACCTGCTTTAGCAAACAATCAGAAGTCATTCACTGATTATGTGGGCTGGGTCCACCAGTGATGTTACTTATTCCATGAACTGTGAAAAGTGCATTGCTGATAAAATTGTGCAGAAGTATGGAGTATCTCGGTTTGTCTATGTTTTTCCGTAATATTAATCTGTCCCATCTGATCTTAAAATCTTAAATACTTAGTACTTTGATCAGTTTATCATATTATAACAACTCGGTTAATTTCTTTGCCTCTGGATATCTTACTCAGATCTACCCAATTCATTACAACACATGCAATATCATGTTGAATCATTAGCATCAGTAAAACGTAAACTTTCAATTTACTGCATATCAGATCCAATTATAAGAGCTCAGGAAAAACTAATGATCCTGTACGTCTAACATTCAAAAATGCATCACACAATTCCACAAAAAAAAAAAAAAAGTTTTGCATTCAAAGACAACAAAGCGAGAGAGGGGAGGGATAGGAGTATAAAATGAAGTTTGACAAATGATAACATTAGCAAGCACAAGACTAACACAATAGCAGTAGCAACAGAATGAAAAACACAAGCAGGCATGTACTGAACATGCTGTGAACACAGACATAATTCAAGCAACTGAGTACAGTACTTGGACTAGCGTTGTATGATGGATATGGATTACTTGGTGGTCAAGGTGAAACAATGTTATTAACATAGGAACAAAAAAAATTTACTTAGTCTCTTGGGTAAGCATCACAGGAAGGTAAATGGAAGATGCTGCTTGTATCACACTGTATGCTATGGCTTTCTGGTGCATCTACATTCAGTGGTGCTTTGCAGTGCAGAAAAAGAATTTAAATCAGATATAACATGGACATGCATGGCAGGGCTATTATCAATGAATGGCAACTTAAATTTTTATTGATAAAAATATTAAAGTTACTTCGATAAAGAGCCTCCAATTTTTCTTCCGCTAATGTTAATTATATAAGGGGGAAAAAAAAAAAAATGAAGTGCTGTCATAATCAGAGTCTGTATGCATGATGGGAAACAGTTTCAACTGGTCAACATATACAGAAAGAGAGAATCTAAAGTTACTTTATACTACAAACATCTGCCAGCAAAACACAAGGCAGAATTTATAATGGCAAGCATGATTTTTTTTAATCACTAATTAATACTTGCTCACTAGTGCACAATGGAGCTTGGATGTACAGACAGATTTACAAAACTTTCTTCCTTACTTGCCTGTATAGCCAAAAAACCTTTATCCAGCAAATGTTTTTTGCATATTCAAACCTCCTTCTAATGTGTCTGAACTGACATAAGCATAGTAATTACATATTAAAAAGTTAACATTAAAACCAGTTACCTTGAAATATTAATGTTTTACAAATAACATCCCATGCCACAACCTCAATTATTCAAATTAGAGTTTTGGGATATTTATTTTCTCAGAGTTAAACCATAAGGAGCAATAACTACTGTATACCTGAAAGAGTCTTAATAAGCCAATGTACACAGATTCCCCAAACAGCAAAGTTCCAAAAATAAGACATTTAATAATTCATGCTTACATTTAGATTTGGCATCTACAATGCAATAAGTAGCTTTCAGCAACCAATACGGAAGTTAGCTAAAATTAAGTGCCGCATTCTCTGAGAGGGGACATTAAGAGTATTTTAAAAAGCTGGATAAGACATGTATTATCTGCATCTAAAAATCCCTTTTAATGAACAAAACACTTACACAAGTAAGTACGAAGTTTAATGTGGAAGGCAGTAGGAGTTACAGATGTAATATAAAATTGAATACGGTGTGGGGGAATGGAGTTTACTCAAAGAAAAGTTTACAAAAATATAACATGTGCCTTCTATTTAATAAAAAAAAAAAAAAAAAAAAATGAGAAGCAAAACATCTTGAAAGTTTGTTTAAGAACTTGACCACTCAGTTTCAAAAAAAGAAATTTCAGAAGAGATAGTTCTGAAATGTAAGTGTTCACAGAAATCTGAAAGCACTATACTTACTACAGCTACAAAGAAAACTGAACCCAATTCTACCTTTCCTTCCAAATGACCGTCTTAGTGAAGCTGCAATCAACGGACAGAAAGTTGGAGTAAGAGTCAGCCAAGTAAAAATTATGCAAATCCCCAAACCCCATACATTCTTGTCGCAAGCAAAGCTGAAGAAGTAAAATGGTTTATGTACAGCAGATAAGCACACACTAGAAAAAGATTCATCTGTAACTTTCCAAATGGCAGATCCTCATTACAGATGTTTGGATCAAAGAACAAGGATGAGCTATCCTACTCATTAATTGTACAAGTCTTACAATTAAAAAACTGAATATATTTTGGATTGATATGTTTTTTCTTCTTGATCCTGTTCAAATGTAATAAATATATGATCACCACACAATTCGAAATGACTATACCTTTTATAAGGATTTGTGTCATAAGATTAGATCTTACACAAATAAATTAATAAAAACTAATCCAGGCCAGCAGGCAATTGCAAATTCTTTTGCAAACCTCAGCCTTATTTGGTGCAATCCTTCTAAATATCAGTAGGGAATTATGTGCCACTTTATACACCTTCAGTGAAGTGACAGATGCCTTCTCAAATGGGTGCTATTCTACTGCATCAGCTTTGGGTTTGTGCATCAGACAGGTTTTGAATAAGATAGTGAACAACATTTGAAATCTAGGAAGACAAAGCTGAAATGAAAACATGAACTTTGCAAATCTGCTTCATTTATAGGCTTCACTGTTAAAAAAAAAAAAATAAAATAAGTCAAGTTAGTATGCATCAGGTTAAGGCAGAAATTGAAACAAAAAAAAAGTGAACATAAAGACTTTTAAAAAAGTAATAGAATAGTCATTCTATATAAATGATGGAAATGTTGAATCAAATTACTCTAAAAATTAGGGAAAGAAAATGAACAGTCAGACAATTTGCATTTCTTTGGTAACAACAGTGTGGATTTAATGCAACAGTTTTATTAACCGGTAGTTTGTTTCTGCTTTAAAAGAAAAATTGTTTGAATTCTTGATCTTCTGTTGAAGCTCTTTAGCAGAAGACATTCTGTTTTCCAAAATTATTATGCATATGTAGAGCTTTCCTCAACAGCATTCCATGTTTGGTATTACACCAAGCATTAAAAATAAAAACAAAAAAAAAACTAATGCCATATGTTAAAGAATGAATTCTGTGCATGAAGCAATGTTTTGGTGCGGTTAACACAAAACATTTTAACCCACAAAGTGGGCAGAAATGTGAAAAGCGTTATGGTAGACTATTCTGAATACATATAGAGCAATGAGAGTCCAAATAACATCACCTCTATTTTTCCTATATCAAAATGATGGCCAGTCCAGTCAGGAAGAGGTCATTTTAACCTGTAAAACAAAATCCCCTTGGAGCACAGATGCTGCATTAATGTGCTTTTTGCTCAGTTAAAAGGGTCACTTTACAGAAGAAATTAAATATGGACTAGAGAAATTAAATTTAAAACGTTTGTGCCAAAATTGGTGACAGTGTTATTCAATGAATAAAAGGAATTAACTGAATTATCTAATACAACCATACTAGCCATTAAGCAGTTTTCTATTAAAGGGTGCATATATTATAATTACACAGAGATTTCAAAGACTAAAAACCTACCATCCACATTTTTTTCTGAATGCCTTTCCTATCTTCTCCCACATAGAGCTCTGGGGAAACAAACCCTACCCCAGCAACAGAGGGCAGAAATTAAACTCAAATGGGGCTCCAGCCCATAACATGATAAACCTTTCCACTTATACTGGATTAAATTTGCTTAGACGTTTAAGTGGCATCACTAGTCATCTGGGAAGTAAGAGGTGGTCAGGGTATGGAGATAAACCTATGCAAATGGAGGGAGAATGTGCAGACTACACACAGGCAAGGTCCTGCCAAGAAAAAAAATGGGTCACTGAAGCTGTGCATAAGAAGTTATAAACACTATGTTGAAATCACCAAAGCCTGTCAGATTAGTTAAAAAAAAAAAAAAGACTTACTTTTATCAATTTTCTAATGTAAGCATATGTTACAGGGCCTACACAATGTAAACGTGGTATTCGATTGTAGTCTAGGCTGGGCTATTGCAATGCAATTCTGACCATATTGGTCTACTACATGTTGAACTTTATGATTCTAGAATACCTATTTATAAATTGTGCTACGACTATATTATTCTGGATTTTCGTAACCCTCAGATTGCAGATAATATTTATAATTAAACATAACATAATTAACTGTCTACCAGGTATATCATACCCCAAGTTCTTTATAACATTCCATAAAGAGAAAAAGGAAAAAAACATTAATAATTAGTGCGACTAATGCAGTGTCATGGAAAGTAGCTTTCACATTAATCAACACAAAACACTGGATGATGAAATTGTACATATAGTATTAGCATGCACAAGTATCAACTAAGATCAAATATAGTACTTGAAAAAATGGTTACATTATTCACTTATATTTTTTGTTAAAAATAGGGTGAAAATACCTTTACATTTTTAAAACTAAGACATACTACTAAGAAATAATCATGCCCTATAATATCTCATTCTACAAAGCTAAAAACAAGCTAAAACAGAGTTGTTGAAATGTCTTGATTAGCACCAACAATAACTTGTTATGAAGGAAAGCATTAAATTACTCAACTGTGGGCTTGCTTTGACCATGAATTGCACAGTTGTAACAGGTTACAATTTAGACTTTCAACTCTAAAAATATCACATTCCCCATGAGAGTTTCAATACAGTATCAAACTGTATTCAACACAGTAGCCATTTACAAATGCCAAAACACACCAACAGAAATGAATAACAGTATAAAGTAACAGTTAAAGGCTTAAGATAATCATAGTTATGATAATCATAGTCACTTACCAGAATTTAAATTAAAAAAGTGTACCATAATTCATAATGCATTTCTTTTTTTTAATATATTTGCTGTAAAATGTTAAAAAAAAAAAAAAAAAACACTCTCTCCCATAATACTCTATTTTATATCTGATTTTATACTGCTATTGTGGAACGTTAAGATCCACGCCCCAAGTGCAATCAGCATACAAGGAGGTAGTCTTTATACTTCACCTTATTTCAGCATGTCACTTTTAACTGACACTTCAACATTGTGTGGAACTATTGTATATAAATAGTCTGGGGCTCAAAAAACAAAGTCTCATTTGGTTAAATATGTGATATTGTCCAAACCACTTAATCTAATCCAGGGCTATAGAGCAAGGAATGAAAATAACCCTTGAGAGTGTAAAAGGCCATCAGGGGGCCCTCTCATGCGCACACACACTTAAAGGCTGTTTAACAGTCAGATCTCAATATGACAAAAATATTTTTGATGATGTGGAAGAAAATTACACACAGATACTGCAAAAATATGCAAACCAGAGTATGGGAATTGAAACAAGGGCACTCTATCTGTGAGAAGGCAGTGCTAAACACTCAACCACAAGTCAAGTTGGGGAGCATGCACTGGTACTGTGCATTGCCGCACCCACTACAATACACGAAATAGGAGGTAATTTAATCTTAACTGTAGAATGTACCCATATATGATATCTCCTATTTGATCCTTGCTTTTTGCATGTAATGTTCATATTTTAAAAGCAGCAGACAGAAATACAGTATAAACAAAATTATGAAATGCAAAACGTATATATTTTATGACTTCATGGTAAAGACTTACATTTTTAGTATATAAATCGAATATACAGGAGATAACTGAACATCTCACTGAAAAGTCTGCCTCAACAAGACCGACAGCTAGAGCAATCATTTTATTATTATTTTATTGTTTTGGGGACTTGTGCTCTGCCACTGGTACAATCTAAATTCATTTTCTTCTCAATTCACACACCTGCTTTATTATAACACTATCCAAACTACTTTTTAACCGGTTTTCTCTGCTACTGCTATGGCTTTACATCGCTGGAACAAATATACAGAATATGACCTTGACATCTACCTTGTTCACAATACTAAGTTTTTTTTGTATGCCCAGTCAAATCAATTCAACCATATAAATAGTTACATGAGTGAGGTCTTGGCAAGTGAACTAAAGGGAGCCAACAGTACATGCGTATTTTCAGTAAAAATGGTCTTGATACCATTTTGGTCAATCTTAGTAAACCAAGTTCATTCTATGATAATAAAGTCTACTTAAAACCGATGCTTATTTGATTACTTTTACTATTACATTTAACAAAGTTCTGAGCTTTTCATCGTATTACATGAAATTAACTAGCTCCGTTTTATTTTATTCTGTACTATTAGTCAAATAGTATGAACTGGCAACAACGCAAACTACATATCCTGCAGAACATTACTGAATGAAAACCTGTTCTTGGCAAGCTGCCTGCCTTTAAAGGAAAGAGCATAATATTTAAAAACAAACTCTCAACATTCCTGTGCCAAACTACAGATAACTTGGTTAGATATTATAAAACTGGTTGATTCAGTGGAGTCTAGATTTGAATTTGCGTGTGATTAAAATCCTGGTAAATCATGAAAACATAGTTTTCTCGACTCTAAAATATATTACCGTATCTGGCATAAGCTTTACACAAGGAACTATATAATTAGGAAGAGGCCGGCGCAGTGTGTTACAGACCTGATCGAAGCAGCCGATCGAGTCGTTCAGTGCTGGGAGAAGCACCCCGGGAACGGGGGCTCCCAGGCGTGGACGATTCGGATCCCGCATCTGTGAAAGAGTCCTCATGTCCTAGAAGAAGCAACTCCTTAACGCATTTGTGGCAGACGCTGTGCTGGCACGGCAGGATGAGGGGGTGCGTGAAGAGTTCCTTGCAGACGGGGCAGATAAGCTCCCTCTCGATATTTTTCATCGGTACCTGTAAGAAAAGACGCCAAAAAACAACACATTTACACGAGCAAATAATTGAGCAGGGGCATAGTAGACTTGCACTTTCATTCCGGATATCACCGGGTTATCAATAATAAAAGAAAAAATGGCACAGGCATACTTGGACACAAAAATAAATGCGATTGCATTATAAACAGCTGGCATGTTTAGTTGTTCATTTTTTGATTGAATCGGAATTGGCTCTGCTTTTTAAAAACCAAGTATCGGAAAGAATAATATTCAAAGATCTTGTTCGTGTTCACATTTCCGGGGCGACGTGCACTGAAGGAGTCAAAAATAGAAACCAAGCTTGCTGTCGCCCATCAGTAATTATAACTAACGAATCCAACTGCGTGTTGCGTATTGCCGCTTTTTAAGCAAAACAAGTCAAAGTTTCAATGGGCCATGCCCCTTCTGTATAAATCTCCTTACACGTGACGAAATCAAAATAAATCAAGGAAGTCGTCAATATAATGTAACCCCGCAAAGAGTCAATACAAGTCTCGATGATTCAACAGACAGAGTGATGCTATATGATTTTGGAATTTTCTGCCAAACCGAAAGACGCCCACTTAAAAAAAAAAATTACTGATCACAACTGTAACAAAACAATACACACTTAATTGACTTAAAAGTGCTTTAGAAAACTTATGTCTTAATTGACTTACCCCGCTGGAACCTGTTTTACTATTAGGAGATTCAACCGACATTATTTTATACAATTGTAATTTCCCTTAGAATTCTGTTGATCAGTGTACGTTTATAAAATGAACTTCTTGTTTTTTAAACACGAGCAGTTAATTAAAAAAAAAAAAAAAGATTGGGGGGGAAAAAAATCTTCGCGTTCACTTAAACGGAGTACAACTTCTTCGCTGTGATTCACCATTGAGCCGGCGCGAGCCACCTCACCGTCTTTTAAAGAGACAACCGCAGAAGGCGAGGACAAGGGTGGAGCCCGGCAGCACCATGGTAACCGACCCCTGCGAATAGAAGGAAGAAAGGTAGGTAGGTGGGGTTTTCTGGGGAGGTACGGGTTAAAAGAATTTTTTTTACTTTAGAGAAAACCAATGCCTCCGGCTCACAACAGCGTCTCTTCGAATGAATTTACCATTCAAAAGAGCTGCTAGGTTTCCTGCGAAATGGATAGGAACTACACGTAGGCAAAATCAGCGGAAGCCACCGCCTGCCTGGCTGTCACTCTGTACAAGCTGCTCTTTGAAAATGTGGCGCTAAAGACAGGAATTACGACGATTCAACAGACTTCATCGATTACATTAAAACGAGTTTCCTTACTTTGGTTTGCATGTGCATCCCCTTTTTACCAGATAATTTCTGGATCTGAAAACCATCTTGTCGGCGCAGGCTTCAAATTATTATTTTTTCTTTCACTTTTTATAGTGAAAAAAAAACAAAAGTGGAGTATTTTATGTTCTCATATATAGCAAGAATCTACTATGAAATGACAAACAATAGGTGAAATGATTTAGACACGTTCACATTATGCCTTATTATTGATAGGAGAGAACACTGGACCAAATATTAGGTGCTCTTGTTATAAATATTAGTCATTAAAGACCTATAGACTTTTTAAAATGTGTACTTTGGTGGTCATGCAGTATTTATCAGTTTATTATCAAATCATCCTTAGTATTGAGTCATGGCATCAAACATAGATGCCAGTTAGGTACCAACCATTAATGAGAACCAGTTTGTTGAGAGCCCAACCCCCACATACATCTACATTAACTGATATGGGAACATTGTAGAATTACCAAGGAATAAGATATAAAAGAAGAACATTCACTTTAACACAGGGAGAACATACACAGCTGACAAAGACAGTGCCCTTGCCAGAATATGAACTTGACACTATAGGGTGGTCCAGGTATAATCATGCGATTTTCATTACGCTATAACTTATTAAGTTTATTACATAGAAAATCACCCCGAAAAATCCTGGACCATCGAGAAGTGTGTGAACTGACGACATGAACAATTGTCTTTGCGCCGAACTGGAATTGTCCCCGCATAAATCAAAGTCATCCAGACAATCTGGTTCTGCATAATTAGATCTGGACCACCCTGTATGGTGCTATTTTGGCAGTAGCACTATCCACTTGTAATAGTTCCATATCTGCTGCCTAACAGTACTTAGGTGATGGCTGATCATCTTCCCAGTTGCATACAAACATTTTCAAGCATATTGATAAGACGGATGCCCCACCATTGAGTCAAAGAGGCGTTCATGTAATATGTCAAATACAGAGTGACAGGATAAGTAAAATTCACACAAATGTATAATAAATGGAGAACATTCATTTTTCAGATTATAGTCGGTGAAAATATGAGGCATCTTGGTATATTCAGCTATGTGGCATCAAAAATTGACTCCTTATGATTGCTTGCACCAATGTCAGATGTTATCTTGTAAGAATACATCATACTTTCCTCATTTGTACATTTCTATGACAAAGCAAGAAATTCAATCATAGTCACAGCCAAAGTAATTTACTCTTCATTTTAAAATGACATCCTATTGATCTGTTAGATGGATCTACTGTATCTACTCAATCTACTCAAGGTGTCTCACTGATGACTATTTATTTGACTGGAATACAGACTTCAGTTTCTTAGAGTCACATAGTACGTTTGAGGCTGAAACTGATTCAGCAGCCTTGTGCTTTAAGGTCCATGGTATTAGCCAATTAATGTCTAAGTGAGAAACGAGACATTGGAGATTAAACATCCATCTTCTGAACCCACATGTTTAAATTTTTGTGTTGTGTGCATATGAAGTCTATCAAAATGATATCAGGAACAACCTTGAATGGGGAACCAGTCTGTACCATTACATTGTGTTTCATATTGGGTCCATTTAGATTTTACAGTTAATGTAAAATGCATGTCTTTGTTTTTGTGGTGAGTGGGGTTTTGTATGCAGAGGAAAGGAAAATGCAAAAATGCTTAACCGACAGTGGCTTTGAGTACACATACAGCAGCTATCAGGAATCAATATTAACATGTATATCAATTTATAGAAAATATATACAATGAACATAAAAATAAAAACAATAATGTAAACATATCAAATACAGTATTGGTATTTCATAAATGTTGTAATATTCATGACATTAAATTAAAGGAAAAACAGACTAAGACAGCTTTTATATGGTGTCTGCAGGCATCACTCTGTATATGCTGGTATACTGCCATAGCCACGAAGGTTAGATAGTCAGGTCGCTGTAAATTGTCGATTTGAAGTGCTCATGTACAAAATGATGGCATTGTTTATTCCTGCCTTCTGCTTGTTGGTGCAGAGATAGACTCTGATTCTCTGGGATACAAAAATTGGAACAAGTGGATTTAATAATAACAGGGTGATTCTAAAGGGTGGGGTCCTGAGTTATAATGTATTACTGTCTTAATGATGAAGCAATCCAAACAAAATAAAGATCACAATATTCCTGGATAAATGTACAAAAGTTTTGACTTTTTTGTGAATGAACTGGTTGACCGTGAGATCAATGAAGGTTATTTCCAGCAAGATGGGGCAACCTGTCCCACATCAGCTTGCAGCATGGCACAAATTGAATCATTTTTTGGCATTCAAGTCATTTCAAAGAGACTATGGCCAACTCATTCCCCAGACCTGTTACCTCCAGATTTCTTCATTTAGAAAGTGGTGAAAGGAAAAGTGTACAAGAACAAGCCTCGTACACTGGAACGATTACTGCAAAACACTGAACAAGAAATTGCTGCCATCACCCCTACAATGCTTGCAGATACAGTACCTTTACCAATATGGAGTGCCGTGTCAGTCTGTGTTTACAAGAAGAAGACGGCCATTTCCAACACTGGATTGATTAGATCAATTACACATCTATCAAAGTATGCACTGTATTTATTTCATTTCCTTTGCTTCATTATTACATGAGTAAAACATCATAATCCAGGGCCCCGCCCATTAGAATCTCCCTGTAGATGGATGTACAGTATAGGTGCTTACTTTAGTTTATGAGCTAAAGAAGCAGCCTACAACACTGTAATGGCTGTTAAATAAATGCATTACTGGTTGCATCATGTGGTGGATTTAAGGATCTGTGCTGGTATCTGTAAGGTTGTCAGTTCAAATCTCATTAATGTCAGACGGGATCCTACTCTGTTGAGCCCTTGAGCAAAGCCCTTAACCTGAAAATTGCTCCAGGGGTGCTGTACAATGGCTGACCCTACGCTCTGACCCCCCAATCCCCCAAAGGTCATGCAAAAAGACTTTTCCCCTCAGGGCTTAATATAGTGCATCACTTCATATGTAATATTAGAATAATATTCTTTATTCAAATAATGTAATTATTTAATAATAATGAGAGGTGAAAATTAATAATGTAATAATAATGAGAGGTGAAAAATAATAATAATGTAATAATAATGAGAGATGAAAAAGAGAGCGCTGGCATGGTGGAATGGGTGGAGAAGAGTGTCAGGAGTAATTTGTGACTGACAGGTATCAGCAAGAGTGAAAGGGAAGGTCTACAGGATGGTACTGAGACCAGCTATGTTATATGGATTGGAGACTGTGGCAGTGACCAGAAAGCAGGAGACAGAGATGGAGGTAGCAGAGTTAAAGATGCTAAGATTTGCACTGGGTGTGATGGGGATGGATAGGATTAGAAATGAGTACATTAGAGGGTCAGCTCAAGATGGACGGTTGGGAGACATAGTCAGAAAGGCGAGATTGCATTGGTTTCGACAAGTGCAGAGGAGAGATGCTGAGTATATTGGGAGATGGATGCTAAGGATAGAGCTGAAAGGAAAAAGGAAAAGAGGGAGGCCGAAATGAAGGTTTATGGATGTGAGGAGAGAGGACATGCAAGTGATGGGTGTAACAGAACAAGATGCAGAGGACAGAAAGATATGGAAAAAGACGATCCGCTGTGGCAACCCCTAACAGGAGCAGCCAAATTATATGGTGTAAATATAAAGTCAAGATATATTATAACAGTACAGTATTTCATATATACAAAATACACTGTATAAAGCAACGAGTCAGCAGTTTTCTGAAGCAGACACTTAGTTCAATACACCCCTTTGATTGTATGGTCTGCATGCAAGTAAAAGTAAATACTATCTGATCAGGAAAGGTGTTCAAGATGTTTTCTAATTTAGAGAAAACTAAACATTTTACAAATCCATGTTTATACATAAATAAGTAAACAAATGTTAAAAATGTATGTAGCAGTTTTCAAAGACAAACACAATCCCAAGCTGCTTTAAAAGTATAAACTTAGGTAGCACTTGCAGGTCACATGGTTTGTTTAGGCTTCTGCAGTGAGTCAAAAGTAGAGGCTGAATCAGAAACCTTGTGGTTTACTGTCCAATGCCATAGCCTGATAGCTACACTAACTACTAAAACAATTATCGTTTAAATCTAGCTTTATCCTAGGCAGAGTACTCTGACTTTAGCATAATATTAAGTGCATGGCAGATATTTTCTCTGGTAATGGCGTTTCTCGAAGTTTGTTAAGTACAGAATAATAATTTACCAATGAAGTTTTTATTTATCTTAATGAATGGTGCTTCTTTTTTAGGCTGGAACCTTATCACATTAATGTTAATAAATATGGGAGTAAAAATATTCAGAAAAATGTGTTGCATTCAAGCAGCAATACTAGGCAATTGTAGTCAAAATACAGATAGTGTTCATTCAAAACATTTCTCTTTATTATTTGCAGTTGCCTACTGGGTAAATGAGTATAAAGTAGGTAATTTGTTTAATTTGCTGCATGAAAACATTTATGATATTTGAAGGTATTTGGTTTTAAAAATGTTTTTCTTTTCTTACTTGTAGATGAACCTCACATTTTTGGGATACATTCATTTACACATGTATTTTCTAAGCATGACAATCACTGGAGGTGATCCTGTAACAAACATGGACACTAGTGAGCAGCTTACACATACCTTATGCATTTTTTATATTTAAGGGCTAGAATTCACAGTTATGTTACCTTATAAAACAAATGTTTTTCGTTGATTTCCATTCATCCATACTTCTGTTTTCTGAAGCTATTACAAACTAAATCTGGATAGAATATTTATCTTTGAATAAAAGTAATATTTAAAACTAAATGGATACATCACCCATCCACCCGTCCACCCATCCATCCATATTTTTAACCAATTTTTACCCAGGAAGATACTGGGAAGCTGGAGTTTATCCCTGCTGCATACAGCAGGAATCAACCGAAGTCATGCAGTATCGAGAGATTTAATCCATCTGTCAGCATGTTTTTCGATAATGAGAGGAAATTTTTGCAATCTGTATAGTGTATAGTTCTACAGATTGTATTTCTTTGTGGTAGTGTATGTGTCATTACCCCTTCCTAAATACAGTGGATTCTAAAATTATTCAGACCCCTTCACTTTCTGCATGCTTTATTGTGCCATTTTTGCTTATCCATCTACACTCAATTAGCTATAATATCAAAGTGAAAACATATTTTCAGAACATTTTGCAAGTTTACTGAAAATCAAAAACTGAAACCTCTCATTCATATAAGTATTTAGACCCTTAATTCAGTATATTGTACAAGCCCCTTTGGCAGTAATTGCAGCTTTGAATCTTCTTGGGTAAGCCACTACAAACCTTGCACACCAGGATGTGGGCATTTTTAATCTCAGATCCTCCCAAACTACATTTGATTGGACAGCAAAGGTCTGTAAACTGCCAACTTCTGGTCTCTCCATACATGTTCTATGGGGTTTAAGTGTGGGCTTTAGCTGTGCCACGCGAGGACAGTCAGAGACTTGTCCCTAAGCCATTCCAGTATTGTTTTGGCTTTATGCTTTTTTGAAAGGTGAACTGGTGCCCTAGTTTAAGGTTGTTTGGACTCAGAAGCAGGTTTTCTTCAAGGACATCTCTGTATTTTTCTCCATTCATCCTTCACTCAATTCTGACCATCTTCCTGTCCCTGCTACTGAGAAATACAACCATTACATGATGCTGCCACCACCCCGCTTCACCGTGGGGAGGACATTAGGCAAGTGATGAGCAGTGCCTGGTCTTCACTTGACATAGTGCATGGAGTTCTGCCCAAACAGTTAAACTTTTGTCTCATTAGATCAGATAATATTTTCCGTCATGTTCTCAGAGTTGTTTAAATGCCATTTAGCTGCATTACCATAACCACTTGATGGAGTGATGCTGAGATGGCCGACCTTTAGACTGCTTCAACCCATCACAGCAGGACACTTCTGAAGCTCTTTTAGAGTGACCATTGAGTTCTTGGTCATCTTCTGGACCAAGGTCCTTCTTGCCTACTTACTAGGAAGAGTGCTGGTTGTTTCTAACATCTTTCATTTTACAATTATTGAGGCCACAATTATTTTATTACTGGGCAGCAAATATACAGGTGATAAGAACCTGGACACAAATAGAAGAACATACACAGGCTTGGACCGCAATAAATGTAAAATCCTGCAGTACTTCTTTGTATTCCTTGCTCTGTGCTCCAATAAACACACGTTATCGGCAATACACTAATAACCCAATTGTGCTCCACTCACTTAGAATCTGGAATCAATGTAGAAAGCATTTTAAGACGGAGAAGCTTCTATCTGTGGCACCTCTGCAAGAGAACCACCTCTTTCAACCTTCACAAACATATGCAGTTTTAATATCTGGAAAAAATTTGGAATTAACTTGCTTAGAGATCTTTATATAGACAACGTCTTTGCATCCTATGAACAATTACATTCCAAATTTAACATTCCAGCTACACATTTCTTTCACTATCTTCAAATCAGGATCTTTGTTAAACAGAACCTTCCAGATTTTCCTCATCTTGCACCCTCAACCATGCTGGAAAAATTATTGCTCAATTTCAAGGAGTTAGACTCCATCTCTAAAATATATAAAATCCTTTTACAATCCCTCCCTTTCAAAGATCCAAGAGTACACTGGGAAAAGGATCTCTCAATTAATATATCAGAAAAGGAGTGGAAAGTAGCAATGCAGAGAATTCATTCAAGCTCCATATGCGCAAAGCATACAATTATACAACTTAAAATTATATATCGAGCACATCTGCCTCGACTAAAACTCTCCAAAATGTTTCCAGGGCATGATCCAACCTGCGAACGTTGCAACCAAGTCCCAGCCTCAACAGGTCACATGTTCTGGGCCTGCACCAAATTAACATTATTCTGGACAAAAATTTTAATTACCTGTCAGACAGCCTTGGACTCACAATCCCTCCTAACCCATTAACAGCTGTGTTTGGGGTTCTTCCAGAGGGGTTTAAAGTGGAGAAAGACAAACAAATCGTGATTGCATTCACTACACTGTTGGCACGCAGACTTATTCTGATAAACTGGAAGAACCCAAACTCTCCTCTTTTAAGTCAGTGGGAAACCGATGTGTTATATTATTTGAAATTGGAAAAAATCAAATACTCAGTTAGAGGATCTGTACAGACCTTTTTCAAAACATGGCAGGATCTAATCAGTAATATTTTAAAATAAGTTCATAAAGCACAGAGAATTTTTTTTTTTTTAAATTAGGTATGTTTACAAGCCTTAAATTTAACGTTTATTTGGCTTGCTCTCTCTCTCAGGGGTGGGGATCGATCTGTTCTTAACTCAATTTTTCTTTTTGTAAAATCTTGATTGCTTTGTATGGATTGTAATAAAATTAATAAAAAAAAAAAAACAATTATTGAGGCCACAGTGTCCCTGAGAGCACGCAAAGCTTTAGAAATAGTTTTATACCCTTGCCCTACTATTTCTCATCACAGTTTTATCATGGATGTCTACAGAGAGTTCCTTGAACTTCATGACTTGGTGTTTGTCCTGACATGCAGTGTGAATTGTGGGACATTATATACACAGGCGTCTGCCTTTCTTAACTATTTCCAATGAATTTAATTTGCCACAGGAGGACTGCAATGAAGTTCTAGAAACATCTCAAGAATAATTCAACCAAACAGTATGCACTTGGCTACTGTTTGGAGTGCTACAGCACAGGGTCTGAATACTTATAAAATCTGCAGGTTTCAGTTTTTGATTTTTAATAAATTTGAATATATTTTTAAATTCATATTTTTAAAATTATGGATTTTTGAATGTAGATAAATGGCAAATTTATCTATGGAAAATTAAATGTAGAATAAAAAAAAGTGTGCAGAAAGAGAAGGGGTCTGAATTCTTTCCGAATCCACTGTACGTGTTATCCTACATAATGTTTTACTTTGTACCAGACAACAAACTACTTCAATAAAATATCTTCAAAAATCACATCACATCAACAATATGCAAAAACATTTAAATTCTTAACACATTGCATTTTCAATTCCAAAAAATAAACATTTCTTAACAAACTATTAATAAATAAAGTAAATAGAAATCTGTTTGATATTAAGCACAGTAAATTAACACAGTTACTATTTATTTTCTTTTTTAACATTTTTACAAAAGTATATCTGCGGTGGGCTGGCACCCTGTCCGGGGATTTGTTCCTGCCTTGTGCCCTGTGCTGGCTGGGATTGGCTCCAGCAGACCCCTGTGACCCTGTGTTAGGATATAGTAGGTTGGACAATGACTGACTGACAAAAGTATATTTATTAATCAAAAGAGCGCACTGCCTGCTGAAACACTTTTGGTATGCATTGTTAAGTAAAATGCACACTTCATGTTATTTGACCTTAGATTATGATTTATTATGAAGGGTATCATTATGATCACAGAAACTGCCTATTACAGATTAATTCATCAGAAAAGATTATACTTCTAAATTTAAAAAATGTTTACCGTAAATACACATGGGAAAATATGTCTTAGGGAAATGTCATGGAAAGCTTAGCTTACTAAAACTGTCTTAATAGTCATGTTTAACTATATAATTATTCTGTCAGATTATTATGTGATGCTTATTTCTCCAATAAGCGTAAAAAATGAAGGCATTAGACAACAATTAGGTAGTGATGTACTGTTAAGATAGACAGATAGTTAGATACATAGAAAGTAATCTATATATACAGTGTATATATATATATATATATATATATATATATATATATATATATATATATATATATATATATATATATAAATATAGTGAAACCAAGCGGCCCGGACACACACAGGCGGACACCGATTTAGCCATCACCACACGTTTATTTACACTATTTACAAATATTTTATAAAAGACAAGTGCACCGCCACCAAACCCCCAAAGTCTAGGCTCTCAATAGCCACTTTCTTTAGACACAAAACACTCGGGCCTCTCCTCGCCTCCTTTGCCTTGATCTCATCCTCCTCCTCACTAAACTCCAGCCTTGATTGCAGGGCGGCAGCTCCTTAAGTAGGTGACTGATTGTTGACCACACCCAGCCACCTGCGACAATATATATATATATATATATATATATATATATATATATATATATATATATATATATATATATATATATATATATATATATGTGTGTGTGTGTGTTAAAAAGAAAATAAATAACAACTGTGTTAATTTACTGTGCCTAATATCCTTAATATCTATTTGCCTTCTTTATTATGAAAATTACATCAAGGTCATGTTAGGACAACTTTAGTGCTTTTCATTTTATTTCTAAAAGTATGTGGTAAATTTTGCTGACAGCCTACCTTTGATAAGGTGCTGTGGAGTGCAGAAGTCTGAGATTGTGTGCAGTCATGAAAGACAGCCTCTGCTAGTTTTGTAATGCCTCTGCAGAGACATTATTTCAATTTGTGAAATGGTCAGAACAGTGTGTGACTTTGGGACTTCAGGTTCTTGACTTTTATTGTTTAGTAATGATAACGAATTATAGTTAATAATGGTTAATAGTAAGAATCTTTATTTCAACTAGTCTAGAAGAAAGCTGAATGATTTTAAAAGTATTACAAACTGTTTAAATTTATATTTAAAAATTTGAATATGTATTATTTACATACTTTTTTCATTTGTTTTGCAAATAATCATTCAAAACTCATCATAAACACCACATGATTGCACATTCCTTACATTCCTTAATTTCTTAGGACAGAAGAAGTTTATATGCATTTAAACAAAATTTTAATTAGTCAAAGGTTGAACATGTCAGTCAGAGAAGATCCAGAGTAATTACATGCACTGTACACATAGTAATATACTTAATCATTAGACTTGTAATCTTTAAAAGTATTTAATTATATTATATTAGTTTCATGAGCACTGTGCATGCCAAAGCATGTTCTAGGCTTTCATTACTGTCATACTAATTCCTCCTCCCTCTAGGCGGTGTTTTAAATGTTTCAACTTATATTTAACCTTGGATGCACTACAATATTACCAAATAAATCACGATGTTATATTCACATGCTACATGTTTTTACGAAATTATCCAGAAACTGAAAACATGATTTCCTTAGTTTTGTACTAATTAATTGTTAGTTTTTTCTAGTAAACTAACACTCCTGTATAAACTTTCATTAATGGACCCTTTCAACAAGAAAATGAGCAAATGTTGTGCTAAAAGCTACTAGTGTACAAAAACAGCAAATTACAGTCATTTCCATTGTTAGCATGGTATATGATAAATGAGGTTGGTCTAAAATGTATTCAGGTAAGCTGAGTACAGTTTTTATTTTGGGTACTACTCATAAGAAACTTTATCATAGCCATAGTACTTTATGAAGCAATAAAAATGGGCAATACTTATACATTTCCAGAGTGAGTGAAACTGAATCTATTTAAGTACAACAAGCTATCTGATACCAAAAGAAGCCTAAAATGATTATCACAGAGAGTGTAGTTTTTGCCAACTACAGTTAATGTGCATAAAATAAATATTCCTGTTTAATTTCAGTTCTGTTTAAGAACCATGTTCAGCAACACTCAAGTACATATGATGTTACATTTTGTTGTAAGTGGCACAGCTGTGAGCAGTTTGACAACTAACCTGTGTTATAAACCATCACTGTCTCCCCTAATACATCTTTATTTATAGATACAGAAAACTGATACCTTCTATATATAAAACTAAAGTCGCCAAGAAAAAAAAAAGACTTTGTGCCTGAGGGAATGTATTGGAAATTTGTCTTAAAATGCATGCATATCATATGTATTATAATCAAGCTCTGTCTGTTTGTTGGCAGCTACTGGCAAGTGGCAGGGGTCATGTGCAAATTCAGATGGCTGAGAGACTTTACACCAACTCTTGAATACTCTGAAATAACATTGTGTAATTCTAGC
The DNA here is from genome assembly GCF_016835505.1 of Polypterus senegalus. Taxonomy (NCBI): domain Eukaryota; kingdom Metazoa; phylum Chordata; class Cladistia; order Polypteriformes; family Polypteridae; genus Polypterus; species Polypterus senegalus. The sequence continues at coordinate 81,636,208 of NC_053160.1, forward strand.
AATTCAGCCTCAAACAGCAGGGCTAAGTTTTGGTATTGTTGTCACCATTTGTTTTTAACGGCAGCCAGTAATGACCATAGTTAGCATTAAAGTAGACAGCATCATCAGAGGGTGAACACATTGTCAAATAGCAAATCACCCTTAAAGTAACCTGAAAATAATGTTGTTTTGCATTTAGAAACAATTTAAAGATGTGAGGAGAAAAATCACTGGGTGCTACTTCTCCTGTGCTCATTGAACAGCACATGACTGGGTCACATGATAGAAACTGCAATATGCAATGTTTGTACCAAGTAATGAAAATGTTGACAATGACATACTGTATAGATTAATGCATGCTGGAATGAGGTTTGAGGTTTGAGATTTATTAAAGTTCACTTTCTACATAATGTGTTCAGAAACTCTGTACCATAATATCCAGGGTGTTAAGTACACAATTACTTGTTCTAATGGAAGTAGTACTGTACTAGGGTGTTGTACCGTGTTAGCCATTATGAATGTAGAGAAAAGCCAAGCAAAATGACACCTTTCTCTTGTTCTAATGGATAAATCCTAATCTCAGTTATGAAACAGTGACTGAACATAACTCAAAAGCAAGCTGCGCCCTACAAGTGAAATTCATCTCATATTTGGTCTTTAAGTCTAGATTCAGCATATGAGTGAGGTTTTCTAAGAGCATAACTTAATCTAGAGTCTATAGTCAAGATTCCTAAAAAAAGTACAGTTTAGAAGAAGCAAGATAATATATAGTCAATAGGTCTGAAAATCTAGACAAAATAATTAAAGCCAAAATCAAGAAACAAAATGAACAAAAGTTTAAATAGCAACTCAAGGGACCTGTAAGGATAACTCAGCCATCGCTTAAATACACTGTCCAACAATCAGTTTTGAAAATAAATAAATAAAAATGGGTGCATAAAGGCACGCAGGAGTAAAAGGTAATACATAAAAGTAGACTGCACTTGGGAAATATAGTTAAAAGTAAAGCAATGGGTTTGGGTCTCAGCAAACATTACAAAGTATGATTACATAAACCCTGCTCTGTCCATTGTTAATGCTGTACATCCTTTGCATTTTGATTGGTGGTGCACAGAAACGACTGCTGCTGTATTCTTATGAAGCACATGTTGTTACTCTCCTGAGTTACATACAACATAATATTATGCTGTGAGCAATAAGCTCGTTTGCACTAACAAAAGAAGGTTGCATGTAAAGAATATGCTGGTAGTCAGTAGGCTCAGAGTGTTAAGTATATACTCTATAATTAGGTGCTTGGTCAAAACAACTTTACTTTAGTTATCAATACAAAAAAAGTTCCTAAATTCACATAAACTGCAGTAGCCATTTCAATGGCATATCTCCACTTTGCCATTCAGTGTAGCAAGTTAGCACTTGTCCTACTGGACAAATGTTTTATGTTGCAACTATGAAATGGGAAACCAGGTGGCTGTCTCTGAATCATATTTTCAGGGCCTGCTAGGTCCATAACAAAAAATAAATCCTATTAATTTAAAGATGAATAAAAGTAAGAACAGGAAATTTCTACTTGTCTGCTGTGGAAAACATCCTGTATCGCTCCTGTTCCAAAGAAGGTAGGCACCTCTTCACCTAATGGCTACAGACCAGTGGCCCTTACATCTCACATCATGAAGACCATTGTGAGACTAGTCATGGACTATATGAGTCCTCTTGTGGTAGACCACCTGGACCCACTGAAGTTTGCCCACTGGACAAGATTGTAGTGGAGGATGCAATTATCTATCAGTTCCACAAGACTTATTTTCACCTGGACAAAGGTGGCAGCACTGTGAGTATTATGTTTTTTGATTTACTCCAGCATCTTTAGTACCATCCAGACATCCCTGTTATGGTGTAAACTCAGAGATATGCAGGTGGATGAGCCTAGGATGTCCTGGATAATGGACTGTCTGTCGGGCAGATCGAAGTTTGTGAAACTCAAGGACTGTGTTTCTGATACAGATGTGAGCAACACTGGAGCGCCACAAGGAACAGTCCTGTCACATTTTCCTTTTATTCTGTACACCTCAGACTATAAATATTACACAAAGTCATGTCACTTGAAGAAGTCCACTTCTGGGGTGTATTGCTAAAGGGGTGCAGAGAGAATTGCCTGCATGTTAACATCAGCAAAACCAAGGAACTAGTTATTGATTTTCTCCTCATCAAAGAGCCTCTAAGTCTGGTCACTATTCAAGGAGTCGATGTAGAGGTGGTCCGCTCTTACAATTACATGGGGTCCACATTAATGACAGGAACGACTGGTCTTGGAACACAGAGAACTACAGTATATAAGAAAGGGCAAAGCAGCCTCTTCCTCCTTCGTAGACCGTGTTCCTTTAATGTGAAAAATGACACCATTCACATATTCTACAATTCTGTGATGGCCAGGAAAATTTTCTAAGTTGTGGTGTGCTGGGCAGGTAACATCACTTCAAGAGAGGACCACTTAATCAACAAGCTAATTAAAAGGACAAGCTCAGTTATAGGCCACACTAGACCCCCTGGAGGTAGTATATCCTGCAACCTCAAGGGGATCCCGCAAATCCTCAAGATGTTCCACAGGGCAGGTTGATCAACTGAGTCGAACGCTTTGCGAAAATCGACAAAGGCTGGAAAGAAACTCTGCCAATATTCACATTTGCACTTCATGAGAACCCTCAGTTCCAGGATGCAGTCGATGGTAGACTTCTCAGGCGTAAAACCAGACTGTTCCGGTCGCTGGTAGGATGAGCAAGTGTTCACGGATCCTATTGAGGAGGACCGGACGACCCAAGCAAAGACCTTACCCGGCACCAAAAGCAGTGTTATCCCCCTGTAGCTCCCAACCACTTTAAGTCTATCTATATTTATGGAAACTACTCAATTATAGATAATCAATTATTTCAGAATTCCTGTAAAAATATTCTTTATGGTGTTTTCAAGGTAGCTCGCATTAGAGATAAGATATTTATTATTACTTATGCCTTTCATATTGTCCAGATTTAGCCACTAAAATGACCTTACCTCATAAATGTAGATTGCACACCAGTGTACAGTTCAGATATATGGCACATGCTTTACTGTGTTCTTCACCTTGGTTGTTTTGCTAATGGCCACTAGTTTGCTTTCAAAAATCCAACGACCACCATAAATGTAATGCTTTGCTAATTTGTTTCAGCAATTTGTTTCAGCTACTTATTTAGCTGCCTAACAACTCTATATTTCTGTGATTCTGCACTGCCACTAACACTTTAGATATCAAATTATTTAAGCAATCTACCCTGAGTTTCAAAGCAGGATTATGAGCTCACACATATACTGTTCTGAAATATAGACAAATACATTTTACTTTGGAATGAACATATAGGGCAACTAGGGGATGCCTACTTCCCTACCTCAGCATACTACAAAACATTCTTAGTCTCATCTTCCAAAACTCCTTCTCTGACTCTCTGACTCTCTTTGTAAACTTAGCATTTTTTTCTTCCTGCTAATTGAGCCTTTGACTCTAAAAACATCTCCAAATTCTAATATCAGACAGCCCATGGACTCAGTTCAGCTTTAAACTATTCTACAGGGTCACTCCCAGTAGGCAAAATCAACACATTTGCCACAGAAACACCAGGCTTGTGTTCTCTTTCTACCACTCTATGTTGCTGAACCTCTGAGTAGTCAGTTCCCTTAAGAAGGCCATATGACCACGGTAGACATTTTGCTGCCTCACTATTTAAAGAGACAACCAAGCACTCCTGCCCTAGGGCTATATGTTGTCCTCTATCAACCTGGAGATTTCTTAACCCTGCCAGCCTTCCATGGAATAGCAATTCCTGACAAATGCTGAGTTATCAGCCCCAAAGTGCCAAGGGGGAATATTACACGCATATGTCCAAGTCATACCTCACTCTATCATTTGCAGGTGCCCCTATTTATAGTCCTTCTGGGGCTTCCCACACATATGCATACCACCCCTTCTTGGTGCACTTTCTTCTGTACAAGGATGAAAACACATGTTATCCTTTCCAGTGCATGCTTCCCTGATCCGCATGTTGACCAGGCCACACTTCAACATTAATAAAGGAAAACGTACAAATAATAATATTTAGACAGAAAGACTGTACCTTACAAGGAGAAATGTAGCTTAATTTAATTAATTGTGTGGACTTCCAACAGTATAGTTACACACAGCAATATTCTAAAGGAAGAGTTTTAGACATGCTTTAGTTCCCGTCACCGTGAATATAATAACTTATATTCTGTCCTAAACTGTGCAAACATTTTTTGAATATTTCATATAACAATACATTTTGAATGCATTCAAATTATTGTGTTTTCCTTTGAACTTTGCTTTTAAAATATTTACACTGTAATCTATGGATTTCATTTTCTATCTGTTTTTTTTTTTTTCTTGTCTGTTACCAAATTCCACTGCTTCCATTACTTATAAGCCACTCAAAATCAGAACCATTTATCTTGCTATTGTGTCTGAACATCAGCGTGGGACTCCCTCGGGGCAAAATCCACAAATTCAATAGTTGATAGAAACACTTGGTAGACTAACCTTCTCTTCATGCACCCAAATTAGCCTACACAGAATCAACCTGTATCTACAAAACAGCTGCAGGCATTTCCAAAACTAAACGGCCACAAACAAAAATGAGTATCCACTACAATTGTCTGCTAAACAGCACCGCCTTCTTAGCCAGTATCACTGTCTTTGTTGCCAACTGCATCTCAGCTTTCAGTTGACTGCCCACACAGTTTCTCTGCTCAGATTCTCTGGTTTCTTTATATGCAACCAAAGATGAAATGGCAAAGCGCATGATCTGCTCTTACTCAGCTCATAATGCTGTCTTAACAGTGTTTAATATGCTGATTGGTGACTTATTTTTTACAGCTGATGATAATTTTGTTGTTTTAAAAACACCCAAGGGTAAAATAACAATCATTCCAGCAGAACTGTCTTTTTTTGTGTGTGTGTTTGTGTGTGATAATGAGCCCTACCATCAACTGGCATTCTATCCAACACTTGTTCCTTTCTTGTGCCTAATACAGCATGGATAGGCTCCAACTCCCTACTCACACCAAAAACTGGATCAAAGCTGTTCAGCAAACAACAGATGTAAAAATATTTTTGTATTTTTATTTCAATTGTCATTCATCTATGGAGCACAAAAGTCTTTCAACAGGACAGGAGAAGGGTTAAATTAGGAAAAAGTATCCAAAGATGAAAACACAGTTCACTTCATATTTAACATAAAGAGGCTAAACTGATTATAATAGACTGTGTTAGAGAAACCACAGTGGCTTTGTGGTTATTGATCCAACATTTTGGGTTCAAAAAACCACACTTGGGGCCTCATGTATAAACAGTGTGTATGCACAAATACATTACATATGCCCGTTTCCACGCTCACTTTCAGATGTATAAAAACTAAAATTGGCGTAAAGCCACGCATATTTTCACAGTAGCCTCATACCATGCATATGTGCTTTTCTGCTCGGTTTTGCAAACTGGCAGCATCCAGCATCAAACCAGTCCTACTGTTTCTGTGGTCTTTCTTTTTTAGATTCACATCCATGATGTGGACTGTATCAAATACACCAAAATTAACTGTATATCATTTACAAATTTAATTCACTTGATTGTAATCATTCTGTCACAATATAATGGTGCATGGAATGGCCAAACTATTCCAACTACCATAGCTACTTTAGCGTTGTAAGAAGACACCGCAAATGGAGGAATTAGAAGAGAGTGCATATTTATAGATGATGACAACTGGCTATGTCGATTTCGATTTCCAGGAGCTATCCTCTTGGAGCTGTGTGCTGAACTGGTGCCAACTTTACTGGTGACTTTGAGGAACTGTGCTCTACCTGCTCCTTTGCAAGTTCTGTCCACCCTCAGGTTTTTAACCACAGGAGCTTTTCTAGGTGAACTTGCTGGCCGATCGGGAATTTCACAATCGTCACTGATGTCATACCAGCTGATTGGTATGGTATTATCCGCTTGTCATCCAGATATATAAGATATCCTTACACTGTGGTTGAACTGCAAACATTAAAGAGCAATTCACAGCAAGGTCTGGTTTTCCAAATGTAATCAGAGTGGTCAGCTGCACGCATATTGCTATTGCATCGACACTGGACAAGTTACATCAGCCAGGGATGAATCACCTGACATTATACATCATCTATAGCAGGAGTGCCTATAAAAACAGCAACTTCACACAATCACATGTGCTTTTTCCAATCAGTGTAGCAAAACAGTAGTCCTTTTAAGGATAGCTAGTCAACTCAAAGAGCCATCTAAAGAGCAAAGAATTGTGGCACTTGGCACCAACACTACACTATAAAGGTGCCTTCAGAGAATGAGTCTGCTTATGGAAATAGAAAGCATTTCCACTCTATTAATGTGCTGCTCTATAGTCCACAGAAAGTATGTTGCATTGTGCAAGCATGTAGCGTGCTGCATAATACGGCACACAATCGTGGCTTGCCAATAGAAGAAGTGTGATATGATGAGCCTGAATCAGCCAAATCGGAAGGCGTTACAACTTTGTTTGAATGTAATTAGAAGAATGTAAAAACAGTTAATCAGATGCAGCATTAAGTTTTTAACCAATTCATTTAATTTGTGGTCAATGTCACATAGTACAGCCCTTATATTCAGTGCCAGTGTTAGGTTGTTTTGCACCCTAGGCCAAGCTTATTAGTGTGCCAATCGACTGTTTGGTAGCTAATCCGTATGGCTGGGGTTTTTCACCCCCTAATGATCTGTGCCCTAGGCAAATGCATGATTCGCCTTAATGGTGGTGCTGGCCCCAGTGTCCATCAACACATAGCCAGATGGTTGCCTGGTGGTTCCCGAGGCAGAGATGTTGTGAGCAGGCAGCACCTGAATATGTGCTGGGCACAGCAGCAACATCACCACCTACAGTCACGTCCTCAGCATAGGGGTTAGTTTTTGTAAGATTGTCTGAAATAGAATAAACTGATGGTGGGCTGCGACTCACTTTATCACGTCGACTTTGATATCTGACCACTTCTTTTTTTATTTTGGGCACTGTGCGACTTTCTGAACTTGAACTTTAGAGTGTCTCCGCCTTGCTGTATTACTCCATCAGTTTTATTTTGTTGCTTATACCTTTCCTTAAGCCAACAAGTACTATGTTTTTCCTTGCCTCCACTTCACAACGTTGAAAGTCTTTTTTTTTTCACAACATCTTTTGTTACTGTCTTTTAACAAAACACTGAACGGAAAGGGCTATTTATATTGATTTGCATATTCAAAAATGAGAAAATCAGGGAGGTGTCGGGGTGGGGTCGTAGGCAGTGTGCATGTGCATTAAATTTCATGTTCATTGGGATTTACAGTATAAAGGGAAAGTCCGTGGAACTTTTCTTACGCACAGCTTTATTCATCTGGATTTTTTGTGCGTACGCACATGTCCAGTTTTGTCCTTACTCCATTCAGTGTCAATTCTATGTATGCCGTTATACATGAGGCCCCTGGTCATTGTTTATGTGAAGATGCACATTCTTCTGTCTGCATGTATCTTTTACTGGGTATTCTGTTTTGCTTCTCATATCCCAAAGGGTCAAAATTATTTTTTATATTAAAATTAAAAAAACAAATCACTTTCAATCCAAAAAAAAGAAAATTCTGAATATAGAACACAGCAGTGAACCTCAATCTGACTAAACTGATAATAGTAAACTGACCACTTGGGTTTGTGCATGAGTGAAACATTCTGATGACTGGTGAAATATTCAGTGATGGTGTCCACCATGCACAGGATGCCGCAAAGTGATAGGATCCAGAATTCCACAACCTGAATTAAATAAATGCGCAACTGAAAATTATATTTTATGCAATATACCTTTTATCTATAAGCATCCAATGGAGTCAGTGTTTTACAGAAAACCGAAAAAATGAATATAAATGAAGATACTGTAAATAATTTGTTAAGCAATCCTCACATTCATTAATTAGTACTCTCTGAAACAGCGTGAAGGAATGAAGCTATGGAATAACTGAGGACATAGTTCTGCCAAATGGCGTTCTGTACAGTTCAACACACTGGAATGTGAACTGCTGAACATCTTAAAGGTATGGATGAACACATGTCTAATGCCAAAGTCAGATTTTTTTATTACCAATATGCTACATCATTTTTATCTTCTGTTCAACTCTTCAACATGAAAATTAAGGTAAAATCGAAATCTGCATATCTAAAGAAGATAATAATAATAATAATATGTTGCATTTATAGATTGCCTTTCACAAACCCAAGATCTTTCATTGATCTCTTTATGTTTCTTTAATGCAGCACTAAGTATTATCATTTAAAAAGATTACTGTACATGCGTTCAAAACACTGTTCCTAGTACTTGGTGTTCTCTGTCACTGCCATGCTTAAAGAGAATGTCACTTAGCAGCTAATTTGATTGGTATTCCTGGAGGGAGGGGTGGTAGCCCAGAAAGTGCTGTAATGCACTTGACAAGTAATTGAAAGGTTCACAAATGCCAGTAATGCCAGCAACATTTTACAATCTGTTTCTTCACACGTCCCACATTCTCCAAGCCGTTTTCAATTATATTGTTTAACTGTTCTGCCGACTGTGAAACAGAGAAGAGTAGCTAATGTAATTTTTTTATGCTTTTCCTTTTCTTATCTCACTTTAAAAACCAAAAAGTAAGTTCACAGGTTATTTGCAGAGTTTTGTTTAAATAACTGTTGTAGATGTTTTAGTTCATCTCAGTTCATTTATTTACTTTACAAAACATATTCACTGGGGTAGTTTGGCGCTCTGCCCGGGGATTTGTTCCTGCCTTGCGCCCTGTGCTGGTTGGGATTGGCTCTAGCAGACCCCCGTGACCCTGTGTTAGGATATAGCGGGTTGGAAGATGACTGACTGACAAACATATTCAATCTTGTTACACTCTTACATTTTCACTCAATGTTACTTTTGTTATGCAGTTTGGTTAATTCATAAATGCGTTTATAAAATGTAAGAAGCATACCTTTTTTGGATTAGTACTGAAAAAACAGTTTCCCAAAGTAAAACAGGGATATTTGAGTATAAAATAATGAGGAGAAATGAGGAGGGGTAATAGTTTAAAGAAAACAGTACTAAATAAACAAAAGATAAAACAAATCCTTCTGCTCCTATGCACCTAAAATCTGGAATAGCCTGCCAATAGGAATTCGCCAGGCTAATACAGTGGAGCACTTTATAAAACTGCTAAAAACACATTACTTTAACATAGCTTTGTCATAACTTCATTTTAGTTTAATCCTGATGCTCTGTATATTCAATTAATTGTCATTACTATTCATGGTGCCTCCAAAATCCGTACTAACCCCAGTCTCTCTTCTGTTCTTTTTCTGGTTTTCTGTGGTGGCGACCTGCGCCACCACCACCTAATCAAAGCACTGTGATGTCCCTACATTGATGGATTAAAGGCCAGAAGTCCATGTGACCGTCATCATCGAGTCCTTCCATGAGAACCCTGAATACAATGAGGACTGATTGAGGTAATTTATGTTAGGCAGAATGCCTAGAGGGGGCTGGGCGGTCTCATGGCCTGGAACCCCTGCAGATTTTATTTTTTCTCCAGCCATCTGGAGTTTTTTCTATGTTAATTAGTGTTCTCTTATTTTAATTCTTACTTTGTCTTTTTTCTCTTTTTTCATCATGTAAAGCACTTTGAGCTACATTATTTGTATGAAAATGTGCTATATAAATAAATGTTGTTGCTGTTGTTGCTCCTCTGGGTCTTATTACATAAATAATATAGGCCTTTGTCTGTTTGGTGGGGTGACTAACCTACCTGATAAAACACACAACTCCAAAAGAATTTCCACTCATCAAGGAGCAGCCTTTAAACACCATTTTGAGACACATTGAGATGTAGAGACAACCTTCTGAAGCTGCTGGGCAAACAGTTTGAATTTACTCTCTTAGAAATTTGTATCAATCTCTAATATCTGATCAGATTTAAAAGGTGTCGTTGATGGAGGCAGCTTCCATGCTCTGTGACTCAGAGTACAGTTGCAGCTGCTCCTAATTCTGAAGGACTTGTACTAGCCTTCTGCCATTCAACCATTATGTCACTCTTTGTAGTGCTTTCTAAGTGTTCTACTCCCTGTTATGTTACAGCCATTTGTTGTTCCCTGGCTTATGTTAATTTTCCCTTTTTTGTCATTTCTATTAATTTTGAACACATTATTTTGATGTTATTGTTTAGTGTAATTTTTGTTAAAATTATCTCCATTTATTATTTAGGATTTTTGTGTTTTATATATGTACTTAAAGGATACATTGCTTGTTTTCTGTGAATGGAGGCCCAAGAAGTAGGGCCACCACTGCATTACTGCTGAGGGACTGCCCTCAGCTTGTATATTTTGGGCTGGGGAGTGAATTCTTCTGAGACTCACTGAAGCTAAGCTGGTTGAGAATGGTATGTTATTTTACCCTCGTTTATGACTCTTTCCCTCTGTCTCTTGGATTTTGCTACTGGATTTTGGAATTATACTCACTTAAATTAGATTTCTTTGTTAGGCAAATACTTTTTGCCCTTATTTTGCCTTTTTTCATTTTTTATTCTCTTTTTATTAATTACAAATACATTCTTTGTTTATAAAGATTTTTGTTAGTCATGTCCTTCCTATTTATGGTTTTCACCTCTCCCTTGAAGATCGTTTTTGTATTTCTGGAATATTCATTAGTATTATACAACTTAATTTAATCTCATTGTCTAACCTGCCTAATCCAGATCAGGGTCACAGAGGCAGGGAGGAGACTACACGAGCTACAAACCCTAAGAAAGACAACAGGGCGAACACACACACACACTCTAACACCAAATACGCACTAGGGCCAATTTAGTCTCGCCAATTCACCTAAACTTCATGTCTTTGGACTGTTGGAGGAAACTGGTGCACCAAAAGGAGACCCATGCAGGCCCATGAAGAACATGCAAACTCCACACAGGGAGGAAAACTTGATCTTATGCACCATTTTGGGCCTGGACAGGCCTAGAAGTCTGCCGTTTGAGTTTGAGGTTAGGTTACTTAGGGCAAATTCTTATTTTGCATTTTACACCAGGGGAGGACTGGTCAGGTGCTGGATATTTTGAGATTTGCACCTCTTTTCAACATTTTGTGTGCAGTAAATCCCAACACACCTGGTCATTCACAGCTCATAATGTCCACATTGTCTTAAATACACTCTGACAATCATTATGAATTTTTTGCTCTCTCTTCTGTTGCCAAACATATGGTTGCCAAACATATCTATAAGCCATTGGAGCCCCTGACCCATCTCGACTCTGACTTGAGTATTAATGAGTGTCTTGTAAAAATAGTGACTTTAAATTCCAGCCATATACTCCTTTTTAAATGGCAGAAACCTAGGGTGGTCCAGATCTAATTATGCAATTTTCATTTCGCTATAACTTATTAAGTTTATTACATAGAAAATCACTCAAAATATCCCGGACTATCGAGAAGTGTGCAAACTGTTGACATGAAGAATCGTCTTCACTCCGAACTGGAATCGTCCACGCATAAATCAAAGTCATCCAGATGATCTGGATCTGCGTAATTAGATCTGGGCCACCCTATATATCAGCTTCCAGGCTGGCCACTGCTCATACTGGGGAGAAAGAGCTGTCCTAAAAATCCTTTTCTTGTCAGTTTGGACAGGTTCAGCTGGGTTCCATTTTTATGTCCTCTAGAGACACTCTCTCTCTCTTTCTTTCCCTCAGGTATTCATGAACATTCAATTTCTAGAGCATTTGTGCAACCACAGGTATTACTCCTCATAGTGCTGATTTAATTATCCATCCATCCATTATCCAACCCGCTATACCCTAACTACAGGTCACGGGTGTCTGATGGAGCCAATCCCAGCCAACACAGGGTGCAAGGCAGGAAACAAACCCTGGGCAGGGTGCCAGCCCACCGCAGTGATTTAATTATCTTTATATTACTTCTATCCTGCCCTTAACCTGTCCTGAGGTATCTTATTATTTCTTGTTTCATTGTGACTTATCAACGAGGAGAAGGAGGATGAGCTTAGGAGTATACACTGATAGCGTGTTGTCACACCACTACACGGTGTACCACCTGGATTGGGACCAGAGTGCAGCGGGTGACACCTCAGCATTACACTGGAACAATATGGAAAACCCATTAAAATAATTTCAGAATTTCACCTTCAAAGAAAGAATAAAAACATTAACTATCTAATCTAAAACTCAGAAGACAAGTCAAATCCTAATATGAAGTGTCTCCATGCATTGTGGCACTCTTTATAGAGCTCAAATACATTTTCAGTAGGAAAAAGGGTGTGGTATATTTCTAAAGATATTTGCTTTATTATTTTTTTTTCTCACCACAGAGGCATCTTTATATTGTACACAGAGTGCCGCATTACAGACACACATCACTGTCTGGTACAAGCTTCCCTTTCTGAGACCAGGCCCATCAGCTGCTGCATAAGAGCCCCATCAGCATTGCAGCACGAAGGAGGGCATGATTCAGCACTCCTCCCTGTCAAGCAGCCATCTGTAGTAAGACTCTCCTCATTATTTATCTACAAAGTAAAATGGCTTTAGTTTAATAGACTTCACCATTCTAACATACAGAAATGACATTACAAGATGTGGATAGCACACAATTGTGAAGTGCAGTTATTGAGTGAATCCTGTCCGATTTCATAATGTAAAGTCATTCATTAATTAAATCTTCATTTTCTTTGTCAGGTCACAAAGGTATTTAAAAAATGCAAGAGGCTTTAAAAGGATATATTATTTATCTAAACTGTATGCAGTGAACTGTAAAATGTACTTTTCTTTTACTTCTCTTAAGTTTGAATTCTTAGGGCAATTAAAATGAACTACTTTAGTTTAGAATTATGTGTGAATTACAGCATAAATGGAGTTGAGCATGAAAGTAATAAAATAACACATTCTTTTCTAGTTGTGTTTTGCTCATACAGCTCTATACAAAGCAAAAGATTGTTAGTCTGAAGAACTGAATAGCGTTAAAATGAAATATTTAATATTTACATTGTTATTAAAGCTTCGTATTTATAGAATGACTGGGTTGGGAGGTCACTATACTGAATGGCACTGTATAAAATAAGGTTGTTCATCTGTGTGTTATGATAAAAATATTAAAAGACTAAAATTATATTTAATTTGAATGTAAATTTCAGCAGGCAGTGCTAGTTTAGCTTTAGTTTTAGTTAACTCACTTGTTACAATTCAAAACCCTTAATTCTCCATTTTAGTTATAAACAGCTGCATTTAAGTTTTAATTGCTGCCTGTTTTCTTAAAGAGCCATCAGTTAATCCATCCATCCATTACCCAACCCACTATATCCTAACTACAGGGTCACAGGGGTCTGCTGGAGCCAATCCTAGCCAACACAGGGCACAAGGCTGGAAACAAACCCCGGGCAGGGCACCAGCCCACCACAGGGCATGCACACACACACACACTCACACACCAAGCACACACTAGGGACAATTTAGAATTGCTAATGCACCTAACCTACATGTCTTTAGACTGGGGGAGGAAACATCAGTTAATACTTAGGTGAAAATAACACAGGAACCACCAGCTCTCCATTTAAACTTGTGTGTACACATCATTGACGTAAGTGTGTTAATAAAATGTTTTGAAGTAAATGGGGGGAGTCCAAGAGGACAAAATATGTTCCAGACCACAAATGGATAATGTTCTGAGAAATTGAAAAACATACATTACAACATGATAAAGGTGTGTCTTCAAAGAATGAAAGAATTAACAAGCCATATTCTTAACTTTCAAGTTCCACTGTCTACTAGGCCTGGCTTCTAGTTACGGAACTGGTTGGAACAAAAAATCTGCTGCCACTGAGGCAATGCATGACCAAAATTGAAGACCAATGGCTTATAAACAGGAGATTCAAATCGTTGCTGTCATTTACAGTAGTGTTTTGATTAAAATGTTCTCGGATATTTTACAATGCTGTGCTCCATCCCAAATTTAAAACAGTATAAGAACATGTATCTGACAGACATATAGAATGTTAGGCCCTTTTTAGATATGAAACGGTTACATTAAGAAGAATGTGTAAATTCTAAAGGAATTCTCTAAATTTATCACTTTACAACTGACAGCAAATGTAATTACCTTAAAATACAAATGTTGGAAAGATGCGCTCTTAAGTTTCACATGGAAATCTGAGACAATGAGACAGAAACCTGATATCCAGCTAATCATTCCCCAGCACACCAATAAATATTGCATCACTTTCCAAAGCCTGGCCACTGGCTTTGGTATCAGATAGGTGATATGGAAAGTTTTTCTGGGGGTGTCAAGATTTTCCAACAAACCTGATAGTGAAATTCACCAAACCAAGACAACACTCAATATAAGGAGCAGGTTATTTTCAAAGTACACATCACCATCCAATTGTTACGAGCATTACGAGGGATATTTGTATTGTAAAGCTACTGAATGTATGAAAAAATTACTTCATCCAATAAGAAGACTGTTTGTTTTCTGATTTTTGACTGTTTGTAAATTAAAAAACAAACAGGACTGCTGCTACACCCAAACTGGAATAACAGACTAAAACTTGCATATAAAACCTTTGTTTTTCCCTTCTCTATGCTTCCTTCCTCCTCTTCATCTTTTCCCACTTCTATGTGGGGTCAACGTTCATAATTAACCTTCTGCCTGCACCTCCTCCTCAGTCAAACTCAGATCTTCTTTGACTTTAGCCATCCACCTCCACTTTGGCCTCACTCACTTTCTCTTCTCCTGCATTTCCATTCCCATCACTCTTTTGCCCACATATTCATTGCCTCTTGTCATCAAATGTCCTTACAACTTCAATCTGTTCTCCTGTACTTCCTTAGATATCTCTCTCACTTTGACTGTCTCACTTTTGTTTTTCCTTTAACATACAGCTTCTCATATTACTTGAAACAAAAGATTTTAGTAGCATTTTCCAAAATCCATCAAAAACTCGACTCAATAGGCTGAAAAAGCCAAAAATACAGTTTGACAACCAAAAAATAAAAATGTAAATAATCAGAAAACTAAGACTTTTTAAAACTAAGAAGTAAATAATTGTATTAACTATATGGAACTAAGCTAAATTTTATTATGATAATAAAAACATATCTCTATAAAATTAAACATGTCATAATTATTCATTGAAAATATATGTGGCCAAAAAATCTCTGGCAAATGTTCAGAATAGCTTTCTTGGCAACATGCAAAAAACAAAAATGTTATCCAAAGAAATATGTGCTAGTATAAAAATAAGTTTTAAAAAATTCCTTTAGGAGTTCTTTAGTTTCATTTTGTCTGGAAAGTTATTGTATTTGCACACTTTAGCGTTGTGACATAAACTACCTAATCACGAGTGTATTTTATGTTTTGTAATTTGCAAAATTATTTTGTAATGCTGGAAAAGCTTTCTGAGCTAGCAAGCTGTGAAAAACAGCACCATGGCAGAATGCTATGAATTGTAGTAATATGTAAAGAGTACCCAATCAAAATTTGAAATATATTCCCATATGAAAAAAAGCCAGTCATCAAGGCAGTCCATTCACTGCTTTATTTCTGCAGTGTCATGATGCATTCTTCCAGCAAGAATAGTTTTCTCTTTTTAAACTTATAAATTACAAATTCAGATCTGCTTGAAGGAAGCATATCACAGGAAAGGATTCCAAGTCCATTGGTATATTCTCTATGCTTGTTCTTACCCGTTATTGTTTCAAGGATGGAATTTACATTACCTTATGAAGTAGTTTAGATTAATTTCTTTTTATAATTAATATAACCTGACACTGACATTGTGAAAGGCTCTTGTGCCAGAGTTTGCTCCACTACCCCATTTTCAAAATATTATGTTACTTTACAAACTCAACATTATAGGTGTTCAGTTCTTTCTGATTGTGCCCACTAGGAAAGGAATTTTGTAAAAAATGATTACTGTACTTTGCAAAATCACCAGTCCAAAAACAATTGCTGCCCAGATATTCATAAACCAATACTGCACAGACTAACCAAATAACAAGTGTTGCAGAATTGTACTGAAGGCCGGAAGATAATGAAAGGACAACAAAAACTAAATTTAGCAAAAGTAAACATCTGAGTGTCCAAGGTTACTGGTGCCGTATCCAGAGTTAGATACGTCTCTTTGCCAAAGTTGCACATATAAAAACTGGCTCCCACATAACCCTGAACTTGACAAGCATGCTGGAAAATGGATGGCTTTATGGATGGATGGATGGATGGTCTAGAAAGCTAACCCTTCCTTGAGCAATCTAATAACATAATGGAGCCATAGTGGTGCAGTGGTTATTGGTGCTATTTCATGGATACAGCCGCCTAGATTGATATTCTGCTATTAGACGTTACCTGTGTGGCATCTGCAGGTTCTCTGTGCTTATATGATTTTTCTCCAGGTACTGCTGTTTTCCTGCTCATATACAAAGATGTGCATGTTAGGTTATTGTGCCTTTTCTAAAATGGCCTTGTGTGAGTCTGGGAGTGTACTTGAGTGTGTCCTGCAATTTACTGGTATGACTTCAGGTTTTGTTACTCCATGTTATGGTATGTTATTATATAAAACAATAAGAAATATGATACAGCGAAAGCTAAAACTGTGGTTGTGTTGTTTAGTGTCGCATGAAGAGCTCCACAGCTGGAAATCTGCACAACAATAGAATCAGTCTGTTGATGCAGCTTTTCTTGCTCTTTCACTATTGGCATTCACATTCAGTGATGAAAGAATTCACTCAGCCAGATGAAGGAGATGCTAAGATGGCCAGAAAAAATGATGAGACAAACGGAACCATTATTTTACACAGCACATTTCCATAGTAAACGCTACCTCAGGGTACTGTACAATCATGGAGCTATGTTACATTTTTTACACATATTTAAGTTTTACAAATTAAGCACAGGACAGTTAAGCGACTTGCTCAGAGTCAACATGACTGGGATTGAATCCATTGCTTTCCAAACAAGGCCTTAGCCATTAAACAACATCACTTCAAGATGACAATGAACACATAAGAACAAACACTATTTTTGTTGTATTTCTGCTGATTTTCATTTGGTCCCTAAATTTTTGGATAACTAGGGGGCTTTGCCCCCAGCATGCTTCGCTCGCCAACCCCCTGGCCTGCGCTACATGCCAGCCACTTCACATCACTGCTGCTTGCGTATGTGGATTTCACTTGCACCAAACAACAAATCTTATAATTCTCATGGACATGCCTCTTCATTGGGAAGAGACACTACTTTTCCCTGATGGCAACACAAATTAGACGATCTACAAGTCTCCGACTTAAAAGTTTAAATCCAAACAATATATTTGATGTCTTTTCAATGTTCTGTTATTTCACCGAATAATAATTTACATTTGTTTGCGCTAATGCGATCTTTACTATCATTTTTTTTTTTTAACTTTTGAATTTTAGTACTTTCATTATCTCTAACCTGCTCTGCCTGTGTATCACGCCAACATTTTTGAATTCCTTATGACGTTCTACATTATTTCCGGCCCCGGGCGTGGTTAAATCTCTTGGTACAAAGTCTCATCTCGCAGGACATGAAGGTGTCTCTCTGAAAAAGTCACGTCTTCTCTCAGGCTAAAAAGTCTCGTCTCATTCCAGGATTTTTTTTATTATAATACAGAGATGTTCTTAGCACCTAACAAAATTCCAACAGGATGGCAATTTAAACGAATCAAAATATTACAGTAATTAGTGTTGCTGTAAAAGTAAAAATGTATTTTGCTGAAGTGTTTTTTTCTCCTCTTCTTGTTCTTGTTTTACATGAAATTATTTCCCAGCTGTTAGGGGTCAGCAATTCAGATTCTTTGTCTTCATTTATCAATGTCTGCAGCATCTTCTACCCTCAGACCCAGTATCTTCAAATCTCCTGCTACTAACTTTCTCCACCTTAAGTCCTATCACACCATGTGACTTCACTCTAGTTTTCCTATGATGAGTCGGCAACACACTCACCATTAACTCAGTCAGACAGGTCTTCGACTTGACCCGACAAAATCAAACAGCTATGAATGTAAGGTAATTTGTCCTACTCGTGTAATTTGACATCCTCAAGGCAATGAGGTCCAACAACTGCAGTCTGTTAGATTAACTTGCTCTTTAATAATAAATCGTGTCATGTGCCACCAGCTTTAGCCTTAACCTTAGACTACAGTCTTACAGAACTTTTCTTTGTGATATTTTAATGATTTATAGCTTCTCCCACTTCCTTTTTATCCATCCTACTCCAGCTCTTCATTATTGGTGTTTTAAGCACATTTTGCCATAAACTCTGAACCCAGATTTTTGGAGTGGTTCACTTGTGTTAGCTCTTAGCTCTGGCTAATACACCTGTTCCTTCATCTCCTCCTTTACTACACACCATAATTTCTGTTTTTACGGCATTTGCTCTTAATCCTTTGTGTTCCAGGGCATCTTGCCAAATCCATATTCTTTTTTGTTTGCTCAGGTTACATCATCAGCAAAGAGCAGTTCCTTCAACTCTTCATTTCTTTCTGATGGTATCACACAGTATAACCCTCACCAATACAAAAGGTATGGTCTGAGTGTTCAAACCTTACTTATTTTAAAAGGGTCAGCTTCTGCGCTTCCCATTTGTATGACAGCATTTGACTGGCGTACCTTTCCAGGATTATTCTAATTATAATTCCAGAACCCTTTTTTTAAGATACCAGCTTAATTTCTTTGTAGAAACTTCTATGAAATACCTCATACATTTTAATTGATCTGCGGTGGGCTGGCACCCTGCCCGGGGTTTGTTTCCTTCCTTGCGCCCTGGGTTGGCTGGGATTGGCTCCAGCAGAACCCTGTGACCCTATAGTTAGGATATAGCAGGTTGGATAATGGATGGATGGATGGATGGATTTTAATTGATAATTACTAATAATACATGTCTTTCTGTGCCATTGGATTCCTGGAGTTTGGCCCTTGGTTTATTTTTTATTAATAGTTCTGAATTCTGTCTATGCATAATTTTGTTAGCCACTTTTCAACTACAGGCTCAATAGAATAAGGTTGTAGGAACAGCACAAAATCATGCTGTCAGTGAAACTGGCGGCTTCAAATTGGCCGAGGAGGAATGTTTTGTGTTTATATAGTAGTCTGCCAGTGGTAGACTAGCGACCGGTTCTGCTTGTTCTGTACTGCTGCTAGTCAGAGTTTGGTCACTTTCCACTTGTACTGAATTTACTTGGTATGCAACTGAAAAGGTGGGTATCCAAATTTGAAGCAGTTTTTTACTATTTGTACTTTGTAAACCTTTTTTTTTTTTTTACCATTCCTACCAATAGCTTGTACTTTCAAATATGTATCAAATGCATGCTAGAAAGCCAACAGATTACTCAGCTACTACATGTTGGAGAATACCGTTCTTCATAGTTTTCAGATAAAGTAGATTTTAGCATGAGACATTACGGACAGAACCAAGGTGTCATTGGACAGGCACAGTCAATATAATTATAGATACAGTAAGTAGTTTAATTCAAAATTCAAAATTGACAATGACAGGAGCAAACTTTTGGAACAAAAGTAGCAAGTGCTTCCAGAAAATCACAAATTGGGAAAAACCGAGATGCAAAAATGTGACGTCTGTTACAAACACGTTCTCATCATTTACTAGAATATTAGAAGACATGTTAGTAGGGCACTGCCTGCTAACCGAGTACCTCAGAGTCAAAGCTCACTGAGATGGAATTATAAATGGAGAAGCATCGTATTTTCAAAAGTAAAAGTCTTTGTTGCAAGATTTGTCAAAAATACAACCACACCTTAGAAACAAAGAAATGATCAAACATAAAACTGGACAGGATGGCCTCACTTAATCCCTGGAGAGTTTATGTTAAATTCTCATTTATGACCCAGCAATACATTATTACTGACCACAATTAACACATTTACACACTTTTAGTTTCTTGAAAACTTAAAGAAGAGTTTTCGGTCTTATACCATTTTATACAGGTTATTCATCCTAAAAAGAACTTTAAAAGTATGCAACTATGGAGAACTGCATTTAATAGTATTTAACATGCTGCACGTTGGTCGAACATACAAATAAAGATTTCTGCTTACTCAGTGTGCACGACAATATTATTGCTATTAGAAAATGGGTGAATGCCATGAGTGTCTAACTCAAGTCAAGTCTATTTTCATGTGTACATCGTATTCCTCACTGTATGGTAATGCATTTGGCTGGAATTACAGTGGTGAAAATATTAATTATACATATTTAACTTCAAGGGTGGCACGGTGGCGCACTGGTAGCGCTGCTGCCTCGCAGTTAGGAGATCCAGGTTCGCTTCCCAGGTCCTCCCTGCGTGGAGTTTGCATTTTCTCCCCGTGTCTGCGTGGGTTTCCTCCGGGCGCTCCGGTTTCCTCCCACAGTCCAAAGACATGCAGGTTAGGTGGATTGGCGATTCTAAATTGGCCCTAGTGTGTGCTTGGTTTGTGGGTGTGTTTGTATGTGTCCTGCGGTGGGTTGGCACCCTGCCCAGGATTGGTTCCTGCCTTGTGCCCTGTGTTGGCTGGGATTGGCTGCAGCAGACCCCCGTGACCCTGTGTTCGGATTCAGCGGGTTGGAAAATGGATAGATGGATATTTAACTTCCCCGCTGACTCACCTTCTGTGTACTCATTCACCAGACCCATGGCTGGCATCACACTGCATAGCTGTCAAGTCTGACAGCATGTCAGTTAATGAATGTTGTTACCTCTGACCCTGATTATCAGACTCCTTAACAACTTTTCAGTACGGTTTCAAAAGCAATGGGCATTTATCATAATAAGGTCAGCAGCCAGAAGTGGTCAACAAAGCAGTATATAACTGCATCCGGTCTTCTCTGGTGCATCAGTTCTCTACATCACTTAACTCTGTCAAAATTTGGCCATCAAAATGTGTTCAGATTAGTAGAGCATTATTCTGATGGAAAATGGTTTAAGTTTTTTTTGAACAGTTTATTTTAACTGTAGAGTTAAGACACTGAGGATAGTTTAACACAACTGTGTCATTTTGTCTGATATTACCAACATGTATAAATGCATCATTAGCAAGCTTCTGTTAAGTTGCAGCAACTGCAAGGGCCTAGTGATATAGTTAAATTAGTGAGAAGGTTAACATTTCACACATAAACGTTTTATTCATGAATAATTTAATGGCCTATGAGTAATCGCAAGTCAAAATGCTCTGAAAGTTAACCCAAAGTGAAATCTGCTAGAAAACCTGATAATGTTCAGATATTTTGTACATGGGAGGATGTTAAATAACAAGCCATGCTGCAGTTTTCATGATCTCCCTGCTTTGCTCACTTTAAATAAAATTTGCAGTCTATAATCAGGACAGCAGATGTTATTGAGTTGTTTAAGGAGGCCAACCAGACTGGGACTACGTTTAGCTTATTTTATTCTGCGCTGTTACCTACTGTAACCATATGAGCAGAATGAGTATGGAGACAGTAGGAACAACTTCAAACTGGCATTTATTTTGTGACAGAGTGAAATACAGCACTGCTCTCCAACGGCCAACAGCCACTGCACCAATTCCTTCTTTATCTCGCTTGACAAACTGCAAGCCTTCTCTGAACCAGTCACACATAGACAAGACATGATAGGGTTGGGAGAACATCCTCTTCTCAATGGGCTGGATCTACCATATTTGCCACCCTTAGTGAAGCTGTAAATGACACCCTGCCACATCATTTTCTTTGTGTGGAGTCATCACTGCCAGATCTGTACATAAACAAGTGAGACATAAGAGAGGGGCCAGGACTGGGGAGAGAAAGAAATATGGAGAGTTTGGATATAAAACAGTGAATTTACAATTTGAGAATGTTGAAGGAGACATTTGATTACTTATAGCAACACCTGTTTACAATGTTTCAGAAAAAGATGCGATTGAGGGATGAGTTTAGAAAACACATAGGAACTTGGCTATATTATTAGTTTATTTATTGCACTTTTGTTCCACATAATCAAATTACCCCTTAAACTATACTCTGTAACTCTTCAACCTAAATGGTAAATGTCATTTAAATTACTGAAATAAACTGACAACCTTAATATAATAAGAAAATTCAGTGAAACTGAAGTAAAATGGTTATCTTTAAACATTTACCCATCATTACTATTTACTGCACCCTTACTAGCATAGGCAAATAGTGCAATATCATTATACAATCAATGCACAACCTCAGAGAATTCTTTCCAGATCAGAGAGCTTTTCTAGTGCGCCAACAGCAAATCTTATAGATGGCGGTAAATAACGGATGATGATCCTTGCCAAGTTTTAACGCAAGTTTTAATGTAAGTTCATTTGAGACATGCTGATACTTTGAATTAAATAAGCCATTAGGAATGTTGCCTAGAGTTGCATCCCTGTTGCTATGTTGATAGTTTAATTTTATTTTGCCTTGTCTGTGTGTCCTATGCTATTCCAGTTTGATGATTATTATCTTCTTAATTACAGCCATTCTTTATGTATGTTGCAGCCTATGATTCACTCCCTACCACTGTTTATAATAAGATGACACCCATGAAAGCAAAATGAAAATTATGAACCTGAACCTGAAGAACATTAAAAAGAGAATGTTTTGTGTAAAGGGAGTCTCTGAGAAGACACCACCCATAATAGACTCCTATGACATTAAGACCAAACATTGTTAGTACACGAAAGCTATAAAACAATATAATCGGATAATTGAGTCCCAGTGTTTGTAAAGTCAGATTCAGTATTGTTTACGAAAAACACACAGAAGGGGAAATACAGGTTTCACACAGCACACTAGCAAAATAACTTGGGACTACATTACAAATGCAGCAGCCCAGCCAAGTGACACTGCATCTCAGTCACCATAACCTATGGAGACGGGCTGGTGGTGTTGGAAAGCGGTGCATATTGCGTGTTGGTCAAGTATGAAATTGAGAATCTCATTGGTGGATAGTAAATCTGAATTATACTGACTACATTAACAAAAAACATAGATTGCAATTCATCAAGAGGAAACCGAATGAAACGCTACAAACCACTTACCCATTTTTATAGTTGGGGATATGGCTGAGAAAAAGAGAATGATTGAGGACACACGTATTGAGAGAGTAATAGTCACCAATAACTTTCCTGTTACTTTACTTAAATTAATTCAAATATATAATGTGATCGGGTAATTCTGGTTTGATACCCCTGCTAACCTCCCACCACCGCCTTACAGATGCTGCCAGCATATGTACTATTGGTCCCTCAACATTGTGGTTCACAGAAACGTATCCACTATTTCCCCAAACCACACCCCCATAAAACCCACCCCTGCCGGGAAAATTACAATTTCCTGTGCTCCCCAATGGTGGATTAATGGATATGGACAGTCAGGCAGCTGTTACCACAGACAAGATTTTCAAGTTCAGTTGATGAAACTATTTCACAGTTTGCTTCATTGCCTCTTGGACGAGTAAGAAAAGAAACTAACCCACATCGAGAAAAAAGCTATAGTACTGTACTGTAAAATGGTAAAACACAGGGATTATTATAACGCTTATATACTCGCATAAAGTAATGCCCGATTTGCTAACCTAACAAAACCTCGGATACGTTGTTTTGACTCAAACATGTTTAAAGCCCGCCCGACGTCTGCCCTTTAAGGCCGAACGTGAAAATCAGGGCTTTTTACGATCACTCCAGGAGGTCATTTAAATCGTAACACCTGTCACCCTCCTTCATAGAACTGCAAACATCATCACAAGGTGTAACAGCGTTGTTATCAAAGGTGACAGTCGAGAGGAGAGCAGGTAATAAGTCTCAGTGGGACACCTGCTGCGGATTTTTTTCCCCTTCTGTTACAGGAATGATCAAAAACAATGGAAGTATAGCGGCAAAGAGAACAATATACAAAATAGCTCGTGCAAAAGACTTCCTTAAAGTTAATGACTATTAATTATACTCTGCAACAAGTTGCGAAAGAACAATCGGGAAGGCAAATCGGCAAACAGCAACATGTTACCCATCTGCCAAAAAAAAATATATATATATATATATATATATATATATATATATATATATATATATATATATATATATATATTGCATTTTAAATGTCAACATAAGCACTAATCATCTGGCCTCGTTTATGCTGGTCAATGGTCACTTCGCGAATGCAATGCGCCACTTCTTCCCCCGCCCAGTCGCATGTACTGTTTATACGTACATTTGAATTTCACTTACCTCGCCCTTTGTTATTCTTTCCACTATTGAGCCAAACTCGCTGATGTCCTCTGAGTCAGACATGCTGCTAGACATGCGTGTTCTATTAAAAAGCTATAATAAGAAAATTAACAACACTGCTGATGTCAAAAATGAGATGTTCGGGTGGGATGTTTAAACTGCGGTCTTTCAGTCGCTGCCCCGGCGTGCTAATGTGTATTTTTAGCGGCAACAGCGTTGGAAGGATTGATCAAAGGTATTCCATTTCTAAAATTAACAAAAAAGAAAGCCCGACCAACTCACAGCACACTGTAACGTGGGAAAGGATGAGATAACGGGACACGCGTGTTGTATGTCAGCGCACCGCCTGCAGCTACAATTCAATACGGGAGCAGGGCATTTAGTCTCATCATCGGTACCACCCCCACCCTCCCTCGTGTCCATCAGGGGGGCGTGGATGAGCAGATCTGATTTCAGGGAACTGAATTTGTGTGTGTGTGTGTGTGTGAGAGAGAGAGAGAGAGAGAGAGAGAGACGGAGAAAGAGAGAACTTGTGCAGCTTTTCTGCTGCGCTTGTCTGTTTCGTGCACGCAACACTCGAGCACTGTAAATTGTGAAATTTGAGGTGGCGGGGTCGCCCTGATTTGTCAAAAGGCATTTCACATAAAACAAACCCAAGAACCCTTTTAGAGAACAGTTGACCCCAACTGTTCTTACCCAACATATACGTATGCTACTTACCCCATGTTTATTCACTGTACCACAAGTGACAGTGATGATTTTATAAGGTTTTAGCTGTACAAAGAATGCTTGCCTTTAGAGCACAGTTAAGTAAATGTTTTTTTTTATCTTTACTTGACAACTGTGTGTTGCTCATTTATGAAAAATAAGTGAACAACTAATGTACTTTAGAACAGTAAGAAATTAGTTGAGGATTCTTACTGATCACTAACATGGTACGATTGCACATTACTAAGAAGCATAAGGAGAAAGGTTTGACTGTACATGTGCATTCCTTTTATGTTGTCACTTTGTCCAGTTCTGGTGCATGGGCAGAAGCACTAGGTGCTGCGCAACTATACTGCTGTACATGCATATGCCTTATGTATAGCAACAGAAGGCAGGGCTGGTCTGGCTTCCGAAATTGAATGGATGGACCCTTGCCTGTCTTAAAGAGCCAGGGGAGCCTGCCTGTCAGGGCTGTATACTCCTCCAGGGCACTAGGTGGCAACATCATTGGTTGAATCGCCCATGAGCACACCCGTGGGGCAACCTGATATTTGTAGAACCTGTGAGGTGCCGGGGGTGCTGAGAACAGTTATCTCTGCGTTGGTGGGGGGGCTTTGCTAACCCAGTAGTGCTTCCTCTGTGCAGTGCTGTGTACTCCCAGGTCCAGAATAAAAGGAGCTGCCTCACCTCACTTCAAAAGTCAGAGCCGGGAGGAGGAGGAAAAAGCTCATCAAGAGGAATGGTGGAAGAAAGGAAGGAAGGAAGGAAGGAAAGGTTAAGACTATTATATTATTTTGAGGAGCAAAAACCCTGTTTGAGGTACTGTCTCAAATGAAAAATAGTTATCTGTGCCAGGGCGGTGTGTTGTGTAGTTGTGCCAAGGGGTTCGTACTCTGAGATGCTCCCTAGAGGCCACAATATGTGCATGTACAGAATATGTATAAATATATAGATGTATGGGAAACTGTCCTGGGCACTGGCCCATCACAACACACACACATGCATGCTCAAGCCGTTACCCACATAAGGCCATCCAATTTAGTGATACCAATGAACTTATCCTCTCTTTCCAATCTTTAAATTGCTTCTTCAGAATGTAATACATAAAAGCAGTAAGGAAACCAAACTATTGTTAGATGCCAGTGTAACTCCACATGTACAGTATTTGTAGAGAAGACCTACTATAAAAGCCAACACTTGTGACATATGTGCCAATCCTTATAGCAGTCCAATAAAGTAGAGCCTCATGTACACACTTAATGGGATATCCTTCTTACTAGAATAATTTAAAGTCATCAGTCCTAAGAGAAACGCCACAAAAATACATGAAGAACATTCAATCTCCACATCGTAACCTGCTATTTGATACCAAAACGCTGAGGAAGGGACATTGTTGTGCCATTGTTATTTTATCTAAAAGTTCAAAGTTATTATTAATTTGCTGTTCAATAAATCAGTTACAATGCATAATGAAAAAGAACAGTACAGTATCAGTGTATTCAAATGCAGTCAAAATTTAGGACATTTAAAAACTGGATCCAAACATGAAATGAATTTAACAAAGATTTTCTTAATTGATAAGATGCAAAATATAAGCATGTTAGCCTATTAAATATAATGGGTGCAAGTTTCAGCACACTGTTTCTGCAAGTAATTAAATTAAATTGTAACATAAATTGTGACCTCTGTTTAATTCTGTACAACAGATACAGTATAAGGTGCTACTAATATAGTAGTTAATTATTCTGTAATTGAAATTCTATACGATATAAACATGCATATACAAAATATCACTGTAATATTTAACAAAGCACATAAGCAGTAATTGAACCTAAATCTAAAGTGCTTTACAAATCTGGCTCATGTGTACCTTCGGTTGACAGATGGTGCATTTCTGCTAATTCCATTCTAGTCTGCTGCAGGTCGCTAGGCATTATTGTTCTTGCATGTAGAAAACTAATAAGACAGAAGACGTGAGTTACCCCGCAGCTAAGTTCTCATGCTTCCTAACTGACTGGATGGTTTGATCCCAGGGTTTGCTACAATAAGAATAACTTTTTTTCATGCAAAGATAGCAAAAACATTTTTCAAGAATATTACTGTTTTGACTATTTTTAATAGTACTATTAAAAACAGATTGCATTGTGAAAACAAAAAGATGCTACTTGACAAACTTTCCCAATTGAAACACTAATGTCTAATTATAGTCTTGTGTGTTTCTCTCATTATTCTAAAAATAAAAGAAAGAAATCTCTCTATAGCATAAGCACATACGCAATTGCACATTATATTGTGAAAAAGATTATTTCAGTGGTCAATTCATGCCACCCATACTGCACAAGTAATGGTTGACAGAATGCTGTATAAATGTGTGTCTGATAAGATTTTTTTATGCTCCATTTTGTGATTAAGTCTTTTTTTGTGCTCTTTTTGATGGCTGTGAAAGCACATAAGGCATCTCAGATCCGGAGCTTACACATTGTAATAAGTGTACTGGCATCATTTTTGAGCACAAGTGATATTTTGGGTTATTTTTTCTTTAAATAGCACCTCTTTTATTTGGCACAGGAATTATATTTCTGACATCTTTAAAAAAATGACTAATTTTATAGTACAAGTTGATGAAGGTACAGACACAAAGACATGCAAAGGGTTGGGGTTCCAGACAGTAAAACCCATTTATTGCCAGTTGGTAAAAGTAACAAAGGAAAAAGTGCATTTGGACATCACCAGTGTCATCCTGAGCACATTGGTCAATTAAAATGGCGCCCTTAGGTTGTTCCTGGAGGCTGAAAGAGCCAGGCCATAGGTATAGTGAAGGCAGTTTCACTTTCCTTCATCTTGTCAAATGGTCACTTGGTCACAGAAGAAGATGACAAACACATGAGCTGCGGTGCAAATCCTTTCCCTGTGTTCCTATCGAATGTCTTCTAAATATAAGATTAGATATTAGATTAGATTGCTTCTTGGATATATACACACATCCATTTTCTGTACCACTTACCTAGTTAATGGTCACTGCAGCAGCGCCGAGTACATGGTAGGAGTCAACCTTGGAATGAACATAAGGCCATTGCTCCATGTAGATGACCCCCCAGCACTCCTGCTAATTGAAGATGGTTATTATTTTTATTTAAGGTAGCTGTTGGATATTTATTTCTTCGACACAATCCATCTTGATTGGAGAAGGCAAATTTAAAACTTATCAGTGCAAGGCAGTGGAGAAGAAGATAGATAACTTCAATAAGTTATACCTCAAAAATCTATCAATGATCTTGTCTGGAACTATCACTGTGTATATTAGGTTAATTTATACACCGTGATGTTTTGTTTCAAGAAAAAAAAAGAATCTAATATATCTAAACATAAACCTGAGATTTTAGTATATATTAAATGGACATCACAGAGTAGAGAATATTTTATTATATAAAATTAAATGAAAGAAAAAAGATAACCGTTTCTCCTTTCATATTTGGACAGAATTTGAGGCCCGTCTGTGTCTAAATAATGCAAAATATTTACCTTTGTGGGGTAATATCTGCTGAATTTACTCTAAAATCAACAAGCAGCTAACCTTTTCCTGTGCTAATACTTGTGCCAAGATTCATTAAGATTCTGTTATTATGGACATAAACTGATAATCGTGACACCCAGACACACAAATGTTGGTCAGGTTGTGTTCAGGGTGACCTGAAATGTTGTGTATCTGTAAAAAAAAAAAAAAATCAAAATTTTGACTGCCTTATAATAATAATAATACATATTGTCACACACGTGCGAGTAGGAGGCAGCTAAAGGGTTTGAGTAAGTGTAATAAAACATCTGATCAGGGGGCAGCGGAGTGTGCTGACTGTCTTTCTCAGTTCCCTATAGACCTTTCCCGGGAAATCCTGCAAGGTTCCGGCGCCTCAGAAGACGTCACTTCCAAAGCCGGCCCCTTTGATAACGTCACTTCCGAAGCCGGCCCCTATGATGACGTCATTTCCGAAGCCGGCCCCTTTGATGACGTCACTTCTGGTTCCAGCTCCTTTGCTGACATCAGTTCCTCTCCAGAGCTTTAAAGCCTCCATCTTGGGCTACTATAGCTAGTTCTGTTGTGGACTCTGTTCTATGCACATCGTGCTTCAAAAACTTAAACTTTTGCAGCTGGGAAAAACAATATACGGGTGGCTGCCCCAAACCTTTATGATGTCTTTGGCGTATTCTTATCACAATATATATATATGGTACATACAATGGATTTAGAAGGTATTAAGATGCTTTCACTTTCTGCACACTTTATTGTCCATCCATCCATCCATTTTCCAACCCACTGAAGCCGAACACAGGGTCAAAGGGGTCTGCTGGAGCCAATCCCAGCCAACACAGGAACCAATCCTGGGCAGGGTGCCAACCCACCGCAGGACAACACTTTATTGTGTTGTAGATTTAATTTTCAACTTATAAATTTGTCATTTATGTCCCTCAATCTACACCCATTATCACAAAATGATAAAGTGAAATCAACGTTTCAGAAAGGTTTGGAAATTTACTAAAAATCAAAAACGGAAATCTTTGATTCATGTAAGTATTCAGACCCTTAATTCAGTACTTTAAGAAGTCTCTTTGGCAACAACTACAGCTTTAAGTCTTCTTGGGTAAGTTTCCACAACCTTTGCACACACTGATTTGAGTATTTTATCCCAATCTTTCTTGAAGATCCTTTCAAGTTATGCTAGAATGACTGGGAAGCGTCTGTAAACTGCCATCACGTGGTTTCTTCACAGATGTTCTATACCGGGGTCGGCAACCCATGGTATGGCACATGAAGTGATTTTCAATGGCACTCTGACTGAATTAAAATATAGTAAAATATTATATTTTAATTACAGTGCACACGTTTGCGGCCTCACTCACATGTAAATGGAAACCATGTGTTCAGTGCAGGCCATGGTACGTTAAAATAAACCTCGTTATTATATTTTAATTACAGCGCATGTGTTGGTGCTCCACATCCCCACCTACGTTTCACACATACAACTCAAATGTAATGGGAAACCATGTGTTCAGTGCAGGCTGTAGTACATTAAAACAAACCTCTTGTTATTATTAAGTAATTTACTGTCCTAAAATGACTCATAAAAGACAAAAACTTGATGTTCGCTCTTTACAAGACTCTTGGACGAATGAATATGGATTTGTACAACAAAAAGATTGTGCTGTGTGTCCATTATGCTGTGAAAGTGTCATGTGTCGTACGTCAAGACATTATCAAACTAAACATCAGTCCACATTTAAAAACTCTGATGAGACAAGTGAAGCTATGAAAAGGGCTGTGTCTGGCTTTAAGAAACAAACTACTTATTTTAGTCAAATAATTGGAACCAAAAATAAAGCCACCGAATGTAGTTATACAAGTACTTTGCATTAATTGATTAATAGCTCTGATTAATAATTAAAAAATGATTAATCATATTAGAATTCTTGATAATTTTTTCTTATTCAAACTATGTATTTTGTATTGAAAAAACTTGTTATTTTTAATAAATGTGTTCAAAATTAAAATTTGGCAAAACATTCTTTTCACCATATGATCCTATGTATTTTAAAATATTGAATGATCAGTAATATAAGATCCGGTTATAATGGGCTTCAAAAGTATATATTTTTATATTATACCATTATAACCGGACCAATTTTGATACTATATATAACAAAATTGATAGAATCATGTCGGCACGTGGAATAGCATTTTAACGTAGGTTTGGCAGGACACCACTGAAAGGTTGTTGACCCCTGTTCTATATAGTTTAATTCTTGGCTTTGCCTGGACCACTCAAGAACAGTCAGAGTCGTGTTCTTAAGACACTCCAGAGTTCCCTTGGCTATATGCCTTGGGTCATTGTTGTGCTGGAAGGAGACCCAGTCTGTGGTAGCAAGGAGTCTTGAGCAGGTTTTCTTCAAGGTACTATCTATATTTGGCTGCATTCATCCTTCTCTCAGTTCTGACCAGTCTCCCTGTTCCCATCACTGAGAGGGAACCCCATAGCGTGATGCTGCTGCCACCACCATGCTTCATTGTAGGGATGGTATTAGGCAGGTGATGAGGTCTTCAGCAGACATAGTCCTTGGAGTTCTGCTCAGACCAGAGAATATTTTTTTCATGCTATCAGAGTCCATTAAATGTAATTTGGCAAACATTAAGCTGGAGTTACCTTCTTTTCTGTAAACACCTGATTAATGAAGTGCTGTTGAGATGGTCTTCCTTCCATCAGGTTCTCCTATGTCAGCAGAGGACTTCTGAAGCTCTGTCAGAGTGACCATTGGGTTCTCTACCTGAACAAGATCCTTCTTACCTGGTTACTCAGTTTGCCCAGTCGGCCAACTCTAGGAAGACTCCTAATGGTTCCAAAAGTCTGTGCTCTTGGGAACACTTAAAGCTTAATAAATGGTTTATTCCCCTTGCCCTGATGATTTTCCTCACCACAATTTAATCATAGAGTTCTACAGAGAATTCTTTGGACTTAATGGCTTGGTATTTGTCCTTACATGTGTGAATTTATACAAAAAGGTGTATGTCTTTCTAACCTATGTCTAATCAATTCAGTTTGCCACAAGTGAACTCCAGTCAAGTTTTAGACACATCTCATGAATAATCAAAGCAAACAGGATGAGACCCACCACAATCTGGAGTACCACAGCAAAGGGTCTGAATATTTATATGAATAAGAGATTTCAGTTTTTGAGTTTTAGATGATTAATACATTTGCCGACCTTTTTGAAAACATGCTTTCACTTTGTCATTATGGGTTGTTGACTGTAGACTGATGGGCAAAAATGACAAATTTATCCCTTTAAAATGAAACCTACAACACAATAAAGCATGCAGAAATGGAGGAGATCTGAATACTTTTTGAATTCAAATGATAAGAGGTGCAATTTTAAAGCTGAGTTTGCATATTTTCACTCAATCAGAGTTCAAGATGCTGTGTTGTTTGAAAACTTTATTATCTGGCGCCAAGGAGAAAAGTATGAAAACCTGAAGTGCATTAAAATTATTAAGATACTGTAACTAATGAAATAAAAAATATATTGCAAACAGGACTCTTTTGTCATTGGTCTTCCATCTACCAGTGAAAGTGAAAATGACAATCTTCTTATATAATACACTACCATGGCTGTCCATTTGTCTGTCTAGGATTTTAAATCACCTATAATTCGCGGACCATTTGACTTATTGACCTGAAATTTGATACATGCATACTATATGACCTCTACTTTCCACTTTCAGGGAGATGATTTTTATTACTCTTTTTATTTTTATTTTATTTTATTGTAGAATCAACTCTCGGGATCGCACAGCAGGGCAGCCATGCGGCGCATGTGTATGGGTGCCGTTCTCATCCCTACCACCTTCCCTGTCACTTCGTTTACCACTTAATATCTTAAATCATTCTTGAGGCAGATTGAAGACTTAAGTGTCAGCATAAGTGAAAAATTAAGAACAAAGAACAAGTAATTGCAACACAAACACTGACTTAATCATTTTAATGCAAAAAATGCCGACGGAAGAAGAGAAGAAGTGGGCCGCTAGAGTGGATAAAACAAGAGCTGCTCACAAAGCTGCAAGCGCATCAACCTCTGAGGAAATGAATGCTAAACATACAGAGAAAGAGGATGAAAACTATACGTTAAGTGTATTCACTCCACGTTATTGTGCAGTATGCTGTCACTGGTATGTAAATAACTCGATTGCAAAGTAAAGTTGGCACCAGGACAAATTTAGCAGGGATGACTCTTTACATAATTACTATAAAATAAAGCCCACATTATTTTTGGTTCATAACAGATATGCCTGAAAGTGCATAAGAAACAGAGTACAGCAAACGGAACTTGATCCTGCATAACGCAATGCTACTAAATCTCACTGAAGCAAGCCAAAATTGTAATGTATTGATCAAACGTGTGTAAGGTGACACCAGTAGCTTTTTCAATATTTATTGTATATTAATCTGCAGTGTTATTCACTGTGTTGAGTGAGTTCCTAATTGGCACAACCAGTACCAAATACTTTCCTGTGCTGCATTTTGTGTTGCCTCCTGTTGCCATGTTTTTGATGTTGATGGACAAAACACGGCTACAGTTATCGAGTTAATGAAGAGATTTTTGATGTGAGAGATTGTCGCTGGGTTAACACTAGAATGTATATGATATATAGTTATGTGAAAGACATGGGTGGGTCTCTTATGAGGTTCAGTTTTACGGGAGGATGGAGTTAGGATTTCAGTGATATACAGCAGCTTACCCATTTTTCCCATCTATCCTCAGTCAAGAAGACCAACCAATCAGGTGATCAGTGACATCACCACAGGGCCTCCCTTACCAGCAGGAGCATGACACACAAGTGTTGTCGATCCCCATACTTTTTTTTTTACATACTCTTATTAAACAGGATCAATCTTTCCTTCTCATAATATATGTATTTATCAATAGTATATAAATGAAAAATAAAAAGATATTTGTAAAAGATTACCAACTTAGAAGGAAGAAACCAAAGTACATTTGTTTGACAAATCAGATACTTTTCAATTAATGCTTCACCAAAACAAGACAGAATCAGGAAATTGTTTTGGACATGATCTTTTTCCCTGCTTCATGATATTTTAACTTGTAGTTCAAATGGTATTAGAAGTTCAAGAGTATAGTTTGTATTGACAGTTTATTTGTCTTGGTAAGATATGAAACTGATATCTTGTGTAACTTGAGAAAGTATCACTCAGCAGAGGTGTAACTTGATTATCATGCTGAATGTGTGCCTCATGAAATATTTGCAGAGCCTAACAATCCCTGTCAGTTCCATTGGTTTATACTAAAGCTATGCAAGAAAGTCAACAAGGCTGTGTAGGGTAACACTACCGTATCATATCACATTGGCATGTTGACTTTCCTTTTAGAAATATGTAAAATCATTTTAAATATGACTATTGTTTTCTTTCCATTTTTATTGTCTTTCTTTTACAAATATACCTGTAACACTTAATTAGCTCAGTTCTTTAAGTTAAATGTATGACACAGTGTATTTAACATGTAGTATAACAGATGTAGCTATAACTGGAAAAATAAACAGTAATTTAAGTTGGTTCCATCCTTTCATCCTGTATCCATCCAGAATATGCTCTAGCTAAAATTATGCATTATTGTCTATTTGGTTTTTTTCTCAGAAAAAGAGCAGATATCCACATTTTTAATATTTAATTTAATTTATTGCACTCATGATTCATGTTATTTTATAAAATACTCATTAAAGTAATACATCAATCTTCAGCTTTTATTACTTGTGCATTCTTGAGACACTACTGCAATGAGACCCTATTACATTACTTCTTGTGTGAGGCTTTTGTTGCCTATGATACGAGGCGTAGAGAAGAAGTGATTAGGGTGGATTAGGGAGCTTGCCAGGTGCAGCTGACACCCATGCCTTCATAATGAGAGCACAATGCTGAACTCAGTTCATTTTAATATATAACCAGTTTTTCTACTGACACCTCACCATTGCAATAACTTCAGTCCAAATCTAAGGTCTTGGGTTTCAGATTTTGTAGGGATTGGACAATCTGTTGTATTTAAGCTGATTTCTCCCATTAGTTCTTTTTTGTTTTGACATTCCATGTTCATGTTGGTTTACTATAATTGCCATTTTTAAATTGTCCCAGTGTGAGTGAATGCGGGTTTGTGAATGAGTGTACTATACAGTAGAATTTTCCTGGTCTGATCCTGTTGTTCACCCAGTTTTATCATGTTATTAGATCACTGGTGATGTGCACCTTACACGAAAGGTATCAACTATCCTTTTAGATTTTTTCTTCATGGATGAATAAAAAGAAATGTCAAATATAGCTATTTAATTGTTACCTGTAACCTTTTACCTGTCTCACTATCTTTATTGTACCCCCACATATTCAACTTTAATGGCAGACTGCTCTTTTATTTTCACTTATTTACTTCTACCTAGTTTACCACCAATAGTCAACTTGTAAAGCATCCTTTGTGCTCCAAAGGGACTGCCGCTAGAAAAAGAATTGTTAATTCAGCACTTTCTAATACTAGTGTAATGGGTGTCTGGTCACACACATAGGTAATCTAACCTAAACACAGTTAAAATATCTGACTACACCACACTGGGATCTCTTGAAATTTAAAGATAATAACACACAGGTTTCTTTAAATTGGGCGGTGAGAACACACAATGAAAGACACAACATCAATTTCAAGAACAACAATTGCAGCTTGTATTACACCAGACAATATAAAATCTACCAAGAAGATAAGTACAAAATAATCAAAAAATATCAGGAGCGAAAACTTTTTGAAAAAGAAAAACACACAGTTCACACTAGCTCTAAAGTCCATTAAAACATAACAGTAGAGGGTACAACTTTTGGTGCTGCAAAGTTCAAGTTGCATGCTTTGTTAACACAATGATTAGACCTCCAACTGTTCACTGAATGTTTGTGTCCCAAAAGAAGTTTTGCTTCTTGTCTGCCGGCTTCCCTTGGTCCTATTGTGAGTCTTCCCTTTCTCACTGGACATGGCGTCTCTCTCTCTCTCTAGTGAAACTGTCTCTTCTTCACTAGAGATTGGTGACACTGCCCATGTGCCTTGCATCATTTCAGCCATGTATCCTCATCGCCTGCGAGTCCCTGTGCTCAGTGCGAGTGATCTTGACAGTTTTCTCAGTGGACCATCTCTCTTCTATACTGTCTTCCCTCTCACACCATCCTCTGGACTCGATCCATCCCTTCTGCTGGCACTCACTCTCTCTTCACACTGTCTGAACACCACCTACTGCCCAGAAGTATATACCATACATACTCATGTATAAGTTGGGTCTTGAAACCTGAAAAATCTATCACAAAATCAGACTCTGACTTATACGCCTGTTCAAAAATGCGAAACTTAATCTTTTTTTTTTTTACATCTTCTTGCCTCCTCCAAACTCCTCTCAGTTTCTCAGATGCATCGAATTTTGTTGCAGCAGCACAGTTACTAATTTCTTTTGCTACTTCAACGATGATTAATTTAAAACCAGCTTCATATTTTCTTCTGATCGAACGCACCATGGTAGATAAGAGATGCTCTTACAATAAAGGTGTATGAGGGTGTGAGATACGAAAAACACAAATCAGTGCAAACGTTGCTGCAGAATAGTTTGGGTATTACTGTGTGGTCATGTTGGCATAATAATAAAAAGCCAGTGGTTACTCTCTCAGGTAGGCGTTAGCATATCATAATCTCTTGCACCAATAACGTGAGTTTTCCGTATTCGACTTATACAACCGACATTATATAATAGCAGAAATTATACGGTAAAATCAAGTCCCGACTTCTCCGCGGGAGAACTTATCCGCAAGTAAAAGAGGCGAACTGCTTCAGCCTCTGTCTAGATCAACATGACAATTGATTAAACAATGGTACATACCAAATTCCTTACGTTATCAATAATGTAAACACATTTTCATTGGTTAAGAAAAGAGTATTATCAACTATCAAGAATTACATATACCACTCTTTGCTGATTAGAAACCGATGTCCCCAGAATATGTTAATTTTCAAACCAGGTAAGTACAAACATTTTCCAAGGAAGCAGCCAGTTCTGTTACCACAATCTTGTAGGTTGATGGGATACAAAGCAGTTTAATCTTCAAAGCAGGTGAATGTTTTGCAAGGCAGGTAAATATCTATGTCCCGTAGACAGCCATCACAATAACCTATAATCAGAATTATTCAGGAGATTTGCCTTTTCACTTATCACCCAGTCTCAACAAAGGGTGCGTATTGCCCCTTTATCTATTGGCTTTTTACATTTATCATGTACCTGTTTGTTGCCTAAGAGACAAAGAAAACAAAATGTTCTTCCTCTGACATTAGT
The DNA here is from genome assembly GCF_016835505.1 of Polypterus senegalus. Classification (NCBI taxonomy): domain Eukaryota; kingdom Metazoa; phylum Chordata; class Cladistia; order Polypteriformes; family Polypteridae; genus Polypterus; species Polypterus senegalus. Next base: position 81,673,125 of record NC_053160.1, read on the forward strand.
AATCAATAATCAGAAAGGGACATTGAGTTTAAGCTTTGATTTAAAAATTAAATTTATTTGTAAAATAACCAATTGCACCAATTATAAGCATTACAAAGAATTATACAACATAGGTGGGTTCATGCAGTCTTCATTTCATGGCAGATGACATTTTCCAGATGGCAGATCCTTAGTTACAGATTATATATCCTGGATCGAAAAGTGAAAAGAAAGATCTCTTGCCGGAGACAGGCCACCTTTGAAACTGTCAAAGCCGATAGCAAGCTCCATTTAAATGCCCATGTCTCCTCCCAAAGTGTCACAAAGGCAGCAACCAAACACTTGTTATTGCAAAAAAGCAACTGAATTACTGCAAAGCTTTAGTAAAAACTGAACTGAAACTCAACTGTAAACTGAAGTCTTTTTGGGGAAAAAAAATCTAATAAAAGGCAACCACTGTCTCCTTCTTCTCATTCAAATTAGGTACACACACCTGGCTTACTGTCCACTAGCAAAGCAGCTAACACTTTTACAGTTTCTCAAAACAAAGCTCAAGGTCAACTCCCTTGGGAATCAAAAGGTGCGCTTAGCTGCAAATAGACTGGATATATAAAATGTTTTAAGGTCCTACTTTGTCTTTCAGCTTTCCCAGAATACCCATGAATCATTTCCTGCTTTATTAAGTATTTCAGGCCTTGGCTATTTACATGTCAGTTGAAAAATTTTAAGCTTTGCACATATACCAATTGCTGCCATATTTGGCTCCAATTCACTGCAAAACTGTAATAGAAAACAAGTGAATTGATTCCTTTTATTTTTACCATATTAGTTCATCCTAAAAGGAAAAAAAAACAGGAACAGCTATTGGATGAATGGATGATATATGCATCTTTTGCTTTTTATCTTAAGTTAAAAGATGTAAAAATATGAACATTTATAAAATGATTACAACCAAATTTCAAGCAGTTAAAAATTGAACTCCACTTGTTTCATTAAAATATAAGAGCAGTGTCATATTTTATTGGTGTAAAATGCTAAATCAGAATATGTAATTAGTAAAATCATTCATCCATCTTTGCAAGCAATGTGCCAGTCCACTGCAGAGCACGCTCAGGCACACATCCATACTAACTCCAACTGCCAGCCACTCTAACCTGCACATCTTCTGGAGGTGGCAAGGGGCATGAAGTGCTGCTGTCAAAATATTTTATAAAAATTAGGGTATCACAGATATCTAAAAGTAAAATAAATAACTGGCAGCAAATCCAGAGCTCACTCCTGCCTTGCATCCAGCTCTACTGAAATAAGAACCATGGTAACTCTATAATGAAACAGACAGGCTCAAAATCTGTCTGGATAAGCAGGCAAACAAATTCATGAATAAAAGTATATATCCCTGTGAATGAGCCTATGTATCAACATACCACCAAGTAATCTAGATTCAGTGAAAACTGAAAATGAAACCATGGCAAGAAATTCTAAACTTGGGGGGTGTCCTGTAAGGTATTGAAGCTATCTACAGTATTAAGAATATTTTCTATCACATATTGGCTCCACTTCATCCATGAGCCCAGGCCTGTATTTAAAAGGTTAGGTAAAGTTCTAAAGTGTCAGAATGCCAGTTCTATGGTGTCAGCAGTATGTTAGAATGGCAGTTGTCACCTTACATAGCTGACATGCTATCATTTAGTATGGAGATCTGACTTGAGCATTTTCCTGTTTCCCTTGTGATATCTTATATATATATAGTAAGAGGAATGATGCTTCTAATTGTATTAACTGTTAAGGCTGGCACTCTTAGTTTAATTTTATAGAACAGTTTTGAATGACTGGCAGCATGATGGTAGTGCAGTGGTTAGCTCTGTTGCCTCATAACTCCTTAGTCATGCGTCCAAACCTCAGCTGGGGAATTTCACACCTCTTCCTATGTCTGGGCTGTTTTTTCTCCTTAAAACTTACCGAACAGTATTATTATTTACTCTGAAATTTTCCTGTGCACATGAGTGTGCCCAGTGCTGCCAGGACAGGCTCAGAATAACAGTAACATCAAATTGGATGAGGGTATTAGAATATTGACGAATGCTAAAATATACGTAAGGTGAGGAGCAGCATTAAATACTTCTTAACTGATTCTGTTGTGTGCTCTGAAATTTTCACTCGTAAAATATTCCATATACTGTTAATCCATTTTTGATAATGTACTGTTTAATATCTTTTTGTTGCTCTCAATGAAAATAAATATTAATTATTTTAAATATAGTACTGTGTGGAAATTTGCTACTTTTTAAAATATGCAAATAATCAATTGCATATATACTAGTCTTAAAGATAACTAAAATTAATAATAATATTATCCTACACACCATTTGTCTGTTCCAGTATTTTGCAATTAAAGATTTCTAATATGGTTTATCTTTAATTAAAATATCTTGGTGGAATGTTCTTTTTCTATGCTGCAAAAATTTAAATTTAAGCAAGTGAAACGTTTTTATATCATTACAATAAATCTTGTTTCCCTTATTTTAAGAATTATTGACTTATGAAAAGATTTGTATTTACAATTATTTAGCCTACTTAAAGAAAAATGTTGCCTATCCCATTGGCAGATTTTTTTTTTGCTAAATAAAACAAAACAACTCCCATTTATAGTTTTCTTGTCTAGTTTTTGCATATGCATTTTTGCAGCATATAAGATAGAGTGGGTGATGAATACTACTGTAGGTGTCTTTATTTGTATAGTTTTTAATAATTTTACCATAATACAAATATTGGAGACAAGCTGTACTTTTCAATGCATAAAAATGTAAAAATACCAACAAATTATTACACAAGAAATTACAACCTTCAAAGTTCAACTTGCCCTTAAAAATGTTTCCTTTTCAAAATACATGTTCTTATTACCACTACCAGGGTTTTAAAAAATGTCTTAGAGATAGCAATACATGCTTTGTCGCGCTTTACAACGTGAGAATTTTTTTTTGTGAGCTGCAGGCTTTCTTCCCATGCCCTTTGTTTTTTAAACTTTTCTATGCACCCTAGTGTGCCTTTGTATGCAACGCATGAACTGCGAAAATTAAGGTACATAGTGAATTCTTTCTTCTTCCAGATTTTTAAATAGGCTCACAGTGGAGGTTGCATTGACCAACTTCCATGTCAAATGAACAGCAACAGGATAGAGCTTGACTTTATTTTAATGCGTTAAAAATCATTTAGTAAAATAATTTTTAATAATATAATTTTTCTATTTGAATGATTTTATTTTTATTCAGAAAATGTACTTGTTCACAGGCCTTTGATTTTCTAGGGCAGCAAGTGAGGCACAAATGTTTCACCACAGCTATAAGGACTAGGATTCAATTTGTCACCATGTCTGTACGTAGTGAACACATTTTCTTGCTTTTCGCTTAGGCTTACTCCAGGTACTCAAGTTTCCTTCCACATTCAAGAATCATACATATTAAGGCATTTGCTGTTTCAGTATAAGTATGTGTAGGTGTGGGCATGAGTGTGGCCTGAGATAGACTTGTACCCAGTCAGCTGCCAGTGTTAGTTCCTCTCTTGTGGCCAATGTTTTTGGGATGAGCTCTGGCACCTGACAACTCTAAAGCAGGACTGAGCAGCAGTTTTCAATAAACCAGTAGCTAGTCCAAGTGTTTTCCATTTACTGCCAGATAATTGTAATTGCAATGCAAACTGAAAGTAGACAAGCACATCATAGGTGTGACAAATGGCAAACTGAGTATTGGTGCAGAAGAAATATTATGACACCAGCCACCAATCTAAAACAATTTTCTGAATAATATTTGATGATTCATTTGCAATAAATGTCACAAACTTTTAAGATGTCAAAAAAAGAAAATACAGCCACAGATAAAGACAAATGATTAGAACTAGAATGGACTCCTTTTGTCCATTCGTTATTACAGTGACAGGTTCAAGTGCTGGCTATGTCCATCCAGGACCAGAATATTCTAACATTTTTCTTAAAGGCCATCAGAAAGCTAATTTCATCAAGAGACGGGTTGAGATATGTTACCAAAAGACTAATTTAATGTCCACACATCCATTTTCTGCACTTTTTGTCTATCTCCAATTTGTGGATGGCCTGAGCTTGTCTTATCCTAACATCAGGCAGGAAATTAAGCTTGGCAGGGCAACACTGTAAAGCAGTGCACAGTTTAGAGCTCATAAACAGCACACGTTTTTAGGGATGAAGGAGGAAAAGTGGATTACCTAGAGAAACTCTGTGCAGAAACAGGAAGTGCATGCTAGTGCTAGGTAGCTCCTCATTTTGCCTTCAGAACTGCCATAATTCTTCTTCAAGATTAAACAAGGTGCTGGAAATGTTCAAGGATTTTGGTCCACATTGACATGATAGCATCGTGCAGTTGCTGCAGAGTTTTTGGCTGCACATCCTTGATGCGAATCACCCATTTCACCATATCCCAAACGTGCTCCTTTGGTGTGAGATCTGGTGACTATGGACGCCATTTGAGTGCAGTGAAACTCATTATCGTGTTCAAGAAACAAGTTTGAGATAATTTGAGCTTTGTAATGTGGTGTGTTATTCTGCTGGAAATAGCCATCAGAAGATCGGTACACTGTGGTAATAAAGGGATTAGACTTGGTCAGGAACAATACTCATGTAGGCTGTGGCATTTAAACGATGCTCATTTGGTACTAAGGGGCCCAAAGTGTACCAAGAAAAAATCCCCCACACCATTACAACTCCACCACCAGCCTGGATGGAGCCATACTTTTATGTTGTGGATACCAAATTCTGACCCTATCATCCAAATGTCACAACAGAATCAAGACACATCAGACCAGGCAACATTTTTTCTAATCTTCTTTTGTCCAATTTTGGTAAACCCATGCGGATTGTAACCTCAGTTGCTTATTCTTAGCTGACAAGACTGACACTCGGCGTGGTCTCCTGCTGCTGTAGCCCATCTGCTTAAAGGTTCGACATGTTGTGCATTCAGAGATGCTCTTTTCTATACATTGGTTGTAACGAGTGGTTATTTGAGTTACTGTTGCCTTTCTATCAGCTTGAACCAATCTGGCCATTCTCCTCTGACCTCTGGCATCAACAAGGCATTTTTGCCCATGGAACTGTCTCTCACAGGATATTTTCCTTTTTTGGACCATTCTCTATAAACTCTAGAGATAGTTGTGCGGGAAAATCCCAGTATCAGCAGTTTCTGAAACATTCTGACCAGCCTGTCTGACACCAACAAACATGTCACATTCAAAGTCACTTAAATCACGTTTCTTCCCCATTCTGATTCTTGGTTTGAACTTCAGCAGGTCATCTTAGCAATTTTTACATGTCTAAATGTGCTAAGTTGCTGCTATATGATTGGCTGATTTGGTTATTTGCGTTAACAAGCAGTTGAACATTTGTACCTAATAAAGTAGCTGGTGAGTGTATATAAACACAAACCCAGCCATGGGGAATGCACTAACCAGCATGTTTCTTTATGCCGGTCCCAAGCCCAGATAAATGGGGGGAGTTAAATCAGGAAGAGAATCCAGTCTAAACTTTTGCAGATAACAGTACAGATTTCCATACACATCAGTTGAGGCCCGGGTTAACAATCACCACCACCAGTACTGTTAGCCAACAGGGTGCTGGGGGAAATTGGGCTACTGTTGGCCGAAGGAGAAGAAGAGGGTGAAGGCATGTTCGGAGGCAGGAGGAGAGGAGGAAGGTTAGGAGAGTGGAAGTGAGGTTAAGATCTTGAGAAAGAAGATCTCTGGACTAAACTGGATGAAGTGATGGACAGTGTACTCACAGGAGAGTGGATTTCAATGGACATGTTGGTGAAGGGAACAGAGGGAATGAGTAGGTAATGGGTAGGGGAAAGCGTAGTTAGGAAGCATAGCATGGTGGTCTGTAGGATGATATTGGAGATCAGAAAGAGGAGGAGAGTGGGGTCAGAGCCAAAGATCAAAAGGTGGAAGATGAAAAAGGAGGACTGTTAGGCGGAGTTCAGGAGGAGGAGGAGGTAAGACAGGGACTGGGAGTTCCCAGATAGCTGGGCAACTACAGCAGAAGTGGTTAGGGAGACAGCTAGAAGGGTGCTTGGTGTGACATCTGGACAGAGGAAGCAGGTCAAAGAAACCTGGAGGTGGAATGAGGAAGTACAGGAGAGTATACAGAGGAAGAGGCTGACAAAGAAGAAGTGGGATATTCAGAGGGATGAAGAAAGTAGACAGGAGTACAAGGAGATAAGGCTTAAGGTGAAGCGAGGTGGTGAAGGCTAAAGAAAAGGTGTATGATGAGATATATGAGAGGCTGAACACTAAGGAGGGAGAAACGGACCTGTACCGATTGGCTAAACATAGGGGCTGAGCTGGGAAAGATGAGCAGCAGGTTTGGGTAATAAAGGATTATGATAGAAACATACAAGCGAGGAGAGTGTGTTGAGTATATGGAAAGAATACTTTGAAAGGTTGATGAATGAAGAGAATGAGAGAGAGAGTAGTTTGGATGATATGGAGATAGTGAACCAGGTAGTGCAATGGATTAGCAATGAGGAAGTAAGTAATTCTATGAAGAGGATGAAGAATGGGAAGGCTGTTGGTCCAGACAACATACCCATGGAAGCATGGAGGCGTTTAGGAGAGATGGCAGTGGAGTTTTTAACCAGATTGTTTATTGCAGTCTTGGAAAGTGAGATGATGCCTGAGAAGTGGAGAAGAAGTGTACTGGTACCAATTTTTAAGAATAAGGATGTACGGAACTGTAGTAACTAAAAATGAATAATATTGATCAGCTGCAGCATGAAGTTATGGAAAAGAGTGTTAGAAGCTAGGCTAAGAAGTGAGGTGATGATTAGTGAGCAGCAGTGTGGTTTCATGCCAGGAAAAAAAAACATCACAAATGCAATGTTTGCTCTGAGGGTGTTGATTGAGAAGTATAGAGAAGGCCAAAAGGAATTGCATTGTGTCTTTGTGGACCTGGAGAAAGCATATGACAGGGTGCCTAGAGAGGAGTTGTATTATACAAGGATGTAGAGAATATCAGTAGGAGTAGAACAGGATATGTATAAGGAAATCGTGACAGTGGTGAGGTCTGCAGTAGAAGTGACGGATGTGTTTAAGGTGGTGGTGGGATTACATCAGGGATAGGCTCTGAGCCCTTTCTTATTTACAATGGTGACAAATAGGTTGAGACACAGGATTAGAAAGGACTCCCCATGGACTATGATGTTTGCAGATGACACTGTGATCTGTAACAAGAGTAGAGAGCAGGTTGAGGAGACCCTGGAAAGGCGGAGCTATACTCTAGAGAGTATAGGAATGAAGGTCAGTAGGACAAAGATGGAATATATGTGTGTGGATGAAAAGGAGGCCAGAGAAATGATGAGGAAGAAGGGAGTAGAGCTGGTGAAGTTGGATGACTTTAAACACTTGAGATCAACAGTATAGAGCAATGGGGAGTGTGGAAGAGAGGTGAAGAAGAGAGTGTAGGCATGGTGGAGTGGGCGGAGAAAAGTGTCAGGAGTGATTTGTGACAGATAGACACCAGCAAGAGTGAAAGGGAAAGTCTACAAGACTGTAGTTAGACCAGCTATGTTATATGAGATGGAGATGGTGACATCAACAAAAAGACAGGAGACGGAGCTGGAGGTGGCAGAGTTAAAGATGTTAAGATTTGCATTGGGTGTGACAAGGATAGACAGGATAAAGAATCAGTACATTAGAGGGTCAGCTTAGGCTGGATGGTTTGGTGAGATTGCATTGGTTTGGACAAATGCAGAGGAGAGATGGTAGGGTTAGAGGTGTTAGGCAAGAGGAAAAGAGGAAGGCCTAAGAGGTGATTTATGGATGCGGTGAGAGAGGACATGTAGGTGGTATTTGTGACAGAGCAAGATGCAGAGGATGGGAAGACATTGAAATGGATGATCTTCTGTGGCAACCCCTAAAGGGAGCAGCCAATACTGTAAAGTAATAATAGACAGGAATCTGACCCACAGAGCTTCAATTACCATGAAATGTACACTTTGTCACTGACCTATGACCTAATGGCCAGTTCCAAATGGAGCCATAAATCAGTGCATGATCATATATGCATATATTTTGTCGCACATGCCTGAATGGTGGACATCTTCAGACCTACTAACAATACCACCCTGAGTTTTAGGTTGGCACTGTTGTTCATGTCTTTTCCCCTTTTGCCCTCAGATTGGAAGACTGAAGGCATGAGGACTAGCAACATCATTTCACGCGAACTTAGGGGATAGCAAAAGGGTCCAACACAGGATATAAAAGACACCAGGAAAAGAGTTGGTAACGAGCATTAATGCCTTTTCTCATTCCAAACCACGGAGGATTAAGCCAAAACTTGTCACATCCCTGCCATTGCAGGTAACCTCATTTCCGTCCCGTCCTGATGACCTCACTTCTTTCTCATAGTGACACCATCATTTTCATTTCCTGCTATTTTTGTATAAAGCCATCCTGTATCAGAGGTATCAGTCGTTAGTCGTAGGTAGAAGGCTGAAATTTGGCAGGCTTATTCCTTACAGCTTACTTACAAAAGTTAAGCAGGTTTCATTTCGAAATTCTACACGTAACGGTCATAACAGTCGATAACGGTCGACAACATCCATCATGTTGAACTTTCTTATTTATGGCCCCATCTTCACGAAATTTGGTAGGCGGCTTCCCTGTGCTAACCAAAACCGATGTACGTACTTATTTCGATGGTATGACGCCACTGTCGGCTGCCATATTGAACTTTCCAACGTCACTAATTTTCCAACTTCCCGTGTAGGTAGAAGGCTGACCACATCTTCACGAAATTTGGTAGGTGGCTTCCCTGCGCTAACCAGAACCAATGTACATACTTATTTCGGTGGTATGACGCCACTGTCGGCCGCCATATTGAAATTTCCAACGTCACTAATTCTCCAACTTCTCGTGTAGGTAGAAAGCTGAAATTTGGCAGGCTCATTCCTTACAGCTTACTTACAAAAGTTAAGCAGGTTTCATTTCGAAATTCTAAGCGTAACGGTCAAAACGGTCGACAACGTCCGCCATGTTGAACTTTCTTATTTATGGCCCCATCTTCACGAAATTTGGTAGGCGGCTTCCCTGCGCTAACCGAAACCAATGTACGTACTTATTTCGGTGGTATGATGCCACTGTCGGCTGCCATATTGAACTTTCCAAAGTCACTAATTCTCCAACTTCCCGTGTAGGTAGAAGGCTGAAATTTGGTACTTATTTCGGTGGTATGATGCCACTGTCGGCCACCATATTGAACTTTTCAATGGTCTTTGTTACTTATGGGCCCATCTTCAAGAAATTTGATACGCGGGTTCCCAATGCTAACTGAATCCTACTTATGTACATATATACGTCCATAGCTTATAGCTCGGTCACCGTGTGAGGCGGCGTTGGGTCCCCCATCCCAACGCCTCCCACGTTGTTGGCTGCCTGCCTATATAAGGCCGTCCGTCGCTGCAGTTTCTACATTCCCTTCCTTGCTTCGCCACGGGATTCACGTCTCCCTGCTGATAACTACAGCCGTTTTATTTAATCCACGGCTTCTCCGCTGTTTTATTGTTCATTTATTATGATTATAGTTATTGTTTAGGTATTTTAGACTTACTTTACATTGTTCAGGTACCCATTTCCTTTATCATTCCAACCGTACCCCCATTAACATGTCTATCGAGGTGATCACCATCGATCAAAGAACTGTCACTTACCGAGTGGTTTCCATGCCCAGAGATGGCACCTGCCTTTTCCATTCTCTTTGTTATATATTGCACGGCCATATCAGGCTCACTCTTGATATCCGGAGGAACATTGTGTCTTATGTATTGGATGACTGTGACAGGTTCAAGGTGTGGACTGATGACAGTACAGGAGATAATTATACTACACAGGAGCACTAGAAGAGTGAAATGCTTAAGCCCTTCACCTATGCATCTGCATGTGAGTTCATGGCTGCCGCTGAATTGTTCGGTTGTCGCTTTCAAGTGTACCGAAATGGCCAAATATTTTACACCTTTCGACAACCGCCAATGCCTCTTAAACATCTTAGATTGACAGGTGACAATTTCAGTAGTGGACACTTTGATGTTTATGAATGTTTAAACTCTCAAAAGCTGGATATGAAGTTATCGATGAAACCGGTTGTATACTTACAACGTTTGACAGATGCCGAATGTCTCTTCAACACAAGTCCTACAAATACTGTCGTAATTGAAACAAACCATGAAACTCAAACTGATTATGACAGCAGCAATCCAAGCTGTGAGATTTGAAACAAGATTACTGTTCACATGGCCAACTGTACATTGCATGTTCAAGAGTAAGCTCAGCGCACAGCTTGGTCATATTACAACTGGAGGGCCGAACTCACAATGTGGTATACAAAGAGATCCTTAACAAATAATTATTGGTATATTTTCCCTCAGTTTAAAAAGGTTTCATTTTCTTCTTAATAAAAATTTTAAGGCAGTACTTCACCGCTGCGAAGCGCAGGTATTTTGCTAGTACACATATATATATATATGCACACATACTGAATGCTATATACACACACACACAGTGTCTTATTATGATTGATATATACAGATGCATTTTTTCATATTTTCTAATTCTCTGCCATGCTTGTATTACGACCTACACAAAGTTCTGTCACCCACTGCTAGCATTGCATACAAGTAGAAGGACACCTATTTTAAAACATTCAGCTAATATTAGTCACTTTATTTGTGTACTGCAGCAGACATCATTTTTCACGGTTTAAACCACCAATAACAAAGAAACGAGTAGAAAAGCACATATGATGCAAAATCTGAACAAAATGCAAAAAAACTTTCTTAAGTGATACTTAGCAGCTTTGTCTCTGTTTGAGGATTCTATCCTTTATTTCAGGTGATCTTTCACTGATGCTAATGCAAAGTATGTTGACAGCACGTGTATTTGAATAGGACTAGTGCTGTTTTTACAGGCAGTGGGCTTAACAAGCATAAGACATTACATTTTGTCTGCTTTGAAAAGTACTGATGTGACTGGTATACTAATATACCTAGCAAGCCATTGCACCCTGTATCTACATAAGTTACTGCTCTGAGAAATGTAGTCATTTTTAAAATACAAGGAAAATAAAGAGCTTTTAAGTAAGTCAGACAACAAATCTGCAGCTGATAAATGGTACCCCTTCTGAGTAGCCATGTCCTGGGATACATGAGCAGTTTGTCCACAATAGGCATGCTCTAAATTCTTCACCGAATGTGAATGGGGTGCAGGGCCTTGTTATCATGCTGTGCCCTTACTGTTGATTCAATTGCTAAGCAACAACCCACTGCCATGTAACTTCTGCTTTCTATCTAATACACAGTATAATGGGAAATGTGTGGGTAGGGATTCTTTTGACACAAATTTTAGCCTTTGCAACAATTTTTTTGTGATTAGATTTTTCTCTTTTGCTTGAATTAAATGTCACTGAACCTTTGTTCTGTCCATGGCTGTTTTCTGCCTCCAAGTGACCCTGGATGAATGTATGTATAATAAACCTTTGGCTCCAATGTTCAGATAGCCCTAGGCAAAAATCCTACCGGTCTGCATACTGAACATTTGCTTGTGTGATTTTGTTCTAACCAGAAACCCAGTCTGTGATTTTAAAACCCAGTAATGCTAATAATAGATGAAGGTATTTGAACACATGCAAATTTAAGTCTGGAGGCAATCTTTGACACTAAGAGGTCATCTTGAGGTAAGGCTTGGTCCTGTTGGTGAAGAAGTACAGATCACTTGAAACTGGTGTCCTTGATTTTTACTTTGCCTAGACAGAGTTGTGCCTTTTGTTTCTGTGTTAGGATTAGGACATTAACATTATTTGCAAAGGATAGGGATAGGCCTAGGGTTAGGGTTATGCTTATATAGCAAAATGTGACCGTTAACATCAAGAGTTCATACCTCTCTTAGCAATTGCACTAATTGTATTCCATTTTAAATAAGAGCTAGAATAGATTCCTGCTCACATCCATCCTTTATCTTAAGTCTCTGGTTGGTTATTTAAAAGCTTAAATGGTGTTATTTTTTAATCCAGTGGGCCACCCCACCCACTTTCTGGATGAGCAGAGGTCAGTGAGGCTCAGAATCATCTGATATCCGACATCCAAAGCCAGACCTAAGACTGTAATTAGACCAGTGGACAGGTGTTTATTATTAGAAGAGCACCTACTGAAGGATCCATGTCAAATGGGAAGACACTTTATAGGAAACAATCCATTGTTTTCTGATGGAAATTGCACACTGTTTATAAAACATAATATCTTTATTCTGCATGCAGGAGAGGGCTTACTCTGGGTACATTTACGTGTGATGTAGTTAAATCATAAAAATTTGAATTAGAGTAATTATTTCAGGAGTGACACAATGGTTAGTACAGCTGAGTCTAGGTGGCTCCAGTAACAGTTTATGTACAGTCTGTACATCCTCTACATGCACTGTATAAATGGTGTGGGTGCCCAGGAAGAAGGACAGGCACCTTGTCTGGGATAATGGAAGGTTTCATACCTGGCCAGGAGGCCATAATGGAGGGACAGGGGGAAAGGACCAGGCAGGAGCAGGTCATTCCCACACACTGCAGGTGGCAGTGTTCCTTAGGGCTAAACCCAATTAGGAAACCCGCAGGGTTGTATGGGAAATAGTCTGGAAACGCAGCCCAGTTGGGGTCTTTGGGGACTGCGCTGCTGGTGGAGGACTGCCTTGGGTTTTGCAAAACCCAGAACTACTCACGATGACATAGAGAAAAGACTGGAAGCAGTTTCTCAAGCTGACTTTAAAAGAGAGCCCACTGCTTCATTTGGATGGAGTCAGAGTGGGCTATTCTCTTGCAGGAGGAAGAAGAACTGTTCTTGGTGTGTTTCTTTTTATGTGATTCATGTGGAGAAGGTGTTTGGGGTCAATAAAAAGCATTTATTTGAGCATAAAGTGTGTTTATGGCTTTATTGTGTCTGAGGTTTGGGAGGCTGCAGCGCCCCCTACTGGTTACAATGGTTTATCCTATGGAAGACTGATTTTGCTTCTGTTTCCCAAAGACATGTGTGTTAGAATATTTAGAGACTCTAAATTAATCTGATACACAGTAAGTAAGTGAGGTTGAATGAGCAAATGTTTCCAGTGATGGACTTTGCCTTGCCTAGGGTCTTCCTTCAGCATTGGATGGATATATGAGTGAGTGGAGGTATGTGCCCTGTGATGATCCATCTGCAGCTGCTTCATGTGTGGTCCTGCTGAGGCTGACTATAATACTCCATGACTCTGAATTGCAAAAAAATAAATAAATAAAATAAAGTTCAGAAAATGGATGGATGGATAACTGATTCACTTGTTTCCTTAATACAAACATGTCTGGGTGTATGGAAGAATGATAATGGCATGCCTTAGCATTTAATGAATGAATGAAAGCAACCGATCTTGCAACATAAATTCTATGTCCTTATTCATGTCATCTGTACTTTGATTGGAATGACTTTGAAGCTTGTAGATGGAAAAAGTATTTTTTAAATCCATTCTTCTGTTTCCTGAGTTGCAGGAGCACTTTGTTTTAATTATAATACGTCATAAATTGATATCATTCATTGTGCTGAATTTTATTATTTATTATGGAGAATTCATTTTCTGGGATTTTAAATTCTTTTTATTATTTAGACAGTTTAATTTTGGTCGTTATTTTGCTTATACGGCAAACAGTTCATGTCACATGATTGAGAGTGATGCATTAATAACGTATGTTTTGCTGTAAATACAGAGGTTCTTCACTTTAGCGTTATCCCTTGGTGGACAAATTCCATCAAGGAAAACTTTCTAGTGTAGCTGGTTTTTCTCCAAGTAGGCCTAGCGCTTGGTTTCGTTTCGATTTTGAATATCCTTCTGTCCCTGACTTCTCTCTTGATTTGCTCTCTTGCTTAGTTTAAAGGTAATCTCTTTCCTTTTGGTTTAGACCTTGGCCTGTTTCACATTACGTGCCTGCCTGACGTGACTGGGATGTAAAAAGAAATGGTGAAAAACCAATGCAAACTTAGCCAGAATTAGCAAAATTCCAGTCTCCTGGTACAGTGAGTTAAAACTGCTGACCACTGCCCCACCATGCTGCCACAAAAGAACATTTTCTTTCTCTGGTGAAGTCTGCTGAATTTTATTCAGTGTATCTAATTTTGTTTATTTGTTGTTATGAAGATTTACTGTTTTGTCTAGTGTACATGCACGTCTAATATAGTCTTCACAATTTCGGTGTCAGCCGCTGTATCCAGCAGGGGGCGCTAGCTCCTTTGTTGGAATAAGTTCTTTTGTAATTGCGGCATGTTACGTAACCATCATTAAAGAAAGCCAAGTTATTTCTCCTATGTGATTTCTTGCCGCTGTATCATTAAGGGAAGGGTATCGCCTTTTAATATCATATCTTATATAGGGGTTATGTAACATGCCGCAATTACAAAAGAACTTAATCCAACAAGGGAGCTAGCGCCCCCTCCTGGATACAGCTGCTTGGCTCACTGTTAAAAGATTCTGTGCATATATTTATGGTGATCACATTGCAGATAACAGAATTGTACGCTTCAAGGCTGACAGATAAAGAGTACAGTCTTTTCTCAAAGTAACACAAATCTCTTTTTTGATTTATTATGGCATGTGATTCTGTGATTTGCTGTTTTTTAGAGATTGTCACTACTGCTTCACTGCTCCACTGCCCTGTTTTCAAGTGTCAGCCTGGTCATTGCCTGTGTGGAATTTGCATGTGTGTCACTGTGTCTGTGTGGGTTATAAGACTATGGTGATTTGGACATCTGGAGTGAAAGTCAGACGATGATTAGTTGAAGATAAGCATCAAGATGTGATGACAGAGGGTGAGGAAAATGAGGGTGTAGTTGGTTTCAGATGTTATGAAAGAATTGGGACTCATGACAAAGAAAGCCATTGAGAATGAAGGAAAAAAAATGAAGAGGCAACTGATTAAACCCAGAAAATATCCTTTAAACAAATGATTATCCCAAAATCATAACTGTTAGGTGAACTAATGAATCCAAGTTGGGCCAGTGTGTGCATGTTTGTTCTGCGATGGAACGGTGCCTCTTTCTGGGTTGTTTTTGGTCTTTCAGGTATAGTCTGGTTCCCATGATCATAAACTGGCAAAAGCAGCCTCGATAAAGAAAAAAATGTTGTATCTGTAATAATGTATATAGTGTGTGGGCTTATAAGTAAAAATGTACATTATATTAATATATTTAACTGAAATTGGAATTTTTTATAAAAAACAATAGTTAAAAAATATCTTACTTAATACATTAAAATTCAGGAGACGGTGTCTATGGGCTAGGATGTTTACTTTTGTTTTCATACAGTGGGATGCAAAAGTTTGGGCAACCTTGTCATTCTTTTCCTGTATAAATCGTTGGTTGTTATATATATATATATAAATATAAATATAATCTGAATCATTGAGTTTCACATACAGAAAAATCCACATACAGTGGGATGCAAAAGTTTGGGCAACCTTGTTAATAGTCATTATTTTCCTGTATAAATCATTGGTTGTTACGATAAAAAATGTCAGTTAAATATATCATATAGGAGACACACACACAGTGATATTTGAGAAGTGAAATGAAGTTTATTGGATTTACAGAAAGTGTGCAATAATTGTTCAAACAAAATCAGGCAGGTGCATAAATTTGGGCACCGTTGTCATTTTATTGATTCCAAAACTTTTAGAACTAATTATTGGAACTCAAATTGGCTTGGTAAGCTCAGTGACCCCTGAGCTACATACACAGGTGAATCCTATAATGAGAAAGAGTATTTAAGGGGGTCAATTGTAAGTTTCCCTCCTCCTTTAATTTTCTCTGAAGAGTAGCAACATGGGGGTCACAAAACAACTCTCAAATGATCTGAAGACAAAGATTGTTCACCATCATGGTTTAGGGGAAGGATAGAGAAAGCTGTCCCAGAGATTTAAGCTGTCTGTTTCCACAGTTAGGAACATATTGAGGAAATGGAAGACCACAGGCTCAGTTCAAGTTAAGGCTCGAAATGCCAGTCCAAGAAAGATTTTGGACAGACAGAAGCGACGAATGGTGAGAACAGTCAGAGTCAACCCACAGACCAGCACCAAAGACCTACAACATCATCTTGCAGCAGATGGAGTCACTGTGCATCATTCAACCATTCGACGCACTTTACACAAGGAGATGCTGTATGCGAGAGTGATGCATAGGAAGCCTTTTCTCCACCCACAGCACAAACAGAGCCGCTTGAGGTATGCTCAAGCACATTTGGACAAGCCAGCTTCATTTTGGAATAAGGTGCTGTGGACTGATGAAACTAAAATTGAGTTATTTGGGCATAACAAGGGTCGTTATGCATGGAGAAAAAAGAACACAGCATTCCAAGAAAAACACCTGCTACCTACAGTAAAATATGGTGGTGGTTCCATCATGCTGTGGGGCTGTGTGTCCAGTGCAGGGACTGGGAATCTTGTCAAAGTTGAGGGAAGCACGGATTCCACTCAGTATCAGCAGATTCTGGAGACCAATGTCCAGGAATGAGTGACAAAGCTGAAGCTGCACCGGGGCTGGATCTTTCAACAAGACAACGACCCAAAACACTGCTCAAAATCCACTAAGGCATTCATGCAGAAGAACAAGTACAACGTTCTGGAATGGCCATCTCAGTCCCCAGACCTGAATATAATTGAAAATCTGTGGTGTGAGTTAAAGAGAGCTGTCCATGCTCGGAAGCCATCAAACCTGAATGAACTAGAGAGGTTTTGTAAAGAGGAATGGTCCAAAATACCTTCAACCACAATCCAGACTCTCATTGGAAGCTACAGGAAGCGTTTAGAGGCTGTAATTTCTGCAAAAGGCGGATCTACTAAATATTGATTTCATTTCTTTTTTGTGGTGCCCAAATTTATGCACACTTTCTGTAAATCCAATAAACTTCATTTCACTTCTCAAATATCACTGTGTGTGTCTCCTATATGATATATTTAACTGACATTTTTTATCGTAACAACCAACGATTTATACAGGAAAATAATGACTATTAACAAGGTTGCCCAAACCTTTGCATCCCACTGTATGTGAATTTTTCTGTATGTGAAACTCAATGATTCAGATTATATTTTAATTTGATGCCATTTGAAATGTGAAGTGTGACTTTCTTCTGGTTTGTAAAGCAATATATTTAAAAAAAAAAAAAAAGTGGAAAAAAGGGAACTAAAAAAAAGAAAGTGAAATTGGTATTATTTGCAATTCCTGTACTTTTCTGAAACATTCATAAGGGTGACACCACAAAACTTTGGTTTTGGGGCCATTTGCTAAAAATGAATACAATATCTAAACCTAGGTTTTAGGGCAAATTCTCAGTAGCTCCGTGTACAAGGTTATGTTGTGGCTAACTGAGCACATGGCAGTCCAAATTGTAATTAACTGACATAAGAGATGGCGAAGCCCCTCAAAGCTGCTGATCAGTATAAGTAGCTTAGCATTTCTGTATTGTCTGGCCTGAAACTACGGAAACACAAAACAACCTCTGCCTTTCTAGAGAAGGAACAATGTATTCATTTCTACCAGGCATTGTTCATTCCAGTATTTCAACAGACACAGGGGAGGGTGGGAGTGTAAGGTGGGGAAAGCCATTCCAAACTTCATTCATTTTTTATTTACTTAGTTATTTTAAGATTTGAAAAGTTTTGCTTTTACATTTTTCCATAAGTTAAAAAGCAGCATAATTTTGTAATGGTCCTGCTGGCAACAGGGGCCAGAATAGTGAAATGTAATATAAACCAGACCAGAAGATGGACTAATTGAAAGGACTGAGCAGATTGAAAGACAGGATGAGGGACAGGCAGAATGTCAACGATACTATACTGACTAAAAAAAGGCAAGCCAGTCCCTAAAACAGCAGTGGAGTGCAAGAGAAATAACAGAGTGAAGACTATGCAAGGGTCAAAACCAAAAGTTAAAAACAGAAAGCATCAGAGTCTAATTGTAAATTAAATATCAAAAGGTAGAGCTTTGTTTCAATAACCAATAATCAAAATTTTAAGAAAACTGGGTTGCTAGGTTTGGAATAATTTTGGATACGAGTGACTGTTTTATGGTGATCACAGACGGCGCATCCCCAGTGCCTCATTGTAGAGTCTCAATGAAAACGGGTGACACAAAAAGCCACAAATTGGTGGTGTCCATTGTTAAACAAAATTATGCTGGAAAAGACATAAAAAAATTACCAACTTTAAAATGGAAGATCTAAGTAACACTCTCACTGCAAAATTTATTTCCTTGGGTTTTAAAAAACTCCAAAAATGACACAAACATGAATTTCATAACCTCAGGAAAACTCAAGTAAAGGTAAAAATGGACAAAAATCATAACACATACTGGAGGAAAGTCAAAAAATACTAATCATCAAAACTAAAAAAAAAAAGTCAGAAATAATCCCAGAAGTTCAAAACCACAAAGTAGGCAATTCTTTACAAAACCAGTAAGAAAAAGAAGTTTGTCTTTTATAGTTGGAATCCCAAAACTAAGACATCAGGTTACGCACATCGATATTTTTTATTGGGGCAAGTTGATGACATCATAGGTCAAATATCATGTGACTAGAAACAGGTGTTGTTTCCACAAACAATATGGCATCTTCAGTACACAATGCTACTATTAAATAGCTGCACCATAAAATGAAAAAATATAAACAAAAATAAAACATTCATCTAAAATACCCACTCGATATTTATGCCATTAATAATTATGAATTGTAGAAATTGTATTGAATTATAGAAACAAAAACAGTGTAGCTATAATCATTCATTACATGTCTTATTCCAATTAAGAATTTAACTTCAGTAAATCAGGGAGGATAATCACTTTAAAGTCTCTTACAAGTTGCATAAGAATTTCCTGTCTTCCCAGCATTATATGACTTTTTGATAAGGAATATTGAAGATAAAGGTTTCATGTGTATTATGTAACTATTCTGAAATACTGTAAATACACACCATCAGACTGCTAGAAGTAGTCAAATGATGTAAACATTTTAGAATTTCTGGGTAACTTTTAACCCTATTTGTTTGTTTTTTTCATTTCTGTCTGCTGTGGATGCAACTGAGTATTTTTTTTGTTTGTATAAACATGACTAAATAAAAACCTAGATCCTGAAATGTCATTAACTGGAATGTTGGACCACAAATTAAAAAAGGGCTACTGCCTCTCAATTCACTGAAGTTAGATATTACATTAATATATAGATATTTTGTTATGAAGAAGAAGCACACAAAATAGCAAAATGGTATAAGGCCTTTGAAAAGTCTTTTAAACCACACCGGAACCTTGAGGTACCAACACAGAATAGGCCTCACACAAGGCAGCTTGACCCCAAACTTTACTAGCCAGCTTTGGCCTACACTGGACCTAAAGGAGTTTTGGCTTCAAATATTCAAAATATAACAGAATGTCTCAAACATATCAAGGTGCCTCTCAAGGGAAAGCAGAAAACTGTAAAAACTCGTTGGCTTGAGAAACAGGTCACAATAAAAATCTATAAAATTAGAGTTTAATGAACAATACAAAAAATAACAAAAACATTCAACAAGGTAAAAAGTATGTGCTAAAAAAGACAATCTAAGGCAAGCAAACTCAATCCAAAATCCAAATGCAGTAATCCAAGAAGAAGAGTAGAAACATAGACAGAAGCATTAATCCAAATGAAACAGCATTAAAATAGTTACTAAATAATGTATGAACAGAAAAACTGATGAGGTGTAGAACTGATGAGGTGAGGTTCAGAGGTTGTTGGTCATAAAGTCTTATTTATTATGTACATGTTCTTCTTTTCAAGCCTGCATAGAGTATATCCCCATGTCTGTTCATGGCGTTTTCATTGGATAGCCACGTTTCTGCCTGTTTTCTGGCACTTTTAGTACTACCATGCCCAGCTGTAAACATTGGACAAACATCAAAAACACTTTCGCCACACATATACAGGAACATTGCAAAACGGTCAGAAGAAAGGACCACCGATATCTGATTTAAGCACATACAATTTCAACAATAGTTTGGGAGCATGTGCTGATGGACACACATTAAAATGGGATTCAGTGCAAGTAAAATTCAAAGCTAATACTAAAAGTATTGGCTAGCTTTCAAATTAAAATGTCATTAACAGACATTTGGACATAAACAGCATATGCAGGTTTAAAAAGAAGAACATCTAAATAATAAAAAAGACTTTATGAACAACACTCTCCAAACCCCACCTTATTGGTCCCCCCCTTGCATCTCCAACCCCTCATTTGATATGCAGTGGTACCTTGAGATGAGAGTGCCCCAATGTACGAGTTTTTTGAGATATGAGCCATCACTAGGTCGATTTTTTACCTTGAGTTACGAGCCAAAATTCGAAATACAAGCCACCAAAGAGTTTGTTGCAGCACATTCCGAGGAACTGATGACGGAGGAGTTGACGGAATTACAGACGCGGCAACATACAGAGGTTCTACAGGAGATTGGTATCACGGAGAAGGTTATCTCTTAAAGTGAGATAAAGGAAGTTTTTGCAACGTGGGAAAAAGTTTCGAACTTTAAAGAAAAGAAACACCCTGAAAAAGTTACAACTGATCGTGCAGCAGCACTATTTAATGACACTTGCCTAACTCATTTCAGAAACATTCTAAAGGGGAGGACTACTCAAAGCTCCTGGGATAGGTTTCTATTGAAATGCCCTGCGAATTAAAGTGACAAAAGTGTGGCAAAAAAGAAAAAAAAAAAGAAAAAAAAGAAGAAGAAAATATAAGTTAAGCAAAAGTGAAATGAAAGAAAAAAAGATTACAATACACTAATCGGCTTCACCAACATCTGTTTATTTCTTTAGATTCTCTTTTATGTATTAGGTTTTATTTTGTTTGTATACAATATTTGTTCATTATAAATACATTTTCCTATGTTGAAAACATTTAACAAAAAATTGGGGTGGTTTTTTGGGGGTTGGCACGAATTAATCTCATTTCAATTAATTTCATTGGGTAAAATTGATTTGAGATACGAGCATTTTGACTTACGAGCTCAGTCACGGAACGAATTAAACTCGTATCTCAAGGTATCACTGTATATTGCCTTTGATTCCTGTATGACTAATCAATTTCCTCTGATGATGACTGCTTGTAGGTTGTCGAAAACTCAGCAATAAAACTCTATTTTAAGATATGTGATTCATTGTCTCTCTTTGTGGATTTCCAGCTATAAATATGCAAACCGTATCACAGACCATTGCTTCCATTCATATGACCTTTGGAGAAGATTATCCAATGTATTAGATGATGGGAAACTTCGACTCTCCAAGAAGCTCAAAGCTATGAAAAACTTTTCTTCCTCCATAGCTGCATCAGGCATGATGTATCTCCAAGAGGCCAATGCCTCAGCAGTTCACGAGACCAGCTTCATCAAATCCTGTCATGTGAAGCTTAAAAACAAAGAGGTTTGATTTAGGAACATTTATGTTAGGTAGAATGCCCAGTGGGGGCTGGACAGTCTTTTGGCCTTGGAACCCCTGCAGATTTTGTTTTTACTGTTTTCCCAGCCATCTGACTTTACCTTGTTTTGCAACTTCCTTTTTGTCATATTGTAAAGCACTTTGAGCTTTATTGTTGTATGAAAATGTGCTATATAAATAAATGTTGCTGTACATAGTTAATGACATTATATCTAATTATATCTAATATCCCCTATTCCTTTCTGTACAGTGCTTACAGTTCAACTCATTTCACAAATGCCAACCATTTACCATTTGCTATACATTTATTGTTAAAGGAAAACACATTTCAGATATTATTATACAAATATTATATACAGTAAAGTACTCAGTTACTTACATAGTGCTTCAGATTCATTCAATTAACCCTCTGCACTATAACCACTGTCTTAGGGAATTTCCCAGGCAAAGCCAGGTAACACAGCTAGTATTAATATATAAACGATTATAAGAAATGACCAACACTGAAAAATGTGTGAAAAAGACAAACAAAAGAAATACAGACATAAAACAGGAAAGGAACCCCGGCTAAAACATAACACGCGTTTGAAAATTAACGGTCAGTTGTGGTTGAAGAAATGATGGGTGGACAGGTATTTCATTCTAGTTTTGCCAAAAATAATAAAACAGAGTCCTGCCTTGTGCCAGATACTTGCTGGGATACCATCCACAATCCCTGCAGTCCTGTTCTCAATAAATGGATTTAGAGGGTGGATGGATGGTACATATTGATTCAAAACACAATGCCTTTCTGTCACTTGTGAAGTAATCTCTGCCTTTGTGAGGCTATGTTAGCGTAGTGAGACTAAACTGGCTAATGATTATGCCTGTAATGGTTAATAATAAATTCTTTTTAGATCATGTTTTTCCTTAGTTCACAATAGATGCAATCAAAGACAAGATGGTTGGAAACTTTAAGCTTTGTACTAAATCCTACTTTAATAGTTTTGTATTTCTTAAAATATCATAAAGTCTCTGATACAGAAAGATGGCTTCACCCATACTGTATGTAAGACAATATTTTTTGAATACCTCATAGATCTTCCTGAATCAGCTACTTTTTCAATTTGGATAATGTGTTACTTCTTATCAGATCTTGCAGTTACAATGCCATTATTTCTGAACAGAAAGCTTGACTAGGTCAATGCACACTTAACAGCTTACTTTCCTACTACTAACAGATGAAAATGTTATGAAATATACCTCTGCACAAATGCATGTGTTTCTTTAAAACTAAAGTAATTCTGGAGACATATGCCAGAACTGTTCAGGCGGCACTCAGAGAGGTGCCTGCTGCACATTGGAGATGGTAATCTCCTGCACTCCACATTTCTCCTCAACCAGGTTGAAGTGGATGGGGACACTACGCTGGGTTCTTCTCTCTTCATTAGCAGTTACTGAGAAAATCCTTATTTTAGTTCCTATTCTTCCACTTGGTAATATGCTTAAATTGAGTGGGTCCTCATTCCTGAGCTGAGGGTATAAATAATATCTTATTTCTGCTCAAAAGAAATGGCAAAACAAGAAGGGCAACATAATTATTAAATCTAAACTTCATGATTAGTTTGCAGTTTCTACTATGGAGCTCTACAAAAACGACTGGTGTTAAACTGAGTCAAGTTTATTTGTTCAGCATAAATATGCAATATCATCCATTGCCGATCTCTACTAAAAAGACTTTCTTTACAGACACAGTTCAATTTGGTATCCACCAAGAGAAACTGAGCAACTAGTATTTGAATTATGGTATTTTATTACTTTATTATTATTTTATTGCCTAGAGGGGACTGGACGGTCTCTTGGTCTGGAATCCCTACAGATTTTATTTTTTTTCTCCAGCCTTTGGAGTTTGTATTTTTGTTTTTTCTGTCCACCCTGGCCATCGGACCTTACTTATTCTATGTTAATTAATGTTGACTTATGTTTATTTTTTATTGTGTCTTCTATTTTTCTATTCGTCATTTTGTAAAGCACTTTGAGCTACATTTTTTTGTGGGAAAATGTGCTATATAAATAAATGTTGTTGTTGTTGTTATTATAAACTTGACAAAACGGTTAAAAAGGTGTCAGCCTACAAACATAAAAAAGACATTCTGAATGCTATTGCAGAAATACTCAAACCAGCACCAAGTGCATTCAACATTGAGAGACTCATACTATAATTAAGAAATATTATAAACCACTATTAATTTGGAAATAAAATTAATTCCAGGAGTTTTGCAAAAACAAGCTACATAAACCTTAAACACTTCTTAAATTTCAGAAGCGATTGAATCATCAACAGTAAAAGCAGACTTGGATATCTACTGTAGGACAAAGGAGCAGAACCTTTCTTGAAGCGTTTAAATCCATGACTTGGCAACGTTCTCACTACTACATTTTCATTTAAAAAGTATGTTTTTAAATGAAAACAATCTCCATCCATACTAGCGTTTTCAAATCATTTACAAAAGTACCTTCGTCCACAATTAAAATGACTAAAAATGCATATGGTGTAGATGTTCACCTACACTGGGCATAAGTGCATAAATCCTTGATAGGATGGTAACACTGCTGGCCAAGGGATTTATCGCAAAGCTGTAGTGACCAGTACATTTTTTCCTTTTGTGCATGTATATAATACTGTATATGTTAAAAATGCCCATTATTTTCTTGTAAATGCTTTTGTATTCAGATAAGAACTGCCTAAATATTTTGATAATTAGTGCAAAGGCTCAGAGGAGTTTTAAGTTCAGAGAAATCGCAATGCAGCTGTGTTACTTGACTCTGAGTGTTATTACTGATAAGAACTGTTACCACAAAGCATGTACACAGTTTATGGTTTCACAAAGACACTTTGCTACAACCCCCATATTCCTGGTTGTAAAATTATGCAGACATGCTTTACTATAGCCTCCTGCTTCAGAGGTGGTTTCACAAATGTAAGCTGATTTTATGAACTCTGGATCTCTGAGGCAGGAAAACGTAATTATATCAGCCCTGAAATAAAAAGACAAATGACGCTTTTGGGGACATGCAAATTTATGAACCCCTCAGGAGTTAGCTTTAGGTGGTCAGTAAAGCCTCATCAGAGTGTTCCACCACCATTATGAATAAGATAAACATGCGTAGAAGAGGCACAAAACAGCAACAAAATAACTGAGCCGCCTGAAGGACTGGACATCTGGCAATTTTAGGTCACATGGTGTAGACTGAAATATCTTCTTTTGCTTTTGTTTTTGGCACATAAGATTATTTAATACTAGCTGTCCTATCTGTTTAATATGGGTTAGAAAAATTAAGTAATCAACGTGGACCGCAGTGTTACCTTTTATACTGCACAATCTAATGGAATGTACTTTGTAATGCATGTAGTAATAAAATGCACTGTAATTTTCATTCAAACAGATGGTCCATCACAAACATCTGAAGTAATAAAATGAATTACTACAAATGTTTGTGATATGCCATCTGCTGGAATGATATATGCAAAGCATATGCCTGTTATATGTCATTTGGTATGGGATTCATAAAAGTAGTCTGAATGTATGTGAATGACAAATGCAATGTACTACAAATGTTTGTGATGTGTCATCTGTTGGAATGAGACATAGCAACCAGACAGACACACACTTCTACTTTTCATACAGTGGATTAATATTCTGAATATTATATTAAACTTGTGTCAAATGCTTGTTTCTCTGGTTTGCAATTTTACTTACTCTGTCGCTGGGGACTAAATGAACTATACAATGTACTGCGAGTCTATATTAAAAAATCATCTTTTCATGCTGTCCAGCAGAATCTGTCTTCTAAATTAGGAATATTATTATTGTCAGTATTCCCTTTCATCATAGGGAGATTCTTTATAAAACATGTGGCATTAAGGTTGATTTTCATAAGTAAAATGAGACCAATTAGAAAGTATATCCTATACACCAATATCCCTGCTAAACACTGTTGTCAAGATCATGTCAAAGGGTCTCTCAAACATAATGAAGAAAATGTATTCTTTTGTTATTTCATAAGATCAAGCTGGATTTTTCAATGGTAGACAATTACTATCAAGTCTCCAACAGTGTTCTCTGGGTCTTTTTTTCTCTAAACCCAGAAGAGTTGAACAGAATTATTTATTGCACATGTAAATGTGGGTTTGGAGCCATTATATATATATATATATATATATATATATATATATATATATATATATATATATATATATATATATATATCAGTTTCTAGTTTTGTTGTTTTTTTAGAACGTAGCACCAGATAGTAATGCCAGAAGAACTAGAATATAATGCATCTATTTATACTGAGGATATTGCTCTTTATATGCCATACATACTCACGTTTAAGTTCTCCCGTGGATAAGTCAGGACTTGATTTTACCGTATCATTTCTGGTATTTTATAATGTCGGTTGTATAAGTAGAAAACTCACGCTATTCGTCCAAGAGATTATGCTATGCTAATGCCCACCTGGGAGAGTAACCACAGAGCACACTGCCTTTTTTTCTTTGTATTGTGCTTACGTGACCACCTGGTAATACCCAAACTATTCTGAAGCAATGTTTGCACTGATTTGTGTTTTCTCATACACCTTTATTGTAAGAGCATCCCTTATCTGTAATGGAGCATTCGATCAGAAGAAAATATGAAGCTAGCTTTACATTTAAAAGTGGTTGAAGTGGTGAAAGAAATTGGTAACTGCACTGCTGCAACAAAATTCAATGAGTCTGAGAAACTGGTGTGAAATTGGAGGGGGCAAGAAGATGTAAAAAAAAAAAAATGAAGTGTATTTTTGAACAGGCGTATAAGTCAGGCCTGATTTTATGATCGATTTTTCAGGTTTCAAGACCCAACTTCTACATGAGTATATACGGTAAGTGGCCCATTCTCATTACCCAAAATATAAAAGGAATACTCCACCCAAAAAGTACATATTTTTAAGAAAAGGTACTTATCCCATGTAGTTTGTACTGATGGCTGAGAAAAATGTTTAATCTCACATTTTCATGCACACCACAAATAATAAAGTTTTTGATAGAACAAAAGCCAAAGGTGACCAACGCCGGACTGCAGCACAAAATGTAAAAACGTCCATAAAAAAATTTCCTGTTACTTGTATTACACAATCTCTTTGTTAAGTTATTGAATCATAAGCTCGCCACATGCAAAGTGCATTTAGTTTTTTTTTTCTAAAACACTGTAAACTCTGGAAGGTGAAAGTGGTCTGCAAATTAAAGGTCTGAATACAAACACGAAGCCCCTGCACGTGGTTGCGCTTTTGTGTATTTTGGACCTGCTCATTAAGTTAATCTACAATGTCAAGAAAGGATGATGACTGGTCCCATAATTACAGTTGCCTTGAGATCTTGCTGATGTGCATATATGAATTCTCTTTTAACAAATTTGCTTTATTAAAATATTGATAGTTTCCAGTGAGAGCAGACATTATGATACACAGTTGTGAGAGATGTATGGTTTGACCAAACATGCCATTCTTGTACCTATGCAAATAAGTTTTCATGGCATCAGAATGGCAAGATGTCCAAACAAATCAGAGATAGACTAGTGTGGAGGCTTAGATCTGTGCAAGGATATAAACCATTTGTGCATTGATGAATGTCCATCCATCCATCCATCCATCCTCTTCCGCTTATCCGGGGTTGGGTCGCGGGGGCAGCAGCTTAAGCAGAGAGGCCCAGACTTCCCTCTTCCCGGCCACTTCTTCCAGCTCTTCTGGGAGAATCCCAAGGCGTTCCCAGGCCAGCCGGGAGACACAGTCCCTCCAGCGTGTCCTGGGTCTTCCCCGGGTCCTCCTCCCGGTTGGACGTGCCAGGAACACCTCACCAGGGAGGCATCCAGGAGGCATCCCGATCAGATGCCCGAGCCACCTCATCGGACTCCTCTCGATGCGGAGGAGTAGCGGCTCTACTCTAAGCCCCTCCCGGATGACAGAGCTTCTCACCCTATCTTTAAGGGAAAGCCCAGAC
This sequence comes from Polypterus senegalus, assembly GCF_016835505.1. NCBI lineage: Eukaryota > Metazoa > Chordata > Cladistia > Polypteriformes > Polypteridae > Polypterus > Polypterus senegalus. Next base: position 81,700,645 of record NC_053160.1, read on the forward strand.
ACCCTGCGGAGGAAACTCATTTCAGCCACTTGTATTCGCGATCTCGTTCTTTCGGTCACTATCCATAGCTCATAACTATAGGTGAGGGTAGGAACGTAGATCGACTGGTAAATTGAGAGCTTTGCCTTACGGCTCAGCTATTTTTTCACCACGACAGACCGATGCAGAGCCCGCATCACTGCAAATGCCACACCGATCCGCTCCTTGAACCGTCACCCTATCGTGGTGGAGGGGTTTGCGTGTCCCAATGATCCTAGGAGCTATGTTGTCTGGGGCTTTATGCCCCTGGTAGGGCCACCCAAGGCAAACTGGTCCTAGGTGAGGGATGAGACAAAGAGCAGTTCAACAAACCTCCAATGATGAGCAAAAACTCTGGACAACGTTTTCCCATGCCCGGACGCGGGTCACCGGGGCCCCCTCTGGAGCCAGGCCTGGAGGTGGGGCTCAATGGCGAGCGCCTGGTGGCTGGGCCCACACCCATGGGGCTCGGCCAGGCACAGCCCGAAGAAGTAACGTGGGTCATCCTCCCCATGGGCTCACCACCTATGGGAAGGGCCAAGGAGGTCAGGTGCAGTGTGAGCTGTGTGGTGGCCGAAGGCGGGGGACCTTGGCAAGGATGAATGTTCCCAGAAAAAAATGTCTTCTCATTCAAACAACACACAGTAAGTACAAAAATAATATCTGTGCCCTTCTTAGAGCAGATCTTTGCATTAAGGGAAAAAAGAAAGAAAAAGTGACAAAATTCTACTGGAAATGACATCACTGAGTGACAGAATGAAAACCACTGCTAGATGACCACCAAGTTTATTAAGTACAGTATTGTGCAGAAGTCTTCAGATACTCTGAAAAATTATTTTTAAAGCTAAGGCTAGACATTAACTGTTGATTTGGTAATGAAAATACTATATAATGTCAGAATAAACACAAATAAACATACATACAATGAAAAGTACAAAGATTGTTAGTATTTTGTTTGGCCTTCTATAATATGCAAAATTGAAACAACTCACCTTATTTTTTATTGCTGTGGTAAATATGACCAAATGCCTTTTAGCCTTTTCCGTAACTCTGGTTTCAACTGTTGCTTTTTTGTGACAAAGTGCCTCAGCTTCAGTTATGTTGAAGCTGAAGCGGCCAATATCATTTTTTAAATTGCCTAAAAACCAGATTACAAGGATTGCATTTTTTCACTTGAGGAATACAGCAAAAGTTAGACCCCTTGTAACTTTACAAGATGCTGAAAAATGAGTTTGCGTTTTTGGGCAACTAGATTACTATAATGCATTCCTAAGATAGACTTCAATCGACTGCAATTACTGCAGAATGCAGCAGCCCAAATCTTAACTAGAAAAAGTATATCTGAGAACGTTACCAGTTTTAGTTTTGTTACATTGGTTTCATGTGTCACTCAGAATTGACTTTAAAAATACTACTAATGGTGTGTAAAGCATTAATTAATCTTCTGTCATATATTGTGGAATACCAGTCCCCCTACACTGCAAGTTGTAACTTTAGATCTTCGATTGGAGGTCTTCCTATAATTCCAAGAGCTAAACTTAAAAGAAGTGGTGAAGCGGTCTTTCGCTGTTAAGCAAATAAAATTAATATATGGAATACATTACTGATAGAAGATTGGCAGGCTAATACTGTGGAACAATTTGAAAAACTGCTAAAAACCAATTATTTGAATATGGCTTTTATGTAGCTACGTTTCAGCTGTATTCTTAACACTAGAATTACCAGAGCCTACGAAAAAACTCGTAATTCCGTCCCACCTTAAACTGCTTCTTAAATCCCTTCACACCTCTCCGCCAGCGCCCTTTGTCTTCTAAATGTGCTGATAAAGAGAAGCCGGCTATTCCATCCCCCCACCAATTTAGAACGTGCACGAACTTCTCTCAGCTCATGCCTTGATTGAGTATCTGGGAGTGAAGTGGAGTTTTAGAGCGGAAATAATAGATCGTTGTTTGGAACACACGCATTTCATGTCTGTTCCGTTTCTACAGTAATCTGTGTCAACACATTGTTAAAACAGAAACGTTTTTTATATTCTAGGAGTAGATGACAAAATGTAGGCATAAACTATATAATGTATGAAGCCTGAAGTCCAAATAGCAAAGAAACATTTTCACAAGAATAACACAATTGCACTTTTATTCAAACATATAACTGCAGAAACAAAAAGCCGCCTTAACATGCGACATTGACACCAGTTTACTGTAACTGACTCTGTGGCTCAATAGACTCAGCCCCGCTTGGGAATCAAGGTGTGGCGGGTTCGATCCTGCCCCTCCTTTTGAGAAGTAAACTGCTCTTGTCTTACTGTTTTAGAATAAAAGCATACATTTGATTTCAGTCTGTAACAGCCGGTGCAGTTTATGATCCTTGTAAAGGTTAGCTTTTTTTATTCACTTTTCACTCTCTCAGTCGCATTCAGAATCAATCCATACAACCCCATCTGACACGGCTGTTTTCACTAAAGACGCGCTATAGCTCTGCAGTGTACCACGATGCAATCACACACCCAACGGTTCTGACACACAAACGCTGGCGAAGCTGCCTTCTTAGTATCTCACCGTCACTTGCTTTTCGTTTTATTGAGTGTTCCTGCCAGTCCCGCATGTTGCTGTATGCTTTTCTTTTGTACTCCAGGACATGCAGAGGAAAGAATGGTAAAGACCAGTAACTTCGGCGCTATATGCAATCATCAGACACTCCCCATCTGCCCGTGTCGTTCAAGCACAGGAACATATATTGGTGTAAAAGTATAACAAAAGTGCACTTTTATTCAAGTGCACTTTTTCCATCGCCTTTTCCTGTAAGAAGCAGTGTACACACTTCTCTCTATGCTGTGGTTTCTATTACACACCTGAAAGAAAGAGACAATATATGTGAAAATATAATCGCACTAATGCAATATTATTTGAAAACGAACAGCGTCAGATCGGGTGTGAATTTATGCAGGAACTGGAAATTCTCTGATGCGGGACCTTCCCCCAGGGAAGAAAGTACAGTGTCAGGTGCTCATTCAGTGTAATAGAAACCATAGCACAGAGAGGTGTGTACACTGCAACAAGTACACGGTCGTAAATGTAGGAAGACGGTCCTTGGGTGTGTGGGAACTGTTAATATTTGAATGTGATGATTTCATATAGCACGGAATGAAAATCTGCACTTCTTAGCATTGCACCATGCAAGATGTCGTATCAATCGCCTACTGTAACTTGCTTTCTTTTTCTTCGGTTATACAGGTAGTTTTGAATAAAAGTGCACTTGTTTTGTTTGCGAAATGAAGTGTCTGCGTGCACTTTTCGTGGCATTACACGTGTATTTTTTGAGCATGCCCGTTTGAGCAGTAAAAAGTATTGAAAAGTATAACAAAACAACGGGCAGATGGGGAGTGTCTGATGATTGCATATAGCGCCGAACTTACTGCTCTTTACTATTCTCTCCTCTGCGTGCCCTCGAGTACAAAAGAAACAGAATACAGACGCGCTATAGCTCTGCGTTGTACCACGATGCATACTAACGCCCCCCCACCTGGTTCTGACACACAGACGCTGGCGAAGCTGCCTTCTTCGTATCTCACCGTCACTTGATTTTCTTTTTATTCAGTTTTATTGAGTGTTCCTGCCAGTCCCGCATGTTGCTGTATGCTGGATAGAGAGAAGTGTGTACACTGCTTCTTACAGGAAAAGGCGATGGAAAAAGTGCACTTGAATAAAAGTGCACTTTTGTTATACTTTTACACCAATATATGTTCCTGTGCTTGAATGACACGGGCAGATGGGGAGTGTCTGATGATTGCATATAGCGCCGAAGTTACTGGTCTTTACCATTCTTTCCTCTGCATGTCCTGTAGTACAAAAGAAAAAGCATACAGCAACATGCGGGACTGGCAGGAACACTCAATAAAACGAAAAGCAAGTGACGGTGAGATACTGAAGAAGGCAGCTTCGCCAGCGCTTGTGTGTCAGAACCGGGTGATTGTGCGTTAGTATGCATCGTGGTACACTGCAGAGCTATAGAGCGTCTTTAGTGAAAACAGCCGTGTCAGATGGGGTTGTATGGATTGATTCTGAACGCGACTGAGAGAGTGAAAAGTGAATAAAAAAAAGCTAACCTTTACAAGGATCATAAACTGCACCGGCTGTTACAGACTGAAATCAAATGTATGCTTTTATTCTAAAACAGTAAGACAAGAGCAGTTTACTTCTCAAACGGAGGGCGCTGGATCGAACCGCGACCCTTGATTCCCAAGCGGGGGCTGAGTCTATTGAGCCACGGAGTGAGTTACAGTAAACCGGTGTCAATGTCGCATGTTAAGGCGGCTTTTTGTTTCTGCAGTTATATGTTTGAATAAAAGTGCAATTGTGTTATTCTTGTGAAAATGTTTCTTTGCTATTTGGACTTCAGGCTTCATACATTATATAGTTTATGCCTACATTTTGTCATCTACTCCTAGAATATAAAAAACGTTTCTGTTTTAACAATGTGTTGACACAGATTACTGTAGAAACGGAACAGACATGAAATGCGTGTGTTCCAAACAACGATCTATTATTTCCACTCTAAAACTCCACTTCACTCCCAGATACTCAATCAAGGCCTGAGCTGAGAGAAGTTCGTGCACGTTCTAAATTGGTGGGGGGATGGAATAGCCGGCTTCTCTTTATCAGCACATTTAGAAGACAAAGGGCGCTGGCGGAGAGGTGTGAAGGGATTTAAGAAGCAGTTTAAGGTGGGACGGAATTACGAGTTTTTTCGTAGGCTCTGGTAATTCTAGTGTTAATAGACTATATGGGCACTGAATTACCATATTCTTCAGGGATCCGCAATCGGTACTAATATCTTCTATTCTCTGCTGTCTTTTCTACTATGGTGGAATTCTGCGCCACTACCACCTGATTAAGGTATCATGAAGCCCCCTGAAATGATGGAATGAAGGCGGGTGTCTCAGCTGCCCATGAGACCAACTTCATCATGTGAAGCATGAAAATAAAGATGACTGACCTACAAATACTTATGTTAGGTAAAATGTCCAGTGGGGGTTGGGTAGTCTTTTGGCCTTGGAACCCCTGCAGATTTTATTTTTTTTCTCAAGCTTAACTGGAAGGAATTTTTTTTTGCTTTTTTCTGTCCTCCCAGCCATCTGACCTTGTTCTGTTGTTATTATTCTTCAATATTACTGCCTTATCTTAATTGTATTTCTTTTCTTGTAACTTTGTCATCTTGTAAGGAACTTTAAGCTACACTATTTTATAAAATGTGCTGTATAAATAAATGTTCTTGTTGTTTACCTTCCATCTCTACATAGGTCTTAAATGTGTTTTAAGTATGTTAAGGGTCATTAACATGCACAAAGTTTAAGACTTTACCAAAAATTAATTTTCCTGAAGATATAACAAAATGAATCTGAAACGCACCCCAGACTATGACTGAACCACCACCATGTTTCATGAAAGGCTGTTAACTGGCATTAATATACTTCTTGCCTACTCTTCTTGTTACATACTGGCACCCCAACATTTCAAATTTTGACACATCGCTCCATACTGTTGGCTGGTGCTTTATGGTCTTTCTCCAAGAATGGTGAATTAGCCCTTCAATAGCATTTCTTTTAAGACTTCTTCATCAAGGTCAGAGCATGTTGGTGCTAAAGTGCATCACCAGATTCCACCCATAAATTATATTTTCTTTTATGTTTCATAATCCCATGCATTTTATGGTGATGTGGTAAAAAAAAAACATGACATTCTGGAACCTTTTATTACTAACTATATTAGTTTAATCACTTTTTTAAATAGCGTTTTTTTTTTTGTATGTTTAATAGCATCTTTTTGTAGTGATTTAATAAAAATCAAACAGAACTGGATGGTTCAGAAGTGATTTTAAATGGGCAGTCAACAGTCAAACTGTGCATAGTTGGGTTATGCTGTATAAGGCACAGAAGCAACAACAAAATAAAACTAGAAATTTAAAATCACCCCCCAGCAAATCAAAAACCTACTTATTATAAGAAGAATTGCAAAATGTGGAATTCCAACATTTTTCATAGAATGCCGATTAACTGATATTAAAGCATTTTGCAGGAAAGAACATTTATCTCAATTTGCTGCAACCCCAAACACATTAATCACCACTTTAAAAAAAAACAATTTATGATCTTGTCATCTTTTTATTTTAACGTATTAGACTTGTAAAAGACAATAAAATAACATAAATGGTTAAACATCCATCCATCCATTTTCCAACCCGTTGAATCCGAACACAGGGTCATGGGGGTCTGCTGGAGCCAATCCCAGCCAACACAGGGCGCAAGGCAGGAACCAATCCCGGGCAGGGCGCCAACCCACCGCAGATGGTTAAACATTTGCAGAATAACAAGAAACTAGAAAGGGGCACGAATAGGATGCAACTCCAACACGTTCATGTTTCGAGGTGAGGTTGTGAAACTAATCATGGTGACAACCTGCGTGTTGAATAGCACACGACAGTAAGAATTTCACCATATTCTGCAAAAATGGCAGTAATGAGCCTGTAAACCTCCAAATAACATATATTAACACTACCACTGTAATCAAAAATAAATCCAGCAGCCCATATTTTTTACTATAAACAATTTACCAGGTTCATTGTAATAGGAGAATTAGAAGCAAAACAATAAGCAACAACAAAATGATTTAATTTCTAGCAAATCTAAATTCCTCCATTCAGAGTAAACTGCATGTAACGCTGTCATAACTTCAGCCATAATTTTGCTGTACCAAAGTGAACTAAAAGAGTAGACACAGTACAAATCTCTCTGCTGGCCCTTGTGATGGTCGCAGAAACAAAAAGACGCACCCAATCCCCAGCAACAACCTTCAGGCACTCCCAGGCTGTACAGCACATCCTAATCCTTAACCTGTGAGCCGGGTCTGCTACAAGTGGTGCCAGAGGTCTATGGAGGCATCCCCACTACTCTCCCAAAGCATAGTAGCCCACTCCCAGTGATATATGAAGTCCAGGACTGCTGATCTCCTTGCCCTACCAGAGAGATCGAGCTCAGAAAGCCCACGCTGGAGGTCTTTATATATATATATATATATTGTCAGGGATGCCAGGGGCAACGACCCGGCCGGGACGCCGTGAGGGACCGGATGTGGGTCTGTGCCCACCCTGGATCACGTGGGGGCCGTCTTCCTGGTTGCTTTGGGGGCCATGGGTTGAGGGCATGGAAGCCCCACCCTGCAGGGGCCTGTGGTCACCGCCAGGAGGCGCCCCAATGCCTTGGGGACCTGTTGCCTCAGCAATTCCGCCACACCAGGAAGTGCTGGGGGGAAGATTTGGAAGGACACCCGGAGAGCTGCCGGGAGAACAGCCGGCACTTCGGCCAACGAGGGAATGCCGGGAACCACCTGGAGCTCATCCGGGAGAGAATAAAAGGGTCCGTCTCCCTTCATTCAGGGCTGGAGTCGGGTGGAAGCAGGACGAGGCAGAAGAGAGTGTGGAGGCGGCCCGAAGAAAGGCATTTTGTGGCCAGGACTGTGTGTGTTGGGGTTTGTGCACTATTTGGACTGTGTCTTAGTGACAAATATTGTAAATAATAAACGTGTGGTGGTGAGTAACAACATGTCCGCCTGTCTGTGTCTGGGTCGGTAGCCACAATAAATATATATATATATATATATATATATGTATATATATAGCGCCCTTCACAATTATTGGCACCCCTGGTTAAGATGTGATCTTAGGCTTCTATTAAATTATTTTTTTCCCCAAAAAATATAGGCTCACAACACAACACAAAAAGAGAAAAATCCAACCTTTAATTGAAGGACATTTATTCATTGGGAAATAAATCCCACATTAAGAAATACATTTTTTACTTGAAATCATGTGTTCCACAATTATTGGCACCCCTAACAACTCCTATAAAATAAATGTAATTGAAGCATTTTTGTAATTTCTAATTTAGTTTTTAAAGCTGATGAGAGTAAATTTGAACTTATAATTAGTAATCAATGACTTCCTGTATACCTGGGGTGTAAACATGATGTGACACAGAGTCCTATTGCTCTTAGCCATTCTTCAATATGGGAAACACAAGAGAACATGCTGTTCAAGTAAGGCAGACGTGTGTCAACCTTCATAAGTCAGGTAATTGCTATAAGAAAATAGCTACTCACCTAAACCTGCCTGTATCTACAGTCAGAGGAATAATAAAGAAGTGTAAAACAACAGGAACAGTGACAAACAAGGCTGGACGAGGACCCAGGTTTATCTTGCCACCACACACAGTGAGGAGGATGGTAAGAGAAGTAAAAAATTCTCCAAAGCTCAGTGTTAGAGAACTGCACCAAACAGTGGTATCAACAGCAACAACATTTATTTATATACCACATTTTCATACAAACAGTAGCTCAAAGTGCTTTACATAATAAAGAATAGAAAAATAAAAGACACAATAAGAAAACCAAATAAATCAACATTAATTAACATAGAATAAGAGTAAGGTCCAATGGCCAGGGTGGACAGAAAAAACAAAACAAAAAAACTCCAGACCGCTGGAGAAAAAAAAAAAAACTCTGTAGGGATTACAGACCATGAGACTTCCCAGTCCCCTCTGGACATTCTACCTAACATAAATAAAACAGTCCTCTTTGGATTTAGGGTTCTCACGGAAGGACTTAGGGTCACAAAGTCTCCATGACAACCATAAGATGCTATCTCCATGCCAACAAGCTGTTTGGGAGACATGCAAGGAAAAAGCCTTTTCTCACCTACAATCACAAACGTAAACATCTGGAGTTTGCTAAGCGGTACTGGGACCGTGTGCTTTGGTCAGATGCGTCTAAAATTGAGCTTTTTGGCAACAAACATTCTAAGTGGGTCTGGTGTGAATACAAGAATGAGTATGTGGAAAAGCACCTAATGCCCACTGTAAAGTATGGTGGAGGATCTGTGATGCTGTGGGGGTGTTTCTCTTCCAAAACCCCATGGAACCTTGTTAGGGTGCATGGCATCATGATCTCCTTGAAATACCAAGACATTTTACCAGAAAGCTGAAGATGTGGGTCGTCATCAGGTCTTCCAGCAGGATAATGACCCTAAAATATGGCAAAATCTACACAAAAATGATTCAGCAGACACAAAATCAAGCTCCTTCCATGGCCATCTCAGTCCCCAGACCTCAACCCCATTGAAAACCTGTGGGGTGAGCTGAACAGGAGAGGACCCAGGACTCTGGAAGATCTAGAAAGATTGTGCAAAGAGGAATGGTCAAAAATCTCTGTCTCTGTATTCTCCAACCTTGTAAAATGTTAGACGAGAAGATTCTTGTTGGCAAAAGGGGGTGGTACAAAACATTAACAGCAGGGGTGCCAATGATTATGGCACACATGATTTCATGTAAAAAATGTACTTCTTAATGTGGGATTCTCAACAAATGAATGAATGTACTTTAATTAAAGGATGGGTTTTTCTCTTTTTTGTGTTGTAAGCCTTTATTTATTGGGGAAAAAAAGAATTTATTAGAAGCCTAAGAGCATATCTTAACCAGGGGTGCCAATGATTGTGGAGGGTGTCTGTGTATAGTTTAAAATAGTTGTAACTTGAAAGCTTGATGTATCTAGTTTTTTTTTTTTTTGTCCTTAGAAGTTTTATTTTTACCGTATTTGGGGAATTGAAAATCCACGAGTCTGCTGAACATGAAAGAGTTTCTCCCAAAGTTGATGTGTGGTGTGCTTTGGGAAAAAATCAAGTCATAGGGACTTTCTTTTTTGAAGGGTGTGTTCTTAATGGTGATAACCATTTAGAAATGCTAAAAAATTAGTTTATTCCTCAACTTGAACAATTAGGACTGATAGCGAATACAGTGTTTTAACAAGATGGTGCTCCTTGTCACTTTGCTTTGCATGTTAGACAGTTTCTACATGAGAAATTCCCTAACAGATGGATTCGAAGAGGTGGACCATTTTCTTGGCCTTCACGTTTGCCAGATTTAACTCCACTGGATTTCTTTTTATGGGGACATGTGAAGGCTAATGTTTATTCAACCAAACCTCAATCTTCAGAAGACTAAAAAGCTAAGGTAAATGATGTGATTGTTGGTATTACTGAAATTCAGCTTGAAAATGATTTCCGAGAACTACAGAATCGTATTACCCTTTATATTATGTTTCTTCTTTCTATCACATATACTTACAAAGTTACAAGTATTTTAAAATTGCACCTGGATTTTATGGACACCCTGTATGTATGTGTATATATATATATATATATATATATATATATATATATATATATATATATATATATATATATTACTATACATACTGTATACATATCCACACAGTTGAAATCAGACATTTACCTACACTTACGGAGAATTCTTTAAAACTCACTTTATAGCCCCTCCACAGATTTTATACTAACAAACTATAAATTTTGTAATTGTTTAAGACATCTACTTTGTGTAGGGCAAAAGCAATATTTTTCAACAATGTTCACAGACAGATTATTTCCCTCTTTATTGACTATATTACAGTTTTAGTGGGTCAAAAGTTTACATACGCTCTGTTAATATTTGGCAGCATTGCCTTTAAATGGTTTAGCTTGAGCCAGACATTTTGGGTAGCACTTCCACAAGCTTCTCACAATACGTTGCTGGAATTCTGGCCTATTAGCCCAGGACAGGTTTGTAGGCCTCCTTGTTTGCCCACACTTTTTCAGTTCTTCCCACAAATTTTCAATCAGATTGAAGTCAGGGCTTTTTGATGGTCACTCCAATACCTTGAGCTAGTTGTCCTTACGCCATTTTGCTACAATGTTGGAGGTACATTGTGTTGTAACTCACCGGCAACTGCAGGTGTGCTGCTTGTAGTTGGGACCGACCGGGACTGTAGTTGAAAAAGAAAAAAGAAAAAAAAACATACTAAGATGTCAAGAGGTTAAAACTAAAGAAGTTACAGTTTATTGCATGCAATCCTTTTCAATCTATCTTAGGGTGCAACTATATATACAGTGAAAACAAAGAATAAAAAAATAGTTGAGTCCAAAAAACAATATAGGCTCTGTTGCAGCCAAACTTCTAAACACAACCAATAAGACTCCCTCAAAAAAAAAGAACAAATCGGGGTCAACACTGGCTTACTTTTTTTTTTTTAACATATACCCAGAACTTGCCAGCTACTCAGCCCCACAATCTCTCTCTACTGTGCTCTCAGTTTTTCAACACTCTCATCTACCACTTCTCTGAAGTTAGGTTCCTCCCTCTCCTCCTGTCTATTCAGCCTTAAATAACCGAAAACCAACCCATCTAATGATATGCTTCCCCAAGGCATCTCCACTCTTATTCTTGGGAGGGGGATACAATCACTTTATCCAACTCCCAACAGTGACAAAAACGAAACCAAAACTGATGTTAGCACCCTTTACGGATACTTTTATTAAATTAACAACCCTCAAATTACATCAACAATAAACCCACACTTTCCCATCAAAAGAAAACCTGGCCCTCATGACACTCCCCTAATATTCAATCTTCTACCTGCTCACATGGTCTCGGGGTACAGTACGCCACGTTTAAAACTGACAATAGCTTTGTGCGCGCCTGTTACCCCCCCTGTGCAGAGCAAATCCCAGCAAACACAACGGGGAAAAAAAAAAAACAAAACCAAACGAGCACAATGAGTACAAAGCCCTCTGAGACGGCACGCTTAATAAAACTCTTTGTTAATTTTTTTTTCCTGCCTTTTCTTATAACCCTCTCCTAGCGAAACAGGTGAATGCACGTCCCCAAAGCTTACACTGGCTTCTATTACCACCATATCCACAGCACCGGGAGACTCGTTACCTATGACTCCATGAGACTCATGGTCTCACACATTATCCATTTGGAAGATGCTTTTGCGACTGAGCTTCAACTTCCTTGCTGAGCTCTTCAGATGTTGTTGCAGTACATCCACATAATTATCCCTTCTCATGATGCCATCTATTTTGTGAAGTGCACCAGACTCCTGCACCAAAGCACCCCCACAATACTCACCATGCTCAAAAGTTGTAATGGTGTTCTTTGGCTTGCAAGCCTAACCCTTTTCACTCCCAACATAATGATGGTCATTATGACAAAACAGTTCGATCTTGGATTCATCAGATTAGAGGACATTTCTCCAGAACGTAAGTTTGTTGTCCTCATGTGCCACTTCAAACTGCAGTCTGGCTTTTTTTATGACGGCTCTGGAGCAGTGGCTTCTTTCTTGCTGAGCAGCCTTTCTGTTTATGTCAAAATAGGACTTGATTAACTGTGGCTATTGATGCTTGTCTACTGGTTTCCACTAGCATCTCCACAGGGTCCTTTACTGTTGTCTGGGATTAATTTGCACTTTTTGTGCTAAAGTAACATTTCTTTCTAAGAGTCAGAAAAAGTCTCCATCCTGAACAGAATAGCATGATGGCTGTGTGCTTCCATGGTGTTTATACTTGTGTATTTTGTTTATAAAGTGGAATCTTCAAGTGTTTGGAAATTGTTCCCAAGGATAAACCAAATTTGTGGAGGCTCACAATTTTTTTTTTCCTGAAGTCTTGGCTGGTTTCTTTTGATTTTTCCATTATGTGAAGCCATGAGGCAATGAGTTTGATGGTAGGCCTTAACATACAGTAATCCCTTACTATATCGCTCTTCGACTTTCGCGGCTTCACTCCATCGCGGATTATAAATGTAAGCATATCTAAATATATATCACGGATTTTTCGCTGGTTTGTGGATTTCTGCGGACAATGGGTCTTTTAATTTATGGTACATGCTTCCTCAATTTGTTTGCCCAGTTGATTTCATACAAGGGACGCTATTGGCGGATGGCTTAGAAGCTACCCAATCAGAGCATGTATTACATATTAACTAAAACTCCTCAATGATATAAGATATGCTTCCCGCGCGGTGCTTCATTGTTGGCTTTTCTCTCTCTCACACCCTCTCTGACATTCTCTGCGCCTGACGGAGGGGGTGTGAGCAGAGGCTGTTTGCCTAGAGGATACGGACACTCCTCTACAAAATGCCGCTTTATCGCGGTGCTTCGGCATACTTAAAAGCACGTATTGATTTTTTGATTGCTTGCTTTTATCTCGCTCTCTCTCTCTGACATTCTCTGCTCCTGACGGCGCTCCTTTGAAGATAAGATATGTTTTCATTCTTTTAATTGTGAGAAAGAACGGTCATCTCTGTCTTTTGATTAAAGGGTGTTATTTCATGTCTAGAGGGCTGTAATAATGTTAACAGTGTGGGAGAGTTTATAAGGGCTTAAAATATATAAAAATAACCACACAAACATATGGTTTCTACTTCGCAGATTTTCATCTATCGCGGGGGGTTCTGGAACGCAACCCCCGCGATCGAGGAGGGATTACTGTACATCCATCCACACGTTGACTCTAATTAGGCTAAGTGGCTATCAGAAGTTAACTGCCTATTTGCGTGAAGACTTGACACCATTTTCTGCCATTTTGCAAGCTGTTTTAGGGTATATTTAACAAAGTGAGTGTAACCTTATGACCCACTGGAATTATGATACAGTCAATAGATTGTGACATAAGCAGTCTTTGAACAAAAAATATGCAAATTTATACTTTTTAGTACACAATCTGTGGAGTGGTTTTAAAGCAAGTTTTAAAGAATTCACCCTAAGTGTATATATAAACATTACATATGATTATTTGAAAGTGTGGCAGAATTAACTATTGTAGTCACATCTATTTGCAAACCTAATAAGTCACAGTGTACAATTCTCATTATAAGACAAATGAAAATAAGATATTGTACTTAAAAGCTACTATTTTATATCTGTCAACTCATGTCATGTCAGGTTTTAGCTGGTGATCATTAAGATTTACAAACAATGACAAAATGTGCGATATAACGTGCCAATTACTGATACACCATAATACAGTGAAACTGTAACTGATATATATATATATAATCATTTTACACTAATACAGTACATACACTGTTAATATCCTTATAGATGGAGATAATTCTTGTTATATGTATACTGCATTATGTACTGTATACACATATGTGCTGTATATTGTATTACAATAACCCTGTAATTTCTCTATAGATTAACACAATTTCTATCTATTAGCTGGGAGGTTGCACCCAGGTTGTTAATTCAAGGGCATGCTTGGAAGGATTGGCAGGACGTCAGTGCCCGACCGACACACAGTCTAACTTGAAGAAGGTTAACCATGTCACAGCTTGCCTTAACCTCCTGGCTCTTTAAGGGCGACCGATAGCTCATATGCAACTCTAGCATGGAATTTAAATCTCTCTCTTGGCCAGAGGCACTTACAAGTCTGAAAGAAGAGGTCAGGGTTGAGAGTGAAGTAAAAGAAAGTGAAAAATGGAGGTCTCTGTGGGCAAGTCACTTCACTGGATAGAAAGGAGTTCAACAACCATCAGGATGAGAGTCTCCAGATTTTGATACAGTTTCCAGTTCTTAAGGATCCTTGTTTCCTTTTGTTAAATAAAGACCCCGCGAAAAATCGCACATGATTTAGTGCAGAATTGTAAATTTAATCATAAAAACAAAAAATGTAATACTCTAATGTGATTACAGACATGACTATTTAATGCTGAATATTCACTGGGATTACTGTCTAAATCTGTTAATTACGGTTTGCACACCGTAGTCTAACACATACTGTAATTTTGCCTTCATTAACTATAACATTGGCCCTATGATAGATTGGCACACTGTCCAGGGGTGTTTCCCACCTTGTGCCCAAGGTTCCCAGGGTAGACACTGTGTCCCCACTACCCTGAACTGGACAAAAGGTCAGAAAATTGTGAGATGAATGGAAACTTTTGATCAATTTTTGATCAATCTCACAGCAAAGACTGATGGCAATGAATGAATGTATCAATGTGTAATTTGTTTTGTTTCACCAGACAAATAAAATCAGACAGTCAAGTCAAACTGTTTAATGTACTTTATTATATTAAACAGTAAAGTTTTAAAATGTGCTTATAAAATTAGTATAAATTTTTTTTTTTTTTTACATTTTTCAATAGAACAGTGCGTGTTAGGTATACCATCAAGTTGAGCAAACATTCATATGTCTTTAATTGAAAATACAGGCCAATCCAATTCTTCAGACACAATGTTTACAATTTATTTTAGCTGGCATTTAATAAGTTTGTCATGCTGGCTGGCTGTCTTTTTATTAATAAAAAGATAACAGAAAACCAAGGGCAGGTGTATTAATGTAATTTTCCATTTTTTGGTTTGGGGATGCATACATGCAAACCCAAATGTGCACACATAAATATCTGGATAGGATATATCCAAAAATATGTAAGGTAATTGCCTCTGAAAAAAAGTCACAAATCAGTGGTGGTGGAAAAAAAGAAAGCGTGCATTTTATATTGCAAGATGGCCGATACAATATTAGGAAACGGATTATTCTTAAAATGCACTATTTTCACTTTCACGGATGATCTACTATTCAAAATACTTTGTATATAATTCAATAGTCTGCTGTTGATAAACTCTTAATTGCAAATCACTCCCAAATGTCTGCTGCCAATCCGCTGTGATACTGTTAGTAAGGAATTTATTTGGTAGATACCACTCCAGCGCTGATGAACTACACAATAACACAAACATGGCTTTGTCTTATTCAGGGAATAGAGTAAAAGTGTCATGTGCATAAGGACTCTGTGCCTGTGCTACAGTTCAGTTCTCTCCATGTCTGATGCAGCTGCTGTAGATACTCAAAGGCCCTTACGCTTACATTCAATGCAGGGTGCACTTTACGCAGATTACCTTCGCCAATCAGAGAGAGTCCACAGATGCCAAAGTAGGCATGCAGAGCATCTGCAAAAGACAGAAACTGAAATCAGTAAACAAAGGCCCACTTTGGCCAGCAATCAAACCATAAAAAGGATTAAGAAAGTGACCTGACTCAAAGGATTTCTGCCTCAAATGTTTACAAATGTGCCAATGTTTAATAACCATAAATTAGAAATATCAATATCTAAAATCAAAAATATCTCCATAGAACTACTTTAGTTTACCTTCTCTGCTGAAGTTCACAACTTTTGGGAATAAGCTTTGCTTTATACTTTAAAAAAATATGCATATGTGTGCATGTATATAAAATATACACACACACAGTCCCCTCCACAATTACTGGCATTGGAATTTTTGGAATATTTACTGCTCCACTCACAGTTGAAGCTCTACTACTATTAAATTTCAGTCACACTTGCAGAAATAGGCAAGTGTGGCTGGCAAATAGCTGGGGCCCTTACCTGTCTGGGACGCCTCGACAATGGAAGAACCATGGGAGAGAACTTAATCAGGGCGTTACCTCCCCTGGAGCGATAGATGGCAGCTCCCTTGGGTTGTAGTAGTGCCTTGGTCTCCCACAGGACATTTTGGGGATTGGAGTTTGGAACTGTCTTGATGGGTTCCATTGGCACTGCCAGGGGGAGTTGCAGGAACTTTTGGGCCCTTTGTTGTAGCACTTCCGCCAAACCCAGAAGAAGTGCTGTATAAAAGGAAGTGCTGCTTCCAGGTGCTGTATAAAAGGAGTCAGCAGCCACTACTCCAGGAGCCAGAGTAGGGAGATGAAACTTGCTGGAGGAGGAGTGGAGGCAAAGAGAAGAGTAAGAAGAAAAGCAAGTGCTTTGTGTACTGGGAACTGTGCTGTGATGGTGGGAAATGAGGGAAAGTGTTTCCCACATGGAAAAAATAAAAGTGTATGCTGAGTATGTGTCACTGCCGGTCTGTGTTGGGGTTGGGGTGACTGGTGCACTCCCTGGTATTCCACACAAGTCAACTCTGAAAATCAAACTCCACTCATGAGGTACATAAAAATAACTGCACTGGTAGCTACACTGATGGGTTTAATGAGTTGGAGTGCTAAATGGCCACCTTCATCGAGGTGACTGGTGATCTCTTGCTTTTTGACATCAGAAATGTTGCATATTATCTGGTGAATTGTGTCATTATATTAGTCTTTAGTTGTTGCCAGCTGATTCTCATAACAAAAGGCAAGAGGAACTATTCTGAAAAGTGTATGTATAATTTGATGCACAACAAGATATGATATGCATTGAAACTGCTGGTTTGTTGCAAGTGACCTCAACTATTATGAAGAGCACATTATTTTGTTTTGTATTTTGCTTGAAATTTTATCATAATTTAAAAGGTGTTGCTCTTTCATTTTGTAATATCTTGATGCAGATAACTACAATGGTTGCTGTTCTTGATGTTTCAAAGTAAAAATAAATTCATATTTTAGAAAATCTGAGACATATATCCTATTTATATTATACCTGTTCAAAGTTTACGGGATACATTTTCAGTGGCTAATGGACTTTTGAAGGACTTGTACATGTTGGTTAGCTTTCATAATAACTAGCTAAAAAAATCTTCAGCATATTGCATGTAGAAGATTCTTTATGTGTAACATACGATGGATTTAAAAAGTATTATGACTCTTTCACTTTCTGAACACTTTACTGTGTTTATTTAATTTATATGGATAAATTTGCCATTTATGCTTATCAATCTACACTCAATAACCCATAATAATAAAGTGAAAGAAAATAAAGTTTCAGAAATATTTCAGATTTATTAAACTACAAAAGCCTCTTATTCTCATACGTACTGAGAGCCTTAATTCAGTATGTTGTACAAGCCCCCTTGGCAGCAATTACAACTTTGAGTCTTCTGATGCAAATTTCCACACCTGTATTTGGGCAGTTCGTTCCATTCTTTTCGGGAGATCCTCTCAAGCTATGCAGTACTGAATAGGAAGTGTCTGTAAACTGACATCTTCAGATCTCTCCAAAAATATTCTACAGGGTTTAAGTCAGGGCTTTGGCAAGGCTACTCAAGAACAGTCAGAGACTTGTTCCAAAGCCACTCCAGCATTGTCTTGGCTGCATGCTTCGGGTCAATGACATGCTGATAGGCAAACCATCACCCCTGTCTGAGGTTGCGTGCCCTCTGAAAAAGGATATCTTCAAGGACCTCTCTGCACAGTGGTGGCCAAAAGTTTTGAGAATGACACAGGTATTGGTTTTCTCAAAGTCTGCTGCTTCAGTGTTTTTAGATCATTTTGTCAGATGTTCCTATGGTATACTGAAGATGTGTGTGTATATATATATATATATATATATATATATATATATATATATATATATATATATATATATACACACACACATTTTTTTTTCACTCGATAATGACATACTGCTTAAAAAAGAATTGCATTAAATTGGACTTCTGCAACTGCAATGGACTAACATCCTGGCTGGAGCTGATTACTACCTTGTACTCAATATTATCAAGGGTTTGTTCTGTTAATCTAAAACCTGTAATTTTATCCATTCTTGACTATTATGTCACTGGTGATGTGTTGTTGGTAGGTTGGAAAAACAGGTAATTTCACTGTACTCTGTACTACTAGCAATGAATTAACACCCTAACTCTCCCTTCCCAAAACAAAATTATTAACATTTGTTAGAATATGGGTGTCCTTTATTGTTTCCAATATCCATAATGCTCTGTAAATATAGTTTCAGAAAAATGTTAATATGGATTGAGATTTTACTTGTTTCTCTAGTGTTTTCCTTACCCACATTTTATAGACACTATGCAGGTCTTGATTTCATTATAATGCATACTTTTCAGGCTCTTCTTTATTAAATAAAATCTTGAGATAATATTGTAGAGAAGATTAAAAAAAAGACCTCTGACAAATACAAGTAATAATTTATGCCACATGTCCATTTTCACAAATAATAAGGCTACAGAAAAGTTAAATTATTAAACTGAAAACATTTTTAAATGAGGTACTCACAATGTTTGCACTTTTATGAGGTTAGAGTTATTATAAGAGATTTTACCAAGAACATCATTAAAATAAAATACTTTACCTGGATGGCTATCTGGCCATTTGGCAAATCCACCAACAAGACGATCCTGAGTTGACAAGATATAGTTACGATTCTTTTCAAAATTTGTATACTGGAAAACCTCTAAAAGCTATTAAGAAAGAAAACAATAAAATCTAAATCATTAATCAAGACCAAGGTGAAGTTATTTTCTTACATCTGAGGAAAAGAGAAGTACTTAACAGTTTTTTCTTGCCAATAATCTGTCATTAAAATTATTATAAACAATCAATATAGATGTTATAATTACAAAATTCCACGTTTAAATTTCCTGTTTTCACTAATACAAATAAGATGAAAAAGGACACAAGACAGACAATATATGCTTCAGGGATAACAAAACACAAGACTGATGGAATTTCAGGATAACTACAAAATGTGCATGTCTGATGTATTTTGTCTTTTACTGGGACTGCAGATAGCTCTTCCTGGAAAAGTATTTTATCAATAATTATTTTTATCATTGCAAAGTGTACTAGGCCTCAACTGTTACAACATTAACAGAATTTTCAAATTCCCAAACACATGAGCAGCAATGCCCATTTATAAAAGGTACTGTTTATGGGCACCAGGACACAAGATTCACAAGTTGCCTTGCATTTAAGAAATGCACATTTATTACCAGGCTATATTTTCAACAGGTCTAAAAAACATTACTTTGTATGCATGACTTCATTTGTAATTATGTGGTTTACTTTCAATTTAAACAAGACATATTAATTTAGAAATGTTTAAAAATTAATAATATTCTCACTTATAAAAATATGTAAACTGTTGGTTTACAAATACCCAAGTGCCAAGGGGGGGTAGTATAATAAATTTTGCTCAGTAAACAAATGCCATCTTTTTAAAATTATACATCAGCAATAACCGTACACAGAAAATATGACTACCTGCAAGTACTAGGAAGATACTAGTTTCAGTGAGAATACTGTTCATTTTCAAATTAACTCAATAAATAAATAGTTATATATATTAACTATAGATTTTTTTTTTTACTAAGACATGCAAAAATTGAATTATCTAAGGACATTGTTTGGGTGGTGGTCATTATTCAATGTATCACTTATTCTGTTTTAAAATGGGCTCTAATATTTCAGTGAATAAAATGCATTAATGAAGTGATGTGAGGCTAGAATTTAATACCCAAATTAACTACTGAGAATTTATTTTTTTTATATACATGAGTATATTACAGTAATAACAAAATACAGCAACACGGAGAGGAACAGATTAAACATGAATGACAGATATAAGGAGTAATTCAAAACAATGAGCCCAAAATATGATTTAATATTCTGTATTAAGAAAATATTACTAATTAAATATTCATCCTTACCTTCAGAGTGGCTCCCACCCAAAATGAGTAGCAAGTATCTACTGGTTTATTTGGCCTCCCATGAAATCCGTTTTGCTGTCTCATTATACACCATCGCCTTATTCTGTTCAGTTCTTTTTCAGTGAAAATCTCTTCTAGTTTACCCATTAGACAAAGGGTGGCAATGGCACAGAAAGTAGATCCACCTGGAACAATAATGAAAAAATGTATTTAATGACTTAAAACCAATTATTAACATTCAAAAGAAAAAAAATACACATTAATGAATTTCAGTTATCAGGTTGAAATATTACTATCACACATTTTAAAATGTTTAAAAAAAAACAATGCATGTAAAAGCCACAATGCTGTATGCTGTATGCAAAAGGAAATGCTGTAGCTCCAATTAGTGCTGGGCAGTATACCGGTTCATACCGAAAACCGTTTTTTATTTTTGTTATGATATGGATTTTTCTTGAACGGCAACGCTGGTTTAAATTGCCAAAACAACGTTCGGAACGTGACGCAGCGGGAAGCTGTTTAAGGGGGGACCTTTTTCACTGCTACACCGCTAAACACATATGCAATGGAGTACATGCGTTAGTGGAGGTACTGCGCGGGGGCCCTTTTTCACTGCTATACCGCTAAACACATATGCAATGGAGTGGTGAAAATGGACAGAGACATTCCGAAACTGAAGGTGTAGCAGATGATAAAAGTTTCACATGATGACACAGAAGAACTTTTGCCGAAAAAAAGGAGTAACGTCCGTTGCCTGGAGATACTTTGGTTTAAAAGGTCAGATGTGGACCATTACGTTCAAATCTGTGAATAGTGTTTCTATACTACTGGATAATACTGCAAGCCAAGCTGTACTTGTTTTATTTTTTTTTCAATACTGTGTAATGTCCCTTGGTACTGTGTAATAGTGTGACGACATGTTGACTTTATTCTCGACCTTTCCCCACTTTAATATCAACGCTTATGATGAGAATAAAGTTGACATGTTGACTTTATTCTCGCCATTTATGTCAAGATTAAAATGAACATGTTAACTTTATTCTTGTAATTTGTCATTAAAGTAGAACATCGTAAACTAAACTTCATCTTAAAATGAATATTAAATTTACTAGATTTTCTTAAACCCCATCATAAGTTATGTAGCACATTAAATGCTTTGTGTTAAGTGTTCCCTGAGCCATGTTAATCGCTACATGCTTCTTAAACTGACTTCCTCTTGCACTAAGAAGAGGCAAAGGCAGCACACAGAATACATTAATTTCATGATATTCCTGCTCCCTGAACATTTAGAATGCTAAGATAAATACTTGATATAATTTTCATGATGAAATGCATTAAAGCATGTATTAATCATGTGGAGACACGGTGGCATGGAGTTTGCACTGCTGCCTTGCAGCAAGGGGGTCTCGGGTGCTCCATGCTTTGAATTTACATGTTTTTCTGGTGGGTATAATCAGCGTGCTTCAGTTTCATGTTGGATGTGGTGTTTTGTTATGCTATATTGACCCTGATAGTGTATGTATTACTCGTACCAGCACTACCGCTACACTACCGTGCATGTTTAATACCTGATTTAATGCATTTCATCCTGAAAATGATATCAAGTACATATCTTAGCATTCTACATTTTCAGAGAGCAGGAATATCATAAAGTGAATGTATTATGTGCGGTGATTGCTGCTTTTAGTATAGAGGAAGTCAGTTTAAGAAGTGCGTAGTGATTAACAACTGGGTCAGGGAACACTTAACACAAAGCATTTAATGTGCTACATTAATTTATGACGGAGTTTGAGAAAATCTAGTAAATTAAACATTGATTTGAAGTTTAGTTTACAACATTCTACTTTAATTATAAAATAAACTATGAGAATAAAGTGGAAATGTCGACTTTAATCTCGACATAAACGGTGAGAATAAAGTGGATATGTCGACTTTAACCTCAACATAAGCGTTGAGATTAAAGTGGAAATGTCGAGAATAAAGTCATCATGTCAACTTTATTCTCGACATATAATTTTTTTTTTCTTCCCTGTAAATAGCATTATAAATGCAAGTTGCAGTTTTATTATTTATGTATATAGCTTAGCTTGAAGCAAGGTCCATATTAATGCAATCTGCCTAAATGATTGTTCAGTTGGTAAAGATGTCATCACCAAGTTACACTTGTTTTATTTTTATTTGGTGAATACTGTGTAATGCACCTGGGCTTGAAGTCTTGAAGTAATAATATTAGTACTGGAAGTTGTACTATTAATTATTTTATTGTTATTATTTATTAGTTTAAATATTATGCAGTTTAATGATGGGAAAGTTGTTTAAAAAGTCACTTTAACATGTCAGTGGACAGAGATTGTTAACATTAACAGAAAGTGTAGTTGGTTTACAAAAAATATTTACTGTTTATTCCTTTTCTAAGACATGTTCAGTGCAATACAACTTTTGACAAGTACCTCTGGATATTTTACTAAGTCTAAATGCCTCTTTGGATGGTTGAAAATATGTTATCAAAATTTTAGTTTAAGTTGTTTGCAAAATTTGTTCAATAAAAAGGTTCTATATTTTGACTGCACCTGTTATGCAATGTGATTCCTTCTCTTTATTAGTGCCACCCCCTTGAAAAGTATCACTTTATGGGGCCATGCAAACCTGTATTAAAATTTGTGTGCACATCAAAATTTTTTTTGTACAATGTACGATTCTCATGAAAGTGGAATAGGTTATTCTTAGCCAGTCTACTGCAGTAGAAAATGTGGTTAACATCCACTCATGCATGGGAAAAAAATACCATCGAATACCATGAAACCGGTCAATCTGCCACACGAATATCCTTCAACAAAACAGCAGGGCATGCCGAGCTCGCCAAGGTATTGTGCAAAGTTCTGTTTGTGATTAAGTTTTGTGATGGTCTTTATATGAAAAACATTTATATGTTATTTATATAAAAGCCACATTAAATGTTATTTACCTATTTATCTTGATTTATTTACTTATCTTCCTACAGTGTAAAGTCACAAGTAAACTGCAGAGCTTCCTGTGTTTGATTGACACAGGCATGCTGACAAAGTACATATGCAATTGTACTTCACTACGTGAAAGACTTTAGCTGCAGGTGGAGGCTCTTGTCGCACTTAACACAACTGTTGTTACGATTCTGCCTTTGTCCGGAAACGGTTTCATAAACTTTATGACCTTAGACTCGGGAAGTCTTTCTCCCGTGGGATCATTGGGATCTTTTCCTGAATAAGGAGTGGCATTGCAGATTGGGTGAAATTACCTATGAATGCATTTTCAATATTCCTGTATTATTATCATCAGACATGTTGTATCTACTCTTTACTAGCTAAAAAAGTTTTCTCCACCAGAGCCATTGAATGAAGGTGTGGACTTCTGTCACATAAACAAAAGATTACTATTTAATGTGGGATTAAACATTCTGAGGACAACCTTCACACTGCAGCTTTAAATGCATAAAGAATTTTATTGTAAATAACCAAATAGACCACAGTCTGGACTTGATCTAAATTTCTGCAACAACAAAGTATCATCATGTTGCTTTACACTTTTACAAATACACTAAAAGATTCCAACTTGTATTTATGACTTGAATCCTTCAGCAAACATTTACTTTAGGCTGGGAACTCATAATCACAATCAGAATTTAAAATAAACAAAGGAGAGAGTTGATATAAAACACTAATCTCTGCCCCCAACCCTTTCTTCTTGGCTATTAATTAACCCAGTTCTTTATGGGTATGGAGGAAAGCTGTCCAGTTACATAATAAACTCAGTGAAATTCTGCTAACCCAGTGTTCAAAAACAAAGCGACCACAAACAAAGAAATGCAGGGGTATCTGAAGAAAGTGAGACACACTTTTAAAAAATAAATAAAAGTTTGACTGAAAATTAATTTTTTAACTTTCAATTTAAAATAGGATGGCATTATTTAAGACAGTTCGGTACTATTCTATTTTTAAATAAAAAAATACTCTTTATACTGAGCAGTACTTCATTTTTACTGCTCTATTTAGAAATGTGCAACAAACTATAACACTCATGTTTTTTACTCAATAACCTTTTGTAAAATGTTAGCAATAAGAATTCTGTTTTAACATGAATAAGCAGTAAAAGGGAGCAACTCAAAATATGTTATCTTTAACACACAGCACTTTAGATTCTGAGGAAATATAGGCTGCATATACTTGTCATTTAAGTTTCCCACCTCAAAAAAAGGTGAATAGTTCTTTTCACAGCTGTTGTGAAACAACGATTAATTTAATCAGCATACTGGATATTTAGTGCTTTGACACAGAAAGAAGGCAGTTACTGGGATTAATACAGTATATCAAATCAAAAATCACACCTAAGTAGGTGATGCATGCTGCTTTATCAACTAAAGCTTTAACAGTATTTTAGCGAAACTAAAAAGTAAAACAACGCTATAGATCAAAAAGTCTTAAGCTGTTATTCAGTTTTATTACAGGTAAATAGTAAAAGCTGATAAGAATTTACAAAGCATTCAAAACACATTTTCAGAAATTAACTTGCATGTGGATCTGTAAATTTGCAATTCCCAAGGCTAATATTAGTAACTGGCATATACTCAGTTATCTACAGGTGCTGGTCATAAAATTAGAATATCATGACAAAGCTGATTTATTGCAGTAATTTCATTCAAAAAGTGAAACTTGTATATTAGATTCATTCATTACACATAGACTGATGTATTTCAAATGTTTATTTCTTTTAATTTTGATGATTATAACTGACAACTAATTAAAGTCCCAAATTTAGTATGTCGGAAAATTAGAGTATCAATTAAGACCAATGGAAAAAAAAAGATTTTTAGAAATGTTGGCCAACTGAAAGGTATGAACATGAAAAGTATGAGCATGTACAGCACTCAATATTAAGTTGGGGCTCCTTTGGCCTGGATTACTGCAGCAATCTGGCGTGGCATGGAGTCGATCAGTTTGTGGCGCTGCTCAGGTGTTATGAGAGCCCATGTTGCTCTGATAGTGACCTTCAGCTCTTCTGAATTGTTGGCTCGGATGTATTGCATCTTCCTCTTCACAATACCCCATAGATTTTCTATGGGGTTAAGGTCAGGCGAGTTTGCTGGCCAATCAAGAACAGGTATACCATGGTCCTTAAACCAGGTACTGGTAGCTTTGGCACTGTGTGCAGGTGCCAGGTCCTGTTGGAAAGTGAAATCTGCATCTCCATAAAGTTTGTCAGCAGCAGGAAGCATGAAGTGCTATAAAACTTCCTGGTAGACGGCTGCGTTGACCTTGGACCTCAGAAAACACAATGGACCAACACCAGCAGATGACATGGCACCCCAAACCATCACTGACTGTGGAAATTTTACACTGGACCTCAAGCAACGTGGATTTTGTGCCTCTTCTCTCTTCCTCCAGACTCTGGGACCTTGATTTCCAAAGGAAACGCAAAATTTACTTTCATTAGAGAACATAACTTTGGACCACTCAGCAGCAGTCCAGTCCTTTTTGTCTTTAGTCCAGGCGAGACGCTTCTGACGCTGTCTCTTGTTCAAGAGTGGCTTGACACAAGGAATGCGACAGCTGAAACCCATGTCTTGCATACGTCTGTGCGTGGTGGTTCTTGAAGCACTGACTCCAGCTGCAGTCCACTCTTTGTGAATCTCCCCCACAGTTTTGAACGGGTTTTGTTTCACAATCCTCTCCAGGGTGTGGTTATCCCTATTGCTTGTACAGTTTTTTCTACCACATCTTGTCCTTCCCTTCGCCTGTCTATTAATGTGCTTGGACACCGAGCTCTGTGAACAGCCAGCCTCTTTAGCAATGACCTTTTGTGTCTTGCCCTCCTTGTGCAAGGTGTCAATGGTCGTCTTTTGGACAACTGTCAAGTCAGCAGTCTTCCCCATGATTGTCTAGCCTACAGAACTAGAGAGAGAGAGACCATTTTAAGGCTTTTGCAGGTGTTTTGAGTTAATTCGCTGATTAGAGTGTGGCACCAGGTGTCTTCAATACTGAACCTTTTCACAATATTCTAAATTTCCAAGATACTAAATTTGGGTCTTTCATTAGTTGTCAGTTATAATCATCAAAATTAAAAGAAATAAACATTTGAAATACATCAGTCTGTGTGTAATGAAGGATTCTAATATACAAGTTTCACTTTTTGAATGGAATTACTGAAATAAATCAACTTTGTCATGATATTCTAATTTTATGACCAGCACCTGTATATTGTGTTCTTTAATATGGAACTTTAGAACATTATTTTACTTTGAGAACTAAAACAAAAAAAAGTAATAATCATACATACTGACCATGAGATTCCAGTCCAGCTCCCTGTGCAATACCATTATCATAAGACTGAAAATAAGAAATAAAGAGGTCTTAATACACTGGAAAACCTTATTCATAAATCACTAAACACTAAAACAGTTCAGCATACATTTGATAAAGAGAAAGAAAAAAAAAATTCAGACATGAGCATCAGTGGGCTTTGCGCCCTAGAAACCAAGTTACCCAAAGTATAACTTTTTTTTTTAAAAACAAATGCAAGCATTTCCATTGGGCCTTTAACTATGAATTTGCTGAAAAACAAGTAAACAGGCTGCTGATAGTTTTCTTAAACTAAACAAGAGCAATAGGAAAAATAGAGCTTAAAAGATTTTCAGTTCCACCACAAATTAGGCTATTTTCTTTGATTAAGCATGGTAACTTCAAAATATAACCAGTTTATTTCATTATCATACTGGAGATCAGTCTTGGCCTTAAGTCAGATTCTTTACAGGGGCAACAACTACTTGTATTCTCTACCACATACGTTTACATCTTCTGAAGTGGTTTTGTATTTCTTAATTAACTTTCCTAATAGTGCTGTTTATGTCTTGTTAAACTTTTTTCAACTTTTTGTCTGCTTAGTGCTTGAATTTATGAAGGTCACTTTTCATTAATTCCTTTTCTTTATTTCACATATACAAATAACCAAGTTGAAGTCTATCATACACTTCCTTCATAATTTTATGCCTATATTTCTTTCTGAAGGGTCCCTTTATCTAGCTAAAGTAGCAACAATATTTATACCACAGAACATTTAAATTAAATAACATTAACCATCAATTTAATACATTCATTTTTTATATAAATATATTGCAAGATGTTTTAGAGTCTGTATCACTGTTGCAAATAAAAAAGCTGGTGAAAAAAAAAGATTTTCTAAGTAGGAAAATATTTTGTTAAATCCAAAGTACACTACAGCTAAGCAAAAAATACCAACAGTCAACATGCTGGTTACTGGAGCATTTCATAACTGAAGACGGTCATTCTGTTCAGCTGTTAAAACAGAAATACTAAAAGCAGCTGCAAAGCCTTCTTAACCATGGTCAGCTTCTACAAAGTTTATTTAGGACGCAAGCGAGGTGTTTTACTAAAGACTGAATATAGCAGTTGCTCTTTACGAGAGGAATGTAATGTACAAGCTTGCCAGACAAGCATGATAGCAGCATGACAAATTTGAAGAAGTTATATTTTATTATAGACAAAGCAGAACAATTTAGTGACATCTAACAAAGTGGGCTGGGCAGCATTCCTTAATGTAACAGCTACATTTTCTTAATTTTCATTAACATGTATAGATATTCTTAGTAAAAGATACTACAGAATAAATTTTGGTAAATCTTTCTACAATATATGTTACATTGAAAATATTTCTAGTCATTATTCACTATTCTCCTCTTCTCAGCTGA
Organism: Polypterus senegalus; assembly: GCF_016835505.1. Taxonomy (NCBI): domain Eukaryota; kingdom Metazoa; phylum Chordata; class Cladistia; order Polypteriformes; family Polypteridae; genus Polypterus; species Polypterus senegalus. Next base: position 81,728,671 of record NC_053160.1, read on the forward strand.
TAACCTGAAAATTAAAAACATATTCATTTTTCAATAATTGCTTGCAATTTAAATGAGTTGTGTCAGGGATGCCAGGGGCGATGACCCGACCGGGATGCCTTGAGAGACCGGAAGAGGGCGTGTGCCCATCTTGGATCACATGGGGGCAGCCACCCTGGTTACTTTGGGGGCCACGGGTTGAGGGTATGGAAGCCCACCCCTGTAGGGGCCCGTAGTCACCGCCAGGGTGTGCCCCAATGCTTTAGGAACCCTGGACCTCAGCACTTCCGCCACACCAGGAAGTGCTGGGGGGGAAGAGAACCAGGGACACCCGGAGTGCTTCCGGGAGTACAGCCGGCACTTCCGCCACACAGGGCGTTTCGGCGGGTGATTGCCGGGGAGCACCTGGAGCATATCCAGGTGAAGATAAAAGGGGCCTCCTCCCTTCATTCGAGGCAGGAGTCGGGTGAGGAGAGGACGAAGCAGGAGAAGAGAGTGTGGAAGCGGCCCGAAGAAAGGCATTGTGTGTGGCCAGGACTTTGGGGGTTGTGTGAGAACTTTTGAATTTGTAAATATATTTGTAAATAAATGTGTAGTGGGTGAAAAACAACATGTCTGCCTGTCTCTGCACGGGTAACGTTCACAGTTGTTTGAAACTTACTGGGGTCGCACTGAGCTATAGGAACACCGTTTGAATTTTGTCTGCTACATGAGGGGAAAAGTGTTTTCTCTGTTGCAAGACAGCCCAGCGAATGAAAACGGCAAAAGCTTAGGGACGTTCTTTTTGATAATACTTTACTTAAAAATATTTGCATCATCCAGAAATACAATCACAGGTAAAGCGAGGTTGTGGGCCACACACAGCTATGAAAGGTAGGATGAATGTGTGGAATCAACTAATATTAAAAATCACTGAAATGCAGAAACTTATTTATATAATCACTGAAATGCAAAAACTGATTTATATCATAATTGGTTCAAGTAACAAGTACATCTATATATACTTAAAAGAATTAACTGCTCATCTTCTTTTAATACTCTTCGAACATGAATGATCTGCCACATACACAATGCAGCATAATAAAATAATGTAATAAAATGTCTCTTTTTGCATTCACCTATCTTATAATTACATAATGTTTTTTGAATTATAGTATCTGAGCAATGAAACAATAAAAATATTTGAGTTATGGAATATGACAGATGTTTGTATATTCTTTTAACTCACGAAATCGTTTATAAATGCAGGTTAACCCAAGAGTTTACTATAAATTCTCAGGTTGAATATATGTGTGAACAAAGAGGGGTTTCCGAGACCTAGATCCAGTAAAATTCCCCAAAATTTCCCAGACTAACATTTAAGCAAATATACATACATACATACATACATACATACATACATACATACATACACACAGTTTAAGGGCTCAGATAATTGTACTATTCCTCCCGAACTCCAGAGGGCGCTGTTGACTAATGCCTTCTCTTCTTCTCTCTGCAGACCCAAACATTGACAAACAAGACACATCTTACATCACTTTCGGTTTCCGCCTGTCTGGACTGGTCTCTTCCTACAAGGTCCTAAATCTCCGGAAGCAACACCATGTTCAGTCTGTTGGACACTCATGTCGTTTCAGCTTTTTTTTTCTTTCTTAGCGCACTACACAACACATTATATCTGAATATATGGGGTTGGACCATAAACACATACCATGTTTCCCCAAAAATAAGACCAGGTCTCATGTTAATTTTTGCTCCAAAAGTTGCACTATGGCTTATTTTCAGGGGATATCTTATATTTATTCATGTACAACAATATTCTTTTAGAATATCGTCATAACTCTCCACATTCAAACCATGAATTTCTTGCTACCCCAGCCACTTTTAGGATCCTACAGGATTGATGTGTGTGCTTCGATGTTTGATGAATGGTTCGATGTGGTGAAACAAAATGCCGACATACAAATGCATACGTGGTGCTTTAATCAGGTGTCACATATTCTCCAAAGTAATGACACAATATATTTTAAAAAGTCTCGCATACCATCTTCTGTGCAGTCATTTTTTTTTTTTTTTTGCACCTTGTACCATCAGAATGTACGGCGGCGTATTTAAGCCACAGAGGAAAAAAAAATAAAGACATAATGAAAATGTCTATTTTGTGATTAAAGTGGAAATTTCGGCTTTAAACTCGAAATGTCCACTTTAACCTCGTAGTTTACTTTATCATTAAAGCAGACTGTCGTAAACATCACCTTAAAGCTGACCCAGTTGTTAATTGCTACTTGCTTCTGGTTTTTCCTCCTGGCCTGACAGTAGTGGCAAGCACCAATAGATCATCACACAGAATACATTAAATGTATGATATTCCAGCTCTCTGCACATTTATAATTCTTAGATTTATACTTGATATCACTTTCATGATGAAATGCATAAAAATATGTAGGTCATATTTTACAGATAAATCGTTAACTTTGTTTAAATAATGAATACTGTTAATAGTTACACATATGGGGGTGGCAGAGTGGTAGCGCTGCTGTCTCACAGGGAGTCACGTCCCTTGTGATCCCTGCCTGGAGTTTGTTTGTTTTCCTGCTGGGTTTCCACAGTGTGCTCAGTTTTCCATCCAAAGACATAAAGGTTTGGGGATTTGGTGAAGCTACAATTACATTAGTGTATTTGTGTGCTTGTGTTCACCTTGCGATGAGCTGATTCCCCGTTCAGGGATTTTGTTTCTGTCTTGCTCCGATGCTGATGAAATGGGTGCCTTCCCTAATTGTTGGATTTAATCATTAAACACTAGCCATTTGCGCCCAACTACTCTGCGCGTGGTAAAGTTGTCTGTGAAGGGCTCCCTGTTTAAATGCGGCTGCCAGTCGTGAACTGGGCCCTTCGTCGCACAGCATTATGATTTTTTATAAGGGAAACAAAATTACAAAAGAAAACCCTTGGACATTGATTCGACAGGAACGGCCTACTCGGAATTACTGTCCGAATAGTAATTATGTTGTGGTGTAGGAGCATTTCTGCTTCTGTCCATTCACAGTCTTTCTTTCATTCATATATTACATAGGCACGTACCTTTTATCTTCAGCAATCTCATTCTCTAACCAGGCCTCAGGAGCTAACCAGCGTAACACTTTCCACCACCCCTTTCGTTATTCCGGCACATTGTTGACATCCGTGAGTAACAACAACGTACTAAACTGGGAAGGTGGTCTACGCATGCGTGGAATTCGCGGACAAAGATCAAGATCTAAATGAAGATCTCTTTAGTTAATTTAAAGCACAACAATTTGTTTAGTTTAAAATGTCTGTGTTTTGAGGTGTGACTGGAGTACTACAGTCTTCAGTAGTATAAGCCTGGAGGAGATTCTTAATGGAATGCCTATGTTTTAGCTGTCTCTCTACTGCCATCTAGTGCTTCTTCTTCTAATTCATTCGCGGACAAACAAAGATCAAGATCCAAATGAAGATTATATATGGAGATCCTTTTCAGAAATACTGTGGCAAGTTGTCCTCGGAATTTAATGGATGTTTTGGGCACAAATGTTGCATCACGTGGCGCCTTACTTTTCAGGTGACGATCTTGACGAGGGCTCATTTTTGGGGTAGGGCTAATATTACAGAGCAGCCTGAAAATCATGCTAGGGCTTATTTTCGGGGAAACATGATATATATATATATATATATATATATATATATATATATATATATATACACATACAGTGTGAAAAAAGGTGCTATATAGGCACCTGACCCGGCACAGATTCACACTGAGGCACGTGAGCAAATGCAAGACTTTTTCTTCAGCCGTAGGGCACGTCTTCCCTGTGTCCCACCAGCCCAACACAGTCTCAAAGCACCTCAATATCAATAAAGCTATCCTTTCTCTGCCACCACCTCACCTCTCATGCAACCTCGTCCTCTTCCACCTGATTCTGGCTTGCGAGTGGTGGATGCTGGCCCTTTTTATAGCCCACCCGGAAGTGTTCCAGGTGCTTGATCACCTGTGGCTAATTGCACTTCCAGGCGGGGCTGCAGAGGTGTCTATACAGGCTCCGGGATCCATGCAGCACCCTCTGGTGGCCACCCCAGATCCCCACAGGTTTGTGGGGAACTCCATCTCCCATGGAGCCCCGCGGGAAACTGAGGCACCAACCTCACCCAGGGAGGCTGCCACCAAGCGTCCTGGGGGAGGTACTGAGGAGCCCATGGCTGCTCCCCTGGAACACATGCAGCAGGGCCGTCCCGGCCGGGCATGGGACCCGGCCACCTGTTACAATATATATATGCTAGGTAGACTGCCCATTCTCAACCCTTTTTGTCCCTCTCATACCCCCTTGTAACATTTAGGTCATATCAGTGAATCCCATCATTATGTGTTCATTTAACAATGGTACATATCAAACTTCATGAAAATAGTGTCTCACAAATACAAATAGCTGTGCAGACCCATTGCTATCAGTTGATTCATTTAACTGGAGTGTAGATTTTTCACTCTGGAAGACTCTTTCAAACAACTTACCTTTAATATCTAGTTCCAGGTTATCAATGCACATCACAGAAAGGGGATTTTTTGAAGCTGGCAAGCAAACTTATCACCATGCATGACTTTACTAATTGTAACAGTCGCTGGAAAAACAAGGCTCTCATCAGTTGTGTAACACTTTTGCATTAGCTGTTAATTAAATATGCCAGTTTTGATGCATTAAAAATTTGTATTTTTTATTTAAGATTTCCAACCACCTGTATAAACTAGTTGTCCCTACAACTAGACTAGATGATGCACAAAACACACAATGAATTGGGCTCATATTATATTCAATAAGTACATATGTAAATCCACACTTTAGAAAATCAACATGACATTTTCTCTTTTTTACTTTGCTTGCTCTTTGACTTACATGTATTCTTTTTGATCAAACCATTCCAATTTATCTGTCACTTAAAGATGACATGTAATTTTCCATCCATCCATTTTCCAACCCGCTGAATCCGAACACAGGGTCACGGGGGGTCTGCTGGAGCCAATCCCAGCAAGGCAGGAACCAATCCCGGGCAGGGTGCCAACCCATCGCAGGATACACACAAACACACCCACACACCAAGCACATACTAGGGACAATTTAGAATCGGCAATCCACCTAACCTGCATGTCTTTGGACTGTGGGAGGAAACCGGAGTGCCCGGAGGAAACCCACGCAGACACGGGAGAACATGCAAACTCCACACAGGGAGGACCCGGGAAGCGAACCCGGATCTCCTAACTGCGAGGCAGCAGCGCTATCCACTGCGCCACTGTGCCGCCTGACATGTAATTTTTCTCGATTATTTTTTTTGTTTTATCTAGGAACTTTTCCATGTTGGTTACAGAGTATGTTTAAAAGGATTGTGGCAAGGATAAGCGAGAGTGCAAATTTGAAGAAATGCCTCATGAATTTAACACTTCTAACCTATAAGCTGGCAAAATAGAACTGTAAAAGTGACAAGGTGCTACTAAAGCATTGTGTGACATTACATGCCACATAACTTTTGTTGAGCCATTTCAGATGCCCTCTAGAATTTGGAGAACAACTGAGTTAGACTACAAGCTCCAGATGTTTTTATTGTTTCTTTTAAATGAAAGTGCTGTAAATTTATTTTCTTTAAGCATTATGAAATAAACTACAAAACCTAAAAAATTACATTTCGTTTTTTAATGTTGTAGTTGTTATCTACCTCTCCATGCCTTTATGCCCCCAAGTTTAAGCCTAGGTAAGCCAATACAGTACATTATCCTGGAACCAATCAAGTTAATACTACTGTTACTAATAGTAATATTAATAACAATAAAGTGCATGTACTGTTCAAAGTTTAATCTTGTGTGCTTTTTACTTTTTTTAATTCATATAAGTGAAAATTCTACCAGGAGGTTTAAAATAGAATCTCGTGTATTCTATGTATTATTCTATCCTTTCTTTATTACTGGAGTATTTTATGAAATCAGATTACTCTTACTTTATTATAAAGTCAATGCACTAATCTAGTATTCATAAGCTACGTCATGCAAAAATTTCTTTTTGTTATCATGAAAAGATAATTGTTTCATTCAACAGCCAGAATAAAAGAAGAATATAACCAACACACTAAATCTACTATACAAAGCCAACGACACTAAATTAAAAAGATGCACAAATCAGTTGTGGTTGGCAATTTTTTCAGGTCCTTTGTATTTCCTGAAAACAACCTTTTTATTAAAATATTTGCTTTTATTTAAGTAATAGCAGAAAAATTCTCTGACCTTTATGACTTACCATACTCCGTCTGATGTAATCTATTGCTTTTTTCACATCCATGCCTGACCAATCACTGAGCATATAGCAGATGCAAGCTGCACAGTAGACAAACCTCATGTCATTTTCACTTCCTTCTGGAACGGCATAAAAACTAAGAAACAAAGTTGATTTTAAAAGTCAGTTTCATAAATGATTGGGTCAGTTATTTTCCTTTACAACTAATGCATTTTCACTGCCACAAACAATCTGTACTTTACACATACAATATTTTGGCTTCTTTGTGGTAAATTAACAAAAGCAATATATGTTATTTATGGAAGCTCTAAACCACACAGTGAAAAAAATTATGGGATAATCCTTATCTTGTACGTACAAGATAGTTTTACATATGTACGAGATAAACTTAGATTAAAATATTACAAAAGTGCGCTTCGGGGCTACCTAATTACGACATTACCAAGGCCATGGTGCTTCAGTTTGACATCACTTCCAGCTCTTGTAGTGCGGTGATATAAAAAAGCAGACAGGTGGACTTTTATTTATTAAAGGAGTGTGGGATGGATGGAGATGGGTTTAACAACAGCTTGCAATACTTATGACGTACATCAGGTAATGCCCAGAACGTCAGTCACGAAATGCACATCGCATACCCCGTTACACTATGGTTAAGATTAGGCTTGTGGGAGGGTAAGGGTATAGGTATTTGTCTGCACACTCGTACGGAGCACCTGAGGAGATATGGCGTTTTTTTCCTTCCTTGGAAATAATTTTGGTGCATACAATTTACTATCTCGTGCCCATCACTTACTATAGCCTGCGCACCAGGTACTTTAAGGTCTTACCGGCCAATACTGCGTGTGCGCCGCATACAATCAGATGAGCACCAAACGCCATTGCGTGCTACTGTACATCATTTTCTGGAAGCAGGACATATCACTGAACAGTCTCATGTTTTCCTCACACAGTTAAAGTCCACAGAAATGGATATTGGCAAGTTTATAAAAGCAGGCTATGCATTCAAGCCCAGATTACTAAATCCGTGAAGCAGCACCGCTAACCACTGCACTAATTTATAGTAAAAGGAAATTATATTAGTTAGCCATCTACTTACTAGCATGCAGCTTCTTATTCGCACAAGTTATGAAAGGAATTCACATTTCATGTATTTAGTGCATGTGAAAGTCCAATGAGAGTTTGCTAATTTAATGCACAGGTAAACCTGGCACACTCAGTAGGTTATCTACACCAATCAATGTACAGTGGGATTTAACATGCATCTAAAGAGTCAAATCCAAACCGGGCCACTTTAACTCCCATGTTTTACAATACAATACAATTTATTTTTGTATAGCCCAAAATCACATAAGTGCCGCAATGGGCTTTAACAGGCCCTGCCTCTTGACAGCACCCCCAGCCTTGACTCTCTAAGAAGACAAGAAAAAACTCCTAAAAAAACCTAAAGTATCTCGTAAATACACAAAAACATCTCGTACGTACATGAAAGTATCATGTACGTATGAGATAAGGTTTATCCCATAATTTTTTTTCACTGTATGGTTCAGAGCTTCCGTAGTTATTAGCAAACAAGATAGTTATTTTTTTAAGAAAATAACTGCATCTTGATTATACCAACCCAACAACATAAATATGTAAAACAAATATAATAATTTATATACACTAAAATGTATTTTTACTGACACAAACAATCAGTATTTCACATATTCACTATTTAGGCTGACTTTAACAAAATCAATTTATGCTATCAACAAACAACACTGTTAGTTTAAACAAATAAGTGTATTATAAGATTGCCAAACCAACCACACTAACAAAATAAATAAATTTTAGTTCAGAGCTTCACCATTTTATCCTATACACTATGCATTTCTTCAAACCTTTATTTCTCGATTTGCAGAGTTGAAATTAACGTGCAAATCATTGTAAAATCAATCAGTTTAAATTAAAACAATTGAACAGTAGAATCAAAATTTTCATTTGTTTTTAGTGCATGTACATGCTACTTTACCTTCCATCTTCCAACTGGAGTGCTTTCAGTCCAGCCAAGCATGCTTGCTTATTCACACGACTTAAGTCATCTCCCAAGATAATCAGACAAGCCAGTCCAGTATAAGTCATTGCAACATGACCACTGTCATAGGGATGATTCACACCTGGACCCTACAAAAATATAAAATTACGTTTTGATTGCTAATTTTACAAACTCACAGATTTAATAAATATACTATGGAAATTTCTCCGGAAGGAATACTCCACACAAAAAAATATTTATATATTTTTTTATCCTTAAAGATGGTCTGTAATAATTACTGAGAAAACATTTTAATGTAATGTTTTAATAGGGAACAGTGAGCATAAAGTTTCTGATATAACAGACCTCAATGGGGACCAGCAGAGGCAAATGCTGAACAACAGCCACAGTATTAAAGTTACTCATGCCACCTGCTTCACACAGTATGTTGTATGTTTCAGACTTATTTGTCTTTTGGAGTATTAATAATATGAACTTATTGTTTAATGCGGACTTTATAACAGTTTTATTCAATATTCAAGGTTCAATAAGCATGAAGAAAAGATAAATTATAATATGGGTTGCAATGCTACTTTAGAAGTGGCATAAGCTTTAAAATGACAGAAATAACTAAATCTAGAATTTCAGCTTGATCTGCTTACCAAAAGATATTAAGCAAACCAAACTAGTTTATTAAAGACAAGTAAAATAATTTATCTATATCTAAAGATATTAACTTTACACTAAAAATTTTCTTAATACATTTTAAAATAAGCTTTATAATAAAAATTTAAAGAATTAAAACCGTATGAAAGCATTTCTGATTTTAATAAATGATTCCTTAACATTAACAGTATTTAGCTGAAACAAAGTAGTGCAGTAAGAAAATACATGTAATTTTTTTACTACTATTAAATGTTAAAAAAAAAATTAAGTAAAATTATATAGTACTTATATATTTCTGTGTGATATATGTATAAAAATTTAAGCAGTGCTGTAAAGTGCAAGCATTATTCTTTATTGGAAAAGACTACATAATACAAACAAACATTAATAGTCTCTATGCTATATCCACATTTACAACAAGCTTTTAGGTTCATTAGGTTTCTACAATGTTACTGTGAAGAAAGATCTTAATATCAAAAAGCCATTTGCAAGCATTGTCAAATTAAAACCATGTACCCTGGCACAATACGAACTACAGTTGCACAATAACATTGATAATTATTTTACATTTGTAATTCTTTTAAAAATGGTAACTGCAAGGTGGACCATTTTCTCTAAAGGCTTTTGAAAAAAAAATATTTGTACCTGGGGGAAAATGTGGCTTTTTACAGAAACTCTTTAAATAAATAAATAGCTACATAAATACACACACACAAACTATGGTCTGAACACACCAGAATGATTAAAAAGGAAGAAAATTTAAAAAGAATGAAAAATTCATATGTTGCAATCACAGTGAGGCATTATAACGACATATTGCTGTTGATATATAGGCGCTTGAGTAAGGGCAATTCCAAATAAGACCAGGATGTGACAGAGTGCATGGACTCTTTTTCTACCTTTCCTGCAGACCACTCACGGGAGATTCCACCTGGCCCTCTTGACGTCACTTCCGGGTCCAAGCCTATGGAAGAATACCTTGCCGGCTCTGGCCCCTGTTATGTCATGTCCAGGCTCGAGCCTATGGTTGAAGACCATCATGAGCCCGATCCCTTTGACTTCACTTCCTGTCTTCCTTTTTAACACTAGAATTACCAGAGCCTACGAAAAAACTTGTAGATCCAGCCCATCTTAAATCCCATCACACCTCTCCGCCAGCATCCTTTGTCCTGTAAATATGCCGATAAAGACAAACTGCAAGCAGCCGGCTATTCCATCCCCCCACCGACTTAGAAAGTGCACGAACTTCTCCCAGCTCATGCCTTGATTGATTATCTGGGAGTGAAGTGGAGTTTTAGAGTGGAAATAATAGATCGTTATTTGGAACACACGTATTTCATGTGTGTTCCGTTTCTACAGTAATCTGTGTAAACACATTGTTAAAACAGAAACTTTTTCATATTTTAGTAATACAGTAATCCCTCCTCGATCGCGGGGGTTGCGTTTCAGAATCCCCCACGATAGATGAAAATCCGCGAAGTAGAAACCATATGTTTGTGTAGTTATTTTTATATATTTTAAGCCCTTATAAACTCTCCCACACTGTTAACATTATTAGAGCCCTCTAGACATGAAATAACACCCTTTAGTCAAAAGTTTAAACTGTGCTCCATGACAAGATAGAGATGACAGTTCTTTCTTACAATTAAAAGAATGCAAATAGATCTTCTTCTCTTCAGGAGCAGAGAATTTCAGCGAGCACTCGCAAAGAAAAGCAAACAATCAAAAAATCAATACGTGTGCTTTTAAGTGTGCCGCGGCATTTTTTAGAGGAACGTCAGTATCTTCTAAGCAAACAGCCTCTGTGCAAACAGCCCCTCTGCTCACATCTCCTCCGTCAGGCGCAGAGAACGTCAGAGAGAGAGAGAGCGAGATTAAAACAAACCATCAAAAAATCAATAAGTGTGCTTTTGGAGGCACAGCGATAAAGCTGCATTTTTTAGAGGAGCGTCAGTATCTTTTAAGCAAACAGCCTCTGTGCAAACAGCACCTCTGCTCACACCCCCTCCGTCAGGCACAGAGAATGTCAGAGAGGGTGAGATAGAGGCAGAGACAAGCAAACAATCAAGCTCCGCGCGGGATGCATATCTTATAGCATTGAGGAGTTTTAGTTAATATGTAATACATGCTCTAATTGGGTAGCTTCTAAGCCATCCGCCAATAGCGTCCCTTCTATGAAATCAACAGGGCAAACAAACTGAGGAAGCGTGTAGCATAAATTAAATAGACCCATTGTCCGCAGAAATCCGCGAACCAGCGAAAAATCTGTGATACATATTTAGATATGCTTACATTTAAAATCCGCGATAGAGTGAAGCCGCGAAAGTCAAAGCGCGATATAGCGAGGGATTACTGTACATGTTACAAAATGTAGGCATAAACTATAGAATGTGTGAAGCATGAAGTCCAAACATCAAATGAACACTTTCACAAAAGGTTCAAGAACGATACAACAGCTTCCGTGGCTTAGCAGTAAGATTTGCGGACTCAGAGGGCGGTAGGTTTGCTGTGCCTCAAAGACCTGAGTTTGATTCCCCGTTGGGGAAAAAGTGTTACTTTTTTTTTTTCTTTTTAACCTCAAACGGACATAAAATTTATAAATTGGTATGCACTGTCAGTTAATGAAATTATTATATTTTCATGTGGGATGCTCCTTTTAAAATATTTTTTAACAATTGAGACTGCAATTAACATGAACAAGTGTCCTTATAACTGTTATTTTTAAGATCCATAATACACAGACAGAAAGAGCACTGCGTAATAGCAAACAGGCAGAGAAGTCACTAGATATATAAACAAACAGGGAAGGCACATGTACTGAAAGAAAAAAAAGATCAACATGTGCAGTGATCCTGCTGCACAACGCACATGTACCTCCCACCGATCTGACTCTAAGTAACAGCGCAAGTACAGACGCAAACCAAGTGTATGTGTGTACTGTATAATATTAACAAAAAGAGCAGCTTACTACTGAAAACAGCAAATATAGGAGTGAGTGGGGATCGAACCAGGGACTCTTGATTACACTTGGTTTGTGTCTGTACTTGCACTGTTACTTAGAGTCAGATCAGGGGTTGGGGGGTGTTAGAGCGTGTGAGCTTGCTCAGTGCAGCAGGATCAACGCACATGCTGATCTTTTTTTTTCTTTCAATACATGTGCCTTCCCTGTTTATTTAGTGACTTCTCTGCCTGTCTGTCTCTCTATATAAAATCATTCCCGATTATATATAACGTCAAAGCCTGATTATATAAAGTCAGCGTCGGAATATATAAACTCATTTTTGAATATATAAAGTCAGTGTTGGAATATATAAAAATATTCCCGAATATATAAAATTTCCGTGCTTGTCATTTCACTCGTACTAGTGAAAGGTAAACTTTGACAGAAGCCACTCAGAGTCGATCGGGTTTGTGAGGTTTGTCCAAAAATGCGACCATACAAAAAGAATAAATAAATATAGTGTTCGAAATGCCAGGCACCTAACATCATTTTGAATGAATTAACTCAACAGTGTTTTTTTTTTTTTTTTATATTTTTCTGAAGATGTTTTTGTTAACTTAGTTCATTACGTTGTATTAGGAACTCATTGAGTTTACTAAAAATATGCCTGTTGTTTCAATCAATATCAATATAATCTGACTTTAAATTTATATATTTAAGAATAAGGTTATATATTCTGACGCTGACTTTATATATTCGGTAATGACTTTATATATTCTGACGCTGACTTTATATATTCAAGTTTTGACTTTATATATTCGGGAATGACTAAATATTCCACACTGACTTTATATATTCAGGAATCTATACTAATAAAAGGCAAAGCCCTCACTCACTCACTCACTCACTCACTCACTCACTCACTGACTCACTCACTGACTCATCACTAATTCTCCAACTTCCCGTGTGGGTGGAAGGCTGAAATTTGGCAGGTTGATTCCTTACAGCTTCCTTACAAAAGTTGGGCAGGTTTTATATCGAAATTCTACGCGTAATGGTCATAACTGAAAGCAGTTTTCTCCATTTACTGTAATGGAGATGAGCTTCAACGCCGTGGGGGCGGAGTTTCGTGTGACATCATCACGCCTCCCACGTAATCACGCATGACATAGAAAACCAGGAAGACCTCAAAAAAGCGCTCAAGAAAACATGCATTATATAATTGAGAAGGCAGCGAAACAATAAGAAGCGAGTTCTGCTACTTCGGAAACAAAGCACGATGTAAACCTACACTTTAAATTAAGTTCATAGACAGGCTGCCGCTGGCGTTTGTAATTTAGTGCCTGCCCATAGAAGGCCGTCCGTCAGCGGCAATCCAATAGCAAACTGCCACGGGTAAATATTCACGGGTGAAGGACTGTGCTTATGGAGAGGAAGATGAGATGGTCAGGGTGGTGTTTGACACAAACTCAGCGAAACTGCGAGAGAAAGTTTTAAGTGCCAGGACTAAGGTAACATTAAATAAAGCTATGGACATAGCACGAGATGGCACCAGCACAGCTGGGAACCTTCGATGCAAGTACACCGAGTGGCTCACGTGAACTGGCGCAGTGCACAGATAAAAGCAACAGTTCCAAAGGCTGAACAAAACCGAATTACACAGTTGAAAAGGCAGCAAAAATATGAAGCGTCTGATAAGCATATTCATAAATGCAGCTACTGTGGAAACAAAGCACACGGTGGAAAAAGTCAATGTCCGCTAAAGGAAGACAGTGTAAAAAACCCGTGCATGCAGTGTGTCAGGTCTCAGATAAAGAAGAAGCGAGCTGTTTATTGATGCAGTAAGAAGCGAATCGATGAATGAAACCTGTCATCTTTACAGCGATTGACAAACACGGAATGTAACTTGAACACAACACATCGTACAAATCGACCCTGATTGAAAGAAATAATGATAATCAAATCCTTGATGACAGCAACATTCAATAACACTCACAAAACAATTACTGTATATTGACAATCATGTTACGTTATTTTTAAAATGTTCCCTTTTCTTTTCATAACTTCTACTTCTCCACTGCGATCGCGGGTATATATTTAAATGTATATATATACCCCTATCTACAGTACATACTCGCATAGACAAGCCACATGCTGTGGCTCAATTGTAGAGTCTTAAGCCTCTAATGCCGACATTGAGGTTCGATTCGAGAGGGATGCACTGAGTATGTCGCGCTACTGATTCATTTTACCTTCGCATCGCCTTGGTTTGGGACGTATGAAAAAATATTAGGTTAACGCAGAATCATGTTACGTTATTTTAAAAAGTTTCCCTTTATTAGCACAAGCACAGCTGAGAAGCTTGATGCATGTACTCCATAACGCGTTAAAAATAACGCATTTAATCACACTTTCAATTCCAAGCAAGCGGGAACTTTTGTCAATGCATCATTTCCTGGTACATCCATTACACTGATGCACACATCACAGCTACAAAAATGTTAGAGTCGGAATAAAGCGCGTTCCTACGACTGATCATTTCGACTTCAGAAGCCTTGATAAAAGCATGGTTTTGTGCACAATGAAAAGCAAGCAAAATTAGATGCATTACAGAAAGCAGACTTTGTGGCTCTTACTGGGGATCATTGGACTTCCGTGACCGTTAGTAATTCTAATTACATCTAATTACAAAATGTTCAATGATCACACTGTTTTAGCCTAATGTACAAAATAATTTTGGCTAAGGTTACTCAGAGTTTAAAGATTAAGTTGGTCAAATTACCTTTTATGTTTCTGACTTATTTTTTAAGAAGAAAAACTGCACTTTATGTTGAAATTTTGGTTATTATTATTTAAAGACAATACTATTCTGAAAATCTACTTAAAGTACTTAAACTACCACTTTATTTTTAAGTCTGCCCAATTTTAACCAGGGATGATATTTTTGTTTCTGTTTTGAATTCAAATGCAGTTTAAAGGCTTTTTTTTCAGAAATTAAAACAGCTTCAGTTTACAATATTCATGTACATGTCTATTATTTGATTCTGTAAGCCCACTAAAACACTTTTAAATTAAAAAAAAAACATTTGCGATTTGGGGCAAATTCGTGTGCGATTACATACGATTAATCAAGATTAATTCTTACACAGCCTCTAATTAATTGGATTAATTTTTTAATCGAGTCCCACCTAATATATATATATATATGTGGATATATATATGTAGATTTGTATATATAAATGTGTATATACAGTATATATGTAGATATGTATATGTGTATATACAGTATGTATATATACAGTATGTATATATATGTATGTGTGTATATGTATATATATATATATATAACTGTGTATATATATGTGTATAGATGTATATATATATATATATATATATATATATTTATATATATATGCCTGCAACACTCATGACAATGACAAAACAATTACATTGTCAATCATGTTACGTTATTATTAAAATGTTTCCTTTTCTTTTTACTTCTCGCTGCCAATGTGGGTATTTTGCTATATATATATATATATATATATATATATATATATATATATATACACAGATATATACAGATATATATATATATATATATATACAGATATATATAAATATATATATATATAAATAGATAGATATGACAACAACACTCAATATCAATGACAAAACAATTACATTAACAATCATCTTACGTTATTTTTAAAATGTTTGCTTTTCATTTTCATAACTTCTTTAACACACTACTTCTCCGCTGCGAAGCGCGGGTATTTTGCTAGTGACTTTATATATTCCGAAAATCATTGTAATTGTCTGTTTGGCACCCCATAGGCTCTGTATAATAGATATATAAAAAATAGCTAAGGGGATAGATATACATATAGATAAGAAGGAAGGAAAGGCACTATATGATAGGCAGACAGGGAAGCTGCTATATAATAATAAAATTACCGTTATTACTATATAGATAGACAGGGAGTTCAGGCAGGCTGGCAGAGCGGTGAAGGTTAAAAAGGAAAAAAAAAATAAAAAAACATTTTCTCCCTAACGGACAATCGAACTCGGGTCTCTGAAGCACGGCAAGCCTGCTGCGCTATGAGTCAGCAAATCTTACCGCTAAGCCACAGAAGCGGTTGTATCACTCTTGAACATTTTGTGAAAGTGTTTATTTGATTTTTGGACTTCATGCTTCACACATTTTATAGTTTATGCCTACATTTTGTAAAATTTATTACTAAAATATGAAAAAGTTTCTGTTTTATCAATGTGTTTACACAGATTACTGTAGAAACGGAACACACATGAAATGTGTGTCTTCCAAATAACAATCTATTATTTCCACTCTAAAACTCCACTTCACTCCCAATCAATCAAGGCATGACCTGGGAGAAGTTTGTGCACATTCTAAGTGGGTGGGGGGATGGAATAGCCAGCTGCATGCAGCTTGTCTTTATCAGCACATTTAGATGACAAAAGACGCTGGCGAAGAAGTGTGAATGGATTTAAGAAGCGATTTAAGGTAAGACGGATCTACGAGTGTTTTCGTAGGTTCTGGTAATTCTAGTGTTAAAAGCCTCCACCTTTTCCCTATTCACTCAGTTCTATTTTGGACTCGGTTTTGTGCACAGTAGTGCTATCATTTAAACTTCAATTTGCAGCCAAGAAACCAAATATACGGGTGGCTGCCCCAAACCTTGCTATGGCTCTTTGAGCAGGCCTGCCACCGGGGGGAGGACAAACGGGACTGTGGTCCGGGGCCCTAACGGAAGGGGGCCCTTCACGCTTGATTTTTTTTATGCTTATCGTGCTTGTGTCGTGTGAAGCATGCTTGTCAAAGGGGGCCGGCAGCAGCACGCTTCTCAAAGACAAAGGAGAGCCGATGCCGACGTCCTTGAACTTGACGTTGAGTAGTAGGTTTGTTGTACAGGGTACGTGGATAATGGATTGACTTCACCGCTGTAATTGAATACTTCCATTTCACACACACAGGCACTGTTCTGTCTGTTCTGTGCACTATTGTGGATGTTGACGTGCATGGTGTAGCAGAAGTTCGTCCCCGTAGTTTGATAATTCATTCACTTGGGTGTTTGGTTTTGTGTGTTTCACTAAAGATTCTGGATCACCCGGATTTTTTGAAAACTTTGAAGTTTGATACAGCAAGTTACCATACTGATTGTACATCATGTAGATAACCCTAACCGTTAGTATATATTAAAATGTTCAGATGTTACTCCTATTCATTGCATTGGTATAATTGTACCGTTACACGTTAGATAATACATAGGCCTATCTCATTAATGTATTGTTTCAATTCTACTACGAGCTTCTGTTAGCACTGGCTTTCCTTCTCGTAGTCAAACTTTGATGTACGAGGAGGCTTAACTCATCAAGTATGGTATTCATAAATGCAGCATTGTCGCTGTCGGATAAACTACATGTCAATCATTTTGTATACGTATTTGAAGGTTTTGGCATGTGGGAACCCGGGGGAAGGCAGAGGGGCCCACACATACCCAGTTGTCTGGGGTCCAAATATTTCTGGAGGCGGGCCTGCTTTGAGGAGTTTGTGACAATGTGAAGTATGTCACTACCCATATTAAAGTAATGCAAGAGCCTGTTCTGCTCTTTCTTATATAGTTCCTCTGTGTCCCTAGACCAATCCAACCCGTCATTAATGTAGATTCCCTAAGTACTGGCAGGAGTGGACCACATCTACATCCACTGCTTGAATAGTGACTGGACAGAGGCTCTTTGGTGTGGTGATGGTCTTCAGCCTAGAGCACTGGATAAAACTTTTTTAAAATACTAATTCTACTCATGGCTTAAAGAATTTAATGGTTAAAAGAATTATGCTTTGTGATTAATCACTGAACCAACTTCAGTTCCATTTACAGCACCAAAATCACATCCTGCCCTAGAAAGAATTAAGTTGGGTCTATCAGGAATGTGTTTATCCTTTGTCCTAATGAGCATACTGCCAGAATTCCTCCTCAATTTAGCATTGCACATATCTTGTCATTGCCAAGTCAAAGGAAAACAAGTGAAGGGCTAATATTTGCTTTTCTCCACAAACAAATGAGGTACTATGGCTTATTAGGTAAATAGCTAGCAATCAAATTCACATCCTAGCATGGTATGCAAGAGGGACAATGAGAGTGGTGTGAAAGGGGTAAAGGATAAGGAAGGCTTGACAAAAAAGTTACAGCACACTCTGCCCTTCTATAGGGCTATATACTAAAGCCAGAAAATGCTGATAAGCTAGTACTTCTTGCCCCAAAAAAACCCAAATAACTACAGTATCACTAGTTCTTAAGATGTGGCAAACTAAGTTTGCACATATAATACAAACACACAGTTTTCACCACAGTGCACCTTCAAGCTATTTATAAGAAATGTATTAAATATTATTAAGGAAGAAGATGTAAGGCTATGAATATTACACCATTTTACTTTCAATTCTTTTTATTTCTTATGTGTTTATTGTCAATTACTTGTTTAAAATAACATTTTGCCAAAGATTAAAGTTTCAGTTTGTTTTGAAAAGAGTAGGTTAATGGCTAATTTTAAATGCAGACCTATACATACTCAAAACAATAATTTTAAATATGAAACAATCTAATCTTAATTGCTGATTAACTGGCCTATTATAAACATAATGGCTCATCTCAAAGTCTTCATTCAGTGCTAAATTTAAAAAATGTACCAAGGTGTGAGTTATCTATTGCAACTAAATGCTACCTCTCTCAATGTGGACATTGCTGAGATACATAATTTTTTGTTAATTATGGAAACACATTTCAAATGGAACAAATGGTGTCAAATGTATTTTTTTTCTCTGCACACACTTACTGACCACTTAAATGAGTACACCTGCTTGTTAACACAAATAGTCTGCTACTCCAAACAACAAATCATGTGTCTGTCACTTGATAAATATAGCACAGACACATGGTCAAAAAATTTAGCTTTGAAACTAAACATTACAATGCTTAAGACTGAAGGGAAATTTTATATATTTTTATTTTTTGGTATCTGACGGGTTGGGCTCCAACATCTCAGAAATAACATGCAGAGGGTGGTATCGTAATATTGTTGTGAATGTGTTCCAGGAAAAATTTAAGGCACGGAATATCAAAGAGGATTACTTAAATGACACAGCATACCTTACCAATGTTGCTGACAATGTGAATTCCCCTGACAATCACAGTCTATACTTTTTCAAATGGATACTGCAAGCAGAATATCACATGATCTTACAAAACATACATCATTCAATAAACATGGCAGTAGTGCTAGTTTATTCCAATGGCTTGCATAATTCTCAGATCTAAATCCAAAACAGCACATGCTGAATAAAAAGGGGGTGAACTGCGTGATGGTATTTAGACAGTTCAGTCAATAATATATTTTCAGCACCTTGCTGAGTCCACACACCTCAAAGAGTTAAAGCAGTTCTGGGGCAAAAGAGGAGCCTATCCAATTCTTAAAGGGTATACTTAAAAAGTAACTATGAGGCATGTGTGTGAATGAATATATATAAATAAAAATATAGGTCCCCACTGGAGAAGATACTAACAGGGCAAACCTCACACAAGCAAACAGGAAGCTCAGAGAGGGCAGATTTGGTAAAAGAAGGAAAAAGACAGGTCCCCTTCTGGTCATACATTGCTATATGAAATAAATGTACCATTTACTTGGTGCAGACATCTGTTACAAATTTTGCAAATACATATCCAGGAATTGCAGGAAATTTACTTGATAAGATAATGTAGGTAAAAAAAATATATACAGAAAATGATTCTAAAAGGCCCTGGTCCTTGGTTTACACCAGGCAGGGTTTTTTTTTTAGAAATTAACCTGTTGCTAATATATTCAATCAGTAAATTAAGATATATCAAATATCACTTGCCCATGTAAAATTAATTCATATCTAATTGATTGCCAGATTAGACATGAGGTGGAAAGGGGATTTTCCATTCACCATTTTTCTTCAGAAATGGGAGTGGCAGATGGCTATTAAAATTAACTGTCAATTAGGGAAAAGGAAACATGTGGTCTTCCTTCTGCTGCTGAAAATTGGAAGGGTTCTCTCTCTCTTCTCAGTAAGGACCTGCCTATCGCGCATCCTTTGGTGTTATATCCTTTATCGGTGGGCAAAATGGGATAGACCACACATCTATTAAGGAAAAACAAGGTTAGGTTAGGTTACTGTAGATAGAAGTCTATTATCTAATAGAAAAATTTGTAATTACCCAATACACAATGAATTAAAAAAAAAGACAGTTTTCGGTTATGTCTTATTACTTCTTAACCATATTCTATTGAAAGATTTCATTTCTTATTTGAACTGGAAACTTTGGCGTCTCACATTTTCATACTGGGCCCTTTGGTGATAAAGCTGATCTGCAAGAGGGCATAATCTTCAAAATTACATATAATTAGTAATCCTGCAAAATAGATTAACTAACATCATGTAGAACATGGACTAGCCTAAATTTATTAACAGTTGAGGGAAAAAGTCTGATTAGATTTCTGTTTTACCTATATTGCTATTAAAAACAAGTAAAACATTATTTAAAATTACAGCCAACACTGGCATGCTATTTTATTTACGTTTTATCTATTTTATCTATGTCAGTATTTCTAATAAGACAGGAGATACATGAGTTCACAACTAAGCAATGACCTTGGCACTGATACAGAAATGTCTTAAGGTCTAAACATTACTGTTAAACTGTGTTCTTTTGTAGTTTGTTTCTCTAAATAGGAGAAAGGAACAAGCTCCAAAGACATGTTACTTTTATATTAGTAAAGGTCTTAACCGCTTATTTTGCGCTGGTTATGCATAGACTGGAGAACTGTGAGACCTCAGTGCTTATTAACTGATTAATTCACTCAAAGTTAAAAAGATCATACTAAAAAAATACAGTATATATATATATATATATATATATATATATATATATATATATATATATATATATATATATATATACCTACCCTTAATAAATTCCCAAACATCATTAGTATTGCGTTAATAAAAAAAAAATCATACAAAGGCATGTTGTTTTTGCACTACACTTTTTCGGTTGCTTATGCTTAAACTGACAGATGTGGTTGAAATGTATTGAATTTACAAGCATGGTAAAATAGGAAAAAATCCCAAAGATGACAAAGTAACAAAACAACATATTTTTATTTTACCAGAAATCTGTGTATAATTTACAAATGGCCATCTATTGAAAGTGACATCTGAAACTGTAATCAGCTGTGAGTAAACAATGACATACTACAGTGTCAAGTTTATGGGGCCAAAGTAAAAGGCTCACTTTGAAATGGTTCTACAAATGAGTCAGGAAATTAAATATCAGTTCAGATATAAACAACACTATTGTGTGTACTGTAGTCTTCTCTGTAATGAAAGATATATATCCTTAGCATCACCACAGTCAGAATAAAGGACAAAAAAACCAAACACAATTAAATGTAGGTATGTTAGAGATACCATCATTTCAGATCATATATAGACAGCTGAACTGGTAAAAGTAAAGATGTTGCAACATAATGGAGAAACTGTGAAGCAACAGGCAACTCATTTGGCAAAGAATTTTCAAAGGGATAATGACTAAAATTATGTCACTCACTCACTCATGTATCTTGACGTGTCTAACACAACAGCAAAAATTCTACCACACTTTGGGCATGAAAATGATTAAATATTTAAAATATTCAACCACACTTTGGGCATGAAAATTATTAAATATTTAAAACACCTAAAGACAGTAAACATGATTTGAGATAAACATAGTCCAGGTAAAGTTTGCAGAGAAGACTACTGGAGAGTAAATAGCCAGCATCATAAAGTAAAATAAAATACAACCAGTATGTATAAAGTCATAATAAAACTGAAGCAAAAAGTTACCCTCAGGTGCGTTTGTCATCTTCTGTAAAAAATGATTATTTGTTTTCTTCTTAAATGTTATTTTAAAAGGTTTATTTAAAGGTGAAAAGGTCCAATATCATTTTTCTTGCCTTTGCAACAAAAAAAAAAAACAAACTGATATTTCAAGAAGGATGTGTAATAATTTGATATACACTCTGTAATATTTGTAATGCTTACCCACACCCTTGCCATACTAGTCATGTGCTATCAATTTTATATCAATTATACATATATGTGAATTACTCTTAAAACACAGTTCATGCAAAGTTTTCTTTCTTTTTATTAATTTTGAGATGTAGTTTCATCATACAAGGTGTGTGCTCCTTATTTGGTCAGTACTCGTCTAACAAGGTTTCATGAAATAAGTTATACAGTAATGCCTGGTGAGAAACAGCAAAGAAAACTCTCTCTCACACCCAGTATGTGGCTCAAGGGTGAAGCATTTACTTATCAGGTTAGTAAAAAAAAGTGTAAATTATGTTTGCTTGACTTTTGAGAAAGTGTACATTATGCAGATTGAATATGGTATTTATTAAGAACATAGTCTAGTGCATTTCTGCACAAGGGTGTCCGAAAAAACTAGGTTCAAATAATAATCAGGGTGCTGCCTAAAGTTTAACAGCTCTCCCTCAGTCCACAATGACTTCTTTCATTCACTAGATGTGCAGTACATGGTAAATTGCATGAATGAGTGTGGCTGTGTGCGTTGGTGCTCTGGTATCCCACTTTCACACTATACTATACAAAAATAAGATGTTAAAATAAACATACCTGTACATTTTCACAGAAACTAATGGATTTTTAAAATAGCCAATCTACATGAGCATTTTTTTAA
Organism: Polypterus senegalus; assembly: GCF_016835505.1. Lineage (NCBI taxonomy): Eukaryota > Metazoa > Chordata > Cladistia > Polypteriformes > Polypteridae > Polypterus > Polypterus senegalus. The sequence continues at coordinate 81,751,348 of NC_053160.1, forward strand.
ATACTTTAATATAAAGACTTTTGAATATATGGAAGAACACATGATGACTTAGAGGTAAACTGAAATTTTTGAAATACAGTATATACACTAATGCGGTCTACAGATTGAACAGGGAAAATCCAATTTTACCTGGATCTTCCTAAGGGTAGCAAAATATTACAGCAGTTACTGCTGCTCTTTATTGATTCAGTAAACCTTGTTTAAAATCCACAAGCCTAATAGTTAAGTCTCCTTGATTAAAGACATACACTTTCTTTTTTTCTAAGGAGAGGTGTGGGAACCATATGTGCATGACATAAAGCAGAAAATCCTACAGAGGTCATGAAATAATTATTATTACTAACTGTATATTTTTTACTATTATTACTGTTTTTTTAATAATACTACAAAGGTAAATTAAAAATATTTTAAGCATGTGCCTCAGTGTGCTCTGTAGTGAACTGGCAACACAAAACCAGATATTTTTGCATTATTTAATAAATGGTAGATTGCTTTAACAAGACATCCTTTCAAATTTAATGTTACTGATTCTGTAGTAGTGCTGTCATGATACCAAAATTTTGATACTGAAACGAAGTACTGAAATTGAATAAAATGTTCTATACCCTATACTATATATAATGGAATTAAATAAAAAAGGTTATTTGAATAAATTGCAATTCTGTATGTATTAAAATCTTAACATTTATGGAAGCAATAGAAATTTTAGGCATTAAATGAAAATACTTTTGGAAAAGTTAGTATTATAAACTTTTGTAAACATTACACATAAAAATAAACATCAAGTAACCATTGAAGTAAAAACTACTAACATACTTATAGGGCTTTACCTAAATGAAAAAATACACATTTCTTTTTTGTGTATGTAAAACACAGTGTCCTTGTAACTTCCACATTTTTGCAAGAAAGACTAGCATGACAACATGCTCTTCCGTGATGCTATGGTATGCTTTTTTTGGTGCTGCAAATGAACCCTAATATATTAAATACACACTCTGAAGCACAGCTGGAAGTAAATGAGCACATGGAGGAGTAAAGCCACTGTTCACACAATTGAGTAATAACATTTTATAGAGCTTTTCAATATATTGTAATTTGATTAAATATAATTTTAAAATCAAGTGTAATAAAATATGGACCTGTATTTCCACCTCTCTTTTGCTTCTTTTGGATGTCTTTACTCCTTGTTCTTCAAAGAAGATTTCAGTGAGATCTTTAGCTAAGATGCCGCTGGTATCTCACTGGAAAAAGCAAGATCAGTGTCTAGTAAAATCCTGGGGGAACATGTTTTACAACTTTCAGCATCTTGCATTTATTTATCTTCTCTATCCAGTATATCATTTTTAGAAAAAGAAGTTGCACTTATTTAAAAAAAAGAGTCAATTTTGTTGTAGTTGGGATATGTAGGGCATGCATTTTTTCAGCCATCTCCAAAGGGTGTGGGATGGAGACTTTATTATCTTTTTGATACTGAACATTTCTTTTCCAGTTTCTCTTTCTCTTTAAAATAATAAAAAAAAATAGTTTACAAAACAAAAATAAAGTTATATACACTACAGCACCAGACTTTGTGGCGAATGCTTAAAAATAAAGGGAGTGACAGAGCACCTGTTGCCCAACTTGCCACTGAATGAAGAGCACTGAATAAAACTGGATTGCAGATAAAAAAAATAATTCAGCTCCCTTGTCTGATGTGTTCAATGTTTAACTGACTACAAAAAAACATTACCTGTGGGGAAAAAAAAAAAAAAAGACGTCACATATCCATCCATCCATCCATTTTCCAACCCGCTGAATCCGAACACAGGGTCACGGTCTGCTGGAGCCAATCCCAGCCAACACAGGGCACAAGGCAAGAACCAATCCCGGGCAGGGCGCAAACCCACCGCAGGACGTCACATACCTACTTCAAATTTAACAGTTTACAGGTTTACACTTATTAATGTTCCCATAATTTATAAATAAGATACTGACTCGCTTGTAAATCTTGCATACAGGCTTGCATGTATCTTGTGGTCTTCCAAACACATTTACCACAAGCAAAGGCAACTCTCTTTGTCAGTCATGCAGACTGGTGAAAGCTCCAAAGCTTTGTAGTTTCCACCTTATTAACACCTGTGAGTGGTTTTTAAATGGTGCTGCAATTCAAACCATGACCAACTGGAAGTGCATTTATAATATAGGCTGCCGAAACGATACCATGAACAAGAAGTATTCAAGTAATTTTAAAATGATAAAATCGATATATCAATATTTTGATACTTTGACAACCCTAATCTTTAGATGCTTTAGGAAGATGATGTGAAGATGCTACAAACAGCAGAGAATCTTACTTGGAAAACATATCTTCATAAAAAAACAGTATGATTCTGTAAAATAATCAGTAACATGGATGTTTATGCTTCAAGCTTTATAATGATGTACTAAGAAATACTCAGTTTTGATTGGAAATGCATAAATCGGTTAGACAGACAGACATTTCTTGAATTCTTTGGCTGCAATTACACTTTATTTGTAGACACCTTTTTCACCTTTTCCAAAAAAGTCTGTAATTATAAAAAAAAACTGAAGAATTGTTTTGAATATAAATTGATGTAATATTACTAAAAACTTTCAAAAAACAAAGTAGCCTCCCCTAATATTAAACTCACCCATCACATATGCTCGTCTCCCTTAAATTTTAGCCTGACAGATGAAACTGACCAGCAGGAAGCCACAAATAGAAGGCACAAGCCAATAAAAAACAAAGTCAAGGTTTGATTTATACGTGCAACTGTTAAGTAATACTACTTTTCACATTTCTGTTGATGGAAACTTAACATTTTGTTCCTAAAAAGAACTTGCCCTGGTACTCTGTATCATATAAAATAATTAATAAAAAACTGGTATTGGTTAACAAAAAATATAGTGGCACTCAGCTTCCAACTGAACTTGGAGGGACACAAGATTTTAACATTATTGTAAATTTTATATGCTCAGTAAAAATAGTTAAACAAGAAGCTAGCCTCTCACTATAACCATAAAACGTTGGTATTAAAGAGAGACCTGCAAATGAAGAGCATAAAATTTACATTATATACTGTAAACACCATGTGAACAATAACAACCCATTAGTAACACCCCCTCAACCCACAATAATACCAAGACAGTTAAAGTAACAGTGCAATGGGTTTATTAATAACAGTTGAAAATGAATAAGATCAAACACACTACAAAATAATACAAAACAACATCTACTGCCACCCTGGGACTTCTTACTATTTCATAGAAAAGTGACTGGCTTACTTACTTACAGCCATTTATCTCGATTCCAGTTCTAAAGACTGCCATACTTCTCTCATCTCTTTCACTCCCTTATATATCTGCCCTCTCTTTCTCACTGGTGTTTGGAACACTCCACCATGTGTCCCGATTCTATGTTCACCTGAGGTCTGAAAATAATGAAGCATTAAAAGCTGGACAAATGTTGGAGCTATATATGAATACAGTATATACTGTAGACTGATACAGAATGACAACATCATTGTTATTACACCAGTCGACAAAGGAGATGCGACAGTCATAATGGACAATGAGCAATATGTTACCGCAATAAAGTATCTATCTATCTATCTATCTATCTATCAATAGAGGAAATGCTCTCTGAAACTACTACTTAAAAGCAATTAGCCAGCGATCCAACAAAAACCACTTTGAATAACATTAACAAAACTCAAACTCCATAACCATTTAAACTTGCAGGATTATTATAAAATAAAACTCGTTAGTCATATTAAAAAGTGACCAGCTGAATAATTCATCAGCCACATCAAGCCAGTCACAAGCAAGCAAGTCCCTGCAATTCAGTTTGCCAGGGATAAAGCTATGAACTGGCACATTAATTTCCATGCAGTGCATGACCAGCTATATACAGTACATGGGACAAACATCTAACACACTCAAAACATGCATACAAGAAAACTGCAATTTCTGCAACGCTATCAGACCCACAATCTCTAATATACATACATACAAGTTCAACAGACACACATTTAAATGTGCCATGGTGCAAGTAAAATTCAGGGCTAATACTAAAAGTGCTAGAGAGCTGGCTGAGTCGTGGCTCTCAAATGAAAATGCCATTAACAGACATCTGGACATGAACTCAGCATATGCAGGCTTAAAAAGAAGAATATTTAAATAATAAAAAAGACTTTATGACAAACACCCTCCGAACCCTACCTTACTGATCCCTCCCTTACACCCCTACCCCCTCATTTGCTATGTATTGCATTTGATTCCTGTACTTCTAATCATTTTCCTCTGATGATGACAGCTGGTAGGTTGTCAAAATCATAGGAATAAAAAACTATTTTAAGATACACATTTATTTTCTCTCTTTGTGGATCTCTAGCTACAAATATACAAACCGTATCACTGACCTTCACTTTCATAGATTGATATATATATTTGTTGTACATACATACGCACACATATATCTATGTACATATTCTGTTGTATGCCAGGAAATGCTTTTTTGACTTTCATGTAGCCAGTCACACAACAAAGTATGTATGTTATGCATGAAGATGGAGCAAATTATATTATGTACATTAACTCAAACAAAAATTTCAAACTCGGATTTATAGATTGTTTGGGTGGAATGGTGGCTCTGAGGGCAAAGACCTGTGCTGGCAATTGGAAGGTTGCTGGTTTGAATCCAGTAAATGCCAGAAGTGACTCCACTTTTTTGGGCCCTTACGTAAGGCCCATAACCTACAATTGCTTAGTGCTGGGTATGATGTTAACTGGCTCCAGCTCTGCATGCAGGTCCTTCAACTTGGCAGGACTGGCAAAAAAAACTCACACTGTTCCATTCCTATCAAACCAGTGTGGTGATGCAGTGTCACCTGTTGCACGGCTGTGCTCGGGTCTTAATTTGGAATTCTGAGGTGTTTTGTCATGTGGTGGGTGCAGCAATGTGCTGTATCAGTGCATGCTCCAAATCTCTCTTCCTCTAATTTATAGATTCAAACCAAAAAGAATTACAAGTTTCTTATAAAAGCATGTCTAATATACAGTATAAAGCTGAATGTATGCTTGTTTGTCCAGTATGCAAATCATAACTAATTGTCTCCACCAAATTCTGCACAGATTTGTTACTTGTACAGGGGAAGACAATAGGCTTTCTTTCTTCTATAATTTGACCATACTTGCAATTTATGAGGGAAATACCCCATAGTATGCAAAGCTGCGCTCCACAATATCTTTAATCAGTGAGATTTCGGTTTGGGGTCAAAAACTTTCCCTTAGAGGTAAAATATTTAGAGATCAGGCTTGCATTTTTCTTCACTCCTGACAGTACCAGGTATCCCCACTATTAGTATAATAAGGGTAAGAATATTAATCAATTAACAAGTGCATGTTGAAAAACAGTCATTATCAGAAGTACTGACAAGGTGTGAAAAAGGAACTTACAGAAAGGATCTAGACTGGCACCCATTAATACTTTATATATATATATATATATATATATATATATATATATATAAAAAAAAAAAGAAGCTGGACATGAATATGTCAAATATCACAAGGACAAGCGCTTACCTGGAACCCACAAGGAAAAATAAAAAATGGATGGCCTAAGTAACACTTTGTGCTAGGGATGGAATCATAGGCAAGAACACCAAAATGAGGTGGACTGAAGTGGAAAAGACTTCACCTAACAGAACGTAATGGAGGAAAACTGTCAATGGTCTATGTTCTTATAGGGAACAATAGCCTAAAGTACATAATGTTTCAGTAGAGACATGACCCAAATAATTTCAATACGTAGAGTCATAAAAATGTAGCCTCATGAAAGTTCTTACTCTTGATGACATCTGCACAAATGATTATGGTGCAGCTGCAGACTTTTGAAGGCAGGTGCTCTCTCCTGCAGTTCTGTTCTGAAAACAGAATAAGCCAGAATATAAGCATGATCTGACTTTAAAGAACAAAAAATTTCCATATTAGATTGTGAGAAAAAATGCTACTCTAGTTGCTTTAATTGTTATCATGAACAGAAACATTAATATATATTAAATATTTGAAGCCAGAAGTACTTAGAACGTCTTGAGTAATTCTGAGTAAGTTATTAGGTAAAATTCTAGACCATTGGTAGTTATAGCGACATTACAAGCAGTGAAACTGACTTTTTTGCCCAAACACGAGATGCTGCTCTGGAAAATGCTCTTTATCTCCAAAACTCTACACAAACACAGTGATAAAAGCGGGAAGAAAAAATTAGACAAAACAATTATAACAGAATTCAAGCAATGTTGCCATAAACAAAAACAAGCTAAAACCAACATTTACATTAATATAAAACAACACAATAAAATGATGGCACAGTAAAATATTTAGGCTCTAGACAATCCTTGTATGTTAATACCATTTCCTGGTGAACATAAGTCTTTGAACGATGAAAAACTGGGGGGCTTTACAAATAATCCGTATTTTTGGTGAGTAAAATGTTGCAATTCTATCTGCGATGCAGCGGCTCTTTATACTGTAATTCTGCATATTAAGATGGTTTTTATAACCATAAATTAGTTTTTGAGGGGCGGGTTGATTCAGACGGAGCAGTACTGAAGGCCTGGTGTGAGATGCATGGTCCGCCAATGGACCAGATGATACGTAAATTTAATGAACATTACAACCCGAAAATAAACAAAACTGGTAGAGAGGCCCATGATTAAATGAACGGTCAAAAAAGTAAGAGCGAAGCGATGGTGACTTATTGAGGCAGGCAGGCCAGAGCACAATAGCACGGGGCTCGATGTAGTGCGCTTTCAGTCGATCTAAAATGTGCAATCAGATTCGAAAAAATATATCTTTTCAAGTTCTATTTGGATATAAGTAGGTTCTATTTAGTCAGAAATGTAAGTTGAATTTAATCTTAACATTTCTATGGTGAAAAAAAATTTATGCAATGATGACTAAATTTAACTTACATTCCGACAAAAGATATTTCTGTCGACTAAATAAAAATTACTTTTATTTAAATTTCAAAAGAACTTGAACAGATAAGATAGTTCATAATTCCCATGCAACACTAGTTGCATGCAAGAGCAGAAGTCATCCGTTTTAACAAGCAGCGTATTGCACTGATATGAAATAGCCTGCCCATTTAAATATTTAGGAAAGGATAGATAAATTAAGAATTTGTACAAATAATGTTTTTCTGTTTTCTTCTTCGATGGATTGTGGCACCCCCAGCAACAGCTGCTCGCACCCCAAAGGGTGTAATATATATATACTAGCAAAATACCCGCCGTTGTCTATATACACAGAAAAAGTTCTCAGCACTTCAACCATGAGAAGTGGTGATAATAAACGTTGCAAATGCAAGTTACATAAAGACAACAAGAATGGAAACAGTATGTAGGTAAAGCATAATTCTGCTTTTTGCATCCTTGCTGGAACAATTCAAATTCAACAATAGAACAAAATATTACAATAAAATGAATCTCAAGACTAAGAGAAATTCATATCTTAAGTTTCATTGTGCTTTTCGAGATAAAGAACATTGTTGCAACAAGCAGTGCAGGGCACACTAAACCTCCCTTTTCCTGACGAGAGAGACCTTCTTCTACTAAGGGAAATCACACAACAGCTAACAAACACAACAATCAGCAATTAAATTAAAACCACTGTCAAAGAAAGTGAACAAAATTGATTCTCTCATTACATTCTCACCTGTCAAGGGATTGAATATATCCATCTAGCCATTATCCAACCCGCTATATCCTAACTACAGGGTCACGGGGATCTGCTGGAGGCAATCCCAAACCAACACAGGGCACAAGGCAGAAAACAAACCCAGGGCAGGGAGCCAGCCCACCGCATGGTGTACACACACACACACTAGGGACAATTTAGAATCGCCAATGCACATAACCTGCATATCCTAGGACTGTGGGAGGAAACCAGAGTACCTGGAGGAAACCCATGCAGACACATGGAGAACATGCAAACTCCACCCAGGGAGGTCCCGGGAAGAGAAGCCAGGTCTCCTAACTGCGAGGCAGCAACACTACCCACTGCGCCACCGTGCCGCCCGGATTGAATATATTGGGCAGAAAATGAACAGTCAGTTCTTCCAGTTGATGTATTGGAAAAATGGGAAAGCATGAGGATCGGATTCATTTTGAAATGGCAACAGGGTCACGGGTGCTCAAGGCTCATTAATACATGTGGGGAGTGAATTTTAGCTGATTTGACCCGGACCAACAGAAGAGCTACTGTAGCACAATCTATAATGTTAGACCTCTTATAACATTGCAAGATGCTGAAAAATTAGTTCACACTTTTGTTTTCATTCAGCTAGATTACTGTAATGCACTCCCCTCAGGACTACCAAAAAAAAGAAATCAATTGCAACTAGTGCAGAATGCAGCTGATTGAATCTTAACTCGGAAATAAAAATCTGAGTATATCACCCCAGTTTTGATGTCACTACGCTGGTTACCTGTGTAATTTAGAATTGACTTTAAAATACTGCTTATGGTTTACAAATCCTTAAATAATCTTATTCCATCTTATATTTCGGAATGTCTTACACTCCAAATCGTAACCTTAGATCTTCAAATGCGTGTCTACTTAGAATTCCAAGAGCTAAACTTAAAAGAAGTGGTGAGACGGCCTTCTGCTGTTATGCACCTAAAATCTGGAATAGCTTGCCAATAGAAATTCATCAGGCTAATACAGTGGAGCACTTTAAAACACTGCTGAAAACACATTACTTTAACATGGCTTTCTCATAGCTTCATCTTAGTTAAATCACTAAGGTGTCACAACAGACAGTGAATCAGAGCTTGCTGTGCAAGCAGCCGCAGAGTCAATCACTGGTCAAAGTTCCCATGCCGACCTCATATACTATAGAAAAAACCTACAATGGGCACATGAATGTCAGAACAGGACCATGTTTGGTCTCGTCCGATGCGAGAGATGGACGTCTGAAGTGGAGCTCCGCTAGCAGTGGTGCTATTTTTCATATTATTTGCTTATTATTCTGAGATATCCTGTATTTATTCAACCCGAGAGGGACCGCTACAGTATATGTAAACACATATAAACATGGGCCAACAAGAAGGGGGGCCCGAAAGAATCGAAGACTAAAGCTACATCCAAGCTGCGATCAGCAAGCCCTAGTTCGAGATACGGCCTCTCAGAGACAGACCTGGATCAGATGGGCGAAAGTACAGACTCCTCGGGACCACGGTCCGCTACATCGTCGCCGGCTGAGAGCGAAAAGGGGAGCGAAGGTGCGATCGTGAGTGCAGATGTGGATAGCTCGCCGATTGGAGAGGATTACCTGAAACTGGAAAAGGCCGGGAGGTCCACGGCTTCAGTTACGCAATACGCGGGACTGGAGCAGCGGGACACCGCTTCAGCAGAGTCTGCTGCTTCATCTACGGTACAAGAAGGCACATTTGAGCTATCTGAACTGAAAGTGCTGCTCGCTGAGCTCACGCAAGATATAAAGAAAAGCGAGAAGGCTAATGAGAAAGCAACGGCAAAGGCACTTGAGAGACTGAAACAGGAATTAAAACAGGAGATGAAACAGGCCAATGAATGTCTGCGACAGGAAATCCAACAGGCAAATGAAAGGCTGCGACAGGAATTCCAACAGGCAAATGAAAGGCTGCGTCAAGAGGTACAACTTGAACTTCGACAGGTGCTGGGTAAAATTGAAGAGCGCATTGAGAAAAACTCGCTAAACTGAGCACGCTTGCTGATCGATTGGAGCATCTTAGTGAGACATTCACGAATCGGATCGAAATAGCCGAACATCTAGCTGCCAGTGCCGAGGAAAGAGCAGTAAATGTCAGTTGAATGTAAAAACTCGGAGAAAAACTTGGAGACAGACTGGCTGCTTTAGAAGATGGGAATAGAAGGTATAATGTCAGAATTGAAGGCTTGCGGAGAATCGAGAAAGTTTAAACCCGTGAAATTCGCAACTGAACTTTTTCTAAAATAATCGGGCGACTTTAAAGCAGAATCTGAGATAGCAGCGGCATACAGCGTACGCGGATCAAACACCGTCAGACCCCGACCAAGATCTTTTATAGTTCGTTTTGAACGATTATCATTTAAGTTAGAGGTGATGGAACTCCTCAGGAAAAAAGGAAGATATTATATATGAAGATTGCCACATTCGTCTTCCCTGACTTCTCTCCAGCAACAGCTATCAAAGCGCCGCCTTCTATAATATTAAACAGCGGCTACGGCAAGCCAATGTCAAATCGGCCTCCTGTATCCGCAAAACTGAAAGTGGAATGGCAGGGTCATTTCTATGTTTTCGCTAGCAAGGAGGAGGCAGAAAATGAGTTAAGAAAGCTGATCCCGGGACTATTCTGATACATAATTGTGAGTCATGGCGGTAAATGATAAAGCTAGGATTAATAATCTACTGTCTGATCTATTTGTTTTAAAATACGGGTTTTTATCAGCATATATTCTCATATTCTTATATTATTATTACTTACTTATTACTTATCATTACTTAGTATTACTAGGGCTAAATGTTTATGTTTTATTGTGCTTAATTACGTTTTCCTCCTCTTTTTTCTTTTCTAATTATTTCATGTGTACCCTAAATGAGACTGTTCAATATCATACCCTTGGTTTGCTGTTATTGCTATTACTGCATTAAGACTTGTTATGCTTGTTTTGGACACATCTTTAACACCATCACCTGGGTTTATTATCTGGGGATATCATCTTAATGCACTAAAATTGATGAAGATTATATGTATATATATATATATATGTATATGTGTATGTATGTATATATATATATATATGTATATTAAGTGCAAAATTCTTTTCTTTTTTTTTTTTCCTCTTTTAAAGACTATATTGGTAACAGATATCTCTATCTTTTAACCTTAAAGCGCCACTGCATGGGGGCTTGATGTGCTTTGGACGTGCTCTGTCTCTGGGTATGTCAGAGGACTGGGACTGCATGAAGTGGGTTTTAGCCTCACCTGGGGAGGCAAAAGGGAGGGTGGGGGTTAAGGGGAAGAGAAAGAGAGCAGGCTTGATCTATATCTAATCTATCATCTCAATCTTTATAATTATAACTATCAACGTAATAATAAGCTGCATGGCAACAACTCTTGGGGGAATAGGAAATTAAGACCTAAACTATTTCACTTCCAGTTAAGACTATAATATGACACCAAAAACTCAGAATCAGTGTCTCCATGATGGGACAGTTAACTTGTAAGCTGGAATGTTAAAGGCCTGAATCACGAATTAAAGAGAAAGAAAGTACTTTCTCACCTAACAGGTCTAAATGCTAAAATAGTATTTTTACAGGAAACCCACTTACTAAGTAAGGATCAGTTCCGGCTGCAAAAAGACTGGACTGGCCAAATGTTCCATTCTAGTTTTACAAAGAAAACTAGAGGGGTGGGAATTCTCATACATAGAACAGTACCATTTGTAGCATCAGATGTAGTATTGGATCCTGAAGGGAGATATGTGATGGTCATGGGAGACTTATCTAACTGTAAAATGATTTTGATAAATGTTTATGCACCTAATGTTGATGATAAGGAATTTATACAAAATTTATTTGCATCCATTCCCAATCTGAACACTCATAAACTTATAATGGCTGGGGACTTTAATTGTGTTCTAAATCCACTTTTAGATAAGACTTCCTCCACAGGGGGAAAGGCAACTAAAACCGCAAAGATAATTACAAAGTTTATAACTGATCACAACTTATCAGATCCCTGGAGGTTTTAAACCCAAATTCAAGAACATATTCTTTCTACTCACCAGTACATCATTGCTACTCAAGGATTGATTACTTCTTTATAGATAATAACTTCTTGCCTAAGATTAAATCTTGTAAATACGATGCTATTGTTATTTCAGACCATGCTCCGATGATCTTGGAGCTGAAATTACTAAGCCCCATACACTCACCCCAGATGGCGTCTCAATCCGCTTCTATTAGCTGACGAGAATTGTACTGAATTTATATCCAAACAAATTGAATTCTTTCTAGAGACAAATACATCCCCTGAGATCTCTGCAGGAATACTCTGGGAAACTCTTAAGGCCTTCTTAAGAGGACAGATTATCTCATATCTTTCCCACAGAAATAAATCCGAAGCGAAGAAAGTAGCAGAGATAAAAGCGAAATTACTAAAATAGATGAAGAACATGCCAGACTACCAAGCGAGACTCTACATAAGAGGAGGCAGGCTCTACATTCAGAATTAAACCTCTTGACAACTAAAGAAACCGAACAACTAATTTACAAATCCAGACATCATTATTATGAACATGGAGAGAAAGCTAATAAGCTTTTAGCGCAACAAATTCACAAGCAAGATATGCATAGCAATCTCGGTAATTACTAACACGAATGGAGATAAAATCATCGAACACAAAAATATAATGTACACTTTTAGAGACTACTATAAATCCCTATATACTACTGAGTTTAAAGAAGACAATATACAATCTAATGCATTTCTGGATAAATTACAGATACCACAAATTGACGCTATTAGTGTGGAGGAGCTCGATAAACCTCTGTCATTATCAGAATTACTGGATGCTATAAAGTCACTCCAAGGTGGAAAAGCAGCAGGCCCTGATGGCTACCCTGCAGAGTTTTACAAGAAATTCTCCGCTCAGCTAGCTCCCTCCTATTAGCAACATTTACAGAAGCCAGAGATAACCAATCTCTTCCACAAACCTTTCGCCAAGCACTAATCACTGTCTTTCCAAAACAAAATAAGGACTTATTACAATGTGCATCATACAGACCAATTTCACTTCTGAATAACGACGTTAAAATACTCTCTAAAATCATAGCTAGAAGGATGGAGAAAGTGCTCCCCTCAGTAATATCACAAGACCAAACTGGATTTATTAGGGGCCGACACTTATCTTCAAATCTTGACGCCTGTTTAATGTAATATACTCACCAACTAAATCAAACACCCCAGAAATATTATTATCATTGGATGCAGAAAAAGCATTCGACATGATTGAATGGAAATACCTTTTACTATTTTGGAGAAGTTTGGGTTTGGCCCAACATTTGTGCATGGATTAAATTACTGTATACTAACCCAGAAGCTTCAGTTTGCATCAATAACATTTGCTCAGACTACTTTAAACTAGAACGTGGCACAAGACAAGGATGCCCTTTGTCACCACTGCTGTTTGCAATTGCCATTGAACCACTGGCAATACATTGTCGAAATACTGATCAGATAAAGGGGATTAGCAGAGAAGGACTGGAACAGAAAATCTCATTATATGCAGATGACATGGTACTGTATATATCGGACCCAGAAAATTCTGTGCCTGCAGTCTTAGCAGCACTCACAGAATTTCAAAAGCTCTCTGGTCTCAGAATTAATCTGAATAAAAGTGTACTCTTTCCGGTGAATTCGCAAGCATATAATATTAGATTAGACACCCTTCCTTTTATCATTGCAGAACAGTTTAAATACCTCGGGGTAAACATCACAAGTAAACATAAAGCTCTTTATCAACAAAATTTCGTCGTCTGTATGGAAAAAATTAAACAAGACTTGCATAGATGGTCAACCCTTCATCTCACACTAGCTGGAAGAATTAACACTGTTAAGATGAATATTCTTCCTAAGCTCCTTTTTATTTCAAAACATACCAATATACATTAATAAATCGTTCTTTAAGCAATTAGATTCAACAATAACCTCATTTATTTGGAATTCTAAACATCCACGCATCAAAAGAGCGACCCTACAAAGACAAAAGGCAGAAGGCGGCATGGCTCTACCTAACTTCCAGTTTTATTACTGGGCAAATATACAGTCGATAAGAACCTGGACACAAATAGAAGAACATACACAGGCATGGACCGCAATAGAAGTAAAATCCTGCAGTACTTCTTTGTATTCCTTGCTTTGTGCTCCAATAAACACACGTTATCGGCAATACACTAATAACCCAATTGTGCTCCACTCACTTAGAATCTGGAACCAATGTAGAAAGCATTTTAAGACGGAGAAGCTTCTTTCTGTGGCACCCTGCAAAAGAACCACCTCTTTCAACCCTCACAAACATATGCAGTTTTAATATCTGGAAAAACTTGGAATTAACTTGCTTAGAGATCTTTATATAGACAACGTCTTTGCATCCTATGAACAATTACATTCCAAATTTAACATTCCAGCTACAAATTTCTTTCACTATCTTCAAATCAGGAACTTTGTTAAACAGAACCTTCCAGATTTTCCTCATCTTGCACCCTCATCCACGCTGGAAAAATTATTGCTCAATTTCAAGGAGTTAGACTCCATCTCTACAATATATAAAATCCTTTTACAATCCCTTCCTTTCAAAGATCCAAGAGGACACTGGGAAAATGACCTCTCAATTAATATATCAGAAAAGGAGTGGAAAGTAGCAATGCAGAGAATTCACTCAAGCTCCATATGCAAAGCATACAATTATACAACTCAAAATTATATATCGAGCACATCTGTCTCGACTAAAACTCTCCAAAATGTTTCCAGGGCATGATCCAACCTGCGAGCGTTGCAACCAAGCCCCAGCCTCACTAGGTCACATGTTCTGGGCCTGCTCCAAATTAACATTATTCTGGACAAAAATTTTTAATTACCTCTCAGACAGTCTTGGACTCACAATCCCTCCTAACCCATTAACAGCTGTGTTTGGGGTTCTTCCAGAGGGTCTTAAAGTGGAGAAAGACAAACAAATTGTGATTGCATTCACTACACTGTTGGCACGCAGACTTATTCTGATAAACTGGAAGAACCCAAACTCTCCTCTTTTAAGTCAGTGGGAAACTGATGTGTTATATTATTTAAAATTGGAAAAAATCAAATACTCAGTTAGAGGATCTGTGCAGACTTTTTCAAAACATGGCAGGATCTAATCAGTAATATTTTGAAATGATTTTATAAAGCACAGAGAATTTGTTGATTTAGGTATTTTTAAAAGCCTTAAATTTTACACCGTTTGGCTTGCTCTCTCTCTCAAGGGTGGGGATCGATCTGTTCTTAGCATAATTCTTTTTTTTTGTAAAAACTTGATTGCTATGTATTGATTGTAATAAAATTAATAAATAAATAAATAAAAAAAAAAAAGAACAGGACCATGTTAGAAGAAGGTAGTCTGAACTGATAATTCATGTTTTCCTTTAACACTAGAATCCCTGAAGCCTACAAAAGAAGTTGTAATGCTGGGCCACCTTAAATTCCATCACACCTCTTCAATAGCGTCTTTGTTTTGCAAATTTATCAGTCAGCACAAGCAGCCTGCTATCACATACCCCACTGACACAGCTCAAGTCAGACATGTACTTTGTCAGCATGTCCATACTGATCAAACACAGGTAGCTCTGCAGCCTACATTTGACTTTACGCCGTAGGAAGAGAATTAAATAAATATAGGTAAATAACATTTGATATGGCTTTTATGTAAGCAACATATAAATGTTTTTCATATAAAGACCATCAAAAAACATAATTGCAAACAGAACTTTTCAAGATAAATTGACAAGCTCTGTAGACCCTGCTATTTGGTGAAGGACATATATGTGGCAGATTCACTGGCAGGATGACGCTCAACCTCTTGCTGCATCTAAACAGTGCTATTTTTCAGCTTTATGCCTGCTGCAGTTGCGTTGCTTTTATGTGTGAATGGATGTTTCTTGAAGGGAAGGCTTCTGTTCTGTTTGTCCGATGTAGAACCCACATACTCATCTGAGTTCAGCTCTGTTATACCACATCTTTATTTGAAAACTAACAGTATCAGATTGGGAGGAACGAAAACGTGACTAAGAGAATAAAACTGAATAATAAAAAAAAATGCTAACCTTTACAAGTACCATAAATTTATACCAGCTATTACAGACTCAAATCAAATGTAGGTTATTATTCTATAATAGTAAAAATAAAAGCAGCTCACTACTTTAAATGGCAAATGCAGGAAGGACTCGAAATAGAATCTGCAACCTCTTGATTATAAAACTGCAGTTCTTACCTCGGCACCAGCCAAGCGGACGTGTGAGCATCGCACCCTAACCTTATTTGGTTATATTCTTGAATAAAAGCGTGCTTGTTTTGTTATATCTTTTGTGAAAGTGTTTATTTAATATTTGAACTTAAGTCTTCACACATTATACACTTCATGTCAACATTTTGTCATTGGTACTATAACATGAAATGCATGTATTCCAAATAATGATATATTATTTACCCTATACAATTCCAGGCACTTCACACCGAGATAAAAAACGGACTTGAGCTCTGAGAATTTTGAGTCTCACTTCAGCTGCGTCGATAGGGGGAAGGGATAGCAGGAGCTGACTGACACATTTCCAAAACAAAGACGCTGATGATGACATGCAACAGAATTTAAGATGGTCGGGCATTACGACTTTTTTCGTAGGCTTCAGAGATTCTACAGGGTGGTCCAGATCTATTTATGCAGATCCAGATCATCTGGATGAATTTGATTTACACGGGGACGATTCCAGTTCGGCATGAAAGACAATTCTTCATGTCGTCAGTTTGCACACTTCTCAATGGTCTTTTCGGTTCATTTTCTATGTAATAAACTTAATAAGTTATAGCGTAATGAAAATTGCATAATTAGATCTGGACCACCCTATAGTGTCCAATCCATCGAGGCCCCACCTTGCAACTTATAGGACTTAAAGGATATATTGCTAATGTTTTGGAGCCAGATACCACAGAATACCTTCAGAGGTCTTGTGGAGTCTATGCATCGATGGGTCAGAGCTGTTTTGGCAGTAGGGGAGGGGACCTACACAATATTACACAGGTGGTTTTAATGTTGTGGCTGATCGGTGTATAGTCTATCATACATATATCATGCCCTTGATCCTGTGAGCCATTGCTGGCATAACATCAGTAGTAGTCATATCAACCAATTACTCTGGATCTAGAGAAAGAGAGGTTAACCCCAAATTTCCCCTATGCTATTAAGCCAACATCTACCAAAAAGAAAGCAACACTACAGACAACAACATTTTTGTTATTTGTACAGAAAAGCTTTTTCTTTTGGCTGACCTAAAGCTTGAAGTTCTATAGGCCATAATGATTTAGCTTAGGTCAAATGACTATTTAAAAAATAATTTTAGTATTTTTCAAGTTGAGGTTATTTCTTTATAATCAAGCTATTATTAAGTTGTGTTGTAAAGTAAAGCATTTTTTATACATTTTTGAACATACAAAGCCTGCTCTTGCATTTTATAATGGAGTGAAGGGTACTAGGCTTTTAATACATTGTAAAGATATTGCCTGCTGACGCCCAGTATTATCATACATGCTTGTGCTTCAGTGCATGTAGCTAGCAATCAAGTTATGAGAACTAAACAAAAATTATAGGCATACATTTAGCTTTAATCACATTCAAGTTTGGTACAGGTTTTTTACCATAGGCAGAGCAGTAGTACAGAGCTGTCATTCCTGTCTCACAGAGCTAAGCTCTGCATTGAGTTTGCACATTTTTCCCATGTATTTATTGATTGATTGGTATGAGTGAGTTACCTGCTTAAACATGTTGCTCTCATTCTGGACAAAAGCAAACCTGCATGCTCTATATATGGAGCTTCCATCAGTTTTAGCATGGTTGGGCTCTACAGCACTCTGTCCTATTAACATTCTGAGCATTTTTTATGATGCGTTTGCACAACCTGCCCTGGAAAGACCATAAAAGTCAGGGTTGATTAGCCCAATGAACTAAGTACTGACGAGCAGGTGTCTAGGCTCATTCAAAAATCTAAAACTTTTATAAAAAAAATGTAATGCAATATAATTAGCTCCATTTAGATTTATTGTTATGCATACAAAGTACAATTAAACTCTTATGTGTACTTTTCATTATGCCTCTCATGCGAATCTCCCTCCACAGGCTATGCAAAATAACAACATAATGTAATAGGTGAAAAGTTGGTGCCCATTAGGAAAAAATAATCATATGGTTTGAATATGTACCCATCTGTTGTTACAAGCCATGGCAGAACATATCTGCTGAAAAAACAGAATTACAGAAACAAAGCTTTGGATACTTTGGAAAATTCACAAATGGGAGAAGGGTGTGTCTTAAACCTCTATCCATGATTCCCACTGAGAGCAGACAAGTGAACAGGAAACATATCCTTACCTCAAGAAAATAGTACCAAGAATCAGTGATAAAATGTATTATTTCCA
Organism: Polypterus senegalus; assembly: GCF_016835505.1. Classification (NCBI taxonomy): domain Eukaryota; kingdom Metazoa; phylum Chordata; class Cladistia; order Polypteriformes; family Polypteridae; genus Polypterus; species Polypterus senegalus. Next base: position 81,769,596 of record NC_053160.1, read on the forward strand.
GTTTACTTTTGTAAAGCCTGCTTCAGAAATGTGGAAGTTTTTTTTTTTTAATCGAAATTTTTGCTGCTTCAAGGTGGAAGAATTCTGTTAGGTTTAAAAACGTTTGTTTTCAAGTTAGACCCCAGTACCCTTTTCATCTAATTTAAAGCAGAAGGGCAGGCTATATATTTTCTAAACTTTATAAAAAAATGATTAAGTTTAGAGAACCATTTCATGTGGCAAATAAATATATACCAAGATTGTGAAGAAATAACTGACTTGAAAATAAATTTTCACTCTTTAAATCAGAAGTTATTATGAGTAATAATTTCAAACATTTGCCCTACCTCCACCAAAACTGTCTAAAGATTTGCAAGAGCACCACAATCATTCATAGCCAGAGTGTTCCTCTCCAAACTACACATGCATTGTTAAAGAGGTAAGAGCTGAGACTATTTCTTTCCCATCTTTATCTCAGACGAGGCAGGCTCCCGAAAGAAAAGTCTACTTTTAGAACCCACAGATTAAGAACTACTGAGTCTAAATCTGTCTGGTATTTTTTCAAGATCCTTCTCTTTTATGGAAATTAAAACCCAAGTCCAAAAAGATACATTTAATTGCAAATGTGCAATCTGACAAAAATAAGTTTACTTTCCAGGTAGCAAGTCCACAAACCACAAGAACAATGAAGCGTTGCATTTAGAGTAACTAAAAATTAACTTAAAAACAGACAAACCAACCTTTGAAGGGTTGTATGGAATTCCAAGATGTGATGATCCTCTGAACCCACAACGACCCAAATTAGACTCTGTAAAACAAAAAAAAAGCTATTTAATAGCAAAGATAAATCAGGTAATCCAAAAATCAATATAATCCAAAAATCAACTATCAGTGAATCCAAAAACCAACTATCAGTGAATTATACTACCAAAACTTATTTTGCAGTTAGAATTATCTTAAATTTCAATGTACAGTATGTCACACAATACTTTAGAAGAAAATTATTTTTGTCTTGAGTTAAATGGAAGCCAGAACTGTTACACTTGCACAGTAAGTAAAGTAATACTGCCATCCAGTGGTACAAAATGAGTCCAATGTGTTACTAAAAAAGAAATACTAGTATAAACATGGATTAATTTCTACTGTAGCAGTGAAAAGCCAAAAATTTGTAATCCTTTTGCCATCTGACAGCTGAATGTGACTGGAATGGTTGTGCAGATCTGGTTGAGAGATGGGCCAAAAGTGATATTCTGCCTTCTTGCACATCAGTTTACATTTTATCAATTATCACGTCCATTTTACATACTTAGATGTCACAAACACACAAAACTTTAAAGACTTAAGCGAAATGTATTCCTCTTAAACAGGTTCTTTAGTTCATGCAATATAAGCCTGTCAATGGCAAGAAGAAATAATGTATTTTTAGTTGTCCCTGAGATGGTGCCAGCTCTTGAGAGTCCAGAATGAGTCACATATTATTTACTATGGAAAAAATAAATCTACTGGTTCTACAATACATATCCTTATGCCCTTAATTTTGTCATCTTTTTGACAAAAGTATAAACAAAATGTACTGTTGTAGATCTGAATATGAATTAGTTATCATTGTAGGCAGCATTTAATTCAGTGCCAACAGTGTCAGCAGCATCAGAAATCATGTCTGCCCATTCGCTGAAACACCTAACATTAAGTATTTGGTAAAGACATAATACTGAAGAGTATTACCTCAGATTACACATCTTCCAAAAATAAAGCTCCTTCACATCAAAGCCGGCACAAAACACACTACTGTGCATGTGCAAACTTATTTACCCATTTGCTAGATTGTTGTTGTGCAAATTCCTTACAAAAAATAGTCATCTGTTGTTGATAATGTGTACACTATAGAGCGTGAAGTAATTACATGAAAAAGCCAAGTCATTTAATGCATACTGTAGCAATTATACTCATATTTTTAATAAAGTAATAAATACCAGTAACACTTGGTCCTCTGGTCCTTGAAGAAAGGTGGTGCATGCACCTCTCACTACACCCAGCATCCCAGGTAACTCCACCAAGGTTGCTCTGCCTAGCAACTACAGTGTGCAGCTGCTTGCCGTGAGGACTCCAAGCCCAATTTTGTGGCCAAATTAGCCGACATAACCAATTAATCTTTTGTGTTACACATATCACAGAATAAACTCTTGATTGAGACCAAGATTAAGAATAAAGGCCCAAGGGTTCATGAGTTTGTGTGTGACAGACAGAAAACACTTTACTTTTTAGACATACTGTATAACTGATCATTTGCCTGATATGTTACAAAAACAAATATATTTACAAGCAAAAATATAGATTATAAATAGGGTAGAACCTAGAGAAAAGAAACGCCACATAGCAGAATCATTGGGGTTACTGCCTAGTTATGAAAGAAGCTGGTACAAAATGTGGAAGGAGTGCAGATAAAGTTTAGATATTGCTATTCAAATATGATATGCATTTATTTAAAAGGGGCCTTATTCAAAGGTAAAAGCTGACATTAAAAGTAAAAAGTACTGCTGTTTGTTTCACTGTTAGCTTTATTAGTAAATCTTATAGCCAGACCCCTTCACAATCTAGGATTTTTCCCCTGATCCCAAAAGTGTATTTGGAACAGTTTTTCTTAACACGTTTCTGGTACCCTGAAAGTATCCCTTTGTAGCAATGCTACTAGTAGTTAGAACTGCATCTCCCAGCAGTCCTTGCATGGGCTGTTGGGGTCAAAGGGGGCCAGAGGGGTTTAAAAGGAGGGCAGGTGTCAGGAATGAAAAAAAGTTGTTTTTGTTGTTGTACATTGCATTTATCTGTCAGACTGCCTGCTGTCAATTCTGCCATAATTCATCATTGTGTCCTGGATTGTAGTCATTTGTTGGGGTCTGGATCGTCTGTCTACCTGTATACTGAGGACTGCGTTTGGATTCATTGGCTTTCCCGTAAGAAAAGGAGCTCTCCTGAAACATCCATCCATCGTCACCCTTTCAGCAACTACTGGTAGGACTGTGTTTTCCCTTCCCTTTCAACATACAGATCGCTGGACTTAATCTCGTCACCTCTCACTTCATCTGGTTTGGTTTATCCCATGGACTCTGCTGTGTGGCGTTTGTGTTTATATGTTAAATGTAATAACGCCGAAGGGGTCGGGGTGGTATTATTGTTTGCATTTAGTCCATTTAATTTCATTATATTCTTTATTGTTTAATGTTCCCAGCGTGCTTTATTTGGTCTCTGTAGTAGTGTATGTGTGTGTGTGTGTGTGTGTGTGTGTGTGTCATTCCAAGGCTGGGGTTATCCCTGGTAATTCCTCCACTAAAATAAATAAATCAGCATCACTTTGACGGTGTGAATCTTAGCGGCACTTGACCACTACAGCTTTGCATCTGATTCTGTACTATTCTCTCCCTGACTGTTGTTTAATGCTAAGACCTGCTCATTGAAGCAAATGGAAAATAACTCATAATTCTGATTTTCCATTCATTACAACACTTTAAAACACCAGCTTTAAAGAGCCAACATTTTGTGTGTTACAATTACTGTAGTCTCCATTTTACATGGATTGTGGATTGACACAATGTCCAAAACAAAATATTCACGCCATCTTTATTAAAATATTGTTGCATCTGTAAAGGAGAAAAATGTAGACAGATTGTGCCAACCCAGACTTGAATACATGACCTTCCCATAAACAACAAAGGAGCCGCTTTTAGGTTGAGCTCACAGGTACCGACAGGAATTTTATTTGGAATACCGTGAAATTAAATGTACCCCACTGCTGCCCATTAGACACCTCCAAAATAATAAAACAAGCTCGCATTTGACCTGTATGTCTCCTGTCTGCACTTTTACTTTGCTCACTACTATCACCCTGTCACAGTCATACTAACTGACCTGCATTCTATGTAATCCTTAACAGGACAGTGAGCCATAAAATCAGCCTTGAAAAGGAACTTAAAACCTTTTATGAGCCAGATGTGTTGACATGGAGCTCTGCTGCATTATTATTATTTTTTTTGTTTTTACTCGTGGTGTCTTTGCAATTCACAAACTGCTTATAGAGGACCTCCTTGCAACCCTCAATTATCTAGAACACTTGTATTAAATTACTATGTGCCCCCAACAGAAATTGCCCTACTTCTCTATCCCTGAAATAAATGGAGTGCAGTTTGTTGACAGAGACATGGATAACCGACAACACTGAACACGTTCGGATATTCTTGGGTTTACAAACATAAGAGCCAATAAGGACACTAAACACTGTAGCAAAAGCAATGATCGGGGACTCAGACGGTTTATTAACATCACATGATGTAACTCAGGAAACAATCTGCTGTCAGGACATTGAACTGCTAGAGGTGGGTATCTGGCCATAATACAAGCCCAGGAAGGTTTCTCATGCCATTGTAGTTGTTGTTTATATGCCTCCATGGGCAAACACAGGGACGGCATGTGGCGTCATACTCATAACCACTGCAAGACTTCAGAGGCAACACCTAGAGGCTTTCACTGCCATTTCTGGCAATTTCAATCATACAACACTAGACTCAAACCTGACTTCTTTATTTCAGTTTGTTGATTGTCCCACCAGAAAGAAAAGAACAACTGACTTTCTTTATGCGAATGTGAGGGATGCTTACCCAACCACTCCCCCCTCCCTCCTCACTGGGTAAAGTTCACCAAAATCTGGTTTACCTATAGCCTCAGAACAAACTTCAAGTGCAAAGACAACCCTCAACTACACGCTCTTACAGGAAATGGTCTCCTGAAGCTGAAAACACCCTTGGGGACTTTTTTGAGTCTACTGACTAGAGTGTTCTGCAGGAACCACATTGAGAGGATATTGAGAGGATTACCAACTGTGTGACAAACTAAATGAACTTCTGTATGGACACTGTTGTCCCTGTTAAAATTGCATGATGCTTTGCTAAAAAAATCCCTGGATTACCAGTGATGTTAAGGGTGCCTTCTGAACAAGAAGAAGAGAACATTCATAAAAAAGGACCAAGCAGAGCAGAGAAGTGTACAGAAGGAACTTAAGGTTTGACGAAGTGAGGCTAAGGAGTACTACAGGAAGACAGAGCATAAGCTGTAGCAAAATAACATCAGGGAGGTGTGGGATGGTATGAAGACCATCAAAGGCTATAATCAAATGAACAGTTGTACAGCAGAGGACCATGTTGAGAAAGCAATTGAGCTCAATCTCTTCTACAACTGGTTCAACTGCCCTGCTCCTGCTTTAACTGCCATAAACTCACTGGCCGCCAGCCCCTCCGTCCCTCACAGCTGCTCATCCACCCCTCCCTCATGCTGCCAGCATAGATCATGCAGCCCTCTCCCCCCACCAGTATAACAGCATATCAGAAGGTGCCAACATCCACCCTCCTCTCCCCCCATAACATCCCATATCATGAAGACTCTAGAGCAGTTACTTCTTTTCTTCAAGTGAATCACGAAGTTGATTCTCTGCAGTCTGCTTATCGCTTATGCCATTCTCTACCTCCTCCACTGGACCCACTCGCATCTGGACGAAGGATGTAGTGCTGTGAGGAACATGTTTTTTGATTTTTCCAGCACCTTCAACACTATCCAGCACCTCCTACTGAGGGACAGTGATGAGGACAAAACACGCACATAGCAAGGTCCCAAGTGGTTTTATTTAAAACAATTCAAAAATCAAAAAAAAAAAAGAGTCCAAAATTCTGCACTGCAAAAAGTTCAATAAATATGTGTTCTGTGGAGGTTAAAAATTAATCAAATAAATATTCCTTTAAAAATAAGGCTAAAAATACTCCTTACCACTATAATCCCTGAAGCCTACGAAAAAAAGTTGTAACACCGGGCCACCTTAAATTCCTTTGCACTTCTCCATCAGTCTTTGTTTTGAAAATGTGTCAATAACCTCAAGCAGCAAGCAGCCTGCTATCCCACCCCACACCCCCACAGACGCAGCTGAAGTTCTCCCAGCTCAAGTCTGTTTATCTGGGTGTGAGGTGCCTGGAGTTGTATACTATAGAGTAAATAATACATTGTTATTTGGAATGAATTCTGTCATAACAAAAACAGAAACTTTTTCCATGTTATAGAAAAAATTAATAAAATATTGACATGAAATGTATAATGTGTGAAGACTGAAGTTAAAATATCAAATACTTTCACAAAAGGTATAACAAAACAAGTGCGCCTTTATTCAAGAACTAGCAAAATACCTAAACCAGTGGAAGTACTGCATTAAAATTTTTATTAAGAAGAAAATTTTACCGTTTTAAACTGAGGGAAAATATGCCAATAATTATTTGTTAAGGATCTCTTTGTATACCATGTTGTCAGTTCGGCCCTCCGGTTGTAACATGACCAAGCTGTGCACTGAGCTTACTCTTGAGCATGCAACTTACAGTTGGCCATGTTAACAGTAATCTTGTCTCAAATCTCACAGCTTGGATTGCTGCTGTCATAATCAGTTTGAGTTTCATGGTTTGTTTCAATTATTACAGTATTTACAAGATTTGTTGTATTGAAGTGACATTCGGCATCTGTCAAGCGTTGTAAGCACACAACCGGTTTCAGTGATAAAATCACATTCAGCTTTTGAGAGTTTAAACATTCATAAACATCAAAGTGTCCACTACTGAAATCGTCACCTGTGAATCTAAGATGTTTAAGAGGCATTGGTGGTTGTCGAAAGGTGTAAAATATTTGGCCATTTCGGTACACTTGAAAGCGACAACCAAACAATTCAGCGGCAGCCATCAACTCACATGCAAAACCAAAGGTGAAGGGCTTAAGCATTTCACTCTTATAATGCTCCTGTGTAGTATAATTATCTCCTGTACCGTCATCCATCCACACATTGAACCTGTCCCAGTCATTCAATACATAAGACACAATGTTCCTCTGGATATCAAGAGTGAGCCTGATATTGCCGTGCAATATGTAACAAAGAGAATGGAAAAGGTAGGTGGTATCTCCGGGCATGGAAACCACTCGGTAAGTGATAGTTCTTTGATCGATAGTGATCATCTCGATAGACATGGTAATGGGAGTTGGAATGATAAAGGAAATGGGTACCTGAGCAATGTAAAATACCTATACAATAATTATAATTGTAATAAACAAACAATAAAACAGCGGAGAAACCGTGGATTAAGCAAAAAGGCTGTAGTTATCAGTAGGGAGACGTGAATCCTGTGGCGAAGCAAGGAAGGGAATGTAGAGACTGGGCGACGGACTGCCTTATATAGGCAGGCAGCCAACAAGCGTGGGAGGCGTTGGGATGGGAGACCCAACGCCGCCTCACACGGTGACCGAGCTGCAGGCTATGGACGATATATATATGCGTAAGTAGGATTCAGTTAGCGTTGGGAACCCGTGTACCAAATTTCTTGAAGATGGGCCCATAAGTAACAAAGACTGTTGAAAAGTTCAATATGGCGGCCGACAGTGGCATCATACCACGAAATAAGTACGTACATTGGTTTTGGTTAGCTCAGGGAAGCCACCTACCAAATTTCGTGAAGATGGGGCCGTAAATAAGAAAGTTCAACATGGCGGACGTTGTTGACCGTTATGACCGTTACTCGTAGAATTTCCAAATGAAGCCTGCTTAATTGTTGTAAGTAAGCTGTAAGGAATGGGCCTGCCAAATTTCAGCCTTCTACCTACACGGGAAGTTGGAGAATTTGTGACATTCGAAAGTTCAATATGGCGGCCGACAGTGGTGTCATACCAACGAAATAAGTACCAAATTTCAGCCTTCTACCTACACGAGAAGTTGGAGAATTAGTGCCGTTGGAAAGTTCAATATGGCAGCTGACAGTGGCGTCATACCCCCGAAATATTTCTGGTTCAACTGGTTCTACCAAATTTCGTGAAGATGGGGCCATAAATAAGAAAGTTCAACATGGCGGACGTTGTCGACCGTTATGACCGTTACGTGTAGAATTTCGAAATGAAACCTGCTTAACTTTTGTAAGTAAGCTGTAAGGAATAAGCCTGCCAAATTTCAGCTTTCTACGTACATGGGAAGTTGGAGAATTAGTGATGAGTCAGTCAGTCAGTGAGGGCTTTGCCTTTTATTATTATAGATATAACCAAAGAAATAGAAATTATTCACTTTATATGTTGCAGTCAATATACACAGTGGGTGGGTTAGAGGTAGGAATGGCTGCCTCTAAATCAAGAGGTTGCGAGTTCAATCCTGGTTCTTAAACGCATTTTCCGCTTTGAGTAGTGAACTGCTATTATTATTACTATTATATAATAAAAACACAAATTTCATTTGAGTCTGTAACACCCATTGTAAATTTTTGCTACTTGTAAAAGTCATTCTTTTTATTTTTTAATTCAGATTTATTCTCTTAAATCATGTTTACGTGGTACAACAAACTTGCTTCTCCCTCTCGGAGTTGATGGCATTTATCTCGATTGTTTTCACAACAGCAGCGATGACCACAGTTGGTGCTGTGATTGATGCCTGATCAGAGCTATCTGTTGTGCCGGCAGTCAAAGATTTGATGCCCCATGACCACTATCAGGTTATCATGTGGCATTTGCGTTTTGTCAACAAAGACACCCATGCAGAATGTGTGAAAAACGACAGATTTGCATGTGCAATGCAACTCCTTACTTTGGAAATGATCCCAGTCGTCACAAGGGAGAAAAACTTTCCGAGACTGTGGTCATAAAAATGTTTCTGGACAAAAGTAGAACCGTAACAACAGACAATTTCTTCATATAGCCTTCACTGGCTAATAAACTATATATTAGTAATAATAACATATGCTTACTACTCAAAACGGAAAATACGAGGAAGACTCGGGATCAAACCCGCAGCCCCTTGATTTAGAGGCAGCCATTCTTACCTCAATACCAGCCATGCAATTGGGATTTAGGCTTTGGTTTTTACATATTGGCAGCAACATGTAAACTGAATAATTTCTTTTTCTTCTATTTTTTAATAATGGTGCACTTATTTTATTACAACTTTTGTGAAAGTGTTTATTTGATATTTGAAATTCAGTTTCACACATTATACACTTCGTGACTGCATTTTTTCATTATTATAACACTAGCTGTGTAAGCCAGTGCTGTAAAAAGTCCACATTTCTAGAACTATTGAAATCGTCAGAAAAAAATCGGAGGTTTCATTTTGCCAACGTGCTCACATAGCTTGTGCATTAGCGGCAGAAGAAAAAGTAAAATTGATAACGTTTTGTCGATGTTAGCGGCTAAGCGACTTTGTCTTTCTTCTGAGGTTTCGTTTTGCTGACATGCTGGCCTCACTTATGTTATTAGCAGCTAAGCGAGTTTTCTGTTTCCTCAAAGGTGAAGCCGTTACCCTGACTCCACCTCTCACTTTTGGGCTGGACAGACACACACACTTCCACACGTAGATGTTTATATACAAGATGGAAAAAAAATTCTGTTTTAGTTATATGTTCAACATTTTATACCTTGCATTTTCTGTCATCCTACATTTACCTATATCGTTGTAGAGACGGAACACACATGAAATACGATATATTATTTATCCTATACAACTCCAGGCACCTCACACCCAGATAAACAGACTTGATCTGGGAGAACGTCAGCTGTGTCGGTGGGGAGTGGGATAGCAGGCTGCTTGCTGCTTGTGCCGAGTGTCACATTTGTAGAACAAAGACACTGATGAGGAGATGCAAAGGAATTTAAGGTGGTCCGGCGTTACGACTTTTATCGTAGGCATCAGGGATCCTTGTGTTAAAAGCTAACGTTACCTTGACTTAACCTTAATTAAAAGCTAACGTTACCTTGATTTAACCTTAACGAAACCTTGCTGCCAAAGCAAGGCCTAATCTGCAGTTCGGCAAACCTTAAATTCTGCTCCTAGGCTTAGGCCCCTTGTAGCTCTCTTTGGCTCCCAGCAGAGTACTACATCCAGCCACCAACTCCCGCTGACAGGCCTGCCACCCCCAGGCTCCATGCCACCAATCACAGGATACCTGTCTTAGCTTCTCACTCCCCTGTAGCTGCTGTGCCTGTCTTCAGCGAATAGCTCCAACTGAACAGCATTTCTGCCCCTCCAGCTCCCAGATGACTCAGCTGGAGTGGCCATCAGGCCCCGAGTGCCATGTACATGCTCCCCTAGAGCCTTACCTCCAAACTCGAAGGTCCGTCCCACCTTAAATCGCTTCTTAAAACCGTTCTCACCTCTCCGCCAGCGTCTTTTGTTAATCTAAATGTGCTGATAAAAGAAAAGCTGCAAGTAGCCGGCTATTCCATCCCCCCACCAACTTAGAACGTGCACAAACTTCTCCCAGCTCATGCCTTGATTGATTATCTGGGAGTGAAGTGGAGTTTTAGAGTGGAAATAATAAATCATTATTTGAAATACACGCATTTCACGTGTGTTCCGTTTCTACAGTAATCCGTGTAAACACATTTTTAAAACAGAAACGTTTTTCATATTGTAGTAGTAAATGACAAAATGTAAGCATAAACTATATAATGTTTGAAGCCTGAAGTCCAAATATCAAACACTTTCACAAAAGGTACAAATATAACAGAACAAGCATGCTTTTATTCAAAAATATAACCGCAGAAAAAAGCCGCCTTAGCATGCCACATTGACACATACTTACTACAGCTGTCACGGTAGCGTAATGGTATCAGCCGCTGACTAGTATTCAAAAGGTCATGGGTTTGATCCCACACGATTCAGTTTTGAGAAGTAAAATGCTCTTATTCTTACTATTTTAGAATAAAAACATGCATTTGATTTCAGTGTGTAACAGCTGATGTAATTTATGATACTTGTAAAGGTTAGGTTTTTTTTTTTATTCACTTTTCATTCTCTCAGTCGTGTTCAGGATGCACCGTCCCAACACCCCATAATCCCCCCCCCCTCCAATCTGAGAATGCTGTTTTCACATAAAGCGTACTTGTGACTGCATTCTCGTACCAATGCTTGTGAAATGAAGTGCCTGCGTGCACTTTTCGTGGCATTACACGTCTATTTTTTTGAGCATGCCCATGTCGCTCAGACACAGGAACATATGTTGGTATACAAGTATAACAAAACAAGTGCACTTTTATTCTAGACTATAAGTGAAGAAAAAATAAAGCATGTTACAGTAGGCGGTTGATACGACAGCTTGCGTGGTGCAATGCTAAGAACTGCTGATTTCCGATCCGTGCTATATAAAATCATATCATTCAAATATTAACAATTCCCACACACCCTTCCTACATTCACGACATGTGTACTTGTTGCTGTGTACACATCTCTCTGTGCTATGGTTCCTATTACACTGAATGAGCACCTGACATTGTACTTTCTTCCCTATATAAATAACATTCGAGTATAGCCCGTCTCCAAATAAATCACATTCGAGTATAGCGCATCTTCAAATAAATCACATTCGAGCTATAGCGCGTCTCCAAATAAATCACATTTGAGTTATAGTGCGTCTTTATGTGAAAACAGCATTGCCAGATTTTGGATCGTGAACGCGACAGAGAGAATGGAACTGAATTAAAAAAAAAAGCTAACCTTTACAATTATCATGCATTTACACTGGCTCTTACAGACTAACTGAAATCAAATGTATGTTTTTATTCTAAAATAGTTCAGTACATGCAATATTATTTGAAAATGAACAGCGTCAGATCTGAGAATTCCCTGTAATTTGCAGCTCTATTCATTATCTCAAAACACCACGCACATTCACAGTAATTCCCAGTTATGTCCACTACTCACACCCACGCCCTTAACCATACAGAACTGATCCCACATCAGAGAATTTCCACTTCCTGCATAAATTCACACCCGATCTGACGCTGTTCATTTTCAAATAATATTGCAATAGTGCGATGATGTTTTTACATATATTGTCTCTTTCTTTCAGGTGTGTAATAGAAACGACAGCATAGAGAGAAGTGTGTACATTGCTTCTTACAGGAAAAGGAAATGGAAAAAGTGCACTTTTGTTATACTGTTACACCAACATATGTTCCTGTGTTTGAACGACACGGGCAGATGGGGAGTGTCTGATGATTGCATATAGCGCCGAAGTTATTGCTCTTTACCATTCTCTCCTCTGCATGTCCTGGAGAAAGCATACAGCAACATGCGGGGACTGGCAGGAACACTCAATAAAACTGAATAAAAAGAAAATCAAGTGACAGTGAGATACGAAGAAGGCAGCTTCGCCAGCGTTTGTGTGTCAGAACCCTTTGGGGGTGGGGGGTGCATTAGTATGCATCGTGGTACACTGCAGAGCTATAGCGCGTCTGTGAAAACAGCCGTGTCAGATGGGGTTGTATGGATTGATTCTGAACGCGACTGAGAGAATGAAAAGTGAATTTAAAAAAAAAAACAAAGCTAACCTTTACAAGGATCATAAATTACACCGGCTGTTACAGACTGAAATCAAATGTATGCTTTTATTCTAAAATAGTAAGACTAAGAGCAGTTTACTTCTCAAAACGGAACAGTTCAGAATCGAACTCGCGACCTTTTGATTCCCAATCAGTAGTCGAATGTATTGCGCCACAGAGGCGATCGTAATTAGTGGGTGTCAATGTCACATGTTAAGGCGGCTTTTTTTTCTGCAGCTATATTTTTGAATAAAAGCGCAATTGTTGTCTTATATTTGTACCTTTTGTGAAAATATTTATTTGATATTTGGACTTCAGGCTTCATATATTATATAGTTTATGCCAACATTTTGTCATCTACTACTAGAATATAAAAAATGTTTCTGTTTTAACAATGTGTTTACACAGATTACTGTAGAAACGGAACAGACATGAAATGCGTGTGTTCCAAATAACGATCTATTATTTCCACTCTAAAACTCCACTTCACTCCCAGTCCACTTCACTCCCAGATACTCAATCAAGGCGTGAGCTGAGAGAAGTTCGTGCATGTTCTAAATTGGTGGGGGGATGGAATAGCTGGCTGCTTCTAGCTTCTCTTTATCAGCACATTTAGAAGACAAAGGATGCTGGCGGAGAGGTGTGAAGGGATTTAAGAAGCGATTTAAGGTGGGACGGAGTTACTGAGTTTTTTCGTAGGCTCTGGTAATTCTAGTGTTAAACCAGGGGCGTGGCACAGCTGTGGCAATCAGTAGCTCCCAGGACCAATTAGGGTCACGGACGATCCAACATGTGTGCACTAAGTGCAAGGTTGTCCATTTCCGCATCACACACAGGAACCACTCTCGCATCTTTGTGTGGGGGTGTGGTAACATGGCAAGAGTGGTTATTTATTTAAAACTGCTCACCAGCTGCAGCCTTCACTTTACCACAAGAACAAGCTGTCCAGGATTGGACTCACACCTGGTGAACTAGATTACAGATTACCTTACTGGTAAACCTCAGTTTGTCAGAATGGGGAACTGTACATCAGACTATAATCAGTAGGACAGAAGCTCCGCCCGAGATTGTTCTTTCACCTTTCTCTTCACCTTGTACACATCACACTTTAGCTATAACTCAGGGACATGCAATATGCAGAAATTTTCAGATGACAGTGCCATTGTGGGGTGTATCAGCAGTGGACAGGAGGTGAGGGATGGTGGCAGTCAAACAACTTCAGCTGAACACTTCCAAAACAAAGTAGATGGTTCTGGACTACCATAGGTCTAGACCACCACTGAGACCTGTCTACATTGAAGGGGTTAATATGGAGTGGGTCAAAAGCTATAAATACCTTGAAGTGCAGTTGGATGACAAGCTAGACTGGTCAGAGAACACAAAGGCTCTGTACAGGAAGGGGCAAAGCTGGCTCAGTTGAGTTCTGACCTGATGCTCCTTCTCTGCTCTTGCTTGGACTACCTCATAAGCTATATTAGCTGTGTACCATATCTGATATTTCATTACGAGGTCATCACTGTATAACCTTCTCCATAATGTGTTACTTTGTACATGTTACCCTATTATCATACGCAATGTCACTTTATTTTATTTTAATACTACGTCACTTTTGTTATCTGTCACTTTAATATTATGTGTCACATCGCTTTAGTATTAGTATTTGCACAATTCCTATTGAACTAGCACTATTATACGCACCATCTAGATTACATGAATGGACTGCAAGATTCCAACCCCAGTGTACTGTGATTGCATTTGACAACCTGCACTTACTTAAGTGTATTTGTATAGTGTGTGCTTAAATGTTTGTATCTATTTCCTTTGGGATCAATAAAGTATCTATCTTCAGCAGCACTCTTTTGAAACCTACTGGTTTCTAAAGCCCTGTCCCTACTTTGCAGAGCCTTCTTCAGGCTGACCAGATGCTTCAATACACTGGGAAAAAATTAAAGCAGTTACCCCAGCTATTTACTAAAATATGACAGCCTTTCTTGCAGAAAGCATCTCATATTTAATTTTTAAAGCAGCTTTAGATCTTTACTTTCTTTTTAATAGTACCTTGCATCCCTTCCCCCAACAAACAATATAGAGATTCCGACCTTAAGAAGGGATCTAAATAAATATTGTAAGATAATCGATAGAATTGTGGTTTAAGAGATTGGTCTTTAACACAAGTAGTAAAAAAAAAAAAAAAGCTAGTTTAACAACACCCAGAGTGCTGGCTTTATAAAATAGCACAGGCGTTATCAAGTTCTGTCTTAGAGGAACTCTACCACGCCCATTGGTTGGTTGCAGCCAAACTAATTTCACAGTCACTAGATTTGTTCTTTAATTTATCTCACTGCCTATTTGGGTGACCTTTTCTCATTATTTTACATTCAGAAAAGTGTTGTAGTGTGAGATTTACATTTATAAGAAATTAAGATTGTTTTGCTATAGCTTTAAATCCATGACTTGGTTTTGTGGTTTTCTTTTTAATTTACTTCTTTAAGTGGAGTTTGCTCTCATATATATTCAAATATTGATATCTAACTATCAGCAGCTACTCAAAAATAATGGCTTAAATAACCTGAACATTAACAAAGAACAAACTTACAAAAAGCAAGATACAATGAAAAGACAAGCAAATTGACACCTTTTATTGGCTAACTAAAATGATTACAATATGCAAGCTTTTGAGGCAGCTCAGGCCCGTTCTTTAGGCATCATTTGATGCATGATTTTTCACTGTGTCCATAATGGCTAACACGGTACAACAACCTACTACTACAATCAGCAAGATAAAAAGAATTTATACCTGTTTAACATAAATACTTTCTTTATCCGGTAATAATCAAGTACAAAAACTTTGTAATTTCTGGAGGAACACAAGAAACTAGAAAATGACTATGTAATTAATGAAGGAATCCACTTAAAAAGGTGAAACTGGTTTAAATGAAAATCTGTAGACAAAGTGTGGGGGTCCCAAGACTGAACCTGTAAATAAAACAAGATGTGAGAGCTGGCAGCACTTGTGCTACGTTCTCCCACCACTCTGTCTGTACTTGACACTGAAATATTACAATTCACTGCTTTTCCTCTCTTTCCAGAGACTGTCATGATAAGTAGTTTGCAGAATCAGCCTTTAAAAAGAAAGTTTGGAAAGCACCAGTTGCAAAAGAGGCACATTTACTTTCTTGCAAAACTCATATGCATAAAACCAGTTGTTATTGTGCAATGTTACAAATGCTATTGCAGCTCTTAATACATACTTTAAAAATGCAATCTCACAATTTAGACGAGTTTGCTTACAGTATAACTGTTTACCTGTGGACCAATTTTTTGCTTTGTTTAAAAGCATTTATAGTGCTTACAATAATATTATTGCTTTCACATTAAAGTGAATGCAAAAATGGTTCAGCAACCAAAAATATATATTTTTTTAACTACTAACAGTATGTCCTGATACCTACAGTGGTGTGAAAAACTATTTGCCCCCTTCCTGATTTCTTATTCTTTTGCATGTTTGTCACACAAGATGTTTCTGATCATCAAACACATTTTACCATTAGTCAAATATAACACAAGTAAACACAAAATGCAGTTTTTAAATGATGGTTTTTATTATTTAGGGAGAAAAAAATCCAAACCTACATGGCCCTGTGTGAAAAAGTAATTGCCTCCTTGTTAAAAAATAACCTAACTGTGGTGTATCACACCTGAGTTCAATTTCCGTAGCCACCCCCAAGCCTAATTACTGCCAATCTGTTTCAATCAAGAAATCACTTAAATAGGAGCTGCCTGACACAGAGAAGTAGACCAAAAGCACCTCAAAAGCTAGACATCATGCCAAGATCCAAAGAAATTCAGGAACAAATGAGAACAGAAGTAATTGAGATCTATCAGTCTGGTAAAGGTTATAAAGCCATTTCTAAAGCTTTGGGACTCCAGCGAACCACAGTGAGAGCCATTATCCACAAATGGCAAAAACATGGAACAGTGGTGAACCTTCCCAGGAGTGGCCGGCCGACCAAAATTACCCCAAGGCGCAGAGGCGACTCATCCGAGAGGTCACAAAGACCCCAGGACAGCGTCTAAAGAACTGCAGGCCTCACTTGCCTCAATTAAGGTCAGTGTTCACGACTCCACCATAAGAAAGAGACTGGGCAAAAACGGCCTGCATGGCAGATTTCCAAGACGCAAACCACTGTTAAGCAAAAGAACATTAGGGCTCGTCTCAATTTTGCTAAGAAACATCTCAATGATTGCCAAGACTTTTGGGAAAATACCTTGTGGACTGATGAGACAAAAGTTGAACTTTTGGAAGGCAAATGTCCGTTACATCTGGCGTAAAAGGAAAACAGCATTTCAGAAAAAGAACATCATACCAACAGTAAAATATGGTGGTGGTAGTGTGATGGTCTGGGGTTGTTTTGCTGCTTCAGGACCTGGAAGGCTTGCTGTGATAGATGGAACCATGAATTCTACTGTCTACCAAAAAATCCTGAAGGAGAATGTCCGGCCATCTGTTCGTCAACTCAAGCTGAAGCGATCTTGGGTGCTGCAACAGGACAATGACCCAAAACACACCAGCAAATATACCACTGAATGGCTGAAGAAAAACAAATTGAAGATTTTGGAGTGGCCTAGTCAAAGTCCTGACCTGAATCCAATTGAGATGCTATGGCATGACCTTAAAAAGGCAGTTCATGCTAGAAAACCCTCAAATAAAGCTGAATTACAACAATTCTGCAAAGATGAGTGGGCCAAAATTCCTCCAGGCTGTAAAGACTCACTGCAAGTTATCGCATAAGCGC
Organism: Polypterus senegalus; assembly: GCF_016835505.1. Classification (NCBI taxonomy): domain Eukaryota; kingdom Metazoa; phylum Chordata; class Cladistia; order Polypteriformes; family Polypteridae; genus Polypterus; species Polypterus senegalus. Next base: position 81,786,737 of record NC_053160.1, read on the forward strand.
TTGATTGCAGTTATTGCTGCTAAGGGTGGCCCAACCAGTTTTTAGGTTCAGGGGGCAATTACTTTTTCACACAGGGCCATGTATGTTTGGATTTTTTTTTCTCCCTAAATAATAAAAACCATCAATTAAAAACTGCATTTTGTGTTTACTTGTGTTATATTTGACTAATGGTTAAATGTGTTTGATGATCAGAAACATTTTGTGTGACAAACATGCAAAAGAATAAGAAATCAGGAAGGGGGCAAATAGTTTTTCACACCACTGTATATCTGCAAAATGCCGTTATAGAAAAATCAAAAAATAATCACTCCCATTCCTGCATGAAAACTGCTGCAATTCCTTTTTCAGCGATCAAGGCATAGTTGTTCACTTTAAGATTAATATGTTCTGTATTTCGGAATGGAAATATAGGTATAATTTCAAAGTTAATTTCTTCAGTTCAGGAGCAAAAAATAAAATGTAAACTTTTTCAGTTTTTTTCTTTTCTGTGAAATAGAAGGACATAATCAATTAATTTCTGCAAAATTATCATTTTCTGCCCCAAGTCAAAAAATATTATTACACAGAGAATGATATATTACTTTTAATTCTGTCTTTATGTAACCAAAGAAATTTTATGTTAACTTGTATTCATTTTCTTATTTTGATATTTTAGTGTGGGGATAATAAGAATTTTACATTAGATTTAAAAAATCCTGCTTGGTTGGAAAATCCACATTTCATTCAAGACAAAAAAAAAAAAACACAAGATGTTTTTTATTACCAGTTTGATCCCATTGTGACAGGATTATGTGTGCTGTAATGAAATAATATTTCATGTGTTAGTGGAAGTTGAGATTCATGGAATTTTACATTTATTGGAGCTGCTAAAACAGCCTACTACACTGCCAAAAAGAACTCCATAAACACTGTTTTTGAAGAACTCACTGGGTTTTTGCAATCAGTTGTGTGTCCATTAGTAGAACAACAAAATGTTACAAAAATCAGTGAAAGCACACATTTACAACAGTACAAGAGTGGCAGAGATGTATTCTGCAATTGTGAGTACATTAACAAATTATATAATTTCTGCAGTCAAAATGAGTCCTGTTCTAGGTTTACTTACGGATGAGTGTGAACATCAAGGTAATATCAAACGCTGGATTACTTATGCGAGATAACTTGAAAACAATGCAACAAAAACTGATTTACAGGAATTCTGAAATATTGGATTTATCTTCAATTTGTTTTCCCCCAAAGACAGCCTTAAAATTGGAACAAATGTACCAAAAAAAGAGAAATTAAAGCCTGATCGGTTTAAGACAGTTGAAATTTTAGTTAGTTTGTCTTGTCCATTTAATGTTAGTTTTCAGTAAGTGCCAGCTAGTGTTTCCAGAATGTACAGATGCAAAGAGTAAATGTCAGAAATTAGTCAAAAGTGACTGATTTGGAAAGTGTGACATTGCAATGTTTAAAGAGTTTTTGTAACTGAAATGCTGTCAATGAAAGTACAGTATGTTGAATAATCTTGGTATTTACTAATTTCTGGGAACAGACATAATATTTGATGTTTTTATTTTGTGAGTGTTACTTAAAGCAATATTTTTATTACAGAATAGTAAAGGGCAAACAATATATCTGGTATATGCACTATGGTTGTCAAAAGTATCAAAATATCATTAAGTATCGATTTTAACATTTTAAAATTACTTCAATACTGATTCTTGTTGGTATGGATGCTGCAGCCTGCATTACAAATGCACTTCTGTTTCACCATGGCTAGAGATGCTGCCTCAGTTAACTGACAAAAGGGGCAGCTGTAGTGGTGTCTGGAATTGCTTCATCTTTGTGACAGATGGGGATGAAAAACCACAAGATAATATGCAAGCCTGTTTACAAGATTTGCTACTACAAAATAGCAACTAAAAGGGCTTATACAACCAAATACGTCTTACACTTTAGGATCATCACACAAGTAAATATAAAAAATTTTGAAAGGTAATTACTGAAACATAAATAAGTGTAAAGGTAGTTCCATGAGTTGAAATATTAAAGAATTTAAATTTTACTGAAATATTTAAAAATGAAAAATACAGTGCATAAAATGTGTAACAACTTAACTGTGTCTTTACAATGCAATAAAGACAATTAAGAAATCTAATATAACTTAGAAAGATGGTATTAATTACTAGACAGTTTGCAAGAAAACCACAGACAAAATTTTATAGTGGACTATACCAAATCTCCAGTGTTTCCATTATCTTAACCATTTCTTTCTAATTACATTCTAGAAAGATAAGCACTATCTTGGAAGCAACAGACAACATAAAGATCCACCCCATATACATAATGACAATGTGTTACTGGGCAAAATCATCCATCCTCACTGTCATTTGGTCCAGGATTTTGTTTCCTTGCAGCTGTTAGGCAGCAGTGCTAGACCAACTCCATACCATACCATGCTGTCACTGTCCTGCTCCACTGACAGACTGAGGAGATCGTTCCTCCCCCACACTATGCAACTCTTCAATTCCACCCTCTGGGGTGTTGTAAACGTTACTATACAAAATTATTGTCTGTCTGTTATACTTTCATTGTTATTACTCTTTAATTTAAAATTGTTCTTTATCAGTATGCTGCTGCTGGAGTATGTGAATTTCCCCTTGGGATTAATGAAGTATCTGTCTGTCTATCTACTTTGGTATGAAAAACTATTTGCCCCCTTCCTGATTTCTTATTCTTTTGCATGTTTGTCACACAAAATGTTTCTGATCATCAAACACATTTAACCATTAGTCAAATATAACACAAGTAAACACAAAATGCAGTTTTTAAATGATGGTTTTTATTATTTAGGGAGAAAAAAAAATCCAAACCTACATGGCCCTGTGTGAAAAAGTAATTGCCCCTGAACCTAATAACTGGTTGGGCCACCCTTAGCAGCAATAACTGCAATCAAGCGTTTGCGATAACTTGCAATGAGTCTTTTACAGCGCTCTGGAGGAATTTTGGCCCACTCATCTTTGCAGAATTGTTGTAATTCAGCTTTATTTGAGGGTTTTCTAGCATGAACCGCCTTTTTAAGGTCATGCTATGGCATGTCAATTGGATTCAGGTCAGGACTTTGACTAGGCCACTCCAAAGTCTTAATTTTGTTTTTCTTCAGCCATTCAGTGGTGGATTTGCTGGTGTGTTTTGGGTCATTGTCCTGTTGCAGCACCCAAGATCGCTTCAGCTTGAGTTGACGAACAGATGGCCGGACATTCTCCTTAAGGATTTTTTGGTAGACCGTAGAATTCATGGTTCCATCTATCACAGCAAGTCTTCCAGGTCCTGAAGCAGCAAAACAACCCCAGACCATCACACTACCACCACCATATTTTACTGTTGGTATGATGTTCTTTTTACGCCAGAAGTAACGGGACATTTGCCTTCCAAAAAGTTCAACTTTTGTCTCATCAGTCCACAAGGTATTTTCCCAAAAGTCTTGGCAATCATTGAGATGTTTCTTAGCAAAATTGAGACGAGCCCTAATGTTCTTTTTGCTTAACAATGGTTTGTGTCTTGGAAATCTGCCATGCAGGCCGTTTTTGCCCAGTCTCTTTCTTATGGTGGAGTCATGAAAACTGACCTTAATTGAGGCAAGTGAGGCCTGCAGTTCTTTAGACGTTGTCCTGGGGTCTTTTGTGACCTCTCAGATGAGTCGTCTCTGCGCTCTTGGGGTAATTTTGGTCGGCCGGCTACTCCTGGGAAGGTTCACCACTGTTCCATGTTTTTGCCATTTGTGGATAACGGCTCTCACTGTGGTTCGCTGGAGTCCCAAAGCTTTAGAAATGGCTTTATAACCTTTACCAGACTGATAGATCTCATTTGTTCCTGAATTTCTTTGGATCTTGGCATGATGTCTAGCTTTTGAGGTACTTTTGGTCTACTTCTCTGTGTCAGGCAGCTCCTATTTAAGTGATTTCTTGATTGAAACAGGTGTGGCAGTAATCAGGCCTGGGGGTGGCTACGGAAATTGAACTCAGGTGTGATACACCACAGTTAGGTTATTTTTTAACAGGGGGGCAATTACTTTTTCACACAGGGCCATGTAGGTTTGGATTTTTTTCCCTAAATAATAAAACCATCATTTAAAAACTGCATTTTGTGTTTACTTGTGTTATATTTGACTAATGGTTAAATGTGTTTGATGATCAGAAACATTTTGTGTGACAAACATGCAAAAGAATAAGAAATCAGGAAGGGGGCAAATAGATTTTCACACCACTGTATCTACCACTCCCTACGGTTAGCGTTTACCCATTTTCTCCACAATGTACAAGTTTAAAAACAAAAAACAAAGGAACACAAAACCAATACTTGAATGCAACCTCAGGATTATTTTTTCTTTCAAAAATAAAAAGGAGAAAGGGTAAAACATCTCGACTACCACGGGTATAAAAAGTTGACAACATAAAACATCTTAATAACATTTTATGAAAATATGTTAATGGTGGTTAACAGCATTTCCTAAAATCTGCTATACTTATATCAAAGCATTCTCACTGTAAACTGCATTTAAAAGAACTGGTTCTCATATAGTTACAGAAATGAATACTGTTAATCATATAATGATGTCTACTTTTGGAAGGTTGTAAATTATATGGCAGACTATATATAGATACTGTAAATGTCACACATAGCCAGTTGAAACAAAAAAAAAAAGAAAAAACAATCAAAAATAATGAACTCACTGTCTTCCATGGGAAGCACTTGTAATGAATATACCCATTCAATTAAACTTGGTTTATCCACTACGTCCAGGGCATCTAAGACGTCCAAGCCAGAAAGTGCAAAGAACACGATTGTCAGCCTAGGTAAATCAAGCACAGCACAAATAATTACACAGTACGTCTACTATGAGTTCAGAGTATAGTTAAATCATTTGCTTATTACCCACAGCACATGTTCTGAAATTATATTTGCCTTTTCATCAAAGCTACAAAATAACATCCCATGCTTCAAAAACATCTGATTAATGGGTATAAGAAAAAAACAAAAACAGTATCAAATTAATCTACTTTAGAAAGGGATGGCAATGTGGTGTAGTGGTTAAGACTTTGGACTTCAAACCCTGTGGTTGTGGGTTCAAATCCCGTGTGATCATGAGTAAGTCACTTGACCAGCCTGTGCTCCAATTTGAAAACCAAAAGAAATGTAAACCACTGTATCATAAATGTTGTAAGTAGCCTTGGATAAAGGCAAATAAGTAAATTCATTGGCGAGCTCGGACTTGATAATGATCATACCAGAAGCAAGTCACCAAACGTAACGGTGACAGGACTGATAACTTAGATCACTTACGCAAGCAGGTAAAGATGCCAGAACGGTAAGATTCTTAAGTTTCTCAACTCAAATCGGCGGACTTTATACATCTTTAAAGAACTTACTGTGAAACTCAGTTATAGAAATTTTAGGTTAAAATAACGGACGCTTTCTCTAGAACACGGATACAGGTTACACGTTACCGCACTGTACCTGTAACTTCTAAGATCATGAGCGTATGAGTACTGGAAATGAACCACGCCTTACCCATCAAGAACCCTCTCTTAAAAGTTAGCTATATACATAAAACTCGCCGGCGTCTGGACTGACAATATTCACTGCTAGGAAGTTTAACACTGCTTTTCGCTTTGTCTAATCCCGCACGTACCTGCTAGTCTCCAGGGAAGAGTATCTCTCGGGTAACACGTGTAAACATCTTTGGAAAAATTTAATATGTCGGTCTTTCAAAAAATCAATTTGCTCAAACTCATCTCTCACTGACTCTTCTTCTGCCATCATTGTATATCGGAATACCAACTTCCGGTTTCGTCAGTTCCTGCTCTAAATTCGTGACGTGTAAGGAGGCGGACTACAATTTGGTCTCTAAAATGATTGGCAGCTGTCCCGCCCACGTGGAAAAAAGTGTCCCGCGGGTATGCAGCTCGACGGGAATGGTCGTTTTATGGAGGAATATTTCGGACAAAATTAAATAAATAAATAAAATGAAAATATTTAAATAAAAAAAAATAAATAAATGCGTAAATAAATAAAAGTACTGTGAAATGTGAGCATAAATATTTATATATTTTACACCAGCCATCCAGAGTGCTTAGATCTTCTGGTCTGTTGTCTCTTGTTGTCCCTCGTACCAATTGTAAAACCAAGGGGGACAGGGCCTTTGCAGCTGCTGCCCCTCGCCTGTGGACCTCTTTACCTCTTTAAGGAGTCATCTACAATTGAATAGTTCAAAACAACATTAAAAACTGACTTCTTTTCACTTGCATTCAGTAACCTTCAGAATACTGATGGTTTTCCTCTTTGTGATCATATATTATTTCTATTTATTATCTATCTTATTTTATGTTCATATATTTTATTAATATTTATGTTTTATTGTCTATTGTTTTTGTTTTTTCTTTTATTGTATTATTGTAAAGCACTTTGGCCGCAGCATTACTATGTTGTTTTAAATGTGCTATATAAATAAATTGACATTGACAAATAAATAAATGTGTCATGAAATCAGAGCCTAAATAAATAAATATGCCATGAAATGAGAACATAAATAAATGTGTCACGAAATATGTTTTTGTTGCTTATTTATTTATTTCATTTTGTCCGTAACATTCTTGTAAACCGTCATGAAATACGACTTGAAATAAAACTGTTACTTTCACTAGTCAAAATTGAGAGGGTGGGCTCTAATACGCCCTCTAGTTACTGATTGGTGAATCGATAGCACAAGAATTAATTAGAAAAATTCTTACTACTGCCGATGAAATGGATTCTGCCGAAGATATTATTTGATATCAAACTGGCTCATTCGCCTTGTGATCGTCTTCTCCGATAACTGGAATGTAGCTGAGTCCGTTCCACCTGTTCGTCGATAATTTCAAAAATAGTTTAATCTATATCGGAGTCTAAAAGGGGCGCCAACATTGTAATTTCTTCCGATAAATCTTCAATCCTCTCTCTGAAATACGTAATATCTTCGGCAGAATCCATTTCATCGGCAGTAGTAAGAATTTTTCTAATTAATTCTTGTGCTATCGATTCACCAATCAGTAACTAGAGGGCGTATTAGAGCCCACCCTCTCAACTTTGACGAGTGAAAGTAACAGTTTTATTTCAAGTCGTATTTCATGACGGTTTACAGGAATGTTACGGACAAAATGAAATAAATAAATAAATAAATAAGCAATAAAAAACATATTTCGTGACACATTTATTAATTTATGCTCACATTTCACAGTACTTTTATTTATTTACGCATTTATTTATTTAATTTTGGCCGAAATATTCCTCCATAGAAATATTCCTCCATGGACCAGAAGCCAAAATTGAATTCAGAACACATGTTTCTGAGAGTCAATAGTTTGCATGATAAGTCCCTCACAGGACAAGTGCGTCAAGCCCAGCTTAATAGCAGTGCAGTATCCATATATCCAATTGCTTAAATGTTCTGTGCTTTAATTTTAGAATACATCAAGACTGGCAGTTCTTAACTCAGGCGAGCCTCTTTTTTCTTATTTTGACGTTGTAGCAACGGTTTTCTTACTGACACTCTACCTGTCAAACCTGCAGCTCAAAGTCTTCTCTTCCTAGTTGAAAGTCACAGTTGCTTACTTTGACCACTGTCCTGTGTGGGAGAACAAGGCCCCTGCTTTTGTTTTCTAATTCCTGCTAACTAAACCTGGTTTCAGTACAATACAATGGAGAAGGGAGAAAAGAAATCTGTAATTGTGCTCAGATTTACACTGTCATCAAAAGCAGCAAGAGAAGGAGACTCATCAAGGCATCTGACTGCTAGCAAAGAGTTAGGCTAAGGGAAGAAGAAAAATAATACCTATATACTATAGGAGAAAAAAGGCAAAGCTCTCAATTTACCAGTCGATCTACGTTCCTACCCTCACCTATGGTCATGAGCTATGGGTAGTGACCGAAAGAACGAGATCGCGAATACAAGCGGATGAAATGAGTTTCCTCCGCAGGGTGTCTGGGCTTTCCCTTAAAGATAGGGTGAGAAGCTCAGTCATCCGGGAGGGGCTCAGAGTAGTGCAGCTTCTCCTCCTCATCGAGAGGAGTTAGATGAGGTGGCTCGGGCATCTGATCAGGATGCCTCCTGGACGCCTCCCTGGTGAGGTGTTCCGGGCACGTCCAACCGGGAGGAGGCCCCGGGGAAGATCCAGGACACGCTGGAGGGACTATGTCTCCAAGCTGGCCTGGGAACGCCTTGGGATTCTCCCGGAAGAGCTGGAAGAAGTGGCCGGGGAGAGGAAAGTCTGGGCCTCTCTGCTTAAGCTGCTGCCCCCGCGATCCGACTCCGGATAAGCGGAAGAGGATGGATGGATGGTATAAGACAAAGTTACAGAGAGCTTTCATTGTGTATGATGGGATTCTGGTGCATGTTACAATTGGTTGTTTTATTAATCTGCTTTTGCATGATTGTTTGTATTGTATTTATTTTAATGCTTTTTGTACAGCACTTTGGCACAACCTCTGTTGTTTTAAATGTGCTTTTATTAATAAATAATCTAAATAATCTAATAATAAATAATAATCTAGAGCTGGAAGAAAAAGAGCAACACATGAATTGTCTATTGAGACTTTTGATGTTTCAAAAGGCCATCTTTTCAATATTTTCTTTTCCCCACTCTTTTATATATCAGTAAACTGATAAAATTCAAATTTAAGTTTATTGTCATGTCTACACTTTATGTATTGTAAAAGTACAATGAAATTTATACTTGCATGTGTCCTCAGAACTAATGCAGTCCCAACAAAAATACACACACAGATACAAAAAAAATTACAGTAGTGAGAAACGTGAATGTGCAGGATGATTAAGGTCTTTAATATTACTGTTTGCTTTTCCAAGGCAACAAGTGTTCTATATATGTCAGCCGGTACAGAAGATAATATTCTGTCATTTTCACCACCGCTTTATGATCTTCAGCTGTGCAGGTGCTGAACCAGGATGTCATCCAGGTAATGAGGATGGACCCTGCTATTCAACTGCAGACATTGGTAAGCATAAATGGAGAAAATAGAGGTGTTAGAGAACCTTCTTGACAATAACCAAAGTGTGCTGTGCCCACTTCATTTCATCAGCAATGGTCAGTCCAAGAAATTTAAAGCTGCTCATCCATTACACAGAATCTCCTGAAATGTGCATATAAGTGTAGTATGCCTTGTGCTTCTTGGTTTTGCTGACATTAAGGTGATTGTTGGCCTGATACCACTAAATTAGTAGGGTCACTAAACCTTTTCTCTGTAAGCTGTTTTGTCAAACAGTATGGATGGATAATGTATTCTATTTAATTTCAGAACTTTGAAAGAGAGAATTAGGTTTATTAATGTTATGCTTAGAAAGGAAGTCAGTTTTTTGGGGAAGTTGAGTGATTATGAAGTAGAACTATCATGTGTACAAAGTACAGTGAAATTCTTTCTTGGATGTCCGACCAACCTGAAACAAATCACCACTCTCCAACACCATGATAAACAAGAATATATTTAAATGCTGTAGGTGCCAAGGTGGATGGACAGGCATCCTGTCCAGGCTGGTTGATGGTGTCTTTCCTGGCTGGGAAGCCATAGTAGATGGATAGGGAGAGATTGTCTACTCAGAACAATTTTACCTCAGGTACAGTGTGGCAGTACTAATCTAGCTTGGACCCAGTATGGACACCCACAGGAATCCACAGGATTTGTAGTCCTGAGGGACAAACCTGTTTGGTTCCTTGTGACCCAGAAGTGCTTCTGCCATTCAGTGCTATGGTACCAGAAGTACTCTCAGGTCCGACAAAAAAGGAAGCCGTACAGCCTCCTCAAGTTGAACTGCAGTCAGGAGGCAATACTCACCTGGAAGACTTGAAGGAGGGAAAGGAATATTATACTAATCAGTGGCTGAGTTGGTGCTTGAGGTTGGGGCTCTGTGGTGCCCCTTACTGGTTACAATGCATAACTCCCTTTTATATAATAGTGGTTAGAGGGTTTGGTTCATGTCAAGATAAGCTACAACAGTGTGAAGCAGTTGGCTTGTGCTAATAATAGAGAAGATTAGTAAGAGGAGCTTTGTGAGCTGAATTAGTCTAATTTATTAGAGACACTGTAGCAGAACATTTTTTTAAGACATTACATAATCTTCAAATAAAAAAGTTGTACAATTAGTTCAATAAAACAAGGTTCAAATAAAGATTAAAGAAGAAATGGAATAAACAATGAAATACATTATGATTTGTAAGCCATGGTAGTATCAGTAGTCATTTGAAACAACTGTTTTTAAAGAGCATGCACAGTATTATTTCTGTATTTTGATGCCATAAAGTCCAGTTTTACATTTATTTATTTTACCATTGTTGCCTAAAAATAAAAAAATACAATATTAGCTACTACAGTGGGTACGGAAAGTATTCAGACCCCCTTCAATTTTTCACTCTTTGTTATATTGCAGCCATTTGCTAAAATCATTTAAATTAATTTTTTCCTCATTAATGTACACACAGCACCCCATATTGACAGACAAAAAAAATAATTTTTGAAATTGTTGCAGATTTATTAAAAAAGAAAAACTGAAATATCACATGGTCCTAAGTATTCAGACCCTTTGCTCAGTATTTAGTAGAAGCACCCTTTTGAGCTAATACAGCCATGAGTCGTCTTAGGAAAGATGCAACAAGTTTTTCACACCTGGATTTGGGGATCCTCTCCAGTTCTGTCAGGCTGGATGGTAAACGTTGGTGGACAGCCATTTTTAGGTCTCTCCAGAGATGCTCAATTGGGTTTAAGTCAGGGCTCTGGCTGGGCCATTTAAGAACAGTCACAGAGTTCTTGTGAAGCCACTCCTTCGTTATTTTAGCTGTGTGCTTAGGGTCATTGTCTTGTTGGAAGGTAAACCTTCGGCCCAGTTTGAGGTCCTTAGCACTCTGGAGAAGGTTTTTGTCCAGGATATCCCTGTACTTGGCCGCATTCATCTTTCCCTCAATTGCAACCAGTTGTCCTGTCCCTGCAGCTGAAAAACACCCCCACAGCATGATGCTGCCACCACCATGCTTCACTGTGGGGACTGTATAAGTGATGAGCAGTGCCTAGCTGTCTCCACACATACCGCTTAGAATTAAGGCCAAAAAGTTCTATCTTGGTCTCATCAGACCAGAGAATCTTATTTCTCACCATCTCAGAGTCCTTCAGGTGTCTTTTAGCAAACTCCATGCGGGCTGTCATGTGTCTTGCCTCTCCTCAGTGTGTGGGGACAACCAGGCACTGCTCATCAGTTTTTAATAAATCTGCAACAATTTAAAAAATTATTTTTTTTGTCTCAATATGGGGTGCTGTGTGTACCTTAATGAGGAAAAAAATTAATTTAAATGATTTTAGCAAATGGCTGCAATATAACAAAGAGTGAAAAATTGAAGGGGGGTCTGAATACTTTCTGTACCCACTGTATATCTGGAACTATATGGAAGATAAGATATCAAGGAATATAGGACCTGAAAAGGTGAAATTCTGTTCTTTTTGTGGACCAGAAGCTGAGACCAAGTCTATCAAGCCAAAACTGTGTACTAGTAGTCTGCAAGGATGAGAAGCCATGACTTCAAGAAGGGAACTTCAGCATCTAAACACTTTGGCAAGAAGACTAATGCCTTTTCCCTATAAAGTGGCAAAAGACACCAGAAGGCAGCTGAGGAAACTGCAGCTCTGCTCTGACAAGGATTATGCATCAAAGAGAAAGAGAAATGCAATAAGAATCTTCCACTTGATCCCGGAGCAACAACTGGTTGGCACTGGTGAGCCTTAATTACAAGACACAAAATGTGTGGTGCCCACTTTAGTTTAGCAGTTATGATCATTCCAATAAATTTAAAGCTGCTTACTCTTTTAACAGCATCCACAACAATGCAGATGTTAGTGTATTCTGCATTTTGCTCTCCGAAGTCAATGACTAGCTCATTTGTTTTGCTAACATTAAGGGTGAGATTGTTGTCCCGGCACCAGATATACCTCTTCTCTGTAAGCTGTCTCATCACATTTGGTGATCAGGTCTATGTTGTATTGCTGATGGAGCTGGAGTAGTGTCTATCCACAAAGTCAAAGGGAAACAGGGAGAAGAAAAGGGGTTCTCAGCACATTACACTTTGGGGTGCCTGTGTTGAGCCGTGTGAAGTATGTTGCACTGCCAGTCCACATATGCTGAAGTCTGTTGGTTAGGAAATGCAAAATCCAATTGCAGAGTGCAGAATCCAAAACTAAGGTGTTTGGTGGTCAGCTTTAAATGGTATAACATTGTTAAATGCTGAGCTGTAGTCTAAAACCAGGACTCTGGCATAACGGTTTTTATTATCCATTTGTGACAGGATGGCAAGGACTGCAAGGTATGTGGCACTCTCTGTGGATTGTTTGTGACAATATGAAACCTGCAGGTGATCATAACCATTTGAAATATATTTTTAATAGGTTACAGTACCAGCCTCTCAAAGCCCTTCATTACAACTAGAAGGATGTGGTGGCTCTGAGACTAGGGATCTGCACTGGCAATGGGAAGGTTGCCGGTTCGAAACCCGTAAATGCCAAAAGGAACTCTGCTCTGTTGGGCACTTGAGCAAGGCCCTTAACCTGCAATTGCTGAGTGCTTTGTGTAGTGAGAAAAAGCGCCATATAAATGCAAAGAATTATTAGAGTTTTTTCCATTAACACTTTAGTGTATTCAATTTCATGTCTATGACAAATATAAAAAATAAATTGAATGATTGTGAAAGACACTGTGGCCAAGAACTCCAAACACAATACTACTTGCCATTTTATCTGAGATAGCACTTAAATTTGGATCAGCTATGAATAATTGAAGTCTAATTCAGTACAATTACATTGTGAAACCATTGTGCACAGAATATTCTAAACAGCTTACTGTTAGATGCATACAGTATGTTTTATTTGTAAAGAAAATGTACAATATTTAATAATTAAATCTATCTGTGTTAAGATATAGCGGGTTGGATAATGGATGGATGGATAAATCTATATTTTTGTAATACTTCCTGTACATCATAAAAATATTTTACATACACTGACAGAATCTCATAGAGATAAGACACATACAGAGTGAAAAATAAAAAGTGATCATAATTTTATTTCACATGTGAAAAAAAATACTTTAAAGGATTCTTAATAAGATGGATTTCAAAATTAATTCTGATACAAAAACATCAATAAATAAAATTATGAATTTCATAAGCACAAAAATATAAACAAAACAAAAAAATAATTTTAATGTACATCTTGTATGGTTTGCTGTATTTTCATATTAGAAATGTTCAGATTAGCATTGCAAAGACATATAATCTAAATGCACCATGAAGAACAAAGTTCAACAGGAATTTATCATGGTTTTAAAAAAACTTGCAGTCTTCAAGATTTGGTAATGAGTATCACTGTCCTATAGGCAATGTAGTTTATTATTTCCAATTGAAAAACAGCATTATCATTAACAAAGAGTAATCAAAAATAACTACATTAATAGACCATGCATGTTTTCCAAATATGCAGCCAAAATATAAATACCACTGACATATGAATATCTTATTGTCTTCCCAGCAGCCAGACATCATACAGTATATAAATGCAAGCTTGGCTTTAAGGCAGAAATTTAAAAAGAAGAATTGTGGAGGGAAGAGTTTACAGTAATTGGGTAAAGAGTGGATCTTTTATTGTGCGTATTAAAAACTTAGTGACACATGTTGTAGTATCCTCAAAGTTCAGACTAGGCGAAAATCCATACTCTCCTGCAACCACCGATTACAAAAAGCACCATGTATCAGTATTGAGTGATGCAAATTGCATAGGTCACAGGTTAAGATTTATGTGTAACAACAGTCTTAAGAAATTATTCAATTTTCATTGTGTAGTTCAAACATAAAATGTCTTCACAAAATAAAGTCTGCCTATTCATCAAGGCCGTCTTAATAGCATCATGGGCCCCTGGGTAAAGTATTGCACTACGGCCCCTGTTTTGATAGCAAAACATAAAACACACATAGGCATCAGAAACAGCATGGGCCCCTGTGAACCTGGGGCCCCCAGCCATTCCCCATTGTACCCCTAAGGTAAGCCAGACATGCGATGAGTCAAGAGAGTTTATTTTTATCCTTCTGGCTGAACTGAAGACCTTGCAATCATATTGACCCAAATCAAAAATGCAGAAATGTCAACATTTTCAAAGATATGACCTTAACAGTTGGTTTCTTTTACAATGGAAAAAATAAAATGCAAAAATAAATAATTTAAAACATGGAATAGCAGACTTGCCAATGAGAACTGCAGAATTTTTTTTTTTCATACACCTCTTCACTCATAGGACATTGAGTTACAGCCCTTGTCTCCAATTTGGTATTGCCCTGTAAAAGAAATGAAATAATTTTGGATATATTCGTTCAATATTTACTTAATTTGCTAAGTACAATTTTAGGGTCATGGGGAGCTGGAGTCTATCCCAGCATAATTGGACAAAAGTCAATTACACACCCTGGACAAAGTGCCAGTCACAGATATTAGGCATTTTTACGTAACAGCAAATCTTAGGGATGCAGTAGGAAAAGTAAAGCACCGAAAAATCCCGACATAGACAAAGGGAGATTGTGCAAATCTACATGAACAAGGACTTGGCCAGGATTAGAGCCTTGTTTTTCCTGGAGCTGTTTGGCAGAAGGTTGATCAATGCTCAAAATGTAGTCACCTGGTGAAACAATTTGATTTCTTTTTCTAAAATAGTTTAATTCATTATTATACAGTATAGCACACTTGTTATTGAACAGAATCAGAGTGCTGTACACATACAAAGAAATAAAACTCATTATTATATATCATCCCACTAACACTCTCGATGATTGTGGTTAAGCAATGATCAAACACTAGTCTGCACACTTTGTGGAGTTGGCATGTTTGCTCCATATTTCCCTTGGCGCTCTTTATATCATCCCAAAATTGTGTAGGTTAGGTTGACTGGCAATACTTAATTAGCTCAGCATGAGAGAGCAAGTCATTAAGTCTACCCTTAAAATGACATGCATTCCACCCAGAGTTGGCTTCTGCCTTGCTCTAGATGCTATTCCCCTCTCTGTAAAACTAGAGCACACATACAATCATGCAACAAATATGCAAAATCGACTCTTTATATATAAAATCCTAAGCCTAAAAGTACAAAAATTTTGTGCAACCATTTTATGTGACTTTTTATGTTACTTTTTTGTCATGGTGTAAATCGGGCTTATTTTAAAACCTACATATATACAGTGGTGTGAAAAACTATTTGCCCCCTTCCTGATTTCTTATTCTTTTGCATGTTTGTCACACAAAATGTTTCTGATCATCAAACACATTTAACCATTAGTCAAATATAACACAAGTAAACACAAAATGCAGTTTTTAAATGATGGTTTTATTATTTAGGGAGAAAAAATCCAAACCTACATGGCCCTGTGTGAAAAAGTAATTGCCCCCTGAACCTAATAACTGGTTGGGCCACCCTTAGCAGCAATAACTGCAATCAAGCGTTTGCAATAACTTGCAATGAGCCTTTTACAGCGCTTTGGAGGAATTTTGGCCCACTCATCTTTGCAGAATTGTTGTAATTCAGCTTTATTTGAGGGTTTTCTAGCATGAACCGCCTTTTTAAGTTCATGCCATAGCATCTCAATTGGATTTAGGTCAGGACTTTGACTAGGCCACTCCAAAGTCTTCATTTTGTTTTTCTTCAGCCATTCAGAGGTGGATTTGCTGGTGTGTTTTAGGTCATTGTCCTGTTGCAGCACCCAAGATCACTTCAGCTTGAGTTGACATACAGATGGCCGGACATTCTCCTTCAGAATTTTTTGGTAGACAGTAGAATTCATGGTTCCATCTATCACAGCAAGCCTTCCAGGTCCTGAAGCAGCAAAACAACCCCAGACCATCACACTACCACCACCATATTTTACTGTTGGTATGATGTTCTTTTTCTGAAATGCTGTGTTCCTTTCACGCCAGATGTAACGGGACATTTGCCTTCCAAAAAGTTCAACTTTTGTCTCATTAGTCCACAAGGTATTTTCCCAAAAGTCTTGGCAATCATTGAGATGTTTCTTAGCAAAATTGAGACGAGCCCTAATGTTCTTTTGCTTAACAGTGGTTTGCGTCTTGGAAATCTGCCATGCAGGCCGTTTTGCCCAGTCTCTTTCTTATGGTGGAGTCATGAACACTGACCTTAATTGAGGCAAGTGAGGCCTGCAGTTCTTTAGACGTTGTCCTGGGGTCTTTTGTGACCTCTCGGATGAGTCGTCTCTGCGCTCTTGGGGTAATTTTGGTCGGTCGGCCACTCCTGGGAAGGTTCACCACTGTTCCATGTTTTTGCCATTTGTGGATAATGGCTCTCACTGTGGTTCGCTGGAGTCCCAAAGCTTTAGAAATGGCTTTATAACCTTTACCAGACTGATAGATCTCAATTACTTCTGTTCTCATTTGTTCCTGAATTTCTTTGGATCTTGGCATGATGTTGAGCTTTTGAGGTGCTTTTGGTCTACTTCTCTGTGTCAGGCAGCTCCTATTTAAGTGATTTCTTGATTGAAACAGGTGTGGGGTAATCAGGCCTGGGGGTGGCTACGGAAATTAAACTCAGGTGTGATACACCACAGTTAGGTTATTTTTTAACAAGGGGGCAATTACTTTTTCACGCAGGGCCATGTAGGTTTGGATTTTTTTTTTCTCCCTAAATAATAAAAACCATCATTTAAAAACTGCATTTTGTGTTTACTTGTGTTATAGTTGACTAATGGTTAAATGTGTTTGATGATCAGAAACATTTTGTGTGACAAACATGCAAAAGAATAAGAAATCAGGAAGGGGGCAAATAGTTTTTCACACCACTTTATGTTTAGTATTATTCTTTTCAGAATTTATCAGAGTTAATGTGAGGTTTTTAGATTTTCAAATTGTTATTCTGTTTTTAAAATATAAACTAAAATATCAAGAAAGTCATGCATCGAGTACAGTGGACCTCAATTTAATGGGAATACTCCAATCGGTTAAGAGTAAATATTTTATTCTCATTTCATGATTTTTACTCTGTTAAATAATAATGAATTTTTATTTTACATATTTATAGAATTTCGTGATTTTGACTCCTATAAATAATAATATTTCTTTTTTACATTTACAGATTTTACTAATATTCTGGCTGCAACTGGAGGTTGGGCGCCGAAGGTGCCAGGTGGGCTTGCACCACTAGTGTATATTATATATATATATATATATATAGTGTGTATATATATATATATATATATATATATATATATATATATAAAAAGGTACAAAACACAATAGTTTGTTATGCACACCTTAAAAATATTTAAAACTGGGAGGCAAGCACCATGTGTCTTGGCAGTTGAAGCCGGCATATTAATATAAGTTGTTTGGGTCAAGGTATGGCCTTTGCCACAAAATGCATATACACACACACTATGCACATACTGTATATGCATGGGTTGTTGCCTGGTCAGTTAGGTGTTGTTAGAGATGGAGGATGGCACACGGGATGTACTATAATTTAATATGCCAATGTGGGACAAAGTGATGGTAAGCCTTCATAATAAAATAATAATTCTTTACATTTATATAGCATGGGAAGCCATTTTAACCACCACTAATGTGTAGCATCCACCTGGATGATGCGATGGCAGCCATTTTTGTGCCAGTACACTCAGTACACATTAGCTATTAGGTGGTGAAGTAGTGCCAGACAGCCAGTTAGAGATAGGTGATGATTAGGGGGCCAGAATGACGAGGCCATGGTGGACAATTCAGCCTGGGCATTGTAATATACCCTACTCTTTACTACAGGTGCCCAGGTATTTTTTATGACCACAGAGAGTCAAGACTTTGGCATTATGTCTTATCCAAAGGACAGCACCATTGTACAGCACAGTGCACTGGGATCCACATTCAGGCCATAGGGTAAGTGTCCCATGCTGGCCTCACCAACAGCTCTTCCAGCAGCAACCCAATCTTTTCCTAGATGGTCTCCCATTCAAAGACTGGCCAGGCACGAACATGCTTATCTTCAGGTGGATGACCTGTACTGAAGTGCATGTGGTTTGGGTGCCTAGTAAAGGTAGCATGGACTCAAGACAAGGCAATAGATAGGGGCATGAGTATATAGGGGAGAATCATGCAACCAGATGACAAACCTTCAATTTTCCTACATGACACAATAGGGCAAGTGATCCAAAAAATACAAGTAATGCTTGACCTTCAAACTAAGAGAAACAACATCCGGTTGTAAGGAAGATGGAATACTTCTTAACTAATTGGATAGCACATAGTTCCAAGTCATTAGAAATATATTAGCCAAGGGCTGATCATAATGCCCCATCCAATTAGGTGGTAACAACACATCCACAATTTCTAGCAGAAAGACTATGTTACCCTTTTAAGGAAGACAGCCCAAAATATGCCTGAGAGATCAGATATTTAAGGGCTACTAAATGGTCATGAGGTGCATGTACAGCAGTCACCACTATGGAGAGAAGTAGCCTGGGATTCTATAACAAAACAATGGCCTTCGCTGATCCCTGGAAGGGACCCAGAAGGGATACTTAAATCTGCCTTGAGGTACAGCTAGAGAACTCATTAACTTTTAGAGTTTGGATGTGCAGCAGAAAAACATCTCTCCAGTAGAAGGAAGGAGAGAGAAAGTAAGTGAGGGACAGAAATTTGACAGGGATACTACATTTCGACTGACAGCATTAATACTTTGTTACTCTAAAAATGCAGTTTTGCATGCTACGTAGCCCAAAGAACAAAAACATCAGTCTATGGAACACTGGGAATAAAGTCAATGACCAAGAGAGTATTCCTTCACCCTGTTTTTAAATAGTAGACAAGTACATATGTGGTACACACCAAAAGAAGTCAACAGAATCAAATGATTTTATTTTATATTCATGTTCTATTGGAGGTTCTATTTATTAGGTTGTGGGAATCATGTGGCATAAGTAATATCCAGTGATACTCTTAGAGGCCAAGGTAAATGTAAATATAAAACAGATCTTAATAATTATGTTCCCTCTTTAGTGAAGCATTTCAGTCCTGGTTGTAATGGAATCTTCCATGATAGTAATACTGCCATTAATAAGGCATGAGTGGTCGTGAAAATAATGCATACTACATACAATGGTTGTCCTAGTCACCAGATCACAACCCAACCAAGTACTTCTGAGATACTCTAAAAAATCATTTTAGAAAGCATTTTCTAACAAACCATCAAATATTGGTGCTGTCTGCTTCTAGTACAGGTAGTTCCAGACACATATATTAGTGTATGCCAAGAAACAACAAAGCTGATCTGATGACTGTTCGTTTGTGATCCAATGCAATTATATATATATATATATATATATATATATATATATATATATATATATATATATATATATATATATATATATATATATATATATATATATATATATATATATATATATAATAAAAGGCAAAGCCCTCACTGACTGACTGACTGACTGATCACTAATTCTCCAACTTCCCGTGTAGGTAGAAAACAACTTTGTGACGCTGCCGCCAAATACTTGCAGAAAAATCCACAAGTTAATAGACACGCTGCCGCGTGTCTCGCGGGTAATCCACAAGTTCATAGAGATGCTGCTGCTAAATACTCGTGGGCTAATCCACAAGTTCATAGAGACGCTGTTGCTAAATACTCGCGGGCAATTCCACAAATTCATAGACACGCTGCCGCTAAATATTTGCAGGCAAATCCAAAAGTTAATACCGGGAATGCCTGTTAAACACCCTAGATTCACCAGTAGCGATTTGGGGGGTGAGATGTCTATCGAGGTGGTCACTGTAATATTTATATGTCATTGAAATGTATTATCAGGCATCTTTTAGGCATCTGTGTCATCTGGAAGGCACCAGAAAAAGGGACCTCAAGGTTACTATTATGGAAGTTAATTTAGAGCATGGATGCTCTGAATGTAAGAGCTGTAATAAATAAAGTTCCCCTGCATACTTTAAAAGAAAGTCTTGCCATCATTTCATTTTTCACAGTTTGTGAAAACAAAACAAGGTGTCAGAATAGAGGACAGTCATGGATTTTGTTGGAGTTCCCTCGCCACGAATTGACTGGGATTCTCTTAACCTGCTGGGAGAATGGAAAAAGTTCTGACAGCACGTGGAACTGATGTTTTCTGGCCTGCTAAAAGACAAAGACGAGAGTGAGAAATACAGCTACCTGCTCCTGTGGACTGGGGAAAAAGGAAGAGACATTTTTAACGCATGGACTCTCACCGAGGAGGAAGCCAAGTTACTGAAAACTTATTATGACCGCTTTGAGGCATTTGTCATGCCTAAGACGAATACGATATTCGCAAGATACAAGTTTAACGAGAAGATGCAGGGTATAAATGAGACTTTTGATCACTTTGTAACGGAGTTAAAATTGCTGGTGAAGGACTGTGCTTATGCAAACGAAGATGAGATGATCAGGGATAGAATAGTGTTTGGCACAAACGAAAGTGCAAAAGAAAATTTTAAGTGCTGGGTCTGAGCTAACATTAAATAAAGCCGTGGACATCGCAAGATCGCACGAGATAGCACAAGCACAGCTGAGAACCTTCGATGCATGTACTCCGTGCGGCTCACGTGAACTGACTGTGAACGCAGTATGCAGACAACAAGCAGGAGCTCCAAAGAGCGCTGAACAAAAAACGAATTACACAATTGGCAGCAAAAGAATATGAAGCGAGTGACATATACAAGCATATACTGTACATAAGTGCAGCTACTGCGGAAACAAAGCACACGGTGGAAAAAGTCAATGTCCAGCTAAAGGAAGACATTGAAAAAAATGTGGTAAATTGAACCACTTCGCTAAAGTTTGCAGGACTGGGAAAGGTAAACCCGTGATGCAGTGTGTGATGTGTCAGATAAAGAGGAAGACGAGCTGTTTATTGATGCAGTAAGAAAGGAACGACTCTCTGAAGAGTTTAGCTACATATATAAAGTATTCTCATCTGTATACACACTTGTGCATACAGTATTCCTCTACTGGGATAATGAATCTATATTCCAATTGTTTTATACAGGCAAGCAATTTGAATTTTAAATGAAAAGAAGAATATTACATTAATGTCCAGAATGTCTATTTTAATATTTTACATATCTAGTTTAAAGTTAAGAAATACCTTAATGCAACTTTTAAATCTTCCATTACACTATAGTACAGCAAAATATATATTTTTGGACAAATTTACATAAATTACAACAGCATAAAACATACTTTGTAACTGAAAGTCCTCTGCTTGAATTAAATGCGTCAAAACTGTGACCCACTAAAATAAACACACTTTTATATATAGAAAACCTCTGGCAATCATTTGTTGAAGTGATTTTCAGTTAATGTTTGTTTGGGGGACTTTGTGGCAAAGGCCTCATACATTTACATCACAAAGAGTTGGCTGGTTTAATACTTCACTTGATAATCTCAATGAACTTTGGCTGTGTTCTTACATATTTACCCTGAAGTACAATGGAGTACATGTCAAAGGGTCTAGATATATATTTATACATAGGCAGACAAAATGTTTCTGCACACTTCTGAAAATGTTTTCCTTCATTTGAATATTGTTAAAGTCAGTACAGAAGAGTAAGCCGATTCCAGACGTGGCCATACATGCCAAGACACTACCTAGATGTGTGATTTGCTTTGGATCAGCAGCAGTTGGTTGATTTCTTTCTCCCCATCTTCCCCTTGCCATGAGTTTTTTGTATCACATTCCCACAACTCTTGGCTTCAGTCTTAAATGCACTTCTCATAAATTTCCTAAATTTTCTAGAAGCAATGGATATAAAATGGGTTTGGTTATCAACACGGCCCTAGCTTTTGTTACTCTGTGCCCAATATTTTGAATATGTTAATGTAAAAATAAGAAAAACAGCTGTACCTATGAGGCATATATAAGGCAGGCCCTCCTCCAGTTGGCCCAATCACTTTGACGTGCTCTTTCCATCCTTTTGTGGGCTTAAGGAGTCTATCTGGGTCTTTGGTTACATGAGCTTCAACCTAAATGCAGTTAAAACATATAAGATAAAAAAACTTTCCAATCTAAAATACTGTAACATTAATATACATATAATATGCACAGAAAAAAGAACAAATATATACAACAAAATATCAGATATGTGCCAATATGTTATCTAGTCTTTTACCTAATGGGAAATAATACCATGACAAGTTAAGAGTTGTATGTAAAAGTTTGGGCACACCTGGTCATCTTGCATGTTTCACTGAATCTCTAAGTAAAAAGAAGTTAAAATAAACCGTGCATTAGGACAAATCAAGAATGGTATATTGCTGCACATTTCAATGCACAATTACTATTTATTTGCATTATTAAATTAAATCTTTAATTTTAATGTGCGTTTTGGTTTTGAAATTTGCTCTGTGACACCACCAGCCAAACATTACTCCATAGTTGTAAACAAGCAACCTTCAAGTTACAAAGACACATGGAAGCTTTTGCATCACAATAAACAATAGGAGATCTCACATATCCTAAGTGGCAAACAGTGGTATGGGTAAAAATCTGGGTACTCTGCCAGTCATTACACGGTAAAAACTACTTTGGCACAAATCAAAATGTCTTATTCATCAGTGCAAAATCTTTCTGCTTTTACTTTATAAATTGTTTCCCACTCTTTCTTCCCAAACTACTCTAACCCAGAAAAGTTTCACTTCCTTTTCATTAAATGCGCCTTTTGTGATTGTGGTTAAGTTCAATTTTTGTTTCATTAGTTCACAGGAAAATGTTCAAACCTGTTCATCTTTTCTAAGCATTTTGTTTTGCCCTTTATATGCTGACATCTGTGATAATACGTAGTAAAAAATACATAGCTTAAGTACCATGACTGCTGATTCTGAAGTCTACCATTTTGAGCTGATTTTAGAGTTTGACATGCTGAGACCAGTCAGCCATGCCTTTTGTTATTTTTATGTTTATAACCTATCATCATTTGTGCTTCCACCATATTGCCCGCACTGATATTTGTACCCAATGCTTTGTGGATTTCCAAGTGCAAAAAAATTATTAATGATTGTTTTATTACTTGTGATGTTCAATCCTCAATTATTTACCCTTTCAGCGATTTAATCTTCTTTAGTTGTTTGCAACCAATGGCATGCCTTTTATATGTAATGGCACCTACCTGTACAGAGGATAACTCATTCAGTCATCAATCATGTAAACCCACAACCTGAAGAAAGGTACACATACAGCTTTGTGTGAAAGTGGAAAAATAAATATGCAACACCATTTTGCACAAGTTCCAGCTTGGCCACAAAGACTTTGAAGCAGTAATTAGCCAAAGCCAAATGTCAAGTCTGGCATATGTTTACTTAACACCAAGAGAATTATAAAGTCCATCAAAGTGTTCAAAAAATCAGTATTGTACTCAAGTAGAGACTGAAAAATCTGACTTCCTGTCAGAAAGGTAGTCCACAACCCACCCTGAAAGTTGTCTGAACCGGTTAAAATGGTACAATGCAAAGACCATCTTTCCACTGTAATGCATAAGAAAATAACACTGTGTACTGTACAACGAAAAAGTTTGAATTGAATTTAATCCTGAACAACAGTGGCACATAATAAGTATAGGCATGAACAATATTTTATTTGCCTTTCTCTTACCTTCTGCTTCACTTTGGCAATTTTTTTTTCTCTTTCATGTTCTTCCTCTTCTTTAGAATGCTTTTCTAACACTTTCTCAAATACTTTCTGCATATCCTGAAAAGATCAAATTAAAGCTTCAATGCAAATATAAAAAATTCTTATTAAAATAATAGGGGTGGAATAGTGGAAGAGATATACAGTTAAGTTAGCACTACTGCCACTTGGATCCATTATTCAGAGTTTGAACTTTGCACCCAGGTATTACCCTTCTGGAGTTTAAACATTTTTCCTGTATCTGCATGGGTCCACCACCAAAAAAAGTAAGGTAGGTGGCAACTCTAAATTGGCTTTTGCATGAGTATAACAGGGTACATATGTGAGTAGGACATGTGATACACTAATGTCTTATTCAGGGCTAGTTCCTGCCTGTACCCAATGCTGCCAATACAGATGCTGGCCCCCAGTAACCATGAAATGGATTGAAAGGTTTTGAAAATTTCATGTTATGTCATGTTACTATTATTATCATCTTTATGTGACCATCACACTTTAATATCTTTTTTAAAAACTAAAATCTTCTTTCACTTTGGTTTAATACACATATAAGAAACAACAAACTGTGAATGACGCAATCATTCATTTTCTAAATCCATTTATCTAAAAACAGAATTGAAACTAGAGCTTGTCACAGAACCTGAAGTGCAAAGCAGAAGCTAATGATAAATAAGGTCTGACTTTTACAAGGCCCCACAATTGCACAACCACAGTTCTTCATATACACAACTACCAGCTTAGAAGAATTGATCACCTTATTCTGAATCTCTTTGGGATGCTGGTGGAAAACACAGCACCCCAAGAATGCTGACGGAGACATAATGGATAGTCTACACTTAACATCTCTGGTAGGATTTGAACCTAAAACACAAACTTCATACCCAGTTCAATAACACATTATAGTTCCCTGTTCTCTTATTAATCACTTTGAGTTTTGCAGGATTAGCTGTGCAGTGGTTAGCACTACTACCTACATCTCCATTCTGAGTTTGAATGCTGGCCCAATACTTATCTCTATTGTATTTGTACTCTTCTAACGCCTGTATGGGATTTTTTTATAGGTTACTCAGTTTGTCTTACATATTCCAAAAACATGCATGGCAATTGGCCTGATGTAACCGAGTATGAGTTTGCAGAATCAAAAATGGATGGATCACATTTTGAACCACAGATAAACTTATAATCTCCTTCACTATAATTATTTCCAATATCAGCAGTTAACTTACTCTTTCCCGGAACTTGACAATTGCTCTAGCAGATAGTCGTTGCCTCTCCTCCCGCTCTGACTGTTCCTGTACCTCCTGCTTAAGACGCTCATGCATTTCCTCTTCTTTCTTCTGACGGGCATATGTTTCCACTATCGCCTTAACTTCCAGTTGTCGCTGCTGCTCCTCTTTTATTTTCCTTCTTTTCTGTACTTCAGCCTGACATTGTTTCTCCTCCTCTGCAGCAAGCTCAAGCTCTTTCTTCTTCTTCCATTCCTGAAGCTTAGCCTGTTTATCTTCCTTTTCTTGCTCCAATTTCTTTCTATAAGCTTCAACACGAGCCAGCTCTTTTTGTGTTTTCAGGTCTTCAAGTTTTTCTTGTTGCTTTAAGAATTTTTCTTTTTCCTGGTTTTTCTTAGACTTCCACAGTTGAATAGCCTAAGAAAGAATAAATATGATAAAGTCTAAAAAACACCACAATTAATCAGATTATTTACACACGTAATACAAAAACACCATTTACTACTGTACTGTATATAGGTTTTTTTAGAATTCACTTTCTTAATCCGCTTTATAGTAAAGGATGACACCTGGGTATACATTATACAATTTAACATACATAGTCACTGGGCAAAAAAAAAAAATGAACATTTTTAATCACATGTCAAAAACTGAAAATTTCCCGTGAATTGGCAAAGTTTAGAAATATTAATTTACAGAAATGAGGTTTCTTAAATGTCAGATTAGTTGTTTGTCCACTTTTTTTTTAGATTTTAATTTGATACACTTTATTAATTTTTGCTCCATTAAAGTAAACACTAATGTTCTCTAAAAGATGGTGCCATCTTATTAACCACTTTAATCTGTCATAAAAGTAAATGACACGGCTTCCTAGTTTTGTTCCAGATGGTCCTTTCTGCCTCCTATGTAATAAATTAAAATACTGTAAAGTACTGTACATCTGCAACTCTGAAAAGCATTGCCTCAGGTTAGAAATTAAACATGTGGTTTGTCTGTATTAATTTGCTAAGTTAAAAACATATTAAAAATTTTTGGTGGACATGGAGAGCATGTATGCAGTATATCAGTCACTAATTTTAGAAAAAAAGAATTCATAGCACAACTCTCGTACATTTTCAGACCTACTCGATCCAATGCAGGGTCACGAGGTGCTGAAACACTGGAATAAGCAATAATGTGGCATGGTAGTGAAGAGGGTACTGCTATTGCCTAACAGTTGCAGGGGTTGAAGTTTGATTTATGAAGTATAGATAGATAGATAGATAGATAGATAGATAGATAGATAGATAGATAGATAGATAGATAGATAGATAGATAGATAGATAGATAGATAGATAGATAGATAGATAGATAGATAGATAGATAGATAGATAGATAGATAGATAGATAGATACTTTATTAATCCCAAGGGGAAATTCACATAATCCAGCAGCAGTATACTGATACAAAGAAACAATATTAAATTAAATAGTAATAAAAATGAAAAGAATTAAAATAAAATTAATGTTCGCATTTACTCCCCCGGGTGGAATTGAAGAGTCGCATAGTGTGGGGGAGGAACGATCTCCTCAGTCTGTCAGTGGAACAGGACAGTGACAAATGTCTGTCACTGAAGCTACTCCTCTGCCTGGAGATGATCCTGTTCAGTGGATGCAATGGATTCTTCATGATTGACAGGAGTTTGCTTAGTGCCCGTCGCTCTGTCACAGATGTTAAACTGTCCAACTTTAATCCTACAATGGAGCCTGCCTTCTTAACAAGTTTGTCCAGGCGTGAGACGTCTTTCATCTTTATGCTGCCACCCCAGCACACCACCACGTAGAAGAGGGCACTCGCCACAACCGTCTGGTAGAACATCTGCAGCATCTTACTGCAGATGTTGAAGGATGCCAACCTTCTGAGAAAGTAAAGTCTGCTCTGAGCTTTCTTACATAGAGCATCAGTATTGGCAGTCCAGTCCAATTTGTCATCCAGCTGCACTCCCAGATATTTATAGGTCTGCACCCTCTGCACACAGTCACCTCTGATGATCATAGGGTCCATGAGGGGCCTGGGCCTCCTAAAATCCACCACCAGCTCCTTGGTCTTGCTGGTGTTAAGGTGTAAGTGGTTTGAGTCGCACCATTTAATATACACTGTCTGTTTGGAGTTCACATGCTCTTCTTGTATTTTTGAAACTTCTAAACACATGCCTTTTACATAAAAGTTAAAAATAATTAGTTTCTGTAAATCGCCTCAATATGACTAAGTGTAGTTGCCCTATCCAGTGTTAGTTCCACTTTGGGCCTGATGCAGGCAGGTCCTTGCGTTGTGTATTAAACTAAATAGGTTAACATATTGTTTCAAAATTAACAAAAAGACTACATAACAGTACTATATTTATTAAACAAGCACAAGAAAAAAAACAGTAAGAATTATTAACTATGAAAGAGTACTGTTACTTTAGGAAAAATGCATCTATCCCACAGCTTTTAAGTAATTTCAGGTTCTTATTGATTTTTAAGGAAAAGAATTATATAATTTGAAACATTAGAAAACAATGATCTATATACTTGAATCTATTCATTATTACACTATAATTAGAAAAATATTTTGTATCAATCTGACAGCACAGTAATGACATTCTAAAAAAATTGCCAATCAAGTTACTAGTGGAAAATTATAATTACCTCCTTTTTTCGTTCTTCAAGAAACAAAAACTCTTGATACCAGTCCTCATGTTGTTTAATTTCTTCCTGGGTTCTTCCAGGGAGGTACAACAAAGCTTCTTCCATATAGGACTTCTTTCCATTGTGCTTAGTCCAGATTTTCAGGAAATTCTGATGGTCATAATCATCCCAGCCACCTTGTCTTCCTCCTGTTTTGTGTAGAAACTTTTCAAAATCGGTTACTTCTGAAGGCAAATCCTCATTAGTGCTTGCTGCAGAAAGTTTTGGCAGTGCAGGAGAAGGAGGTTTCTTTGAGATGGGTCCTGTTGAAACTGTCCACATCTCAATTCTTTTTTCCAAAGCGATTACTTCTTGAGATGAACATTTTTCTTGTTTCATAAGTTCCTCATAACTAAGAAAAAGTTTGTTTAGAGAAAATCAAAAATACCTTTAAAAATTTTCTCTCTCTATAAAGCAACAAAGTGTGATAACATAAAGAACTTATAAATTATTTATGAATACTGTAACATTATAAGAAATGTGCATTAAATATACATAAATATCTAAACTACTTCCTCTGTCACATACACAAATAATAACAGAATCCAAGGATTTGTTCCCAGAGATATTAGTTTGATTTGAGAGAGAGAAAAAAAACACATCTGAAACAAATCTAAAATACTGTCACGCAGCTTGATGCATTGGGAGACAGGAACACAGTGAGTAAGAGTTGTCTTTTGGGAAAACAGATTCAGACCTTACAAGAGACTGATTTAGTGACAATCAATGTATCTACAATATTAATTCAACAGAAGCTATACTTTGCAAAGTCTTCAGGACAGAGGTAGCAGCAGGCATTGGATTGAATAATAAAGTAATTGGGACGGAAGCAGAGCAGAAGGTGAAGAAAAAAATCAGACCAGCAAAATTTTTAAAATCTGTTTAGAACACTAGCAGGGTAAGACATATGAATGCTGAGAGAACATCCAAAAAATAAAACCAATGAAATAGAACACAGAGTTGAACCAACACAGATGAAATTACAAAGTGCTAAACAAAAGAATGGTTGAAGACGTGAGCGAATGTATAGATTCTAAGAAATTAATCAATAATAAGAAACAACGGACAACAAACTGATCATCTTCACAAAGAAAGTGGAAATATTAGAAAAGGAAAGTAAGGTTAAGTGCTGTTCTCTGTTTTCAAAAGAGTAATAAGAGAAAAACTGACAGATAAGTGACTCCAAAAACAAGCACACTAAAGATGAAGTACTATGAGACCCAGACCCAAGTACACAGACACAAACCTTTCTTGAACATGGTGGCAGTCCATCACAGGGCACACCTAAAGCAAACCAAATACCCAGAGAAACACCACACAGACAGGGGAAGAATAGGCACATAGATGATAAGTATGCATACATGTTCCTAAATGTCTGAGGCTAGACAGACAATGAATCAAAATGTCATAGAGCAGAGGTGGCGAACTCCAGGCCTGGAGTGCCACAGTGGCTACAGGTTTTCATTCAAACCCTTTTCCTAATCAGTGACCAGTTTTCACTGCTAATTAACTTTTTCCCAATCACTTTAATAGCCCTGTTAGAAGAGTTCAGCCCTCTGAAATGATTCCTTTCTTCACTAAATGACAGCCAAGCAGAAATGAGATGTCAAACTCCAACCAATTTCACTCCAATCACTTTCTTAATCAGAAGCCAATTCTTGCTGTTAATTAAACCCATTATTTAATTTAATGGCTTGTTGCTGCTCTCATTCTGCCACAACACACATTTCGAAATCTGTTGTTTTTCTGTTCTTTCTAAGAGCACAGTCAAAATGTGTTGGTGACCTGAGAGATCAACCTTACCAAGACTATCACCTCTCTTTAATTTCAGATATTGTGTAATGGGCACAGGGGAGCTGGTCATGTGGTGACTTGTTTTGTGTTTCATTATTATTTGGCTGCTAATTAAAAAAAAGAAACAACTATGGGGCCTGAGTCAAGTTAATTAAAAGAAGTAATCAGCAGAAAAAACTGGTCACTAATTAAGAAGATGGTAAGAATGAAAACCTGCAGCCACTGTGGCACTCTAGGCCTAGAGTTCGCCACCCCTGTCATACAGGGTTAAGTATTGATCACCACTGGCTACAAATGCTGAGTATTGGAGTGGCAAATTTAGTAGTTTCCAACATTTGGGAGAAGTTTGCCAGAAAATTGAAAACAGCAAAATTAATAAACAGAAAAATCTAAAATCGATTCTATGACATAATCATAAAAACAGCATTTATACTGCACAAATTGTTTGACAAGCTTAACCTATCACGATCATACCAAATAAAAAAATGTAAAGAATTTTTCATTATTTTGCTTGTTTGTACTGTCATAATTAGCTTAAAGAAGTATGAACATGGCAAACTGTTTTATAGTATCAGAAAAAATGTAACTGATAAAAGTTGCGGAAATATTCAATATCTTCTGTATATTAAAGAGGATGTACTATATATACACTATTGTTACTTTTTTGGACTTGTTAAGGGGAATAGTTTGATTGAAACAATCCTGTAAAACAATTTTGATCAATTTGAACCAAAACCTTTAATTTTTAACACAACAGATGAAGTGTTCAAACTTTTGTCTAGCACTTTGCACGACTCTGTTGTGAATGTTTTTTGAGTATACTATATCTTCTATAGAAAACTATCAAGATGATGATGATTTTTTAATACATATACAGTACACATCCAAAATACGCAGGGGTTACTACAGCACCCGCGAATTGTGAAAAACCACGAATTTTGGATGTGGTTAAAAAAAATGCCTATTTTCATAGTTTAAACCCTAAATATTCCCTTCAAAGCATTTAAATTTAATATCAAACTCAGCTTAATACCTTACCTAAAAATAAAGAATGTAAAGGTAAACCTGTATACTGTACTGCTATGTCTCCCGCAGTGCTAGAATGTAAAATACTTAGATTACCGCTATATGTACTGTAGTTCATGCGAGTTTTCATTGCCAGAAGCCTTAGACGGTGCAGCTCATTTAGGCGGCATCTTGGGGCTTTAACCCTTAAACTGCCACATACTTGGGGGTTAATGCATCCCTGGATGCCAAATACTTTTTTGCTGCACTTTAAGTAACGTCACAATTAACAAAGAAAAAACGAAATTTTAATGGAACACATTTGTCATGCAAAGAGCATCACAATTACTGCAACACTGATCATTTTACATACTGTTAATGAACTATTTAAAACTATTTAAAAAACTACTGGAACAATATGTACAAAGTGCAACTGATGCCACGGATGAAACTCAGTAAATCACTGAGCCAACTGCACTTGAACTGACTGCACGCAAGCACACAGTGGTAAACGTGGATGCTTGCAGGCTAGTCTAGTGCAGCAGCTCAATCCCAAGTACATTGAGGCTGCAGTACTGCAAGGTGTCAAGCTTGGGTCACAGAATTGCCCAGAAACACAGGAGATTGTAGAGAGAGGAACTTTATTCAAACAAACAAGTCTCTTTCAGAAGTAAAACAAGCTTAGTATGCAGTTAGTTATTGATTAAAGAATAGACACAAATCATAGGGGAGCACAGCCCCCAACAGGAGCATAGAATGTCTGGGGGCAGAGAGAAAAATAAAGTAATCAGCCAGAAAGGATAGATACTGTTCAGGCTTTTAAGTAAACGTAGCGTCGCGCGAGAAGTAAGCCCAGCAAGTAAGGGAGCAATGTGAAGGTAATCTATCAGCGCTTTCTTAAGAGGGGGTTTTTGAGGAGCGTCTGTGTCTTCTAGGAGTGCGTTCAGCCCCCCTGCTCACAAGGGGTTGGCAGTGGTCATGAGCTGAATGCTCAACGAATGTACGGCACTGACTGATCAGCTCCTACGTGCTTGCAAGTGGCATCGGGAAATGACTACTGTATAGCCGGTTATGGCGGTTTAAGGGTTAAGAGGAACAAAACAGAAAACACAAGAACACTCAGCTGGAGATGCATCACAGTCAATCAGCAGCAAGGAGAAATGAATGATGCTGTAGTGGTCCAGTGCCGCTAAGATTCACATCGTTGAGAAGATGGTGATTTATTTATTTTTATGGTGGTGATTCCAGGGACGCACCCAGCCTTGACCCTACCCGCATGCACTCACAAACAGAGACAAAAACAAAGCAAACTGGTAATCAAACAGCAAATAAAGAATGTAATGAAAACAAATGAAATAAGAAAACAACATCACCCCGTTCACCTTACAGCGATTACACGTTAAATACAACAAAGCACAAACAAACCACACACAGTAAATCATGAAAAAGTTCATGAAAAACGGCAACGGATGAAATGTAATGATGAAAATAGATAATCCAGAGATCCGCACGTTGAATGGGAATGTAAAGATAGCCCTACCGGTAGTTCCTGAAATGTTGAAGAAGGGTGGACGGGTTCAGGAGTGCTTCTTTCTTTGCAGGATGGCCATGAATCCACTTACAGTCCTCATGTACACAGGCAGACGGCAGACAATCCAGACGCACGAAACGATCCAGGACAAAATTAATAAGTACAAGTAACCCAATAGAAGGCAGACAGACAGGAACTTGAAACACGAATTACAAAATTTGTTTTTTGCTTTTGGTCACCAGCCCCTTTTTTAAAAGCCACGCCGACATCCTTTGACCTCAATAGTCCCAGCCCCCTCAGCAGAATACCAATCAGAGCCACTGCAGGGACTGCTGGGAGATGCAGTTTCAAATTCTATTGGCTACTTTCACCACCCCAAGCTGCGGTTTTCTCTACAGTTGCTTCTTGTTCTCTCCACAGTACAGTATTGCCACGAAAAAAGCCATAAAAATTGCAGATGATATTCTGATGGTTTCTGCTAACAATTATTAGTAAAGTTCTAAGGAAAAATCCACAAATGACTGAGGCCGCGAACTCTGAACCGCAACTTTGCGGGGGTCTACTGTATAGTAGGAACAGTATTTGATAGAATAATGTTAATAATGTTAAATTAAATTTTGTCAGGTGTTGTTCATCCAAAGTCAAGCAAACTATGCAACTAGACTGTACATTTTGAGACAATCTACATAAGAAGTTTTATAGCATAAAGTTTATATGTGACCTATAAACAAATTAGACTTTTAAATACATAAACAAACGTGTTACTCACATATTTTGTAATTTTAAATCTACTATATAATATAACACCAAGGTTTATATGTGTGTCCCCTTGTTGCAAGCAACCTGATAAACATGCTATACGTACACAGCTATTGTAAATTGAAGCACAATTCACTTATTAATCAAACAATACAGATTCAATATGAAAACAAAATCACCAACAAACACTGACACACGAATGCTGAAAAACTACCACAAAATATTATTAAAAACATTATTAGCTGCTCCTTTTATTTTTCCTTGCAGTGTTAAATTGGGGAATGGAGTCAGTGTTGTGCAAATTGAACAGATGAGCATTTATACTGTGCTGAATACACATGGCACAAGTAAAGTAAGTGAAAAATGTTCAAAAATATTTTTGTTCAAAAGCGAGGGTGTGAGACAGTTCAGATGATGAAGAAGCTCCCACTTTTACTCCCTGTGGCACCAGTCCAGAAAGGCATAGCACCAAATCAAGTCTGTTTTCCAAAGACAGGAGATATACAAAAGCTGACAGTAGGTGAGCATTTGTGAAAAGCAGGTTAGACACTTGTAGATATCTGTGAAAGGTGTGAAAGGTACACTTTCGTCAAGAGATATAAAATATTTTATATGTATTCTATTACTTGTCTTCAACAGCTCACATGGCCAGTAATTTTTTAATAGCATTAAAAATATCATCCTGTGCACTCACTTAAATATGAATAGTTGTGGCAAATCTCTCCATTGACATAAACTTACATTTTTCTTTGCTCTTCTTTCAAAGCATTAATAGAGTTTTCGGCTTCTTCCATTACTTCTCTGAGTTTTTCTAAAACTATAAACAGAAGAAAAACTGAAATCCAAGATTTGTAATCTTTGTACAGAACAGATAGACTGTAACTGGCCAAAAAATGAATTGTCAAGTAAAGAAGTGATTCTATCTACTTTGGCTTTCCTTTTACATTCCCAAAATGTTAATGTTAGGTTAGCTTCAAATTTAGCCTATGTTTGAGTGCAAGTGAAAGTGTGTGGAACCCATACACGAATGGACTCTTGCAATGGACTGGTACTCTGTTCATGACTCTTTCAGACCTTGCAGCCAGAGCTGTCAGAACTAGCTTAGGCTAATTATCGCTCTGAACTAGATTAAATGGTTTGAGAATGTTATGTTATATTTTTTTAATTACTGACTAGGGCATTGGGCTCATAAATGGAAATACATTTAGTAAGAATAAATCAATGTAAACTCAGTTGCAACATAGTTGAAAGAAAAATATTAGTACTCTGCAGATTATATGGTATTTTGTAATGTCAAGAATTTAGAAATATGTACATTAAGTGTTCTTGTAAAACTCAATATTATCTATTTAAACACAAATGAACTTAACCAGCATGTTTTTGAATTTCAACAGGAAAGGGAAATAACATGGGGGGGGGGGCACATATACGTGGGGAGAACATGAAAAATCTACATGAACCGGCCAGGCTAAGTTTAAAACCCAGTCTACTACAGCGCTGAGGCATTAATAAACATTCTACTATGCTGCTCAACAAGAAAACATGGAAGACAAAGTAAACACTAGAGAAATTTGGAAAAACATTTTAAATACATTGTAAGAATACATACACACAAAATATATATATAAAATTAACATACATTCTGGTGTGGGTTTTACATCCTTTAGCTGGCTCTGGAATCTTTTAACAATGTTGTGGATTTTTGCAAGCTGTTGCTGAAACTTAATCTCTATAAAAAGAATAAAATAAAAAATAAACATTTATATGATATAAATATTGCATAGATGTGTATAATAAGGAGATTATATATATTACAACAAACAGAAATGCAAAGAGCTTGATTTTAAATGCATTATGACATTTCAAAACTAATGCTGAAATTCAGCACAAGAAAAAAATGACAATAACCAGCAGAGGGTGCTACCTCTCCATCTTTTTCCCCCCAGTTATGCTTTTGAGGACCAACAGGGACTAAGATGGCATTTCAGAAAGTTTTATGACTTAAACTTGAGGAGTTAGGTGAACTTTTCTTTATAAAAACAAAACTAAAGGGTTACAAACCAACTGTACAATGCACAAGTATGGTATGGTTTAGTTATATAGTCCATTAAAATATAGGCATCAGACATCTATTTGTATGCAAGATCAAAAGAAATTGTGGAAATAAAACAAGGCCATTCATCTTACAAGTGAATTTACTATTTGGCACAAAATGCTTATAATGAAAACATTTGCAGATTACAAATTCCTTACTTTCTGTGTTTCTGGAACTCGTCAGCTTTAATTCGAGCTCTTCTAATTCACCAAATTCATTTCTGAAGTCATTCTTTTTATGGAAAAGCTGTGCATTTTTTTCTTTTTCAAGTTTTATAACCCTGAAATGAAAAATTGTTGACAAAGCAATTCAGGACCAATAAAGCCTTTCAAAAGGATGCATGTCAAAATTTTGTGACCTTGTTCTTAAATTCTCAAAACAGGATCAAAGAGGGCCTGAACCTAAGCTGGCAGCACTTAACCCAAGACAGTAACTAGCCCTGAACAGATGCACATATCCACACTCACACCATAGCATCTACATCTTGGGCCTCATTTTGACGCAGGTATGCGTCTATATTTATGGCAACTCTGACCCATATGTACACAACAAGAAACTGAGAAATGATGACACCCTTAATAAAGCCAGGAAATGCAGCCAAACCAGCTAAATGATGACTTGAATAGAGTATTATAATATAAATTATAATATGTTACCATAACGGCTCAGTGATATGACATATAATAATATCGTTCATAATAATAATAATTCATATCATTGATCTGTTATTAGAATGTGTATTATAATGTGTATGATAAACACATAATGTGTATGATAAACACATTAAGCCTCAAAAGTGTTGAACACGATTTACAGATTGTATTTTGGTTCCTTTTTAAGACAGGAATGCTTCACATTTGTGCTCAGCCACCTTTTTGTTTTTTGTCAGTTTATATTGACTTCTCACTCCACTGGCTGACAGGTCAGAAATCTCTCAGATAAGTTTCACTCCATCATGTCCACTGGACTGAGAGATGTTGGCTGACTGAAGAGGTGCTACATCCAGTTTTCGCATGGCGTGGGGGTACATACATGAAGAAAAATAACATTTTTGCCAGTATAAAGACGCAATTTGCAGATAAAAAGGCAATGTGCAGCAGTGTCCAGTTCTCCTAACGTAATCAGATCTCTTTACTGCACTCATAATGCTGTAAGGGCAACTACCAAGAATTTAGCAGTTTTTGTTAATTTTAAGCTGTTACATTCCATTAACACACAAGTCATATGTGATGCCAAAATGAGACTGACAAACATCACATTTCCATGGCTTGAATCAATCATTTATTTTACAGCAAACTAGCTTTGGGAAACATAACGGTACTGTACGTGACAGCTGGCTTGCTAGTAAGGTAACTGGCTGAACCCTCACTTTTTTATATGTTCTATACTATTCAGGTATTACTGGCTAACTTGCACCTTTCCCGAACCTCCAGAATAAAGAAGAGAGGCACTATAATGACACACATGATCTTGAACACTTAGGCAGATGCTCTTGAATGCAGGTGGCGGGGACTCAGTGAGTCAGGAAGAAAGCTGCTGCACCAGCCAATACACATCTGCAGCATCTTGATTGCACATGTATGGGGTTAATTAGCATTGAGGCATGTTTTACAAGATGATGATGATTTATAAAGAGTAAATTACACAGAAATGTACATAATCCAGGTTTTATAAATCTGATTTTTTTTTTAGTATTTGTATTTTCCAGTTTTGTTTTTTTTTGCAGTACGCATGTTTTCACACTCAAATCCATGCAAAATTGTCCAGTTAACTTCATTGTCCAGGATTCTTTAGATGTTTTTGTTTTCATGTCCTTAAAATGTTTACAGATCTCCCATTCTTTCATTTGATTATTACTTTGGTAATTCACACCAAGTTAAATTACAAAGGAATCAATACACATTTTATACTTTATAAAATATCTGACCAGTTTTCAGTAAAACACTAATAAATGGACTGAACAAGGAAAGAAAACAGAAAAAGAAAACATTTTACAATAAAGCTAGTGAGTACACATACAGTATCTCACAACAATGAGTACATCCCTCACATTTTTGTAAATATTTTATTAGATCTTTTAATGGGACAACACTGAAGATATGACACTTTGATACAATGTAAAGTAGTCAGTGTACAGCTTGTAGAACAGTGTAAATTTGCTGTCCCCTCAAAATAAGTCAACACACAGCCATTAATGTCTAAACCGCTGGCAACAAAAGTGACTACACCCCTAAATGAAAAATGTCCAAATTGTGCCCACCATTATTTTCCAGCACTGCCTTAACTCTCTTGGGCATGGAGTTCACTAGAGCTTCACAGGTTGCCACTGGAATCCTCTTCCACTCCTCTAATACGACATCACGGAGCTGGTGGATGTTAGAGACCTTGCGCTCTTCCACATTCCGTTTGAGGATGCCCCACAGATGCTCAATAGAGTTTAGGTGTGGAGACATGCTTGGCCAGTCCAGCACCTTTACCCTCCGTTTCTTTAGCAAGGCAGTGGTCGTCTTGGAGGTGTGTTTGGGGTCATTATCATGTCGGAATACTGTCCTGTGGCCCAGTTTCCGAAGGAAGGGGATCATGATCTGCTTCAGTATGTCACAGTACATGTTGACATTCACGATTCCCTCAATGAACTATAGCTCCCCAGTGCCGGCAGCACTCATGCAGTCCCAAACCATGACACTCCCACCATCATGCTTGACTGTAGGTAAGACACGCTTGTCTTTGTACTCCTCACCTGGTTACTGCCACTCACGCTTGACACCAACTGAACCAAATAAGTTTATCTTGGTGTCCAGATCTATTCCAGTAATCCACGTCCTTAGTATGCTTGTCTGCAGCAAACTGTTTGCGGGCTTTCTTGTGCATCATCTTTAGAAGAGGCTTCCTTCTGGGGAGACAGCCATGCAGACCAATTTGATGCAGTGTGTGGCGTACGGTCTGAGCACTGACAGGCTGACCCCACCCCTTTAACCTCTGCAAAAACGCTTGCAGCACTCATACATCTATTTTCAAAAGACGACCTCTGGATATGATGCTGAGCAACTGCACTCAACATCTTTGGTCAACCATGGTGAGGCCTGTTCTGAGTGGAACCTGTCCTGTTAAATCGCTGTATGGTCTTGGCCACCGTGCTGCAGCTCAGTTTCAAGGTGTTGGCAATCTTCTTATAGCCTAGGCCATCTTCATGTAGAGCAACAGTTCTTTTTTTCAGATACTCAGAGAGGTCTTTGCCATGAGGTACCATGTTGAACCTCCAGTGACCAGCATGAGAGAGTGTGAGAACGATAACACCAACTTTAACACACCTGCTCCTTTGTAACACTAACGAGTCACATGACACCGGGGAGGGAAAATGGCTAATTGGGCACAATTTGGACATTTTTCACTTAGGGGTGTACTCACTTTTGTTGCCAGCGGTTTACACATTAATGGCTGTGTGTTGACTTATTTTGAGGGGACAAAAAATTTACACTGTTATACAAGCTGTACACTGACTAATTTACATTGTATCAAAGTGTCATATCTTCAGTGTTGTCCCATGAAAAGATATAATAAAACATTTGCAAAAATGTGAGGGGTATACTGACTTTTGTGAGATACTGTATATATTCCGCCATAATTGTGAAACTGCATTTAGAACAGGATCAGCACTTACAAAAGTTATAGATTTATAAACTGTGAAATTAATCTGAGTAGTTGGCACCCTTATTTACCAACAGATGACTCTACTATCAAAGCAGGAGGTCATCGAAGACCTCATAGGTCACAATATAAGCACTCTTTTTAGGGCTTGAGGTTCCTCGGACCACATGGGGTGAGATGCAGTATAGTCTCACAGGCATATTAGGGTGAACAGTCAATCTGGCCCTCTTCATTACACCTCTGCAGTGAGTCTAACATACAAGAATCTCTAGTGCTACTGGGGGAGTTCTAACCATACAACATCAAAGATTGATGATGTCAGCCAGGACCCCGCAAGTGTTAACAGTGGAGTATTCTGGGGCACAATGTAAAAGGATCTTGCTTCCTTTGATCATGGAGGTTAGAGCTGGGAGGCAGCTGGCGACAACAGCTCAGCTGGTCAGAGGGAGGAAGGAAAGCCAAAATAGTAGAAGGTGAACAAGGAAACATAATAGTGTAGCCAGGGGTTACTGCCATTTACTTAGACCCTGTGAGACAGAGGTGTTTATTATTTTCCACCTTTTGTTGTATTTTGGTGTCCCCCTTTTTGTGTATTTTGGCTTTGTTGAATAAGCCATTTTTGTTTTGTTTTTTTTGTCATTTTTGGACCCCTGGGGAATCGAGACACCAACTACAGGCCATAAAACATAAAGGTTGTTGCCTCATGGCAAATAGTTTAATTCAGTCTAGTCACAGCAATATCACAGTTAATTAGAAAGAGACTACATACTGTTTATTTAGCTTATCTGCCTCCTTAAGAAAGTCAGCCTTCTGAGCTTGAGCATTCCGTTCTTTCCATTTCTGGATGTGAAATTCTTTCTCATGGCAGGAAACACTCTGGAAATTCTCATCCTGTTTTGGATTTTGAAAAGGAAGACATCCATTTTAGATATTAATGTATGCATGATCAGATAGGTCCTTTAATTCAGAATATACTTATATACTTATATATATATATCTTCTACTCCATTTTTGTGCCTTCTTTTCAGTTACAGGATCACACATACCTGATGCCTATCCTGGCAACATCTGGCACAAGATCGGAATCAACTCAATCGCATGACACAGATCTTAAGTGTAGGGTGACTATACATTCTCTTTTGGGACCTAAAAATACATCTGGCCAAGATTTCCAAATATGCCTACCCAACACACATCCATTGGTAAAGCATCTATTCATTTATTAAATCCATTTGATCAAATTTTGCAGAACCTAGTGGGAAAACTAGTAAATGTTTTGAACTTGCATGCAGCATAACTTAGTATTGTACATACCACATATTGGACTTTGATAGGAAAAGCCGAGGAATTTGCACGAAAAGCAGGGTGGTTCAGTAGATAGTTATGAGGATTGGGCAGAACTGTGTTACAATTAAACATTGAAGTGCAAAAGATGCATAAACAAAAGTGTAAGCATGCAGACAGTTTAAAAATAAA
This sequence comes from Polypterus senegalus, assembly GCF_016835505.1. Taxonomy (NCBI): domain Eukaryota; kingdom Metazoa; phylum Chordata; class Cladistia; order Polypteriformes; family Polypteridae; genus Polypterus; species Polypterus senegalus. The sequence continues at coordinate 81,826,750 of NC_053160.1, forward strand.
TATCCACATTTCCATCCTGGAGGTAAAACTGACACATATGTGTTTTAGCAAATAAAGGTGCTAGCAACTCAAAAATGCATCTTTACTCTACAAAGTGAAAAACTCCTGTTAAGGGAGACAGCTCATCAATAATTTTGTGTGACAAGTTGAAAGGGAGGATGGAGTAACTGCAGCTGATGCTGTTTTTGTATTGTGTGATAGTTAGACATCAGTGAAAAGCGTAGTGGATGAAAATGTTTGTGTATGGGACATTGGGGATAATGTTCATTTGTTTCGTTAGGTTTCCAAGTGTGTTATAAAACCTGACCTTTTTTTTTTTAAGTCAATGAGCACTAAGTTATGATCAATGTAACTACCTTCATTTTACGCCGAGAGATTAAGAATTTTCCGTGTTTTAAAAAATTATAATGAGGCTTTATTTTGTTATGTTACTGATTTTTTTACCAATATGAAAGGGAAGCGGTAAGCATGAAGTATTTTAAAAGCGAAACTGAGCTTGCAGACGTTTTGTTTAGACAAAGTAATAAAAATTAATTACTTTCGAGGCATGAAACCCCAAGGCAAGTACAAATGCCTATCTTTTATTTTGAAAAACAAAATTTAGTTACCCTACATGATAGTCAAAGTTACGAACGTGCGTTATGGATGTCGGAGGAAAACAAAATGTAGTACGTGGTAGTCATGTGCGATCAACGTGCTGACAGGAGACAGGGTGGCAGTTAAACGGAACACTAAACAGTACACCTCAGCCCTTTTACTCAGGTGCACAATATTTAAACGAAAGCGGGCTAATAAAACACATTTGTGATCAGAAGACCTGATATTCTGTCATTTTTTTTTATTTCAGCAGAACCCCAGTGTGCAACAAACCCCGTAACGTGATATTTCAATAAACAAAGATTTCTACAGTACTTCACCCTTTCTTCACACTTAAAACGCGCATTAATTAATTAAACTGTCATCACAAATCTAACCCCCATAACCAATATAGCGCCTTACTGGTTTGCACTAAAACAAAAGTAAATACGATATCGTAATGAAAAACTTTTTCGAATTCACCTCACTGATAACAGATTAACTGTTAAACAGATTAAACAAAAAGTAACGTACACCGCATTCTGTGATTTTCATCACAAATTAACAGATTTTGAGGGCTGTCTCTAAAAAACTATAATGCAAAGACACGTATAAGCAATATTGTACAAAGCGATTAATTTAAAAATAAAAATAAATCACCTGCCAACTAGTTTCACCAGACGCTTCTGTTGTCAAGGCGGCCATCTTTTTTTGTATGTAAAACTTTATTTGTAGGTAAGCTGCCGCTGACAAGTGCAAAAATACCGCGACTAAGGAAGGCTGAGGATTCGTAGTGAAAATGTGCTCTCAAAAACACAACAATGTTTTTAAGGATTGTTGTTTTGAAGCATATCATCTTGGAAATGTCAGTTTTAAATATCGCGTTGCATAGAGGGTTATATGGGTGAAACATTAAATTTTATCGGTTGTTGCTTTGCATTTTAAAGACTGCGTATGCTCACGTCATCCAGCAATCCACAGATCCAAAGAAGAAGTATATATATATATATATATATATATATATATATATATATATATATATATATATATATATATATATATATATATATATAACAGCAAGTAATTTTCCTCTTTATTTAAGATAAAATTATTTAAAATATGTTCAACTGAAAAAGATTACATAGCGGAGTTAAAACTTTAAATAAAATAACATTGTAGCGACTAAGGACTGCGAGACACAATACAAGTGCTGGAAAACGTGGTGCTCAAAAAATTTTTTTTGTTTATTAAACAAGAACTGGGCAGAACAGCCATAAAAACGTCCCCCAACCTGCTGTGTTCTTTTTCTTTTTTAAGGGTCCCCCTAAACACACCTCCCCCACACCCCCTTCCTTCGTGTCTCCTCCCTCCCCCTGCACACGCACCTTCTTTTTTTCTGTGTAGTTAATAAAATGCGGAGCCTTCCCTAAACAGAAAACATTAATTACAGTACGTCACACTGCCCTCCCCTCTATCACCCCCAACCCCCAAGTCCCTTGCCCCGAGGGATCACAAAATCCAATAGATGTTTCTTCCCTTCTGGTGCAATTTGTAGACGATAAACTACTTCCCCTGGGCGAGCAAGGATCTGACACGGGCCTACCCATGGGCTATCCAGCTTCGGGCAACGCCCTCTTCGACGCCGAGTGCGGTATACCTAGACCTGTTCTCCCTCTCGGAAGTGCCTTCCTTGGGCTCGGATGTCGTAGTTTCGCCTTTGTCGCTTCCCTGCAGCCTTCAGCTGGTCCCTGGCAAAGGCATGGGCTTTCTCCAGTCTATCTTGCAAATGGAGACCTGGGCAAGGAAAGAGTGAATCAGGGGGAAAGCCATAAGCAAGGTTTTGGGGAGTCCCGATCTCCCGTCCTAGTATCAAGAGTGCAGGTGTACATCCAGTAGACTCTTGGACAGCAGAATGGCATGCCATGAGGATAAGTGGTAATTGGTCATCCCAGTCATTCTGACCCTAGGATGTGAAAAGTCCATCGCTTTGTAGATGTAAAGGGGTAGTCCGAGTCTTCTGGATCCCCAGCTGCTGACACATCTGCTGGAACACCCGGCACTCAAAGTTGCGCCCCTGATCAGAATGAAGTTCATTTGGGATGCCAAAACGGCTAAAGAAACCCTTAATAAGTGCCTGGGCAACAGTCACAGCCTCTTGATCAGGAAGGGCGTAAGCTTCTGGCCATTTTGTAAAGTAGTCCATTGCTACAAGAACATACCGGTTTTCCTTCTCTGACCTAGGAAAAGGGCCTAACACATCAACACCTACCCGTTCCATGGGAGCTCCAACCTGATACTGCTGTAGGGGCACATGGGACTGTCTCGGAGGGCCTTTCCGGGCTGTACATACATCACATCTCCTGCAGTGATCTTCTACATCCCTCCGGCAGTGACCCCAGTAGTATTTCTGTTGTATCCGGCGTAAAGTTTTTCTTATGCCAAAATGCCCAGTTCCTGGGGTCCTATGGTGATCTTTGAGAACTTGCTCCCTAAGGGCTTTTGGAACCACCAGTTGCCACTGCAATTCACCTGTGGCAGGTACGCACCAGAACCGCATTAGAATCCTAACCTGTAGATAGATAGATAGATAGATAGATAGATAGATAGATAGATAGATAGATAGATAGATAGATAGATAAGAACTTTATTTATCCCGAGGGAAATTCTTTTAGCGCAAGACTGTCCCACTGTGCCCACAAGACCTTCACTTCCAGGGATTCTCTGGCCACATCTGCCCAATTGGGTTTACGCTGGGTCTCTAACCACTGAATGATCAATTGTAGGGCTGGATCTTCTTTCTGTCGGCCCTCCCAATTTATTACCATGTCTATCAAATTTAAGGCTCGACACCCCGGACCTGTCTCACCTGCTCTTGCAGCACCCTGGGCTTCCTGACGATCACAATGACCACAACCCTTGGCTGCACACGGCCTCTGGGACAGAGCATCTGCATTGCTGTGACGCTGTCCAGCTTGATGTTCCACACAGAAATTGTATGCTTGAAGCTGCTCGATCCATCGGGCAACCTGCCCCTCGGGTTCTCAGAATGTCAGCAGCCATTGTAGAGCAGCATGATCCATGCGGATGACAAATGGAAGCCCACATAGTAGATGTTTAAAATGCTGAACTGCAGAAACTACAGCCAGGAGTTCCCGGCGAGTCACACAGTAGTTTCTTTCGGCTTTTGACAATGCCCAACTGTAATAGGCCACCACCCGTTCACCATCAGGATGTGTCTGGGAAAGTACTGCCCCTAAGCCCACATTACTTGCATCAGTGTCCAAGAGGAAGGGCAACTTCAGGTCAGGAGGAGCTAAAACAGGAGTCTGGCTGAGGGCTTGTTTAAGGCCACTAAATGCGTCTTTACATTCCTCTGTCCAGTGATAAGGTACATCTGTGTGCAAGAGATTATGTAAAGGTGCTGCAATTGTGGCAAATCCTAGGATAAACCTACGGTAATATGAGGCCAAGCCTAGGAATTCTTTAACTTGACGTCGGTCCTTCAGTTCTGGCCACTGCTTCACAGCATTTACTTTTCCATCCTCAGTGGCTATAGCTTCGTGGCTGATCTTATGACCCAAAAATAAAATTTTCTTTCGCAGCAGGTGGCATTTCTGTGGGTGAAGCTTTAGTCTTGCACTCTGTATCCTCTGTAAAACATCCTCTAGGGCTTTAAGTGCATCATCAAAAGTATTTCCATGTACCAAGAGCTCGTCCAGGTACACCAAACACTGTGTAGGTGGAATCCCAGCAAGCACTCGTTCCATCAAGGGTCGCAGGGGCATTGTTTAGCCCAAAGGGCATGACCCGGAACTGCCACAAACTTCGCCCTGTAAAGGAAGCAGTTTTATGTCATGCCTGCGGGGTAAGAGCCACCTGCCAATACCCACTGCGAAGGTCAATGAGGAGAACCAGGCAGACCCAGCAACCAGTTCAAGAGATTCATCAATCCGGGGTAGAGGATAGGAGTCCTTAAGTGTGACACTATTTAGCCGTCGGTAGTCAACACAGAATCTCCAGCTGCCATCTTTTTTTTTACCATTACTACTGGAGTGGCCCAAGGGCTTTCAGAAGGTTCAATAATACCTGCGTTCTTCATCTCTGCCAGGATCTGATTTGCAGCCTCCAGACGGCCCAAGGGGATTCTGTGTGGTGTCTGCCGTATAGGGGGGGCATCACCAGTCACAATATCATGCTGGACTAGATGGGTTTGTCCGACATCAACTGAATTGGTAGCAAAACAATCCTCATACTTTATTAAGAGTGCCTTCAGGCGCTGGCCTTGTACAAAATTAAGCCCCTCCATATTGGCCTCCCAGATTGCTTGAATAATTTTCGACACTTGAGGTTCACCAGTTACTTTGCAGCTTGATGAAGGCCTGTCTGCCTGAACGGGACAATATGGAGGTTCTGGTGCCACCCCCATCAAGAGGCTGGAATGAGATTGTATAGCAGAAAGGGCATCTAAGTGTGGTGATTTTATGGTAGTAGAATGGTTTTGAGGTGTGATAGGCTGGACCAAGCTTGATACAGCAGCCATGGCTGAGCGCTCCAAAGATCCAGAGGAAGAGGTTAAGGGTAGGATAGAACCCCCAGCCAGATGCAGAGTTTCTGTCTGTAAATTGATACTGGCACCAAGGTTCCACAAAAAGACCAGCCCAAGAATACATGGAGCTTCCACTGCAGCTACCCAGACTTCATGCTCTCCGGTCCAACCAGCCAATTCCATCCTCACTTTCAACCTTCCAATCAGCGTTTCCTCCCCAGTAACTGTACTCAAGTGTGTTGTAGTGGGCTCAAGGTTGGAGTCCCATGGAAGGGTGTCAGGGCGTACAAGTGTAACTATAGAACCAGTATCCACCAATGCGTAGCAGGGCTTATTTTCAACATGGATGGCAACATAGCAGCTTGCCCCTGTTCCTATCTGCCCCACCCAGAATTCCAGCTCACAAGATGGATTGAACTCCTCTGCTGTGACTTTATGTAACAATCCCCCATTGTTCCTCGGGACGGCTTTAGGGACCAGCGCTGTCCCATCTACGCTGGCCCCCCAGTGTTTCCCGGCAGCTGTTCATGTTTTACTGGACAGTCCCTCTTTAAATGGCCACCTCATCCACAACGCCAACACAAACGACAGTTTGACACAGCTCGCCCTTGACCTTCTTGGCTACCTGATCTTGTAATCGAATTCTGTGTCCCGGCTTCTACAGGTTGTGCTCCCCGTGCCTAATGAAACAGATGCTGGCTCTTGATCATGTGTAAACTGCTACCACTAGCAGGTGGGGGTTCTTTCAAGACTTCTTCCACTCTCTGAGCTATCTGTAGAGCTTGTTCCAAGGTAGATGAAGCTGCCAGGCACACGTGCTGTCTCAAGGAAAGTGTCAATCCCCTCAGAAATGCCTCTGTGGCTAAGGTGTCCTGAGAGGCTGGAGGGAATTGAGAGAAGGCTTTTCTAGTTAATGCCTGAGCATCTGCAGCAAATTTTAAACCTTCTCGTTCATCATGGACCCTGCTGGCCCACTGACTGTGCAGGTCTGCTTCAGATTCCCTCTTTCCAAAACATCATTCAAGTGTATTGGTCAGTGCTTTAAAGTTGAGTATATCTTTTACTCTGAGATCAGTTAGTGCTTGCAATGCTTCACCCTCAAGGTATATGGCCAAGTTCAAAGCTTGATCTCGCGGATTCCAACTATTGGCTAGAGCAACTAACTGGAAGCAGGCTAGAAATGCCTCCCATGAACTCTTACCATCATAGCGCCCTACTTTAATATGACGATCCACTGATGCCTGTTGCATGTAAGCCCCTCCTTCTCTTGCAAGATTCTTCCATGCAGTATTAGATTCTGCAGGTAGCTGACCATCACATGCTGACATCTGTTGCTGCAACCCGTCAGGTCCATGCGCGGCTTGGTCCATCTCCGAAAACACCCGCGGCGGATTGTTCCATTCATGGCGCAGCATATCCGGATTTATAGGCAACGTACCTCGCTGAAGCTCTACAACCTGGCTGCGTGGGCTTAGTGTCTCGTAAATGCGTCTCGTTTAATTTTCTACATGTACTACATCGTATCTTGACTCACGCTTTTGGCCCCAGAAAGTTCCTTGCAAAACATTACCGCACTCTACTGTTACCATGTGTTCATGACTCACCGCATCGTGTACTTGAGGCTCCGTGTTAACGCAGCGGCGAGGTGGCGTTTGTGCATCCCATACGTTTTACAGCATAGCTAGGCGCTGTGCACTTTCCCCAAGGACTCGTCTAAAAGATGCGGTTAAGTCTTGTATTTCCTGTTCATTTACTCTGGTAGTCGCTATGGGAGTTCACTCCATCATCCCACTTCTGACACCACTGTAGTGACTAAGGACAGCGAGAAACAATACAAGTGCTGGAAAACGTGGTGCTCCAAAAATGCTGAGTTTATTAAACAAGAACTGGGCAGAACAGCCATAAAAGCTTCCCCCAACCTGCTGTGTTCTTTTTCTTTTTTAAGGGTCCCCCAAAACACACCTCCCCCACACCCCCTTCCTTCCTGTCTCCTCCCTTCCCCTGCACACGCATCTTCTTTCTTTCTATGTAGTTAATAAAATGCAGAGCCTTCCCTAAAAAGAAAACATAAATTACAGTACGTCACAATATGTTGGTTTGACATATTTCACCTCGGAGTACTGCATCCTCCAACCATCCTTCTGCTGATACCAGCATAGGTGAAACATCCCCACCCACAATTACAGCAGTACAGGTGAACAGAGAGCTGAGGACACTTCATACTAGCAAAGCAGCAGGTCTAGATGGAGTATCGCCACAACTGCTGAATGCCTGTGCGTTGGACCTGGGGAGTCCTCTACAGCGCATCTTCAACCTGAGCCTGGAACATTAGATAGTCCCGAGGATTTGGAAAACATCTTGTATCACCCCAGTCCCAAAGGTATCACGTCCTAGTGAGCTGAATGACTTCTGGCCTGTTGCTCTGACGTCATATGTGATGAAGACCATGGAGCGGCTGCTGCTTCACCACCTGAGGCCACAGGTCCGCCACGCCCTCGACCCTCTGCAGTCCACCAGGAGAAGGTGGGAGCGGAGGATGCCATCATCTATATGCTACACCGATCCCTCTCCCACCTGGACAGAGGCAGTGGTGCTGTAAGAATTATGTTTTTGGACTTCTCTAGCGCCTTCAACACCATCCAGCCTCTGCTCCTTAGGGACAAGCTGACTGAGATGGGAGTAAACTCACACCTGGTGGCATGGATTGTGGACTATCTTACAGACAGACCTCAGTACGTGTGTCTCAGGAACTGCAGGTCTGACATTGTGGTCAGCAACACAGGAGCGCCGCACTTTCTCCGGTCCTGTTCAGCCTATATACATCAGACTGCCAATACAACTCGGAGTTCTGCCAAGTGCAAAAGTTCACTGACGACACTGCTATTGTGGGCTGCATCAGGAGTGGGCAGGAGGAGGAGTACAGGAAGCTAATCAAAGTCTTTGTTAAATGGTGTGACTCAAACCACTTACACCTGAATACCAGCAAAACCAAAGAGCTGGTGGTGGATTTTAGGAGGCCCAGGCCCCTCATGGACCCCGTGATTATCAGAGGTGACTGTGTGCAGAGGGTACAGACCTATAAATACCTGGGAGTGCAGCTGGATGACAAATTCAACTGGTCTGCCAATACTGATGCTCTGTGTAAGAAAGGTCAGAGCCAACTATACTTCCTTAGAAGGATGGCGTCCTTCAACATCTGCAATAAGATGCTGCAGATGTTCTACCAGACGGTTGTGGCAAATGCCCTCTTCTATGCGGTGGTGTGCTGGGAGGCAGCATAAAGAAGAAGGACGCCTCACACCTGGACAAACTTGTTAGTAAGGCAGGCTCTATTGTAGGAATAAAGCTGGACAGTTTAACATCTGTAGCAGAGCGACGGGCACTAAGCAAACTCCTGTCAATCATGAAGAATCCACTGCATTCACTTAACAGTGTCATCTCCAGGCAGAGGAGTAGCTTCAGTGACAGACTTTTGTCACTGTCTTGCTCCACTGACAGACTGAGGAGATCGTTCCTCCCCCACACTATGCAACTCTTCAATTCCACCCGGGGGAGTAAATGCTAACATTATTCAAAGTTATTGTCTGTTTTTATATGCATTTTTATTACTCTTTAATTTAATATTGTTTTTTGTATCAGTATACTGCTGCTGGATTATGTGAATTTCCCTTGGGATTAATAAAGTATCTATCTATCTATCTATCTATCTATCTATCTATCTATCTATCTATCTATCTATCTATATGGCAGTCTGGCACAGTTAGCATTTGGCATTGTCATCATTGTTGTGTAACAATATACATACCTCACCTCTATCAATGAAATGAAATGTTATATCAACTTAACCCTGATCGCAAACGTCCAGCGGGCCATTAATGAGCCACAAGTGGCCAAAACAGCGTTACGTCTGCGGCCGTCACCAGTGGTCCCCTGGAATTTTACACATCAGCTTTTTGCCCGGCGTCCCGCAACTGGCAGAAGCTGGCGGTTAACAGTCTGTCCTCGCGCAGCAGGACAGCAATTGCCGACAGTTCTTGGCAGTTCATTAACTGACCACCACTCATATAGGCAAAACTGTAATTAGAATACAACACACTTAGTCAAAGTCTTGATATTTTTATTAGAGCAAAAAATGCAATAATAATAACAACAACAATAATCATAATACTGATAATAAAATGTACAGTTTTATGCACTTTTTTTTGCAATCGACACCACCTGTACAGAAACAGCTAAAAGGAAAAAAGACATAATTAATATGGGATAATAAAAGTAAAATGACCAAATAAAGTAACATTTAGTAAACACAATTAAAGCATTCATTCTCTGCCGTTTTCATAGAGGCACCTTTCAGAAACTGAGTCACCTCCCGCTGCAGATCCTCTTCATTAGATTCCATTATGGTAGGATTTCTCCTGATTGCCCCTGCCATCACACAGATATTTATTGTTAACTTCTGTTAGCTGCCCAAGTGTATTAATGAGTGCCATTGAAATAATAAAGACAGACTTATAATACATTGATTCTGGCATTCGGATTAATGCTTGTTAGTGGCTGTAAAAATCTATTTGAAAAAATTGACATACTGCATATGATTCTTTATGGGCTGAAGTCCTTTAAGGAGATTTTCTATCCCATACCTATCCCATTATGCAACTGGGCAACAGCATTTATTATTAAGCAGTGAATCATTGGCCTCACTGATTCTTTGACTGTCCTGCCTAGATATTAGCATGCATGTCTTAGAACAGTTGTTCAAATGCTCAAAATTGCACTGTACAATCTCTGTTAAATATATTATAAAATCACCAATTTCTCTTGGAGCACCTGGTCCAGAAAGAGCATGCAATCCATATCTTTCAGAGATTACCCTTTGTTGAGGGGGAGAGAAAAAGGAAGTTTCACATCAACATATACATTTTTTGTAATTTGCAGGGTCTTTTCTGTATTGTCCAGTCTCTGTATGATGTTACCGAGCTTGCTGGTGAGCTCCTCCTACTTCGTCTGCATCACCATAATGGTTGTTCTGAAGTTATCTGTAATGTAAAAAGGGGTATATCAAAAATTGCATAAGTACAATATCAATTACTACCTACTATGTGTTAAGTGAACACAATACTCACTGTCAAACACATTCTGATCAGGTAAGTTCTCCTGGAATCTGCCAAGGTCCAGACCTACTGCCACATGTCAAACTCACATTATACAATTATAGTAAGATGAAAGTAGGGTTAAATGCATACATCAGTGTATTTCCAAAGTGATTACATCTTTGTCTTGATATGCATACATCAGTGTATTTCCAAAGTGATTACATCTTTGTCTTGATAATGGCTATTTCATTCACAAGCTACTTACCTGTAAAACCATAGCCTCCAGGGGGTGCCACAGAGCTCCAAACCCCAGACACAACCACACCAAGACAGACCTGGATGCAAATACATTTTGTTTATTCACAATATCTTTTTCTAACATCCACACCACAATCTCCAATTCACAATACCCACTTCCACTCCTCTAGATTCCACACATAGAGAGAGATGGCTTCCATTTATAATAGACCCAGGGTACTTCCAGAGCCACATCCTTGCATAATAGAAGCACATCTGGGCCATACAGAAGCCTCTCAAACCAGGGAAGTGTATTCCCCACAGCACCCCTTGGCAAGACCCAAGTACTTCCCAGCCTTTGGCCAAATAAGAATTTACCTTCCATCCCAGACAGGTTGCCAGTCCATACACCATAACACTTACAAAGGTAATATTATGATAAGGACAGCTTTAACTCAGCAAAAATGACAGTGTAACAATAGAAATTTGTGAAAGGAATGAACAATACAACATCTTTCAAAACTGGGCACCCATTTATACATGTTATAAAATAAATATCTTGACTATGGATTGTAGAAGCCTTAATCAAGTCTGTGGTGTTTGAAATAGGTCAGTTTTTGAAAACACAGTTAGTATTAGAGACACAGTATAGGAATGATAACAATATTGTAGTCGTTCAATATTCTATCAGCATGGGTAATGGCTATGTATCATAACATGACATTAACAATATTTCCTTACAGATATGTTAATTGCCCTTTTACAATTGGGAGTATGGTGTTATGTTCCTGAGAGTGCTGAAGCACACAAAGTCCTAAAAATACTCAAAATACCCACTACAGGGAAAAAATCACAGTCAAAATCCAGCCTAGTAATGAAAGGGCCATATAGAATCTTTCTGAATAATAAAAAAAAATCTTTCAAAAATGCCCTGAGGCACAAAAAATGCTACATGGAGCTTAAATAGCAAAGGAGTTGCCTAAGCAATAAGTCAGCCCAGTAGCGAACAATGTCCCAATACAGTTCCAGGAAGCAAAGTCAAAAACATGGCAAAAGGTTTAAAATCCAGTAATTCACAAAGCAGAAGAACAGAAATAATCACAAAACACAGCAATTCCCCAAAGCATTTCAATGAATTGCAAGGAAATGAGTTGAGCCTACCTTTATAGGGCTCAAGGGCAGTCACTTGTGGTTATGGTCAAATGGGTCTGCCTCTTGGTTGGCCACCCACAAAACATTTGGTACATATGACAAGATACACAGATACATAGGAACTAAATAACCAATAATTGTAAAATAAACAACCAAAAATGAACAAATCACACATAAATATAGAATTTGAACCCCAGATAGGGAAGGAGCCTTGGAGAAATATAAAATAAGGCAAGGCTGTTCTGTATTCCTTCTGGTTTAACAACATTTTGAAAAGACATTTAAATATGGGGTTTACCCTCTCAGGAGGTATTACCACTTTGTGATCAATCCATTTGGTTGTCAATCTAAGTCATTGACCACTAGTATAAAGAGACTGAATATTAACACAAGTGGCCTTTACAAAATAAGAAAATATGTCATAAAATGGAAACAAATCATGCAATTTGTACATACACTAGGTGGCACTTTGTTAAGCAAAGTGCTGTGAGAATCTGGAACAAACCACTGAATCATACAGTTGAACTGAAGACATTGGGTTGTTTTTTTATACATCATTTTGATATACTTTTGGAACAAAATAGCTATCATCTAAGTAAGATTGACTGATGGATTGAATGATTTTTTTTATTTACCTATTATGTTGTTATCTATTCACCAATTTCTGAACCTGTCAATCCACTTGTTAGGTTAGGGGAGCCAAAGCCTGGCAACATCTAATGCAAAACAGTGTCCAACAGTGACCAACATTAAACAAGGTGTGAGACCAATGTAAGGCAAATTAGTCCACACATCCAGACATACAGTACCTACACTGGGACAGTTTAGAGTTCACAATTTGGACACACTGAGCTTAGAACTTATCCTGCCAACAATGGGCCCTAGGCAAAAACCAAAGTTGAACCGGGGCATCAGTCAATTGCAAGGTACACTTATGCACATACTCAGACTGGGCCAGTTTATAGTTATGTAGGTTATATGTGACCTATGTTCTAGTGACAAATTACCTATCACCATACGTCAGTTCTGGTAATTGTGACACTTTGCTTTTTCTAGATCTTAGCTCTTTATGCTTTTTTTAGCTTTTATGATTTTGGAGGTGTCCCCATGGCCCAGACAATGCCAGCGGTAGGGCACTGTTTATATCACGACACACCAAATGAAAAGCTAGTCTCCATCTTGAAGTCTTCCATAGAGGAGTAGCTCCTATGTGTCTTATTCGACAGGTTGTCACAATATGTTCATACTCATGCCACAAGTCTGTGTCATTTTTCACTCAACATAAAGATTTGAAAAACAAATAAACTGTCTTCTCAATAGTAGATTATTCCAACTTAGAGAAATTGCAAAATGAAAATAAATGATTTATTTTAAGGAACTATAGATTGTTTTACTTGGTCTTACTGGCCTCTCTTCGATAGCTTCCAGTTAGGTATAGAATCAAGTTTAAAGTCCTTATGTTTGTTTTGAAATAATAAATAGGGTGTGTCAGAACTCATTTATCTTGTGATTTTATTTTATCTCAAGACCACTCAGGTCTCCTATTCAGTCAGTCATTTTCCAACCCTCTATATCCTAACACAGGGTCACGGGGTCTGCTGGAGCCAATCCCAGCCAATACAGGGCGCAAGGCAGGAACAAATCCCCAGGCAGGGCGCCAGCCCACCGTAGGGCACACGCACACCCACCCACACACCAAGTACACACTAGGGACAATTTAGGATCGGCAATGCACCTAACTTGTATGTCTTTGGACTATGGGAGGAAACCAGAGCACCCCGAGGAAACCCATGCAGACACGGGGCAAACTCCACGCAGGAAGTGAACTCAGGTCTCCTTACTGCAAAGCAGCAGTGCTACCACTGTGCCACCATGCTGCCCTCTACTAATCAGATGTTGGTTTACAAGCCCTTATAAGATTGTATGGTTAACTCTCTTATTGTATTATTTTTAATTTTAAATTGTGGTGGCAGGCTAGTTTTATTTTACAGCAGTTTAGTTAACATCAGTTGTTTTTAAATGTCCTTTAAAAATAAATTTGACTTGGCTTGAAAAAACCCTGAAGATTTCCTTATAGATCTAATGCATACATTTAATTTATTGTGTTTTTGTTCTGCTGTTTTCTTTGCAGCTAAAATTATTCTTTATGAATATATGTCTTTTTGTCCAATTCAGTATTTCTTCAAACAGCAGAATCCTCTATCAGATATAACCTTTGTTGTAGCAGATGGTACATGGGGAGTGACTTTTGAAGGTCAGTTTCAATGTGATTTGCTCCTTCTACCTGACATGCAATCTTGACTGGCCTTCTTCATGATGTAAAAAATAAAATTTAGAGCATGAAAGGAAAGATTGAGCTTCTGTCCCTGTAACAGTGCCAAAAAAGAAGACTTTTTTTTTTTGTTTTTGGATCAGATGCAAAAAATAACAACAATAAAACAAATTAATTAATATTAAAAATAACATTGATTTATTTGAAAATTAACATATTTGCTGGAAAACTATTTTTGAATGCATATTTGACTAAGCACAGATAGAGAAAAGCAAAACTGCTTTCAATAAAGAATAAAGTTGGCTTTGGCAGAGATGGGAAATACTATTTCACATTAGATTTTATTATGCAATTGATGACGGTGTTTATCCTGTTTATCCTCAGCTCTACAGTATAATGTTGGGTACTGTAGGCTATGACCAGGATAAGTGGGTTTTGAAATAAATGCCTATACATATTACAAATGTAATGTGAGGGTTTCCTGTTAGCTAATGCTTGGTCATCTCAGAAGAACCAAGGTCAAAAAGGCCAATCAAAATGTAAGAGGTGATGGCCAAGCAAAAGATAGATTGCAGTACAATGGGTATACATGAGCAGGGGGGTACTGCTTAAGCTTGAGCCTGATTATTTGAGCAACTGATTTGTGAATTTAATTCATGTTTGTTTTAAAAAATATCAGACCACTGTTTTTTACACAATGTTCCATTAGCATACAAAAAGTAGCTGATCTGGCTCCTAGAAATTTGTCAATGAATATTAGTCCCACCTGTGCTTCTGCATGAAGCTAGTAATGCATCCAAAGGGTTAAGAGTTCAATTTGTAGTATGCTCCAAAAGCGGAATATAGTGGGCCCGAACAGAATGATGATAAAGTGCACTACATTGGAGTATACTCTACAAGTATAATGGGCTGCTTTTATGAAAAAAAAACATTATTTTGAAATGTTGATTATGAATAGTTTCTTAGATGACTGTTCTTTCATGTACTTTGGAATGAACGCCCAGTTTTGTAGGAAAGAAGGTTATCACTCTGATTAAGCTGAAAGGTACAGGGATTATTTCATGTCTGTTTAAAAGTAGTTTGTTGGATGGAGAACCCAGAAATATTCCTCTCTTGATGCCAGCTGCATTCTTCATTCCTTTAAATTGTTCATAGGTTATATAATGAATGTTATTGCCAATTTTACAGATTAATAGAGCTGCTTTTTTTACTAAAACTATTCATATCCTTTTCATCCAGTAAGGGCATTTATTATTTATCTTGCTTTATAATTTCTTATATAAAATAAGCATAAAATGACATTCTGCTGAATCCATATCAGGATCATAAGGTCTAAAGATTATTCCTGCACCATCAGGCTCAGGCAAGAACAAGCTGTGGATGGGGCTCAAATCCCTCTTATGGCATATTTTTTCACACATTCACACTCACAAAGGATTGAAATGAAATGAACAATTAACTGAACCTGCACATCTTTAGGGATGTGAGAGAAACACTGGAGTGCCCAGATGAATGCCTAAGTAGACACAAAGAGAACATGTAAAATCCACACCGATTATGTCTAAATGCAGGGTACACCTCTATATTACAGTGCTGCGTGGGGCAGATGCAGTAGTTCCTTCAGATCCACGCTAATCAACCAGCTCTACATTTATTCCAAGTTGTTTTTAATTATTTTCAGCTTCTTCACACAAAATTTCTTATTGAAATTAATAGTTTATGTTGTTCCTGTTTGTATTACCAAAAGATCGTGACACAAGATATTGTGTCATCAGAAATTGTTAAACATATTGCACACTTTGAAATGTAACCTCTTAAATCCATATCATTGGGTTTGGACCCTTCAAGAAACCAAAGCCACAAGCCATTTTATAAATAAACAGGGCAGACATTTTGGAATATCAAAGCAATTTTCTATGTTCATTAATGATGATGCTCTTCCTTTATTTCCCAAGTTAAAGTTCTTGCATCTGATGAGATATCTGGGCCAGGCATTTGAAGAGGTGCAAGGAACCATAGAAGACCACCTTCATATGTCAAACCACATTTCCTTTT
This sequence comes from Polypterus senegalus, assembly GCF_016835505.1. Taxonomy (NCBI): domain Eukaryota; kingdom Metazoa; phylum Chordata; class Cladistia; order Polypteriformes; family Polypteridae; genus Polypterus; species Polypterus senegalus. The sequence goes on from NC_053160.1 coordinate 81,842,681, forward strand.
GCCTATGCAACAGTCCAGTTGAATGTTTGTAAATTTTTCTCTCTCCAAAGCTCAGAGAAAAATGCTCAGTGAGGGCACTTAGCTGTGCCCCTTCCAGTGTACGCACTATAAAGCAGGCCAGCTGCCCAGAAGGAAGTGTCATTCTCTCCTCAGAGTGAACCGCCAAATGGAGCTCCCAAGAATTACCTCTTTTTTCCTCTTGAAGCCAAAGAGCTTGCTTTGTTGTTTTGTCCCCAATTGGCTATTCTCTTTATTTCCCTAATGCGCATTTTGTGTTAGACTCTCAGTATAAAGCAGGATGACCTGGCAAGTTTTCAATGTTGCCCATCCTGTTATTCCTGCACACGGCCACAATCCTTACTTGGTGTTTAGTTAGTAATTAAGCATTTCATTTAGATATTTTCATCTTTACTGCTATTGTTTTAATATTAGGGACATCTTGGGAGCACTTCCTTTCTTATAAAATAAATTTAATCCCAATTATTTTTCCACAGATAAATCATTTATCTTTTCCTCCCATTTTTAATTTGCATTATGATTCATACTTTTGGCTTAGAAAGTGTACAGAAGATGCATTTTGAATATCAGCTCAAATATCTTGTGCAGAGTCTCAGAGAAGATCAGAATAAACATTACATAATATTTTACTGCAAATATTATTTTTTCCAATCATTTCTATTTAAGTAATATTCACTGTAGATGCATAAAGTAATATTGTTTCTTTGTATCAGTATACTGCTGCTGGATTATGTGAATTTCCCCTTGGGATTAATAAAGTATCTATCTATCTATCTATCTATCTATCTATCTATCTATCTATCTATCTATCTATCTATCTATCTATCTATCTATCTATCTATCTATCTAAAATGTACTTTAGCTGGAAACAAATATTTTTAATTTTATTGTAAGAGTAATTTTTAATATAAATACACTGAGCACTGACAAATTGAATTAACAACAACGATGCAGAAACAGTAATAATAATAATAATAATAATAATAATAATAATAATAATAATAGATGCTGCAGACTGCATGTGTATTTCTCAATTTTGTGTTTAATTGTTTAATGGAAAACAAACTTATTAAAAATGTTAAACAGGTGAAGAAAATGTGAATAAAAAATAGACTTTTCAGAAAATACATGCATTATTTTTCTATTACTCTTCTCATTGTTTAATTTTTGAAGCATCATTTACAAAACTAATTTTTTTACCAACACATACCCATCTATCTCTATCTCCAGTGCACTCTTTGTTCTATTGTTCAAACACAGGGAGGCAAGGTCAGTTACAGCTGTATGAGGCAGGTCACATTACAACAGACACATTTTTAGTCAAACAGGACAAATTCAGATTTGCCAATTATCCCTAGTTGTACATATTTTGGATATGAATGAAAACTGAAGTAAATGAATAGAGTATGTAGACAAGCAACAAATTTGAAAACACTAACCAAACTGTAATGGACCCAGGATTCAAAGGTCCCAAAGATGTAAAGGTTAGGTTGAATTACAATTATGGATATATGTAAAAAACACATTCCCAAAGATTTTATTTTATTTTATTTTACCTAACCTAAATCTATAAACGATGAACCCACAGGGTGGGTTTGACACAAGGAGGAATGTGGTTATGGAAGGGCCTACTTTTCACCTATTACATTCTGTCTTATTGCATTTTTCATAGCCTAGGAGCAAGATTCATTCCAAGTGGCAGTGTAGTATGTGTTGATCACGTGTGCACATGTTAAGTTTCATTGTTCTTTGTACAAATGACAATAAATCTGGAGTGGACTGACTACACTACATTTTATCAAGCCTTAGATTTCTGAAAGAGCCAAGGCCACCTGCATGCCATTATGAAATTCACAATGGCAATCTACATTCAGCATTAAACACTTTCTGTGACATGTTGTGTGAACATATGATAAAAATTTCCTGGGGGAAATGAAAAAAGGCAGATTAAGTAATAGAACTAAGCCATGATGAAACAGAAAGTTTCACAATCTAATTATCTAATTTTATAATACATATTGAGTTGTTCTTGGTAATTAAATTGTAGGAAGAACAACTGATGACATTTTTGAGTGAGAAAAAGAACAATACTGAACACCATTGTTGATGCTGTCTCATGTAACACAAGCTCCAGCAGCAATCCCAATGAACCTGCATTTGCTCCAAAGCTGCAGGTGCTTTCTGCTGTCCATGACTAAAACAACTAAAACGGCAAACGTTTTTCAGATTTGTCTATGATCTTGTAGTGGAAGACTGTGATTGATTGCAAGGTTGACATTTTTTTCAGGTATTATTGTCTAGGTGTCTACCTGAACAGAGACAACAATTCACACTTGGGCAGCAACATTCAGCAATTTCAATAACAGTTGCAGAAGAGGATTTTTTGAGATGAAAAATATATACTAGAGGAAAGCATGTCCCTGGGGTGAAAGGTTATTGCAGAGGGAGATAAGCACCGAGATGACGCACACTGCCAGTGTTCTTTTAAAATGGCAGAATCCCACAATTTTTTTTTCCTGAAAACTACACTATCTGTGCAAAAGTTGCAAATGAATACTTGATAACACTCTTGGATAGAAAAATGAATGTATTAAATATGTTTTAAGGCTTTTGATTCTACATCTGTACTTGTGTCCTTTAAAGCCCATTTTAAACATTAAGAATAAGCAAAATATATTTTTTATTTATAAAAAATGCCCCACTTTAGAACACAATTTCATCTTGAAAATTAATATATACTATAGTTGTGAAGATGTTACTTTGACTTGAAAAATACCAAAGTTAATGTTTAAATAGAATGAGTTTGTTCCTTGCAGTCAAAGGCCTGATTAGTTGCGGGTGCACTAACTAAAGAAGAGTTTTTCTTTTGGTTTTTCACCCTGTGTGTGAAATGAATATCTGAGTTTGTGCTCCATGGAACCAGAGGGTTTGGCTTGTAATGAAAATGGAACCCTTGCAAAAGGAAACAGAGTTAGAGGAGACTATTTAATTTAGTTTCCTATTTACACATGTCGGCCACAACATTAAAACCACCTGCCAGCTCTGATCTGTCAAAGCATGGACTTCACAAAACCTCTGAAGTTATTCTGGGGTATCTGGCATTAAGATGTTAGCAACAGATCCTGTAAGTCCTATAAGTTGCAAGGTGGGGTATCCATGGATTGGACTTGTTTTTCCAGCATGTAATATGGATACATATGTGGGCAATTCGGAGGCCAAGTTAACATCCTGAACTCTTTGTCATGTTCCTTAAACCATTTCTGAACAATTTGTGCAGTGTTGCAAAGTGCATTATTCTGCTGAAAGAGGCCACTGCCATAGGGAATACAGTTGCCATTAAGGGATTGTTTGTGGGTCTGCAAAAAATTTTTAGGTAGATGATGCATTAAGTAACGTCCGTATGAATGCCTGAACCCAAGGTTTCCAGGGAGAATTTTGCTCAGAGCATCACACTGCCTCTGCTGGCATGCCTTCTTCCCATAGTGCATCCTGTTGCCATGTTTTTCCCAGGTAAAGAACACACATACAATACAATTTATTTTTGTATAGCCCAAAATCACACAAGGAGTGCCACAATGGAACTTTAACAGGCCCTGCCTCTTGACAGCCCCCAAGCCTTGACTCTCTAAGAAGACAAGGAAAATCTCCCAAAAAAACCCCAGTACGGAAAAAATGGAAGAAACCTTGGGAAAGGCAGTTCAAAGAGAGACCCCTTTCCAGGTAGGTTGGGCGTGCAGTGGGTGTCAAAAAGAAGGGGGTCAATACAATACAATACAATACAATATACAGAACAAATCCTCAATACCGTATACAAATAACAATTTTAGAAGTACGGAGTAGAACTTGACAGTAGATGATATTACATAATATGATTTGGATTTGTTTAGAGTCCTGGAGACCTCATCCATCAAGCTGCCTCCCCTATTTGGCCATTCCACGGTTGAAACAGTGCTGTGCCAGCCAATCCAATGAAAGGACCCCTGTTTCCCATGATTCCTGTGATCCTCCATCAGGGATGACTTTAACTTGGCAGGTGAGCCATGGCAGCAAGTGCCACATTTGAGTACAGAGAAGAGAAACAGAATAGTTGAGGGTTAGTATCCAATTATAACTATCATGTTATTTATGTTTAAGTGCTAATGACTAACAACAGAGATGCAGTATGTACAGTTAATCAGCAGCTCTAGTCAGGATATGGTAAACTGAAGTAGTGAGTCTTCAGCCGGGATTTAAAAGCTGAGACCGAAAAGGCATCTCCTATAGTAGCAGTGTGGTAATGGGTTTATACGCGCGCACGACCCACAGGGGTTCAGTTTTAAATACATAGTTCCTCGGGGCTTGTCGCGGCGCGTGGTGTGAACGCGCTACCGTCTTCCAGGATAGGTGCATGAGGTAGACGTGTTGGCAGATTGGCTGGACAATCTTGCCGGTTATACTTAAAGAGTTACCGGCCAATAGGGGTCGTCAGTGGACCTAAAAGCGAGGTAGGAGTAAGCACTTCTGAGCTATTTGTAGGAGCAGTTGTGATTTTGGCGACTTTTGTATATATTCTTTTGTAGATATTCTTTTGTATATAGAGTTATATATCTCCTAGTGATTATTTTTGGTGGAGGTATAAATACTTATTTGGTGCTGGGATAGTTTTTGATTTTTGGTTTGGTGCAATTGTTTTTGTTTGTATATACACACACCTGTTTTTGTGCATTTTTCTTTCCTGCTAGAGGAACGTCTTGAGCCAGAGATAAAAGAAGACAGCCTTGATTATTGGAGTGTGTGTGTGTAGTTTTTGTAGGAGTGCACTGTTTTTGTAAATACACTATATTTTTCCTTTTTGTTTGTTTTTATTTATTTCTGAAGAAGTTTCAGTGTTGAAGGACTGTGTCTCAAAGCCCACCTGACATTACTGCATTTTTGTTGTACAGCACTCTTGTAAATAAACCTGCACCTTTCACCCTTCAATTTTTGTCTGTGTCTCATCTCTCCACTGATCCTGTTCGGTTCATGAACTATCAGATGTCCAGAGTGTAAGCTGGGGCCACTTCCCACTACACGGGATATCACAAGCAGGCAGACCATTCCACAGTTTAGGGGCCCTGTAACTAAAAGCTCAATTTTCCACTGTTATTTTATTAATCCCTGGAATCCTAAGCAGACTGGCATCTTGAGATCTTAATGTGTGCTCTGGTTTGTAAGTCATGATAAGTTCAGACAAGTAAGCCGGACCTTGGCCATTTAATGCTTTATATGTTAAAAGGAGGATTTTGAAATCTGCCCTTAACTTAACCGGGAGCCAGTGTAAGGATTTAAGAACTGGAGTTATGTGTTTGTATTTTCTTGTTCTTGTAATAATTCTTGGAGCAGCATTTTGGATTAACTGGAGGCTGTATAGAGAAGAGTTTGAACATCCAGTGAACACTGCATTGCAGTAGTCAATCCTACTAGAAATAAATGCATTAATTAATTTCTCAGAATCCTGTTTATTTAGAAAGCACCTTAATTTCCTAACAGTTTTAAGATGGAGGAAACATGATTTGGACAACTTTATAATATGCGCTTTAAATGATATGCTAGAGTCAAAGATAACTCCAAGATTTCGGGCTGATTCAGTGAAATGGGGATTCCAACTGAGTTAAATGATGACAAAATATTGTTGTGATCAATGTCATTCCCTCCAACAGTTAACACCTTTGTTTTATCTGTATTTAAAGACAAGTAGTTCTCATCCATCCATTCCTTTAATTCACTAACACAACTAATTAAAGAAAACATTGGAGAAACTTCATTTGATCTAAATGAAAGGTATAACTGGGTGTCATCTGCATATGAGTGAAAATTAACATTATGTTTCCTAATGATAGATCCCAGTGGAAGCATGTAAAGTGAAAACAGTAAAGGTCCCAGTACTGAGCCCTGCAGGACACCATATTGAACTTCTGTGTATAACGATGGAGTACTGTCAGCACATTTCTGTACATATTGGAATCGATTTGATAAATAAGAACTAAACCAAGCGAGCACGGTGCCTGTAAGCCCAACATTGTTTTCTAGTCTGTGCAGTAAAATAGAATGGTCAATGGTGTCAAATGCTGCACTTAAGTCTAACAACATAATTACAGTGGAGTTTCCTTCATCAGAAGATATCAGAATGTCATTTAGAACCCGCGTTAATGCCGTTTCTGTACTATGACCAATGCGGAAACCAGACTGGAATTTCTCAAATAAAGTGTAATGCATAAGGTGTGGTTGAAGCTGATTGGCGACTACTTTTTCTAGTAAATTAGAAAAAAGGGTACATTTGAAATAGGCCTATAATTATTTAGTATGTGTGGGTCTAGGTCTGACTTTTTAAGTAATGGTTTAATGACTGACACTTTTAGTGCATCAGGTACTGTGCCATGCAATAATGAACTATTGATAATGTTTAGAATAGGCGCTGCAAGAACATCCATGGCACTTTTTACTAGTTTTGTTGGTACTGGATCTAGGGAACAAGTAGTGGGCTTCATTTTAGAAATTAAAGTTAAGACTTCCTGCTCAGTTACAGGATTAAAATTACTAAAGTGCTGAATGCAATGTGAGACAGGGTCTGCTAAGCTAGTATTTGGTTTGTACTGTGATGCTGAGATCTGGGATCTTATATTTTACATTTTTTCATTGAAGAAGTTCATAGTCTGTACTGCTAATATCTGTTGGTATTTTGCACAGTAGATCTGAATTCCCATTTGTTAATTTAGCCACTGTTCTAAACAGTACCCGAGGATTTTTATTATTGCTATCTATTATTGTAGAATAGTATTCTGAGCGAGCTTTAAAGAGGGCTTTTTATATTTATTAACACTCTCTGTCCTAGCAACTTGAAAGACCAGTAGCTTTGTTGTTCTCCAGCTGCGCTCCAGTTTTCAACATTCTAATTTAAGAGCTCGAGTGTTTTCATTAAACCAGGGAGAGTTTCTATGTGCTTTGATCACTTTTGTTTTAAGGGGAGCCACTGTGTCCAGAGCATCTCTCAAGGTCACATTATAATGTGATGTTAGCTGATCTAAATTGTTTTCCATGCTTACATTTGATGTTAACTGATCTAAATGGTTTTCTACAATTACATTCGACTTACTCAAAGTATCTATAAGTATCACATGCATCCTGCTGTCCACATGAGCAAAAAGAAAACTTGATTTGTCAGACCAGGCCACCTTCTTTCTATTTTCCATGGTTTATGGCTATGCAGCCAAATACACAGCAAGCTGTGAAGCACTGTGTGTCCTGACACCTCTCTCATGGCCAGCATTCAATATTTCAGCTGCTTACGCTAAGGTAGCTGTTGTTTGGGGTTGGACTAGACAGGCTAACCTTTACTCCCTTGGCTCATCAATGAGCCTTGCTCACCCATGATTCTGTTGTCGGTTCACTGTTTGTCCTTCCTTGGACCGCTTTTGGTAGGTACTAACCACTGAATACTGGGAACACCACATAAGACCTCTCATTTCGGAGATGCTCTGACACAGTCATCTAGCCATCAAAGTTTGGCCTTTGTCAAAGCCATTCAGATTCTTATGCTTGCCCATTTTTCCTGCTTCCAACACATCACCTTCAAGATATGATTGTTCACTGCCTAATATTTCCCACCCCTAGGTGCCATTGTAACAAGATAATCAATGTTATTTCATTTACCTCTCAGTCATTTTAATGTTGTGGCTGATCAGTGTATATATCTCTTTCAAAAAGATGGTCACTAAATATATAAGTTCAAAACATTTTTGTTTAGAGATGTAGGATGTAATCAAACCAAATGCCACTAGTAATAATGCAAGCATTGGCAATTGTATTTATGCAGTATACATCACACATATAGTAATTGATATTTGCAATATGAAAGTGAATATACTGCACATTTCCTGAAGTGTTAAATTGATAATAATAACCATTTTAAACTCTAGAGTGTGCTAGTGAGATTGTATTTGGAATACAGTGTGCAGTTCTGATCACCATGCAAAAAAGAGGTCTTGTCAGCTGTAGCAGGTATGCAAAGAAGAGCAACCGAGTATAATCCTGGACTCAAAAGCATGCCCCTTTCTAAAAGCTAATGAATAATAAATAATATTCTATCTATTAAATAATAAATCCCATTCTCATGGACAGGGGTGGAAATCAAGGGTAATCAATTTCATTTTCATCCAGAAAGTATTCATCTTTACACAAAGGGTTGTGGAAATGTGGATATAGTTGAAGCAAAAACTTTGACATTTTTTAAAAGAAAATACATGTGATATTAGAAACAGCTTACTATAAATCAAATGAGCTTGATGAACTAAATTGTCTCCTCTTTATGTATTCTTAAGTTCTTCTTCTTCTTCTTCTTCTTTTGGCTGCTCCCATTTGGGGTTGCCACAGCAGACCATCTTCTTCCATATCTTTCTGTCCTCTGTATCTTGTTCTGTTACACCCATCACCTACATGTCATCTCTCACCACATTCATAAACCTTCTCATAGACCTTCCTCTATTCCTCTTGCCTGGTAGCTCTATCCTTAGCATCCTTTTCTCAATATACGCAGCATTTCTCCTCTGCACATGTCCAAACCAACACAATCTCGCCTCTCTGAATTTGTCTCCCAACCTGCGTCACTGAAATATTTGATCATGTAATCAAAGATATTTAAGGGAAATACATTCACAATCAGAAATCAGAAAGCAAAACTGGCAATTAAGGTAACTCCTCACTTAAATGACCATTTGTTAAATTTAAGTTTAAGTTAAAGGCATATGTTAATGCTCTTTACTTTCTATAATAATACCAAAATATAAAAGTAGATTTTTTAAAGGTAAGCAGCTGTTATCATACGCATGTTTGCTAACTGTGGACTTACTATAAACCCAACTCTATGCGCGAGTTCTTAGTAGTCTTATAATCTCTGGATCTAGAAAGTAGTGTTTGATAGAATAGAATATGAATATCTTTTTTCTGTTGTTTGATATACTTTATTAATCCCAGAGGGGAACTTGTCTTTTTGCATGACCTTTGGATGTCAGCAAGCAGGGTCAGTCATTATACAGCTCCCCGGAGTAATTTTCAGGTTAAGGTCCTGGCTCAAGGGCCCAAATGAGTAGGATCCCTTCTGGCAGTAACTGGATTTGAAATGGCAACGTTCCAGACACAAACAAAGATCCCTAATTTCAGAGCCATCACTCCATCTAAAATTGTGCAAATTTGGGTTTGGACCAAACATTTGTGCTTGAATTAAGCTCCTTTACACAAGTACAAGAAGCCTCTCTACAGGCAAACACTATACATTTGGAATATTTCATATTATAAAACAGAACCCAAAAAGGCTGCCCACTAACATCAGTTCTCCCCACAACTGCTATAGAATAATAGTTGGCCAATTGTTACTTACAAGTCTTTTAAATAAAAAGAATTGTAAAGGAAGGAGCAGAAGAAAAATATACCTTCAAGTAGACAGAAAGGTTCTGTTCATTACTCACCCAAATATCACTGCTGATCTTAATATAAGACTTACAGGATGAATTTTATAATATCTCTGCTTTTTCCATTTTTATAAAATGTGCTATTTTCCATTTAACAAACAGTACCAGCATGCAATATTATATTAGAGGACTTCCCATTCACTTTCTTAGATCAGTTCAGGTATTTGGGATTTAGTTAAAAGGAAACTTCTGCAGCATGTCGGAGAGCACTAAACAAGATGCTAATAGGTGTTCAACTCTTTAGCTCTCTCTAGTGAGCAGAATTAATATTGTTAAAATGAACACACCTTTCAAAACTCTTTTGTTCTTATTATAATTAGAAGGCAAAAGAAGCCACCTATTAAAAGGACACTACTGCAAAGATCAAAAGCAGATAGCATGACACTAATTTATCTCCATATTTACTACTGGATTGTGAATACAAGTATTTGTAATTTGAAACAATGGAAGGAAGTAGAAGATACATGCACCTGCTTAGTTGGTCCAATTGTGAAAACTCCTCATTTTATGCCTTTCACTATTCTCTGGTCATCAGTAATTATCTTCAGTTTATTAAATAACCATGTTGTGATTTACACCCTCATAAAATTATACCAGAGATACTGTTACTTGCTGCTTCATTACCGAACAATTTTAAATCCCAGTTCTCACTTAATTACATTGTATCTAATTTATTATATGTAAGCCAGTCGGTGTCTTGACATTTAGAGGTTCACTCTCCAAAGAACAAATACCCCCAACCACCTGTGTCTCGCGCCAGCAACTTTGTGTCTCTGCCACTCACGTTGTGAAGGGGGGTGGGGTGGTGTTGGGCTGCACACACGCTAAGGAGATGTGGACTGATCAGTTGCTGGCTTGCTGTTGCTGAGCTGCATATACTACTTGTCGCACTGCGTGGCGATCATGCCTGTACAGCAGCTGTCCTTTTGTCTCACTGCTTTGTCTCGCGGGACGTTAAACGGGATATCAAAGTGTCTTTCTCAGGACGTCAAAGTGTCTTCCAAGAAGATCACGTCTCAAGCCAAGTTTTTTTTATTATAATAGAGAGATGTCTTTTTATCAATTAATGGTTAGAATTTTAGATAGACAAATGGACAGAACTTTATTTATCCTTAGGGAAAATTTTTCTTTTTACAGATGTTTATTAAATAATTAAATTAATTAATGTCACAGTGCCCATTGTTAAACAATCTTTACACTGGGAAAGAGACAAAGCTATCTCAAACAAGGAGTGGAATTTAATTATTCTTTGTCAAACTTTGTTAAAAAGCTAGGTAATTTATTTTAAAATTACACATTAAACTCATATTTATATTAAAAATTACCTAAAACATATCAGCAATAAGACCACAAGGTCACATTAGGCCATATACTTTAGGAAAGTCCTAAATTAAACCCTTTCCAAAGAGAAGATATTTGCTTATCTATCAGATAACTTTGGAGTTATAAAACTGATTTAATAATTTAAAGATGGCAACATCTTGACTAATGCTTTCAGCTTGAAAATGCTGTTTATTCAATATAAGCCTTAATTAGGAATCTGAAGTAAAAGTGCTTAAATGAAGAAGACACCTTGCAATTTCTTGTATCTGCTATGTACAGTGCATCTGGAAAGTATTCACAGCACATCACTTTTTCCACATTTTGTTATGTTACAGCCTTATTCCAAAATGGAATGCAATAGTGTTACTTCATCATCCTCTTTTCACTAATAGTTTGTTCTCTATGAGTCAAATGTTTAATGTATAGGTATACATGTGCACAGCAAAGTAAAGATAATAAAGCTGATTTTCTCAGGGCCACACCATGAATTGAATGAAATGTTAAAGGCCAACGTAGGAAGTCACTTATACTTTAATGTAACTTGTGTAGGCTTTTTTCAAGTCTAATAATGCGTAAATGCACCTCAAAAGTAGTCACCTTAGCAATCACTTGCTACCCATGTATTGTTGCTAAGAAGCGTAACAGAAGAAGAAGGAGTTCTATGTCTCTGATTTAAATGTGTTATATAAAGAAAAGTCAATGAAAGTCAAATAAAACCTATTATCTTTAAGCATACATAAGTAATTGTATAAATATTTTACTGGTGTCTAAAGAAGACAATTGGATTCATATGCTGTCATGCAGTGCTCCTAGTATTCTGTAAGTCTGTATTTCAAAATTAGTATTTTGAAGACATCAGCTGATGCTGACAGATTAGAATCCTGCTAGATATCCAATATTTCACTATCTCGTTTCTGTCAAAATTATTTTGCTGCCTTGGAGGTATGACACCTGGTGGTCTTTAAAGCTGCTTCATTTCCTAGAGCTGATATTACTGTTGAGTGTCATGGAAGTCGAACAGTAACTTGAAATTATCAATCTCTCCTTCCACTGCTGAAGCAAATTAGTTCAATTTGTAGGGCTGGAGAAAAGTCAGAAATGGTCCTGGCAGTACTGACTGCAAAGCTTGAACATCACCGTGCACCAATTTATAAGGGTTACACACTCCTTTATGAAGTGGGATGGAATATGTGCAGAAAAATAAAGAGAAAACATGAAACGAGCTTCCTGAAACTGTAAGGCAGCAGGCTAACCACTTCGTCTCCATGGTCCTCACCTGACATTATATATAACAAAATAAATAATACATAAAGTGAGATGACCCTAAGGTTTGGATTGCCTAAGAAAACAAAGAGCATTGCCAGAAAGACGTTCAATATACATTGGATGACAGGCATAATGTATGCATATAAAGATTAATATGGACGTCGCCTTAACAATAGGAACCTTTTTTTGGGAAGCAATGAATTATAGTCTTTATTAACATTATAAACTCTACCTGTAATTTAGAAAATAACATACCTTAAATTTACAATGCTACAATAGCCCTTGTTGTAATTGTGTTTTACTTTTACAAGCAGGAGAGATGGTAAAAACCAGGAAGATTTTCCAAAAGAGTAGTTAGTAGTAGCTTGTGTCAAAACACAGACAAATGTTAGACTAAAGTGCCAAAAATATTACAAAACAATCCTCAGCCAAAGTTCTTACATGAGAAGAATGCAAAATGCCTAATTAATTTGTCCAATTCATGAAATTGTTTCTTAATTTAACTTATATCTCAAAGGCTAGTTCAGGCTCACCGCCAATGTTTATAGAGGCAGTGAACTGACATCAGAAGTCACAGTCCATCAATACTATGTGACTAGCCAAAAGAAAAGAAGAAATCACTAGAAAAATGCCTGCATATTTGAACCATCAAATTAATATTTATGCCTGAAAAATCGTACAAAATTAAGCAATCATGGTCCTAATGAATTTTCAATTCTATAGCAGTATGCCATTATTTCAACACACATGGAGTGCTTAGGGTTTTAATAGGGTGAGAACTACTGAATTCATATTATACCATTGCAGTTTTTAGTAATGCTATTTTACTATTAGTTCAGTTCAGGGTTGTGGTGGGCTGAAGCTTATCCAGGGAGCATTAGGTTCAATGCAGGAAACAGCCCTGGACAGGGCTCCAGGGAGCATAAAATGTAACTCTCCTATAGCTAATGTACAAATGCAATTGAAAATGCAGTAAATAATGAGATACTTTAAAGCAGCATTGCACAAAATTCAGCCTGTACAATTGCAACCACCTTAGTCTGTAATACATGACCTACTTTTACAAAGGCACAAATGCTGGTGTGGAATGTGACTGATACAAAACTGTATCCAGGTCAGCAAAAAAAAAAAAAATTACACCGATAGGCCCGATTTATGAGTGCCGACCAAAGAGCATTTGACATTTTGCCAACAGAAATGTAGAGTGCATGCAGTGAAAATGATTGAATATGGAAAAATGAGCAGAGAAAGAAGGCCAATGTTATAGCAGTGCACATATTAATAATATTGTGAGTAACTGAAGCAGCAGTTTGAAAGGAAAAGCTAGAAGGATTTCAGAAGTATTGTAATGCAGAGTTTATTTTACCCTGGCTGGCTCTCTTTTTAGACTGTTTCCTCCTCTGACAGGAGTCCACATAGGATTAAAGTGTAAGAATAAATTGGTTGTGTTTCAAAGATAAATATACTTTATAGTACTTGAACCAAAGATCACAACTTCTTTTAACAAGGTCTCTGACTAGGAGTTATTAACTGAAAAAGGTGTTAAAGATCTGGAGCTACTGCACTAACAACCTGAAGTACTTACTGTATAATAAAATGGCATATATGTAGTTTTTTTTCTGAAAAAGTCAGATACAAGAACTTCCTTCTAGGCAGCTGAAATTCTGATTGCTATCTTGACATGTTGTGCTCTGACAGACTCAGAGAATTAAACCTTTTTAGTCTCAAGTAGAGGAGGCTGAGTGGGGACCTGATTAAGGTTATCAGTATTCACAAAGTTATTGATAAAGTAGATCCAGCCAAATTCTTCAAAGTTAGTGGGTGAAGACACTAGTGCAAATTTAAAGGAAGACTGAAAGAAGAAAGCACCTCTGCATAAAAAGTTGTGGGACTATGAAACAAACTACTGACACATGTAGTTGAATTAGAAATCTTGACAACCTTCAAGAAGTATAGTATCTGGATGAGCTATTGGGATAGATTAGCTATTAGTTAAACAAGCTAGCTTGATGGATTGAATGATCTACTCTCGATTGTCATATTTCTTACGTTCTTTTTGTAAAAATGCGTCATCAAATCAAGAAAAAATAAAACTTGAAACTGAATACAACTATAAACACCATTACTTGATTATACAGTATATAGTTAATAAATACTAAGACACCCAATCCAGGAGTGTGAAATAAGTGCCCTTTGCTCTTCAAATGTAAGATGCTTAAGATTTCTGGTACTCTGGCATCTCCTGTACCCACTGTGGTGAGCCAGGCCCAGACACAGACAGACACTGAATGGTCCAAACACACATGGTTTATTATCACAGTCCGGCACACAACACAGTGCTCTTGCACCGAACACCTTTATATCAGTCCTTTTCTCTCCTCTCCGGGCTTCTCCTTCCTACTTTTCACCTCTCCTCCCGAGCGTTGCCTTCTTCCTCCCAACTTGTCTCTCTTGCTCAAAGGCAGCGGTCTCTTTTATAATCACCTGGATGTACTCCAGGTGCTCTGTGACAGCCTTCCGGCAGCACTTTCTGGTGTGGCGGAAGTGCCGCATGAGCACCCGGAAGCACTCCGGATATCTCTGGTATTCCTTCCAGGAGGCACTTCCGGGTGTGGTGGAAGTGCTGACATCCAGGGTTCCTCAATCCTCCTGGCGCCCCCTTGTGGTGGCCACAGGCCTCAATAGGTTTGAGCTTCCATGCTCGGTTCCCGTGGCCCCCATACAGACCAGGGCGGCTACCCTCTTGTGGTCCAGAGGAGGTGTAGTCCCTCTCCAGGTCCTTCCAGCCATCCCGGCTGGGCATAACCCCCGGCCATCTGCCACACCGCACTTTCTGAACTCCATGTCCATCATAACGGGATATACGACTTTCCCAGGTGTTCATTTGCTCAAGGGGGTATCAAGGGGGCGTTGTCTTTCCAATGTGTTTAGCAGTTGTGTTTGCTCTTTGAGGCTGTAAGTTTTCTTTACTAAGATCTATTATTACAAAAAGGTAAAGTGGTGCCATAGCTGATATGATTTAAATGTATTTAAAGATTCACAATAGAAGAGACTTTTAACTAAAAGGGACAATGGTGGGAATCCTCAATTGTTTAATGATCTCAAGTCATCTCATGCATTCACTGCTTGGACAGAAGAGTGCTGGAATTAATGGAACAGTAAAAGATATGAAAAATAGAAAGACATAAATGATGTTAAAAAACAGCCTGTTAAAACTTCAGCAGCAGAGATTAAATGCCTATTTCTTTGGGGTCAAAAGAAATAGATGGTTACTAGTCAGGCATGGGTTTATTAAACAGAATCAGAAACATTTATTTATCAAATTGTACTGCTTTAAAATTAACATAATGTTGGGATTTTAATGTGATGTAATTGCACCTTGTATTCTTTTTGTTTTTACTTTTTTATTCACATTGCTGTAGCTCTCATCAATGTGGTTTTACTAATGATCCAAAATCTGGATGTGAGGGAATACGCACAGCCCTCTTTCATATTGTCAGTGTGGTCACGTCACACACTGTACAACCTTTGTCCTGTATCCTTAGTAACAGCACGACGGTGGCCATTAAAATAATGCAAAGAAAATAGTCAAAATAATCGTAACAACAAAAAAATATGGGAAAAAAATGAAAAGTGTAATATAGTAAAATAGGAGATTCTACAACTGGGATAAAATGAGAAAAAAAAATAGAAGAATTACAATATTAATGCAGAAAAATTAGAATGAGGTACTAACAAATGTAAATGAGATGAGAGCAGACCAGCTTCCATTTTTTAAGCAAGGAAATAATATATATTTTAAAAATTTGACAAGCCTGTTACCCACCTGGTATCTCAATTGAATGACCCCTTTGCCTAGCCCTTAGTGAGCCCTCGAGGTAGGCCGATGTGATTTTTTTGGTCTAAGATTAATCATAATACGTGGGTCACATGATCACCAAGTACTTGCCTGTAAAACCCACCACATGCCTGGCTCTACCACTTCCACTAACTCTCTTAATGATGACATTAATGTTGTTTTAATGAGAGTCTTCATATGATGAGGTCATGTTCTGGATTATTTTTTTCTGGTTTCACCCCTTAGACAGTTCTACCAGAAGTATGAAACTTCTGGCAACACGAAGGTCAGGACTTTTGGTAGGGAATACCTGGAGGCAGGACCTAAGAACATGGTGGTCTTCTCTGTTCAACTCACTATATTGTCACATCATCACATGCCAGGAGAAGCATTTGGAAAATGAAATAAAGTAAAATGTAACGATCCTCTTTGTCACACCATTCTATACAGAACCTTCCAACTACCCAGCCTCTTGTCGTGCCTGCATCTGTGGCAACCTGGGTAATTTAGAATTTATTCCTTAAGGATTGCTATCTGTTTATTTTTTAGCATACACAGCAGGCTCCTATGTCCCTTTGTGAATTTCATAGTGTACCATCTATTTTGAAATATTTAAGATGTATTAGAATTATCCACAGCATTTCTTTTTGAGCTAAAATCTGCTGCTTTAAATGTCAGACGATACAAGGTTTATGTCATGACATCTTTGTATACCAAAGATCACTTGCTTGTTGCATAGAAACTGTTCTGCCCAAATTCCAAGTAGGCTGCATAAAAGTCAAGGTAGTTTATTTACATGCATCACAAAAGAACTATAAAAATATCTAAATAAAGCTAAGAAACCTTGATAGCTGAATGAACAGTCTGATTTATCTTGAATTATTAATAGAATTTTCCTGACTAGAAACATTGCTTTTTCAGTGTCATAGGATATTATACAATAACCAGGGCATTTAATCATAATGCCGGTTGGATTGCCATATTTTTGGTGTTGTTGTATAATTTATTTAGCACTTGTGGGCCGCCTCAATCCTAGAGGGTCACAGAGGTAGCAGGCATTCATTGCAGACAATCTGACTGTCAGTAATTACTTTAATCCTATGATGACCTGGTTGATTTGGGTAACACAATATATTTATATATAAGAAGTGATGCCTGTTAGTTAACAGTTTTCCAAGGAATTCAAGACCTTTTTTTCTTTTTTTGTTAGATTTTCCACATATGTAATGATAACTGTAAGACCATTACACTGTATTAGTTGTAAGAGATTTTTCCTCCTTTTGCATCTTGCATTTTCCTTAAGTCCTTGTTTTTGTGCATCGGTCTGTCGTGGTGAAAAAGGAGCTGAGCCATAAGGCAAAGCTCTCAATTTACGTCGATCTATGTTCCTACCCTCACCTGTGGTCATGAGCTATGGGTAGTGAACGAAAGAACGAGATCGCAAATACAAGCGGATGAAATGAGTTTCCTCCGCAGGGTGTCTGGGCTTTCCCTTAAAGATAAGGTGAGAAACTCAGTCATCTGGGAGGGGCTCAGAGTAGAACCGCTGCTCCTCCGCATCAAGTGGAGTCACATGAGGTGGCTCGGGCATCTGATCAGGATTCCTCCTGGACGCCTCCTTGGTGAGGTGTTCTGGGCACGTCCAACCGGGACGAGACCCCGGGGAAGACTCAGGACATGCTGGAGGGAATATGTCTCCCGGCTGGCCTGGGAACACCTCGGGATTCTCCCGGAAGAGCTAGCAGCAGTGGCCGAGGAGAGGGGAGTCTGGGCATCTCTGCTTAAGCTGCTGCCCCCGCGACCCGATCTTGGATAAGCGGAAGAGGATGGATGGATGGTTAGTACTGAGTGAAGAGTGCTATATTAAAATAAATAAACTCACTGAAAAGTTATTGTGAACACCTGTCCACCTGTTGAATCATGCAATTATGTAATCAGCCAATCACATAACAGTAGCACAATGCATTAAATCATGCAGATACAGGATCTTCAGTTAATGTTCACAGCAAACACCAGAATCAGGGAAAAATGTGATATCTGTGATTTAAAATATAGTATGAGTGTTGGTGCTAGACTGGCTGCTTTGAGTATTTCTGTAACTGCTGATCTCCTGGAATTTTCATAAACAACAGTCTTTAGGGTTTACTCAGAATGGGATGAAAAACAGAAAACATCAAGTGAGTGGCAGTTCTGCAGATAGAAATGCCTTATTGATGAAAGAAGTCAGAGGAGAATGGCAAGATTGGTTTGAGCTGACAGAAAGGATTCGGCAAGTCAGACAACCACTCTGTAAAACTGTGGTGAGCAGAATATCATCTTAAAATACACAGCATAATGAACCTGAAGCCCACTTCGGGTTTCAATCCTGTCAGCCAAGAGCAGCAGGCACAAATTCACCAAAACAGGGCAGCAGAAGACTGGAAAAATATAGTCTGGTCTGATGAACTTGTAGTTCAACTTTGGTACACAGATGGTAGGGTTGGAATTTGCCACCAACAGCATGAATCCATGAATCCAACATGCCTTCTGTCAACAGTCCATGCTGGTGGTGGTGGTGATCTATTTTTATGGCACACTTTGTGCCCGTTAATACCAATCAATCATTGCTTGAATGCCATGGTATATTTGAGTATTGTTGCTGATCATGTGCATCCCTTCATGGCCACAATTTATCAATCTTCTAATAGCTACTATAATACATATATATATATATATATATATACAGTAATCCTCGCTACATCGCGCATCAACTTTCGCGGCTTCACTCTATCGCAGATTTTAAATGTAAGCATATCTAAATATATATCACAGATTTTTCGCTGGTTTGCAAATTTCTGCTGACAATGGGTCTTTTAATTTAGGTTACATGCTTCGTCAGTTTGTTTGCCCAGTTGATTTCATACAAGGGACGCTATTGGCGGATGGCTTAGAAGTTACCCAATCAGAGCATGTATTACATATTAACTTAAACTCCTCAATGATATAAGATATGCTTCCCGCGCGGTGCTTGATTGTTTGCTTTTCACTCTCTCTGACATTCTCTGTGCCTGACGGAGGGGGTGTGAGCAGAGGGGCTGTTTGCACAGAGGCTGTTTGCTTAGAAGATACGGACGCTCCTCTAAAAAATGCCGCCTTATCGCAGTGTTTCGGCATACTTAAAAGCCCAAAAGCAAGTATTGATTTTTTGATTGTTTGCTTTTCTGTCGTGCACTCTCTCTCTCTGACATTCTCTGCTCCTGACACACATTCTTTGAAGAGGAAGATATGTTTGCATTCTTTTAATTGTGAGAAAGAACTGTCATCTCTGTCTTGTCATGGAGCACAGTTTAAACTTTTGACTAAAGGGTGTTATTTCATGTCTAGAGGGCTCTAATAATGTTAACAGTGTGGGAGAGTTTATAAGGGCTTAAAATATATAAAAATAACCATACAAACATATGGTTTCTACTTTGCGGATTTTCATCTATCGCGGGGGGCTCTGGAACGCAAACCCCGTGATCAAGGAGGGATTACTATATATATATATATATATATATATATATATATATATATATATATATATATATATATATTGTAATATCCCTTCCCAGACGGGCAAATGAATCTCGCAGGCAAGTGGTGGTAAATTATCAAATAAAAGAACTAATCAATGGTTTTTATTCACTTTCCTTCTTACTTCAACAAGCCGACAACCACAACGTAGTCAGGACAAAGAAAACAGCAAAAAACACCCCACTAAAACCCAACCCACATACAAGCACCCCACCTTCCCAGCACCCCAGAGGCTGTTTTATTAAGTTATGTCTCTGCCCGCCCCCTTTTTTTTTTCTTTTAACTATTTATAATTAAACACTCTGCCCAGTGGCAATTTCTTTCCCAGATCGTTACAATATATATATAATAAGACTGCATGAAAAAATAAAACTAAATTCAAGGTGATGTCACTTGCACACATGGTTCCTTTTATTTTACATATCAGATACACAAGTTTAATGTCACAGTGCAGAGGACTGAGAGATCATCTGTGTGCAATCCTACTGACATCCAATTATTAAAAAGTTTTTTTGTATTGATATTTAATATGTGAAGTGTTGCCTGAAAGTCAAGGAATACAGCCAGGTGTGCATGTGGCACTAGAATGTAATTAGACAGGAGATGTTTCTGGCATGGCATAAGTAGAGAAAGTCAGAAAGAGGTATAAACTGAGTGTTTCTGTTACAGAAGCACCAAAATGTCTTGGGTCTTGAAGGAAAGCACACAAAGTCCTGAAATATCTTCAAAAATTCCCACTAGAGGGGGGAATAATCAAACCCGGCCAGTGTAAACACAGAGTCTTTATAAATAAAAAGGATTTATTCATTACAACATATGCTCTGTAATAACAAGAAAACTCTTTTAATCACAAAAGGAATTGCTCGTAACTTTAAAGGGCAATCCAGTCTGAATAAATTCCCAATATGAAATCCAAGCTTAGGTTAAAAAGAAAACAGAGCAAAATGGTCAAAAATCCAGAAAATCACAATAAGCACATGGCATAGCAAATTTACAAGAAACACTCAAACCTCCCTAGTGCATTCTAATGAACTGACAGAATCTGTGGTAAACCCTTGTCTTTATAGAGCTGAGAGCTGTCCTTGGCAGTGATGGGCAGGGGGCCCCGCCTCTTGGGATCCAGGCACAAAAGACAAGACACATAAGAAAGACTTAAAGACAAAATCAAAATCAAGGAATAATGCAACTAATTAACAAAGTAACATTAGCATAAATAAATAACAAATATGAACAAATGACATGAAACTAATAATTCAAACTCCAGCCAGGGGAATGAACCCTAGCTGAAATACAACAGAGAGAAGGAGAAGGAAGACCGAAGTATCAATTGAAAGGCACCACAATACTGTGGGAAGAAAGTTAATAAATAGGACAAAATACTTCAGATAATTATAATAGTCCCCAGAATTGAGTCCTTGAGTTCTAGAAAGAAAGAATGGTTTGGGGGATAAAGATTTAGTATGGTGTTAATACAAGTTGTGCAGGACAAAAATGGTGGAATGGAGAGGGAGGTGACATGAAGGGACTCTGCAGCTGTAAATGAAAAGGATACAAAGGAAGCAGCCATGAAGATCTGGTCCACTGAAGGCCAATCATGGTTGTGGAATAGAAGGAAGCTGGGGCCTAATAGCCTCTGAGGGATCTTGCTTTATGGTGCCAAATGTATTGAAGTCTACCCATTGGCAGATAGGGACAAAAACAGATGTTATTATAATTTTGCAGACTTCAAAAATGTTTTTCAGTCTGTTCTAATTTTGTTTTCTTGTGTCACATATGTGTGTCTGGGAGACAAACTCAGGGTTAATTTAATAACTGTTACACTCCGAGACAAAGGGTAACACTTTGTCTAATGCCTTTTTTCTTCTCCCTTTTCTGGAAAGGATGATTGACGGCTATTCCATCTCTGATGTCACTTCTGGTTTCCTCCCTCCTGAACCCGCGTCTTCCAGATTGTAGATGTCAAAACCGTCTTTCTGAAGATGGTTTGCTTCTGAACAAGTTGATTTTGATCATAGCAAACTTTTTATTGTTTTTCTACTTGGCCATACAATATACGGGAATCACTATGGTGCCCCAACTCTTTCTGATGTTATCTGTGTCTTCTTACACCTAGTAATTAAGTATGGCATTTTGGATTTTAATTTGAATTGCGGAGATGAAGACATGCATCAGCAGAACTACATTCAGGAATTGTGACAAAAAAAATATCCAGAATTTATCACCATGTGTTATCCATATCCCACCTACTGTTTCTGCTAGCAGATAAAGTGGTGAGCTCAGCCACAGCATATGCCTGGGAAATGGAGGTTTGCTGAGGTCATCGTCTGTGTAAATTGAATGCAGTAGTATTAGTCTTGGCCTCCCTGTTGATTCTTATTCACATGTTCTCACTTTTTGTTTTTCCTTTCCCCTCAATAAAAAACACTTTCTTTCTGATATTTATTTCATGTTCCCATTTTTGGGTGTTTATTTCACCCACCTACTTCTTGGTATTTATCTCACAAACTCATTCTTCAATGTTTATCATATTCGCTTTTTGGTATTTTATTTTTATCACTCAATTTTATATGTTTGTTTAATGTGCTATTTCTTAATAATTTTATTAGAGTGATTTTTCATTCTTTGCACTTTATTTTTTGTTAATTTTAGACACTACTCTTAAGCCTATTTTTAATTAGTTATATCTTCCATCATTTTGTATTTTGCACATTTGGGACCACCATAAAAATATTAATTACATTAAAAGCTTTGCTAGTACAGACTGTAATCACACAGAAAGTTCTCAGCACATTATGAACAGTGCCAGAATAGTAGGTTTCATGGTATGGTACCACTGCCAAACTTGTTAAGAAGGCAGGCTGTATTGTAGGAGTAAAGTTGGACAGTTTAACATCTGTGGCAGAGCGACAGGCATTAAGCAAACTCCTGTCAATCATGAAGAATCCACTGCATCCACTGAACAGTGTCATCTCCAGGCAGAGGAGTAGCTTCAGTGACAGACTTTTGTCACTGTCTTGCTCCACTGACAGACTGAGGAGATCGTTCCTCCCCCACACTATGCGACTCTTCAATTCCACCCGGGGGAGTAAATGCTAACATTTAATTTTATTTTTATTTTTTTCATTTTTATTACTATTTCATTTAATATTGTTTCTTTGTATCAGTATACTGCTGCTGGATTATGTTAATCTCCCCTTGGGATTAATAAAGTATCTATCTATCTATCTATCTATCTATCTATCTATCTATCTATCTATCTATCTATCTATCTATCTATCTATCTATCTATCTATCTATCTATCTATCTATCTATCTATCTATCTATCTATCTATCTATCTATCTATCTATCTTAGTCATTCCTCTCACTTCTGATGGTGGTTAGGGGCAGTTTGCCATAGTCTGTTACCATTTTCCAAAACTAAACTCCTAGCACCACTACCCTGTTGTTCTTTTATTGATTTTTTTTTACACAACTAAGTTAAAACTCCAACAAGAAGGGAGACCATTCTGGATTTAGTACTTTGAAGTAACCAGGCTAGAATTCATGGGTTAGAGGTAAGTGAACCATTATGGTCTAGTGACCAAAATATAACACAATTCACAGTGTTTTGGAAGAGTGCACATGCAAAAGCTGAAACTTTCAACTTTTAACGTTTAACTTTAGCAGCAAAGTACAAAATGTATAAACTGGGTTAAGCTGGAGACAGTCAAGGAGCAGAGGAGCATGCTTAAAAGCATTTTACATTTAATACATAACTAAATAACTTCAAAATGTAAAAACAGTTTAAAAAAACATGGTAGAGGGTAAGTAGTTTGACTAAAATGAAGCTGCAAAGGAAAAAAAACAGCTGCATAAGACATACAAGGCAGATGACACTAAGGCTACATACACTACTAGTTAAAAGGGTTCACCGACAAAAGTGCGATAGACATATGCGCCCCAACAAAACCGCGATGGACAAATGAGCGCCGACAAACCCGCTAACTGGTTTTCGACAAATGCGCGCAGACAAAATCGCCACGTCAAAATCGCGAGAGAGGCCAAGAGAGTGGGACACCCTTGCTGCGATTCTTCCTACATATGCAGGGCGTGATCTTAAGGACTATCTGCGTGCTGTGCTGATGGCATGCCGCATCTCATAATATTGACTTCTAAAATAAACATTATTATATATGCTTTAAACTAGTAATTTATATTTAATGAAACTTTCGCGAGGCGGCACGGTGGCGCAGTGGTAGCGCTGCTGCCTCGCAGTTAGGAGACCCGGGTTCGCTTCCCGTGTCCTCCCTGCGTGGAGTTTGCATGTTCTCCCGTGTCGCGTGGGTTTCCTCCGGGCGCCGGTTTCAATCCAAAGACATGCAGGTTAGGTGGATTGGCGATTCTAAATTGGCCCTAGTGTGTGCTTGGTGTGTGGGTGTGTTTGTGTGTGTCCTGCGGTGGGTTGGCACCCTGCCCTGGATTGGTTCCTGCCTTGTGCCCTGTGTTGGCTGGGATTGGCTCCAGCAGACCCCCGTGACCCTGTTCGGATTCAGCGGGTTAGAAAATGGATGGATGGAAACTTTCGCGATTTTGACGGCGCGTTTTAATCGGCACTATTTTGTCGGCACGCATATGTTTATCGCGCAAATGTCGGGTCACAGTTAAAAATCTGGACACACCCATTTTTTACTCAGATACAATTAAATTGATTTAAGCTTATAGGCAAGACATTACTAGTGTTTTAATGGCTATTACTGCTTGAAACTAGTGGCTTTTAATTTATTATTTACATGTGGTTGCAGCCATTCCTTTGATGACCTAATGGTCAGCTCCCTTAGCTCATCCCTAATTTCTCATGTATAAATGCTAACTGGTTATGACAGAAACCTTTGCAATTGTAATAGCACAACAGAAACCTGCTATTCATGGGTTGCAAGATCCTAGTATTCCTAAAGCTCAGGCTTATTCCTGCCTTATGCTCTAGCCCCCTTTGACCCTGAATTGGATTAAGGAAATATGACAATGTTATTTATATTATATTATATTATATTATATTATATTATATTATATTATATTATATTATATTATATTATATTATATTATATTACAATGGCTGTGCTGATTTGCAGTAAGTTTTACTCAAGACGTCCCGGTTTCCTCCTACATTCCAAAGACATAAAAAGTTAAATGAATTGGTGTTGCTAAATTGGGTATTAGTGGTAGGGTGGGATTTTCTGTTTACCTTGCAATGGACTGACACCCTGTTCAAGTGTTGTTCCTGTCTTTCCAATGGTTGCTGGGATGGACTCCAGTTGCCCTGGGAGCCTGCCCTGGATATGATAATGCTATGTAACATCTTTTGGCCAGAGCAAGGAATCAGAAGGAGAGGAGAAAAAAACACTGAACTAGTGGGAAGCCAAAAGAGAGAGGCAGAGACTTGGGAAGTAAACAGGGAGTTCTTTATTCTGTCAGTTTGTAGTGCATGTTGAGCTATCCCACCTGTGTACCAAATGATACTTTATATTTTCACATTGTTCATTTCTTCCTTTTGTTTATCATTTATACAACAAACACAATTTTTTAAGTTTCTTTGCATCATTTTGGGTAAAAGGCTGTAATGACAGTCTTCACTAGTGTTCTAAACAGATTTCAAATTTTTTTATAGTTAAAAGTTAAATGTTCCAAAATATGTTTCTTTCATTGCTTCAGCTCTGCAGTGGATTTAACTGTCCAACCATCCATTTTCCAACCCACTGAATCCAAACACAGGGTCACAAGGCAGGAACCAATCCTAGGCAGGGTGCCAACCCACCAAGCACACACTAGGGCCAATTTAGAATCACCAATCCACCTAACCTGCATGTCTTTGGACTGTGGGAGGAAACCCACACAGACACGGGGAGAACATGCAAACTCCGCACAGTGAGGACCCAGGAAGTGAACCCGGGTCTCCTAACTTCGAGGCAGCAGTGCTACCACTGCACCACCGTGCCACCCTGGATTTAACTAACATAAATAAAAATAAAGAAATGGCTGACAGGCTAGTCCAGACACAATCTATCTCGAAGTTTTTGTGATTGGGCGATGAAAGAAGATGGCATTCTCCAGTCAAAAGCTTGAACTGAGTCACTGATAAACATAAACTATATTGTACACTTCTATTGCAATCCTAAAGTACTCATCTTTTACACCATTAGAGGCATATTCAGCACCCAGGTAGTCACTCGTTTAAATACACATGCATAATGTATAATGTTAAATTGCTAACTTTTTCTACCTCGGAGGCTTCCATGATAAACCTGACTGTTCTGAACACCCTTTGAAACTGCAACCATTTACTTTTAGAGGTATAAAAGGTTAAAAAGTCACTGATGTCATTAGAAGGATGCAGAGTGAATACCTTTAAAAAGATATTATGACATTTTTCTGACCAGTTAGACGGGTCTTAGTAGATCATAATAATTGAGTATTCACAGTAATTAGTCTCCATTGACTTTCTAATAATGCTCACTCAGTACAGGATAAAAGAGAATTCACTAAAACAATCAGTCTACCAGGGTTTGAGCCTGGTTTTGCACCTAAAAAATAAAAGCAATGAATATGCAAGGTGTCAAATAAGCAGACAAATGCCACAGAAAAGGTTTGGGGCAGCCACCCGTATACTTGAAATAAGGCTGCTAAGTAGGCAATTAAATGCGAGTTGTATACAGATTTGAGTCCAAAACAAAACTGACTTGGATGAAACAAAATGGGGGTTTTATGGTTAGGAAAAAGAAGTGAGGTCAGCAGAGTTGAAACCGGAAATTAGGTTATCTGGGCCAGAACTGGAACTGATGTCATTGGGCCCGGAAATGGAAGTGACATCATCTGGGCCAGGCAGAATTTCCCAGAGGAAAGAGAGAAAGTGCACTCCACCACCCCCTGGTCTGGCATGGAATTACGCTCATTTGAGCCCTTTAGCTGCCTCCCATGCATGTGTGTGATAAAGGATTTTAATGTTTTTATTTCCCGTTAAAATGCCTTGTGACAAATAGAATAGAATATTGTATGCAAAATGATGCAAAGAAAGCCAAAATATAAAAAAATATATATTTATCTGCCTACTGTATCTTATATGTAGTTCCTTCTCACTCTTCTTCCCCACGAGAACTAATCATTGAGTACCCAATTCCGGTCAAGTGACTAGGGATTAGTATGAAAGAAGAGTTCCAGAAAGAAAGTTTAGTTTATCTACAGTTTTTAAAAGAGGACAAAAATACTGATTTTGATGGGTTTAAGCCCCGTCCACATTACCACATCTTTGTTTAAAACATTTCTCTGTTTTAGCCTTTCATCCACACTACCCCTTTGTTTTTGACCCCTGAAAATGAAGTCTTAAAAATGCTGTCCAGGGCCAGATACTTTGTAAATGCAGCATCACCGTTGGGGAAAGGTTTGGCTGAAGTCTGAAATGATTGACATATGACCACGCCCACATGACACACCTTTTTTACTCCAGGAATATCTACCTGCAGCGTTGTGGTATGGACGGGTGAAAACAGAGTTTTCTGACAACGATACTTCAATTGCACTCTGATTGGTTGGTGTTTATTTTGTGGCCTTTCTCTAATAGGATTCTGCTCATTTTAACGTATGATTCACTGGTTGCTCACCTGTCTTGGAAGAAAAAGATGCTTTTCAGTTATGATACTTTCAGTTTTGATTCAGTTGTGATGCTTACCTGTAAGCATCTAAATTGCATTTTGTACAGTTTGAATGCTGCAGACACACGCCAAAGTTTAATTATTAATCGGTTGCTACAGTTTTGTGATAAATCCTCTGGTCAATAGTGCTACTGTTACAGTGAAAAATTTAGAGTCCAGTGAAAATTAATTTGTAAATAACTTAGTTAACATCCTGTAAACATAATCTATTTAGTAAGAAAGAGAACATTCTGCATCCAAATTGATAACATAAAGCACTTAATGGACTTAGTGGATGGGTATAGAATGCAGCCGAGTTCACAATATTACAGAACAGAGACTCAAGAGCACACTGCAGTAAAGCGAAATATAGAAATATCCACACACATACATTTATTTATATATTTATTTATCGAGTTAGTTTTACAAAAGTTGTTTGGTAAAAGAGGGGCGACACGTTGGCGCAGTGGTAGCGCTGCTGCCTCGCAGTTAGGGGACCCGGGTTCGCTTCCCAGGTCCTCCCTGCGTGGAGTTTGCATGTTCTCCCCGTGTCTGCGTGGGCACTCCGGTTTCCTCCCACAATCCAAAGACATGCAGGTTAGGTGGGTTGGCAATTCTAAATTGGCCCTAGTGTGTGCTGGGTGTGTTTGTGTGTTTCCTACGGTGGGTTGGCACCCTGCCCAGGATTGGTTCCTGCCTTGTGCCCTGTGTTGGCTGGGATTGGCTCCAGCAGACCCCCGTGACCCTGTATTCGGATTCAGCAGGTTAGGAAATGGATGGATGGATGTTTGGTAAAAGATGTACTCTGACGTCTGTGGACTTATAATTAATCCTCATATGAATTAACATAAACCTGAACTTTTTTTTTAAGTGTTGCTTTAAAATTTGCAGTGTTTTTATTTAATGACAGACGACTGACAACATTCTAACCATTTGTGATGTTCCTTTAAACATCTCAGTGCATTTAATATATATTATTCATAGGTAAACACAGTGTATTTAATACTGCATAAACATACACTATTGCTTTTCAGAAAAGCTCACAGGATAAATAAAGTACATAAACATTCATGGGCAAACTCCATGTATTTAATAGTGCATAAACATTCGCTATTGCCTTTTGGACAAACTCAGCACATTTTCTTTGTTTTCAAATGTCTGTACTGTATGTTAATGCACTATTATATGCATTGAGTTGTATCCTTCTATAAACATCAGGTTCATTTGTTAGCTTAATTTACTGACTTTGTGTGATAGAATTTTTGTTTGAATAACGAAAGCTCCTCAGCAACTTATTGTGCTTGAAAAGTGGATAGGTGGTCATTAATGTTTGACTTTCCTCCATGCACAACAGAAAAAAATGCTTTTGCAATGAGTGAATTAAATATCGGTTTGAGAAAAGAGAATGCTTGTTGCAGCCGTTGATTAAAAGCAGGTTTTCTCTTCAGCATGGTTGCTTTGTGAGATTCACAGCATGAGGTGGAAACTTGCTCTCTTTATTTTTTCCCTGGGTAGGTGGAAACACCTTATGCCTATATACAAACCGCCTGGGAGTGTAAATGACAAATTGTGGATGACAGGTGTACAAAGCATAGAAGGTGTTGCTTTTCTTTTGTTTGATTACAGGTTTGAGTTCTGTATCATCTCAGCTATGTTTGCTCAATAAAACTTTTTTATATGGGCAGTCTGTTAAAACTGGGACATATTGTTATATTTCAGTTTTTTCTTGGGACACCAGGATGCATACCCTGAAAGTGGGACTGTCCCAATCAAACTAGGACATCTGGTCACCCTAGCTAAACCCTAGCTAAACCTGTTTTAATAAAAAAAATCCTTAATACTGGGATGAGGAAGATCTAGTGTTCAGGTTTCTTGGGCACCATGCAGTGGTCACAATATATATAAATGTTTACTTATTAGTCCACACAGATATCCAAGATTTCCTCTTCAAAGAGCTGCAGACAAATCATCCATAGCCGGGTGGAGTTCTGTGCCCTTCAGTAGTCCAAGGTGAACTATCTGTGGTACTTTCGGTGTTCCCTTTTCCTTGGGAAGTGCTATCGGTTGTTAATTGTGGAGCACCTGGAGTACTTCCGGGTGTGCTATAAAAGCATTTCAGGAGCTGGAGTCAGGTGGAAGAGGACGGAGCTTGTGTATGAGGAGTGGAGGTGGCAGAAGAGACAGAGGAAAGAGCATTATTGCGGCTAGTTTGTGCACTGTGTTGTTGTGCCGAAAATAAACGTGTGTTTTATGACATTTGGAGTCTGTGTCTGTCTGTGTCCGGGTTCAAGGTTCACAACTTATTCTCCTATTAGTTGAACCCTTGTGCTAATTGACTTCCCAACTTTAAGCTCAATGAGCCTCTGGGCTCAATCAGCCCAGGGTCATAAATCACTTCAAGGGTCATGGGAGTCAGATGTTTCACAGTCAGCTCTACAGATTCTTCAGGTTTTCACTTTAACTAAATAATTTAGGTAATTTGCTGTCAGTGTGGGTGGACAGTGGCATTTCATTAAGTCTTTAAGCGCTGTATGTCAATTGCCATTAAGAAACATTGTGAACCCACATTAACTTATGCATCCAAAAAGTCAATGAAATCTTTTTGCCATGAAATGCCATGAAATGCATAATTAAATCTTCTCACTCTCAGTATTGAATTTTAATTATGTTAATATGCAATTATTTTACTAAATTATTTGCCTCGTGTTGCTTTTTAAAGAACAATTTACATCAAGTTTTAAGACATGCACAAATCATAGCAGAGTATTCTTTTTTAACTCTCTTTCATGACTGCATATCGAATGAATTCCACACAAGTATACGAGTATTAGAGCATCCACATGAGAAGTCATACACGTGGAGAAGCTTTAAAGATGTAATTTAAGGATAAGAGTCAAAGGTTTGCCATTTGCAGAAATCCTGTCTGACAAGAACATACTTTAGGCAGTGCTGCCTTTGGTAAGCTTCTCATTTTCTTTTATTGTCTGTCATTTGAAACATCTAGGTCAGAAAAAAATAGGTTACAGTAATTATAAATAAACCAAAATTTGATTTTTGGCTTTAGGCTAATTGGAAAATTTCAGCTTCTGTGCACAGAGATCATGTATTTATGGAAAATGAGACCATGTCTCAGCAAGAACCATCTCATTTCTCTATCAATATTCCACTAAAATCAAATATTGTTAATGAAAGAATTAAGTTATTATTTTAATTATAATAAAAGATGTCTGGAGAAAATCAAGAAGACTGATTTTCTGAAGTGTTATATTACTGTGTCTATATTGCCAACAAAATAGTTGGTTATATTATGTTATTTGTCTTGTGGCTGCCTCTGCCATTAATTCCTTCATCTATTCTCATACCTAAACTAAAAATGCATTAGTGTAAAAATGCACTTTTTTTCTCTCATTTACTGTCATTGTTCTTATACTGTCACTTACTGTCTGGGGTGTCTCCAGGGGCCTCATGTATAAACAGTGCATATGCACAAAAATGTTACATACGAACGTTTTCATGCTCAAATCGTGATGTATAAAACCTAAACTTGACGTAAAGCCACACACATTTCCACGGTAGCTTATACCCTGGCGTACGCAAGTTCTGCGCTTGGTTTTGTAGACTGGCAGCACCCAGCGTCAAAGCAGTGCTACTGTTCCAGTGTGGTCCTTTTTTAGATCCACATCCCTGAAGCGGCTTTATAAATACACTGAAATTAACCACATAGCGGATCATCTTTTTCCACATTACTCTCAATGCACCACTCGGAAAACAGTTTCATTCCAAGAACTATAAACACACTCAATTAGTCCATCAAGTGCTCCTTGTAGAACTCTTGTACTTATAAGTACAATTACCTCACTGTAAACTTGTGATACAGTTACAGTATAATATTGCACAACCTGAGCAACTTTATAAAGCGTGTATTTACATATGATGATGATATAATTTTTAAGATGAAATGCAGCAAAGCTTTAACTTAATTTAAATAATCTATATTGTTAATAAATAAACATGTGAGGACATGGTGTCGCAGCACTGGCAAGGAGCTGGCACTCCATTCACAGATTGTTCCTGCCTCGCACTGTATTCTTGCTGGGACTGGTGAGGCACTGGATGGATAGAATAATTTAACATGCACTATGAAGATATTTCAATGTTCCTTAAAAGTTTTAAAGAATCGGCGTTCTAAGCTTACAGATGGCTTAATGTCTATTACAGAGCTGATTGTGTCGTGATTGGGTATTTGGAGAAAGAAAAGTAAAGACAGGAATTAGGGGTTAGTACGTTTGAAAGAGACAGTAGTGCTGCAATAAAGTATTTCATTGAAAGCAGCACATGGCACAGCAAGCATCTTGCGTGAGGCATAAACAATCACTGCACCACCGTGTTCCCATGTTTAATAAAATGCTTTAACTCCTATCATCATGAAAATGATATAACGTATACATCTCAATATTTTAATTATTCAGAGAGCTGTAATAGCACAAATGTAATGGATTCTGTGTCCTGTCGGAGGAAGAGAAAGCCGGTTTAAGAAGCACATAGTGATTCACACACATAGAGCACATAGAAGATCAAATACAAAACAAAGCATTTAAAGTGCTACTTTAGTTACGATGGGATTTGAGAAACTAGTAAATTAAACGATTTTAAGATGTTTATGATGTTCTACTTTAATGACAAAATAAACTACGTGATTAAAATAGAAATTTAGAGATTAAAGTTGATATTTCATGTTTTTTTCCCACTGTGTGCCTATTTTTTTATCTCTGTACCCTAATAAGCTTTCATATGACACTCAGACGGTGAGCTACAACTCACCTTTTCACAGCGACTTTGATATGTGACAACTTTTTTATTTCGGGCACTGTGCGACTTTGTGAACTTGAGCTTTCAAGTTTCTCCGACACTCTATGTCACTCGATCAACTTCCTTTTGTTGTTTATACCACTGTTTAAACCAACAAACAGCACGTTTTTCCTTGCCTCCACTTGGTATTCACTGAAATTCTTCTATTTCCCCCCATGCTTTTGCCATTGTCTTTTCACAGAACGCTGAGCTTAAGGGCTATTTATATTGATTTGCATATTCAAAGAATAATTCTGGCATAATTCTGGAATGAGACGGGGCAGGACAGCAGGCGTGTGCATGTGCGTTACTTTTCATGCTGACCGGGACTTATGTAGCCGAAGAACGTGGAAGTCGGTGAACGCACAGATTTATGCATCTGGATTTTTTTGTGTGTAAGCACATTTCTGCTTTTGTCCGTACGCCATGTCAGAGTGTGAATTCTACGCACAGCGTTATTGCATGAGGCCCCCGATTTCCTGAGCTTAGTATATATCTGCCACTTTGTACTTACGCAAGTAGTAGACTACAACACTGGCTGTAATTCTCATTATACTTTGACCGCCATCATCCTGGTCAAAACATTTCAAGAACCTTAGCTGTTTAGTCATCCTTTTTGATAACCTGTAGTTTTGCCATCATTTACTTTTCTTTAATCTCACAAATAGTTACAAGTCCTTATAAACTTTGAATAAAAATAGTGTAAAGGAGTTTAAAGAGTAAAGTTTAATTACATAGCTATGCAATAAAAAATAAGTGAACAATAAGTGGTTAGAATTATGACCCAATGTTCCAGGGGCTTGATTCTATTCCTGGCTGTTTGTATGGTATATGCATGCTCTCCTTGTGTCAAAGTGAAAATTCAATTTGCACTCCAGTATTTCTCCAATATCACCAAAATGTGCATGTTACATTGACAGGTGACTTTAAATTGGATCAGTGTAAGTGGATGTGACCTACTGTGAACTGGTGGTCTGTGCAGTTGGGATTCATACTACTGAAATAAACCCCAGGTCCCCCATGAATTTTTATGCCGTGTTACCCCTAAATCTACTATGCTGTTCTGCTGGCCTAATTTCCTCCCAAACGCGAAATATGTGCAGGTTAGATTTACTGGTAGGCCTAATTTAACTATGTGTGAGGGAAAATAGCTGTAAGTGAGTGAAGTCTATAATACTTCTACCAGTATTAAACATTGCCACCGAAACATTGCGTGTGGCCTTTGTTATATCATGAGTACGAGACCCTGTGAAATAATAATGATATAAATGAAAGATTTATTATTGCAGCTGGTTTTGACAATTTCTAAAACATGATTATCATATTGATTTTCTATGGGCCTTTGCCATAAGTATGTATCTCCTCAACTCAGTTGGCTGTAAATCGATGCATGACTGTATATGACAAAATCACCAATAGAATAATGATGTTGTGGCCAATTGCACTGAGCTTTCCTTCTCTGTTCAATCACAGATAAAGCAAACTTTCAAACAACAATCAGATACAAAAGAAACACACACTCAAATAACTTTAACTTTACCAATGTGGAATCAGCATTGCATAAGGTAGTTATCTATCACACGATGTTTGGAGGCTTTAAAGCTGGTTCACTCACATGCTGTTCTGTTCTCTTCCTAACTCACCCAGACCACCTTCTCTCTAGCCACTACTCCTGTCTTTCTTTGGCTGAACACTCCCAAGGAAGATGCCTTCAAGTTCTTTTAACCTGATGGGTGATTACTGGAGTAAGGCAAACAACTAGGAAGTTTGTCAAGTTTTCTGTGTGTTTGAATAATAGCTCTCATCTTGCATAAGGCCCCAATACTGTTCCTTCAAGTGCCAGAATAAACTTTCTTTTGCCCAGTTCTCTCCTGCCTGGCTTCTATGTGCAACTCAGAAGCCCAAATGCAACTATGTATTATATGCATTACATTTACACATGGAGTTTATTGCAGATGTGCAATGTGCTCTGTTTTTTGTGTCTGTGAATTGTTGCAACAGAAGCTCATGGTTGTCGCATCAGTCTCAATTTTGACCCCTTCTTGAGCATACATAATTGATGATTACACTGGCAGTTGTTCATGGACATTAAAGATACAGTACCTCCAAGCATGGTGACCGTGGCTGGCAAGATTTTTTTGTACTTCACAGAATGGAGCAATAGAGGATACCAGAACATGGTTGGTCACTGCAGATCGCTCTCTCTCTCTCTCTCTCTCTCTCTCTCACTCACTCACTCACTCAATTTTAGGGTTAACAATTAATATAATTAGTGTACTTTTGTAATTTAAGAGGAAAAAAGAGAGTCCAGAGGTAAACCTACAAAGACTTAGGGAGAACATGCAAATTCCATGCAGGTAGTGCAAGGCAGGAATTAAAATTTCTGTCTGTAGTTGTAAGCCAACAGAGCTAACCATTGAAAAACCATGTCAACCTACAATGCTTCATGAAAAACCATGTCAACCTACAATGCTTCAGTTATAGAAAATTAATTAATACTTTTTAAAGATTTGGTATAGCAACTATTTTCAATTATTCCTAACACATTTCCCCACAATTAACAAGTGTAATAAATACATCATAATATGTATAGACAGAAGGCAATGTGATTCAGTCCCTATGACTGTAAAATCCAAAAAAAAAGAATATCAGTTTCTTTAAGTGAGGTCAAAATACCTAAATGAAAGATTTATATCCCACAAGCCTTCCAGTGAGGCCTTCAATCTGTATTCATAGGTCAACTGAACTATTTTTCATTCAATCAAGCAAACAATACCTGTGGTTTAGCTGTCAGGTGAAGTAAATCTCATGTAAATCACTCCACGGGCTATTTTACAGGCCGTGGCAAATGAGCACACACTCCTCCTACTAGTCAAAGACTGTATCTGCCAGGTTTGTCAGAGAAATGTACAGTATACCTTTTTATACATTTTAGCATTTATTTTCTTTGTTTTTGATTTTTTATTTCTTTGGCAATATTACAGTATCCCAAAGTTTTAAGACTGTTGCTGTGATGTTGTGGGTATGCCAACTGTAGATGAATTGAATCAAAATGTGATGTCACTGTGGCCATTCTCATTCACTATAAATACTAGTCTGCTCAAAGTAAAAAATGTTCTTCTTCTGATCTTTAACTTTATCAAAAGTTTTTCAGGGCTTAATTAGCACTTTATCCATTGGTGCTAGTTTGGGAGCCCTATTTCTATTTCTTTTTCAGTTTTTTATTGTTATTTTATTTACTCTTTAAGAGTGTGATGGGTGACATCACTAAAATCATGTAGTTTACATTATATCTTGCCTGAATTTTGGGCCTGAATTACCTTGAAAGCTTGCATATCGTAATCTTTTTAGTTAGCAAATAAAATGTGTCATTTTGCTTGACTTCTCACTAAAGAAATAGTTCAAAAGAATGCACCTAGACATAAGAAGTGAGCTGAAGTGTTTCTGTAAGTGAATGTCACCGGTGCAGTGGGGACGCACTGCAATCGCACACGTGAAGGCCTACGCAACTTCACATGTGCCCCGGTCCAAGCACCAGCATACTGCCAATTGTCTACCTTTAAGGGAGAAAGAAGCGGAGTGTCTTTGTTACTGTGTAGACATAATTTAGCTGAAAGGAATCACAAGGACAATGCTTTGAACTTACCATAGAGATGGTATGAGTCAGTGTGTTTGTACATGACTAGTTGTGTGATAAAACAAGCTGAATGAATAAAAAGCTCGCACAGACGTGTTGCATGGTGCAGGGTCTGTGTGACTGTCCAGGTCAGTTCCACGCTCTCTTGTTGCTACCGTGAGCCTCTTCAACCCAAAACCGTAGATTGTCATGAACCGAGATAAGGCAAATGAGGATACACACATTGCACACAAAAGTGCAGTCCATTAAATTCTTCTTTAAATAAATAATCCATAAAACCAGTGCTAAATATGTGGAGGTTAAAAAGTCATTAAATAAATCCAATAAAATGAGTTTTAAGGGACATTGCCTCCCCCAAGATGCTTGATGGCAGCTTCCCTGGAGTATAGCGGTGTCCCGGATTCCCACACGGCATCCTGGGAATTGGAGTTCGCTGTCTCAGCCCTGTTGGATGCCTTGGGTGCCCCCTGGGGGTTCTGTGGAAGAACCGAGGGAGTCGTGCTTTTCTTATAGCCCGGAAGTACTAGGACATCACGAGGACGGGAGCCCCGAAGTACTTCCTGGCTGATTAAAGACTTGGAATTCTCCAGCTGACCCAGAAGTGCTGGCAAGTCACATGGACAGAAGAGCAGAAGCACTTCCAGGTCAAGGGCTATTTAAAGGACTGCTGAAGACCCAGCAGGCAAGCCAGAGTTGGAAGGAGTAGGACTGAGCTTGCTGGGAGGTGTGGAGGAGAGATTCATGTTTATTAGTGTTGTGATTGGTGTTTTCTTGCCTGTTCATTGGTGGCTGAAGTGCTTGAAGGGCATTATTTAAGAAGAAATTAGATAACCTCTTGGTATTTTAATCTGTGTCCTGTGTCCGTCTGTTGAGAAAAAAGGGGCAACAGTGCCACCTAGCGTCCACTCATTGACAGAGTTTAAAATCCAGAGATAGTTCTTTAAATAAATATGAGCCCCAATTCTTCCTTCTACAACCTATCCAGACCTTGCAGCAAGATACGCCACCTGCCAACAGGTGCAGTCAACCATAAATACCACATTGCCAGTCATTCGGCCTCCATGAGGCGCTACGCCGAGCTGCACATAAATGTCCTGCCACCAGTCCCTTGGCGTCTGTGGGAAACAAGGCATAAGGAGCCACTCCTACTCCCCAGCATCATTCAATAAGACTGTCCTTTCTTCAGCCCTAGGCTCCTTTCCTTGAGCCACACTCCTGACCACCGACCTCCATTCCTCATAGCACTGGCTCTCCTATTCCTGCCTCTTGTTCTCTCTTTATTTAATGTTAACCTCTGCTCTTTCTTTTTTCATTATCTGTCTGTCTTTCCACCAGCTTGTATTGTACTTCTTCTCTCTTTGCTATGCAGGCTCCTTTATATGTCCTAATCAGGTGCACATGTGACCCGCTACGCACACTGAGGTGTGACTGAGGCGCCTGATTGATCCAGACCTATTTGCACATAAGTGTGCAATCAGCTAAGCACCGCAATCAATCCTGGAGTGGCACCATCATGTGCACACCTGCACCCATTCTGAGCCTGCACACTCTCGGAACGCAATTATTTATTTAAAAACCTGCACGGCACCACGCACCATTCATCACAGGCTGCCAGTACTAGTCTTGGCGACATACGTTGTTGGGGATTGGTAGCATAATCCCTGTTTTGGTATAAAACAGTTTTGTGCATGGTAGAGGTTGCCTTTTGACTGAAGGAGGAATGAAGGAGTTCTAACTACTGGTAAGGCTGAAGTTGGTTACTTATGCACAGCTAGCTAGTCTATGGGTGGGCAGACATGCAATTCTACATAAGTGGGAGAGTACAGCCAAACCTTGCAAATTCATGGACATGGCTTTTGTACTTTGTGTCTGCTGGTCAGTAACCAAGTGAATATAATTGCTGTTAAATCTAGTCTCACAAAACTCAAAAAAGGCTTAAAAATAAAACAAAAAGCCTAAAAATGTCAAGAACATTTTGAAACACAAAGTAGGAGTGGCCCTGAAACTGAAAACAGGCTTGTAGCCTACAAACACAGAAAAGGCCAAGCCTATAAATCTCCTTAAAGAAGAGAGGAACTGTAAAACCACCTTGTACAGATGAGCAAAACAGAGCTTGTATTAGTAATAATAAAGTTTTCATTTATTAAAGTTTATTGAAAGGAAGAAAACTTACAAAAATGCATGGAGGTACGGTATATACACACGTATAAGTCAGTTCTTGAAACCCGAAAAATCGATCATAAAATCAGACCCTGACTTATACGACCATTCAAAAATGCAACAGTTCAATTTTTTCTCTTTTTAAATCTTCTTGCCTCCTCCAATCTCGCATCAGTTTCTCACACGTATCACGTATCAAATTTTGTTGCAGCAGAGTAGTTACCAATTTTTTTTGCCACTTCAATGACGTTTAATTTAAAACCAGATTCATATTTTCTTCTGATCGAAAGCTCTATTGTAGATAAGGGACGCTCTTACAAGAAAGGTACAGTATATGAGGGTGTGAGATACAAAAACATAAATCAGTGCAAATGTCACTTCGGAATAGTTCAGGTATTGCAGTGTGGTCACATAGGCACAATAGAGAGAGAGAGAGCGAGAGGTTAGGAACACCCGTTGATACAGCGCATTGCCACGCCCACCTAGGAAAAAAAAGGCTATGTGCTCCATGGTTACTCTCTCAGGTGGGTGTTAACATATCATAATCTCTTAGACCAATAGCATGAGTATTCCACATTCGACTTATACAACCGACATTATAAAATAAAAGAAATTATATGGTAAAATCATGTCCCGACTTATCCGTGAGTCTGTACGGTATACAAAATTAAACTTCAAACAGGCAAAACAATAAAAAGTGAACACAATATAAATTAAAAATAAAGATCAAATACAATAGAAAAAGTTCATAATCCAGAGAATCAAAAGTGATAAGATTTCTAAATCCCAAAAGAGATAAGAATCCATAATGAGCTGAGCCACACAAGCAAGAGCTAATGTCTCGGCAATAGGCTGAGGCATCTCAGGTGTTATTTATATGCCCAGCCTGAAGCTACAGCTTTAGTGTCAGGAGGTCCCCGACCCTGTTAGCTTAACATACAACACACAAGGAGCATCATTAACAGAATTAACATAAAATATCAAAGTTAAATAATCAATAAACAGTAGTGAAAATATTATACAATACAAACTGAGAATGCAAAAACATATTGAACAAAATAAAACACAAAATGACCCATAAATAACAAGAAAATAAAATGATAAAAATCAACAAATTAAAGACAGTGTCAGGGCCCAATTCAAACCATGACAATAATTGTGCTGAAGGACAGAGTGAAAAAACCTTCTAGTATTAAAATGAGCAAATATATTAATACAACAATGATTATGTCATCAAACTCCAGGATCAAACATTTCGTAGATAATAAAAGATATCTCCTTTTGATTATTGCTACAGGTGTAACTTAACAGTCTCACTTGCTTACCTAATCTGATTTTAGGACAGTGACACCTTGTTTTCAGGGATTAACATACTGCAAAAGGAAGTAAAAACAACAAGCATGTTTAAATATATTTTGTTTCATAAAAAGCTTGCTCTCATTGGCAGGCTTCTTGTACTTCTTGTAGAAACACAAATGCAATGGACAGATTTTACTTAGGAAAGCACCACAAACCTTTAATTCTATTGATTTACAGTCATGGCCACTGTACCACGGAGGAGTCTTTAAGTCAGATCATTTCTGAAATGTCTTGAGGAAAGGTCCAAATTATCTGACATTGTGCCTAAAATTCAGTTCGATTTTTTTTAGGTCAAATGCAAAAAACATACTCCTTATTATTCACTCCAAAGTGTTGTCATTGACACCCAGTATTTTCTGGTAAAGGAGTGGGTTGATCTTTAGGTTTTGCATAATTATGAGGAAAAATTGTGTGCTGCCAGCTTAACTGTCTTTTTACTGCATGAAATTATACGTTAGCTTGTTACAACTTGTTCTTGAGCAGAATAAATTCAGCATATAAGCATGCATTGTAACACACACACGGAGGGCTGAGAGAAGTTAGAGAGGGTTGTGACCTAAATGACTCATGAGTATAATGTGCGTCAGTGCAGCGTATTGTTACTCCACATTACCAACAACTTACAATGTTTTGATTACTATTTACAAAATATATATCTTTTTCTAAAACTTAACATAATATAGTTCATTTCAATCAAAGCTGAAAAACTACTACTTTTGAATATAACAATTTTATTAGGAGCTTCTAATGTTTCTTCATATTATTGCCTGTAATTCTATTTCTATGCACAGAATCCAGCTGTGGCACATGGCATGAAAGAAAAACACCCCTGGATCAGACCACAGGCTGGACAATGGGTAACAGACATTGCAGTCAGACCACCATGGTAACTGTACTACTTCTTCTTCTTCTTTCGACTACTCCTGTTAGGGGTCACCACAGCGGATCATCTTCTTCCATATCTTTCTGACCTCTGTATCTTGTTCTGTCACACCCATCACCTGCATGTCAACTCTCACCACATCCATAAACCTTCTCTTAGGCCTTCCTCTTTTTTTCTTGCCTGGCAGCTCTATCCTTAGCATCCTTCTCCCAATATACTCAACATCTCTCCTCTGGACATGTCCAAACCAGCAAAATCTTGCCTCTCTGACTTTCTCTCCCAACCCGCATCACTGAAATATTTGAACATGCGATCAAAGATATTTAAGGGATGTGCCCCAAACCTTTGTGTGTCCCTATATATATAAATATATATATAAATATCTATACTAATAAAACACTGACTGACTGACTCACTCAATGACTCACTGACTCATCACTAATTCTCCAACTTCCCGTGTAGGTAGAAGGCTGAAATTTGGTGGGCTCATTCCTTACAGCTTACTTACAAAAGTTGGGCAGGTTTCATTTTGAAATTCTATGCGTAATGGTCATAAATTCACTAATTAATCTGTAAGCAGACTAGAAAATGGGTAGATTGCCGTAAAATGACGACTTTATCTAACTCATGTTGTAAAAAAGTTTTGGAACACCTTGGGTTTTAAAGAACTGCACACAGTTTAATGTGTTAATATTGCATGAAATCAAGGTAAAGAACAAAGAAACAATGGCAATTAAAGAAAAATAAGTCAATGAATCATTAAGAATACAAAATTGTATGTAAATTTTTTATTAATCAGTGTAGCTACCTTTTGCTGATATAACAGCCAAGCTGTGGTAACCCTGTTGATTCAGAATTCCTGTCACACTGTACAATTCACATACTTCGCCTTCGGCTTGTGCCTCCCATTTTCCAATGCAAATGAGGTGTTGCCTTTAGTGAAGGTTTAACTCCCATTTGTTCCTTGTGTCTTTTTTTTTTTATTTATTTCTCATTTCAAGCAACTCTTCTGGCTTTCTAACCTGCTTGCTGCTTTCTCCCTAAAGGTGCTTCCAACCCGGAGAAGTACCAGACATGAGAAATGACTTTCTTTGTGTGCCCAACTGGCCACAGCTAAGCAGCATTGCATTTCTGCATTTTCTTGGGTATCTGGTAATTACGTCATGGCAACTGGACTTAGTTCTTGTTAGGTAGATACGTTTAACTGCACATCCAAGCAGCTTCTTCAGTCTGAGGAATGTTGTTAAAGACCACAAATTTATCCTCCAGGTTAGTTTCAACTCACACCTTCCCTGAATAGGCTTGTTGATTAAAACAAAGGAAGGGGAAGGTGTGGGTAGATGTAACATTCACACCTTTTAACAGCCCGTCCTACCCCAATACAGTGAGTCGCTAAGAGTGGTCTACCTGGTGGAGGTGTGAATTGGGCCTGATTTTCCTGGGGATGAATGAAAGGGCAGCATGATAAATTGAAGACAGGTTATGCCTAAGGCCTCGACCTCTGTTGAGTGAGGGGTTGTTGATCTGCACATGCAAAGCTTTCCTCACCCCTCTCTCAAACCACTTGTCTTCTCTATCCAATATCTG
Source organism: Polypterus senegalus (assembly GCF_016835505.1). Lineage (NCBI taxonomy): Eukaryota > Metazoa > Chordata > Cladistia > Polypteriformes > Polypteridae > Polypterus > Polypterus senegalus. The sequence goes on from NC_053160.1 coordinate 81,884,297, forward strand.
GACGTTAATGTCCTCAAATGAGTGTCATTTGTCCTTCAAATGGAGGTACACAGCTGATTCCGGCCCTGAGGTGTTACTACTTCTGTGCTGGGCCATCTTCCTGTGTAATGGCTGTTTGGTCTCTCCAATGTACAGTTCAGGGCACTCTTCGTTGATCAGTTGAGACACCTGTGCAAATTGTTTGCTTCAACTTGCAAGGCTTAATTTACTTTAATGGCTTTTAGTTGTTCCCCAAAGAAGGCCCATTTGTAATATTCTGAAATTTCCTTTTTTCAGTTTTTGCTAGTCTACACATTAAATTTAAACCTCTGCCAGTTTACTGCTTATGTTTCATCATTTTAGGCATTCCATTTCAAGTAATTCAACGTGAAGAAAAACTAGAAAAACTGAGGTGTTCTAAAAATATAACTACAACAGTAAACAACTAGTAAAATATAAACCTATCTTTACTACTCTCAATAAATATATCAAGCCTTAAGCATATGGAACCAATTAAGAGGTGGCAAATATTTTCAAGCTTTACTTTTATACATTCTTTTCTTTTATCTCCTTTTGATTTTTTTTTTTTGATTTGATTTGTCCTTTTTTACCTTTTTATTGCCTATGTACTATTGTGGTTACTGCTACTTTGTTTATATTAGTCTCGCATACAACGTATTTTAGCTGAATTATTTTTATCTGTAAAATATTCCTCTGGGTACTCCGGTTTCTTCCTACAGTAAAAAACATGCAGGTTAGGTGCTTTGGCTATTCTAAATTGTCCCTAGTGTGTACTTGGTGTGTGTGTGTGCGCACCCTGCGGTGGGCTGGCACCCTGCCCGGGGTTTGTTTCCTGCCTTGCCCCCTGTGTTGGCTGGGATTGGCTCCAGCAGACCCCTGTGACCCTGTAGTTAGGATATAGCGGGTTGGATAATGGGTGGATGGATTAATTTTATTAATATACTAGCAAAATACCCGCGCTTCACAGCGGCGAAGTACTGCCTTAAAATTTTTATTAAGAAGAAAATTTTACCTTTTTAAACTGAGGGAAAATATACCAATAATTATTTGTTAAGGATCTCTTTGTATACCACATTGTGAGTTCGGCCCTCGGGTTGTAATAAAAAAAAAAAAAAAGCTGTGCGCTGAGCTTACTCTTGAGCATGCAACGTACAGTTGGCCATGTGAACAGTAATCTTGTTTCACATCTCACAGCTTGGATTGCTGCTGTCATAATCGGTTTGAGTTTCATGGTTTGTTTCAATTACGACAGTATTTGCAGGACTTGTGTTGAAGTGACATTCGGCATTTGTCAAGCGTTGTAAGCATACAACCGGATTCGTCGATAACTTCACATCCAGCTTTTGAGAGTTTAAACATTCATAAACATCAAAGTGTCTACTGAAATCGTCACCTGTGAATCTAAGATGTTTAAGAGGCATTGGCGGTTGTCAAAAGGTGTAAAATATTTGGCCATTTCGGTACACTTGAAAGTGACAATTGAACAATTCAGTGGCAGCCATCAACTCACATGCAGAACCATAGTTGAAGGGCTTAAGCATTTCACTCTTAGTAGTATAATTATCTCCTGTACCATCATCAGTCAACACCTTGAACCAGTCATTCAATACATAAGACACAATATTCCTCCGGATATCAAGAGTGAGCCTGATATGGCCATGCAATATGTAACACAGAGAATGGAAAAGGTAGGTGCCATCTCCGGGCATGGAAACCACTCGGTAAGTGATAGTTCTTTGATCGATGGTGATCACCTCGATAGACATGTTAAAGGGGGTACGGTTGGAATGATAAAGGAAATGGGAACCTGAACAATGTAAAGTAAGTCTAAAATACCTAAATAATAACTATAATCGTAATAAACAAACAATAAAACAGCGGAGAAGCCGTGGATTAAATAAAAAGGCTGTAGTTATCAGCATGGAGACGTGAATCCCGTGGCGAAGCAAGGAAGGGAATGTAGAGACCGGAGCGACAGACAGCCTTATATAGGCTAGGCAGCCAACAACGTGGGAGGCGTTGGGATGGGGGACCACACGGTGACGGAGCTGCAGGCTATGGACGTATATATGTACGTAAGTAGGATTCAGTTATCATTTCTTAAAGATGGGACCATAAGTAACAAAGACCATTGAAAAGTTCAATATGGTGGCTGACAGTGGCATCAAACCACTGAAATAAATACGTACATCGGTTTTGGTTAGCACAGGGAAGCCACCTACTAAATTTCGTGAAGATGGGGCCATAAATAAGAAAGTTCAACATGGCGAACATTGTCAACCATTATGACCGTTATGCGTAGAATTTCAAAATGAAACCCGGTTAACTTTTGTAAGTAAGCAGTAAGGAATGAGCCTGCCAAATTTCAGCCTTCTACCTATACGGGAAGTTGGAGAATTAGTGACATTGGAAAGTTCAATATGGCGGCCAACAGTGGCATCATACCACTGAAATAAGTACGTACATCGGTTTTGGTTAGCACAGGGAAGCCACCTATCAAATTTCGTGAAGATGGGGCCATAAATAAGAAAGTTCAACATGGCGAACATTGTCAACCATTATGACCGTTATGCATAGAATTTCAAAATGAAACCTGCTTAACTGTTGTAAGTAAGCTGTAAGGAACAAGCATGCCAAATTTCAGCCTTCTACCTACACGGGAAGTTGGAGAATTAGTGATGTTGGAAAGTTCAATATGGCGGCCGACAGTAGCGTCATGCCATCAAACTAAGTATGTACATTGGTTTCGGTTTCAAGCAGGGAAGCCACCTACCAAATTTCGTGAAGATGGGGCCGTAAATAAGAAAGTTCAACATGGTGGATGTTGTCGACCGTTATGACCATTACGTGTAGAATTTCGAAATGAAACCTGCTTAACTTTTGTAAGTAAGCTGTAAGGAATAAGCCTGCCAAATTTCAGCCTTCTATCTACACAGGAAGTTGGAAAATTAGTGATGAGTGAGTGAGTAAGTGAGTCAGTGAGGGCTTTGCCTTTTATTAGTATAGATTTTGTTAACATAGTTTTGTTTTGTAAATAATTATGACTATTCGCCAAACAAATCTACCATATTCATTTTTAAAGTAGTCTGTTATCCATCTTTTCTCCATCGCAGAATCAGTCGCGATCCCTGATGGATAATCAAGGTTTTACTGTAATTGAAAAAATGTTCATACTGAATCTTTTTGAATGTAAAGCACATTTCATCAGTTTTAGTGTTGTTATATTTGTTACCTGTTTGATTTAGAATTGACTTTAAAATACTACTAATACTGTATAAAGTCTTAAATAATCTTGCCCCTTCTTATATTTTGGAGTTCCTCTTCCCTTACACTCTAAGTCATAATTTTACATCCTCTAATAGTGGTCTGAATATAAATAATTCCATAAGCCAAGCTTAAAAGAAGTGAGGCGGTCTTTTACTGTTATGCACCAAAAATTCGTAATACTTGACCAACAGAGATACACCAGGCTAAAAGTGTGGAGCATTTTAAAAACTACTAAAAACATTTTATGTTAATTTGGCTTTTTCATAGGTACATTTTAGCAGTACTCTCAATAGAATTACCATACTTTTCAGGGATTTGCAATTTTACTAATCTCCAATTCTCTCTGCTTTCTTTTCTGGTTCTTCTGTGGTGATGTTTTGCGCAACCACTACCTGACTGAGGAACTGTGCAATCACCTGTAATGCTGGAATGAAGGTGGGTGCCCTAGCTATCCACAAGACCAACTGCGCTGAATCTTCCTGGAAACAACGAAGAAAAATTTAAGCATATTTATGTTAGTTTGAATGATCAGTGGGGGCTGGCTGGTCTTTTGGCCTTGAAATCCCTACAGATTTAGATTTTTTGCTTTGCACCCTCCCCACCATAACCTATCATTTATGGGGGAGGAGTGAAAGCTTTAGATTCCTCAGAAATTCCAATCTCCGGTTTTTGATGGATCTTGAAGTTTTAGGTGTGTGTTTATGTCTGTCTGTGTGTGACAGTTTCTTGAGGACAGTCTAGAGCTAAAACGGCTGGATGGAAAAATATCAAACTCCAAACTTAAGCCTTTTGCGAGATGATGATGTGCTGATTAGTTTTTGAGCCAAATCATGCAAGAGAAAGAGGCACTCTAGAAAAACTCTCAAATACCATAATTCTAATCAATTGCTATCATAATTACCTATTTTATGATCAGAAAGATAAACATCAGAGTGGTAAATAATTACCGAAATGTTATAGAATAGTTTGGGTAACTTGGTTCCTAGGGTGTAAAGCCTGCTGACACTCACGTCCACATTTTCTTTTTCAGCTTAACTGGATTTTTTTTCTGTCATTCCACACACCTGACCTTATCACTGAGGTCATCTTTAGAGGCTTATCATATGATATTGTATATAAGGACACCACTCTTCTACTTATTATACTGTAGATACGTTGTTGATGTTGGAAAGATACATTTCCTTGCAGTGTGAATATGCCTATTTTTTCATTCCTATTAAATTACAATATGCCAAATTATTTTAATTGTAAATCTGTTTGAAATGAATATTTCGATGAAAATTTATATTAAAAATAATGTACAAAGTGGATAGAAATCAGCAAAATAGTATAATCACTTTAGCTTGATTTTCCTTCTTTGTTATGGTTTGCGCTGTACAAGTGATTAATTGACAGGAAAATGCAGTAAAAAAACATGAACGACTACATTATTACAGCTGCATCCTGCAGAGAACAGTCATTACATACCACACAACATTAAGAGATAACAGGTCTGCAAGCATTTCTACCAGCTCCTTTACTAGAAAATATCCAACAATAAAAAATGATGTAGTTAAAATAAAAAGACAAGACTATCAGGCTCCAGCCGTCTCTTCTTATTAGCCTGCTCAGCTTCTTCTCTGCTTTGGGGTGTTCTGATTTACTATATTTAGTGTACAGTAAGTCTCTGCTGAAGAATAATTAAATCTCATTGTAATTTTATAAATTGTTCACAGGTTTGAATAAACCAATTAAACACTTCAGTAATATATACAGAATATTGTCAGAATTACATATTAATCATAGATCTTTTTTAGAAATGATTTACTAAGGTTTTCAGTATGCACTAAATAAAGAGAAAAAAAATGAGTGGTCACACTTGCTGATGACATGATGAACATGTGACACTCACCACACGAAACATAAACAAACTGAAAAAATATATAGAATAATTTATAATCATTAAAAATGACTTTGTACTGAAATGCTATACGATTTTGAGAACACCATGCCAAGTTGTGGTCATGTCCTGTTAAGTGCATCTTTAATAATAGTAGTACAGAGTACAGTGAACTTCTTACTTGCATACCCACCGAATATGCAACACGTGACTACTGTCCAGCAGTGTGATTAAAACATAGACATTTTAGCAGAATCTAATCAAGAAATACACAGTATTATCTCTCCTTATTGCCTAACTAGTCTGTTAGCAAACTACACACCATGTGAGTTCATCTTTTGAACCACTGTCCCACAAAACCTGCATATAGGAGACAGTAACAGCAGGCTACATAGCAAAACCAGCAGCATAGCATAGGCTAAGGCAGATATTTTGAGTGAGATAGTAGCAAATGGGGAGCAGAGGTGAGCAGGGGCAAGAGTGGAGGAAAAATTTGCAGGATTCATCTTCTAGAAGCTGATAGAGAAACTGAGGTAAGGTGGGAAGCAAAGATTCAGGGTGACTCTCAATCATGGCCAAAAACAAAATACTCTTTTGGAAATCTAATAATTCAAGAGTTAGAGTTTGTTTGAAACACTTTATTACACTTGTTAAAAACCCCTCTCTAATTTAATAGTATAATGAAGCATATGCTGAGCTGTTTTATTCTTCATTCTGATTTGATACTTGTAAGGCAGATTTATGGTTTTGAGCTAGATCTTTGTAATACTATGAAAAAAGGAAAAAGCAGGCTTAGAACCCAAAAGATGGATTAGCAAGCTCTAAAATACATTTTAATGCAAATATCTAACCATTTGTGAAATGCTAAATCCGAGAACTGCTGTCTCATACCTGTGCGAGATTCAGAATTTGCATGTTCTCCTCTTGACGTTGTAGATTTTTTTTTCAGGTACTCGATTTCCCCTCCTTACACTAAAGATGAGTATTTAGCCACTTTGTTATAATAAAATTATTTTAAGAAGATCCAGAAATGAATGAAGGTAGAGAGTAGAGATGTTTTTGAGCTAAATTAGAAAAGGACACTTTTAAAAAAAGCATCATTATTCCAGGGCCAAACATTTTTTTAACAGCTATGGAAATCTTTAGTCTTCAGAGGATAGGGTGTTGAGATCATACTGCATAATCCAGAATGAAAAAATACAGAATTATATGAACGAAAGATTTTTTTCTGGAAGTCATGCCATGAATGAGAATATGGTCAGCAGCTTAATTGGGAGAGTCAGTGAATTGTACTGACATGAAATGCAAAGATATAAAATATCATTCATTGTATGAACCACTTCTTTGTCTGTGTCAGACAATCCGATTTTGTTAGATCCTGTGACTAATGCTTGCCGACTCAAGTTATATTTTGAAGATGACTCAGACTTAACTCTTTTCCAGTTGTTCAAATGACGCATTAGGTGTTTCCCACAATAAAGGAGACTTCATAAACATTTTTCCTGTGTACTTATTATTTTCTGTATCTTGTTTCATTACCCTAACAAGTTACACATTTCTGCTTTAGACACTGATTACCAGTTGTGGCGGGTGGCCGGAATCATTAGGAATGTGGAAGGACCGGGGGAGAGAGTATTTGTGGGACAACTTCTTCCCTGGACCAATAGAGGGCAGCCCCCTTAGTTTCCAGTGGGGCTACGGGTTTTGTGCATGGGAGCTCAACCCTGTTGGAACCCGTGGCCACTGCCAGGGGGTACATGGAACTTTCCAGGGCCTTATTTGGTCACACTTCCTCCACACCCAGAATTGTGGCTGGAAGAAGCTTGTTAGGAACCTAGAGTCTGTCCAGGTGCCCTATAAAGGAGCCACCTCACGCCAGATTTGGGAGGAAGGAGTGGACATAGTTAAAGTAGGACAACATCAATGGCACATTGTAATAAGAGAAAAGAAAAAGAAATGTCAAAGTGTTTCCTGGTCCCAGGTATAAGTTACCCCTTTCAATTGCTGTTGGCAATGAAGTTAAACAAAATTAAGTATGGAAGATGATTTGCGATGAGATGGTCTGTTCTCAAGGAAGTAGGTCAAATATGTGATGCCTACATTCTGTTCATGGCTCTTGTTATACTGTGTCAGCCAGAAGAGGAAGAGTTGTTGGTGGAAGTGATGTCACTGTTTCTTTTTTGTGATGTTCTTATCTAAAAGGCAGAAACTGAAAATAGTTCAGTAATTATGCTACACCATTTCTCTTCTCCCTGCTGCCCCAGTAACAGGCCCCATAAGAGACTCATCAGCCTCCCGCTTGTGACACATTCAAATGGAAAATGTAAGGGAAAGCTACCTCCTTGCTAAAATGTTTAATAATTGCCAGCATATAATTCATGTTTTTTTTTTTACATTTACAAGATATTTTCATCATTATAATACAGTTCTTAATTATATACCACTCTCTTATTTTTCATTGACATAAAATTTAAGTTGACTAAATGACGGTACACCACTGCGACCCTCACCAGGAAAAGCAGATGGGAACATGACATGAGTTAATGAGACAAATGACAATACAGTAACCCACAGTAATCTATTTGTTATAGACAACCCCTACATCTTTCACAGTGAAGACTTCTGTTCTGCAATATATCTACTTTCTGTTTCATAACACTTCACATAGGTCTTCATATGTCTATGTTTGAACATCATGTACTATAAAAGAACACTGTATATAAAGTCTTCTAAAGGCACTCTGATTTACATTTAAAGGTGTGCTGGAGTTAATAGTTAGCAGCCTGGCATAGTATTAAGGAGTTTTTATGCTCTTTCGTTCATCTGAAATGGTACATGGCATAACAGCTCACCCCAAAATCAATTTTACACCATCATGAAGATAAGTGATCTTTCAATAATAATAGCTGACTGCTCTCGCAGTTTTTTTGGAGGATGTTTTCTTTTTTTTCATTATTATTATCGCTTGGTATTGCTTGTTGGATAGAAAACAGTAACAATATGTGCTTTAAAAGCTTTGAAGTATTGAGAGAAATCACATATACACATTGAAGTGCCTGATTAATTTTTAAAGCACTTACTGGCGGCTGTATCCTTATAGAAAGTACAGACAGCCATGCACTCTTGACACTGTATCATATTACCCACTTTTACTTTTTGCGTATTAAAATATCATTTTTTATGTAAAAAAACTGAGACCTAGACAGATCACACCAGACTCTACACCTAATAATATTTAAGTGAAAAAAACAAAAGGAAATTAGTCACAGCTACAGAGCATGCTACTGGAGTGTGTCTCTAGCCAACTGGCAATAAATGTTACATTCTTAGACATCCCGTTTTGTTTTTTGTAGTATTTTTCTTCTACCAATGCAGAAACCAGCACTCATTGTCCCAATCATTTCGTTTGCTACGCATTAAATGTAGGTGCTATCTCTGATTAACCCTTAATCAGTCAGTCTTGTGTGTTCTTTCCTTAGTGAAAATACTGCCTTAGAGGACATACCTTGCTCTGTACCCAGTCCATAAATGGATGTCCCTGACATTTCCAAGACATCTCAGATTGTAGGGTAAGTGACTACAGGACTCAAGTATTAAGTTTATGTTGTGTGGAAATAGATCTAAATATCCTTGTCAACTAATAGAGTGGTGGAGAATCAATGTTATTGATTTTTGGGAGGCTTGGAAAGGATAATCAAAAATCAAAAGATGGTCAAAAAAAAAAACGGGTACATCTATTACCTAATAAATAAAAAGAAAAGATTATCTAAAAAAAATGTTAGAACTAAAACTTAAATCTAAACAAAAAATCAGTAACTATTGCACTGTAATCATGAGCATGGAAGCCATTTAGGCATTTCCTACCAGGATACGGGATAAGGTTTGTATTTTGCTAAAAATGGAATGCATTTGTTGGAGTGAACAAAAAATAAAAGAATTGTTGTTGATCCCTAAAAGAAGCATAGGCTTGTGCATTGTACATTTTTGATTCCAGAGAGCTTAATAACATACCGTGTACACAGCATAATTCCTTGTGTTAAATTAACACTTGCCTTGTGCCCTGCGTTGGCTGGGATTGGTTAGGATATAGCGGGTTGGATGATGGATGGATGGATGGATGGATGGAAATTAACACTTGAAGTTCATGTATGGGAACACACTTTTCATCTGTACATTTTTAACACTGTAACATTTAATTTAACATGGGCTATTTTGCTGTGTACTATCTTGCTCAGTTTTTCATACTTCTGTATCCCTGTATGCAGTGGCTCAGCTTACAACTGTTACTTGTTAGTCCACCCTACAAAAATAATTTTGTTCATGACCCACCAGCTGCAGAACTAGGCACACTTGGTTAACACTACTTGAAAATGAACTTCTTTAGCTATTCATGCAGAGAAACGGACATTGCTATCAACTGTTTAGGCAAATTATGACAACTCTTAAAATATAAAACAGGGCAATGAAGATACATCGTTCTGAAAATGCTTGGGTGTATCTTATGGATTTTGTCTGGCTGATCACAAAAATAATCTTTAAACTTTCTCATCATATTTCATTTTATAGCAGTTGCCAATTTTTGTGATTTCATCTCATATTATAATCATATACAGTAGATACAGTACAGCAACTACATCTGGAACATCTGTAGCAATCTAAAAGTACATTTAATTAGTTTTTCTTTTCTTGTAACTTTTCCATTGGATATCTTGTGAAACACTTTCAGCTTCATCCTTTGTATGAAAATAAATGTTTTTTGTTGTCATTACACTGCTACTAGGGATACAGCTTGAATATACTGTTGTTTCATTTGGGAAAAGGTGAGCCATGCAGAAGAGTCTCATTATATTAAAAAGAACTGGATGCCCCATAAGCATTTGGTTCCAGGGCAGTGTAGCACATAACCACTTGTTGACCCATTTAAGATATTTTTTCCACATCTTCGCATTTTTCTGATTAAAAACTTTGTTTTAAAGCAAACAAGGATGGTGAAGGATTTCATTTTTTGAGACAAATGTTTCCATGAATAACTGATGTCAAGTTTAATTCATTTAAATTTTGGTGATACCCAAATTACATACATCATCAATGGCAAGTGTTTCAGAGATCTGCTATTGGAGTCGAAGAAGCACAGTGGTTAAGTCTTTGGACCCTGATGTTCTTGTGGGTTCTAATCCTACTACTGACACTGTGTGACCATGAGCAAGTCACTTCACCTGTCTGTGCTCCGATTAGATAAACAAGAAAAAAAAAGAAAATGTTATCAACTGCATCTCAAATGTTGTAAGTCACCTTGGAAAAAGGCATCAGTCAAATAAATAATGGAAGGAATTCAAGGACATTGTTCTTTTACCATCTACAGAGCACCAAACTACCTCCAGCTGGTTGACAACATGGTTCAAGCATACAAAACCATGAAGTACAACATATCGATAAAGATACATTTTCTGCGTGCACATTTGGCGTCCATCCCTGTTAATCTTGGTGTGGTCAGTGACAAGCATGGTAAGAAACTTCAACAAGAAATGAATAATTTAAAATGCAACATTAGGGCATAATGGAATAATAATGCAAAAACATTATCAGGGTGAGTGGAATCCATCAATGCTGGCCAATTATTGTTGGATACTGTCACAAGATGTTGAGTACAAATGAAAATCAGCAGCTAAAGATTTTTAATACACTTGAACTAATGCAATATGTCAGCATCATTAACCGATTAAATACACTAAATTCAATAAAAGTTAACTTCATATTTCTCAAAATCCCTATGTGATACGGTTAATCTGAAAATGTGTTCAGTTTGAAGCTTTCTAGCATAATCCCCAACAACGTTTCTGGAAGCAAAACTTTTGAAGAGATTTATCATCCAGTGCAATTTGTCTAATGTAGCAGTTATTATTTACAGAGACCATTTATCATATATGTTCTGAGATCAATCATGTAAGGGAGACAGAATTTTCAAGGTAAGGTCATTATATTCATTAATCCTGGTGACAGATAATGGTGACGTGTTGCATGTTGATTAGTCAATGCCAGTAAGAGTTTCACTGTGCTTTGTACATCTACTAAAACTTGCCTTGTGTCTGCTTAATTTTAATACCTATAAAGTTTCCAGTGGGCATATACCCATGGCAACCTTTATCATATTATAGTTGTTAACATGTATAAGCACAATAAAGAACACTACACCACAATAATTTGAGATGAACTGAGGTAAACAACATTTCCAACTTCTAAATTCAATGATGAATTCCCTCACCAGGAGACATACAAAACAAACAAAGAGTATACTGTAGTTTAACAGTAAGTAACAACATAATTACAGGAATATTTAATACATAATAAATCACTTGGCAGTAATAGTGCCTGCCACTTTTCTTTTGTGTTGTGGTTACTGCTCCCTGTCGTCTCCGGGTACCATTTTTTGGTGAAGTGACACTCAGTCATCAAAAGCAGCATAATCTTTTTCAATTGTTAAGCAACTCTTGGTAGGCTCACGATAAGCCAGTTCTGGCCTTCTGAAGTCTACAAATCAACTAACCACACCATAAGCTGTTGCTGCCTAACACAGCTTTCTCATTTCTTTAGTCTGAGTGTCTGGGCTTGCGAGTGTCCTCGATAAAAACCAAGATCCAGTCCTTTAATGACCTCTTGGGCACAGCCATCAGCAGTGTGTCTGTTTGCGGAGATAGTGTCGACCTTGTCGAGAGGTTTACTTACCTTGGCAGTGACATTCATGTCTCTGGTGACTCTACCTATGAAGTCAGTACATGGATTGGGAGAGCATCGGGGGTCATGAGGTCGCTGGAAAGGGGTGTGTGGTGCTCCCGATATCTATGCAAAAGGACGAAGGTCTAAGTCTTTAGAGTCCTGGTGCTTCCTGTCTTGCTATATGGTTGTGAGACATGGATGCTATCCAGTGACCAGAGACGAAGACTGGACTCCTTTGGTACTGTGACTCTCCGGAAAATCCTTGGGTACCGTTGGATTGACTTTGTGTCAAATGAGCAGTTGCTCATTGAGTCCCGAATGAGGCACATTACCTGCATTGTGAGGGAGTGTCAGTTACGGCACAACGGCCATCTGGCACGTTTCCCTGAGGGTGATCCGGCTCATAAGATCCTCATTGACGGGGACCCGAGTGGCTGGACCAGGCCAAGGGGTCGCACACGTAACACCTGGCTGCGGCAGATAGAGGGTCATTTCCAGAGGGTGTGACTGGACCGTGTGTCTGCCTGGGGGGTTGCAAACCGGGATCCCGAGTTGTTTTGTCGTGTGGTGAGTGTGGCAATGCAATGTACCGGTGCATGCTCCCCAACTTGACTTGACTTGTGATAGATTTCATTCATTTCTTTTTACTCGATGCTCTGAAAGCATACACAGGTGGCTCAGCAGGAAATGAAGTGTAAGGCACAATGCACTAAACACTGAGTGTAAACTCTACAGCTAAGCTCCACTAAACATCACTGGATACTTTAGAAATTCTGAATGTAAGATGTAATTAACATCCTGTAAACTGAAGGCGGACATTAAACATCAGTTTGTTGCCAGCTGTGGTAATGGCTCAGTTTGAAGTAGTAGGCACTGATCACCATAGTCTTTTAGCTTTTAGCAATACATTTGATGGTCACATAGGATTCAGGCTCTTACAAAACAAAAGCCCTGATTGTCAGACAAAAAGGAATCAACAAATCAGCGCACTTCATAATATCAAAAGTCTATTCAGAGTGAGTTAAAAAAGAAATTTAAAAAATCTCTAGGGATAAGGGCTTTTTATTCAACATCAACATCATGGTAACATTCAAGCAATTGCAACAGGCAGGCCTTATAAAACAATTTTAAGACGTTGTGAGTTTGCACTTACAGTAGCTATAATCATCAAATAAAACTCAGTAAATAAAATCATCAAATAAAATCAGACCCCGCAATAACAATGTTCATGACATGGGGGAATTTTAAATTGCCTCTAATTATGTATTTTGTCTCAGAATTACAATACATTCTATAAACTGACAGAGCATCTGGTAACCATGCAACCATGCCATACAAGCTCTTTCAGCTTTGAAAAAATTTAATTCAAATCAAATCTTGCCAAGTTTTTTTTTCTGTATTTTAGAAAATAAATGCCTTATAATTGTACCTCAAGTGTCTGCACCATTTTACTTTTAACGGAGCAGAAGTTGTTAAGTTTTCTATTTTGTACTGTAGCCAGCAAAATAAGATCCATTCCTTCATGTCCTTGAATTGAACTATGGAGGTTTAAGAGTTGTTACATTCTGATTTTTGCCTTTCTAATTATATACAGAATGTATTAAAACAGAGGGTGATTCAGGATGTGGATGAAGACTTCAGACAAGACAGCAGGTCTGGTTATATAGCAGCTTTATTTTGCAGCGTCACAGTGAGAAGAGTTTCAGAAAAGCAGACAATGAATATACATGACAGTGTCAGGGCTCTTCTGAACCCCGTCTGTTGGGTGGGGCAAAGTTTTTATACCCCTAGAATGCGTGATTTAATATCATTATGAAATGTAACAGTCAACACTTTTATTATACACAATCCTTGAGCCCCTTCAACGCCCCTTGTGCAACTTGATTTCTTGGCCCCTTTGTTATGGCGTTCAGATGTAAACTAAGGGAAAACGTGATAAGGCAGACTCATGTGTGGAATGCTTAGACCTTGAGTCCTTTGGACAAATATTCTTCTGTTTGCTCAGCAAAGCATGCTTTTACATAATGTATGGTTTCGTAAAGCTTACTTCTCAGACATGAATTAGTACAAGGGAATGAAGAGAACATTCATCTTCCACAAGGATGGCACTGGAACGTGGCAAAATGTATATCAACCTTTTTTTTCAATTGTAAATATTAAGGAACACAAGAACAAATCTAGAAATTTTGGATATAATATCCAAATTGCAAAGAGACAGCAGCTTTACATGAAACCAATTGAGAAACTGTGGTAACTGGAAAACAGACTAGGAAATAAACCAGGAAAACTGAGATTATCTTAGTAGCTAATTCCCTATAATGTACTGTACTTGGGGGTGGGGGGGGGGCAACACAGTCACCTGTTATCAGAGGTGGGTAGTAATGAGTTACATTTACTCCGTTACATTTACTTGAGTATGTTTTTTAAAAAATTGTACTTCTAAGAGTAGTTTTACTGCACCATACTTTTTACTTTTACTTGAGTACATTTGTGAAGAAGAAACGCCACTCTTACTCAGCTACATTGGGCAACACTCGAATCGTTACTTTTTTTCCATTAGATACAGTACGCTATGTTTTTGCCAGAGAGAATCTGCCAGTGGATCTACTGCATGACTGTTTCACCAATCAGACGTAGCAACAATAATCACATGGCTCTGTTTCATAAATCAGACATAGCCATGCAGTCACATGACCACACACAAACTGTCATTTCCTAGCGGCACAAATTCCGCACAGACAGCGGACAGGGAAAGAAAGAATACTGTACATGAAAAATGAGAGCCAACTCCTGCTGAAGCTTAACTATCACTTCACTGAGTGAAGAACAAGCACGTTTTAACCAAACATGCACAGACACAGACAGTCAAGGTAAAGTGAGACTTCTTGTACGTGCACAAGCTGCCTTGTTCTAACGTTATTTTCTATCAGCTGCGCTATTTGGAGGACAAGTGAATATGCAGTATTGTACTGTCAGTACAGCTGGGGTGCCCACACTGTTTTCAGCTTGCGAGCTACTTTTAAAATGACCAGGTCGAAATGATCTACCTATATTAAAAATTATATATATATATACTATATATATATATATATATATATATATATACTGAGTATACTTTATACATAAAATATATGTTGTCGTACCTTGCATAACTGAATAACCCTTATGACACAATAACAATTCAATACATTTATGGTCACTACAGTGTTTGGATTTAATAATCATGTGGGAAAAGGCAGAGTCGCATAAATAAGTAGAGCTGAATAATGCAGTCAAGGAGCTAGCACATTTCCTCATGTTTCGGTACTTTTCCTCTGTGAGTAAGTTCCAAAACTGTCCATGAGCCCCATACTTCAGCTGAATGTCATCATGTAGTGTCAAAAGCTCATTCTCCACCGTAGAGGAGTTTTTGGTGAAACAGTGCTGAAATTTTTGATGCGGGTGAATCACCCTCAACATCTTCCCTAAATAGATAGCACTTAAATGTACCGATTGGCTCAAGTAAAGCTGAGTCTTGAAACCGTCTGTCAAAGTCTGACAGACAATTTTCAATCAGTTCTGTGTAGCATATGCTGTCAAGTTGCGCACACGCGTTCCATTGCGTCTCCAGCTCTGATGCAAGGTTTTGGATGTTCCCCAAATCAAGGCGCTGCACCTTTGAGGACAGGTGTTGCATTTTTCGTTTGAAAGCATTAACTGAGCTAATCACATTGACCACGGTTTTCTGTTTTTCTTGCAGCTGTAAATTAAGCTCATTCAACATGTTGGTCAGATCGGGAAAAAAATGCCAAGTCTAGTGGCCATTGATCGTTATTAAGTTGCTTGTATTCTGCATGTTTAATGGCAAGGAGAAACTCCTTTTTCTCCTGTCAGGGGTCTTGAAATCTCAGCAGGAATTTCTCCCTAGCCATCTGCCTCAACGAAGGCCTCTTCTATCATCTCTCCATCTTGGAAGGACTTCTTATGCTTAATGATCGAGTGACTCTCCCGAAATGATGCTTCAGTGTGTCTGCCTTTGCTTTTGAATTCAGCCGAGTGAAAATTGACGGCTGTCTGATTAACTGCGAATCCCTGCGATTTTAGTTCCCTGTCCTTTCTCTTTCTCAGATCGCTTTTCGGAAGGAAGTCAGTTTTGTAGTTTTTATGAACAGTTCAAAAGTGCCTTTCCACATTTTCCTTCTTTGGAATAGCAATGATAGATTAACAGATCAGACAAATGCACTTGATTTTGACATTGTGAGAGAAAAAAATCCTCTTCCCAATTCCACATCCAGCCCATAAAACAACAATTTTTTTTTTTAAATCCCTTCTTTAGTTGATATAAATTAGAAGGTTAACTAGATCACTTAGATAGCCGGAGTTATGCAGTAGCTCGTGCGTTTGGTCATGCATGCGGGATGACCAGTGTGTTAGAAGAAAAGAGATCTCAGACTGGCCGCCCTGTATGTCAATCAAGTGGCAAATGCCATAGGGAGGATATATGATGGACTAACAGTTATAAAAAATTTTTTTGAATGTAACGCGGTGTACCTGCTCTACCTTTCTGATCTACCAGTTGATCGCGATCGACGTATTGGGCACTCCTGGTGTACAGTATATCTTGTCACTGTAAGTAGTTTGCACTGTTCAAACATACATGTTACCTACTGTAGGTATTGGCTTCAAAAGCTTTGTTGTGAAAGACTGAGATTTGGAACTTTGTGTTATTTGTGCATCTTTATTTTGTAAAGATGTTATTTATTTTTACTCATTTTTTATTTTATTATTTGGAAATAGCAGAATTTGCAGATTATTTACTATTCTTGTCTGTCTTATTTCTAAAAAATAAATAATTTATTATGATCAAAGAGTTACTCAGTACTTGAGTAATCTTTTCACCAAGTACTTTTTTACTCTTACTTGAGTAATTTTTTGGATGACTACTTTTTGCTTCTATTTGAGTAATATTATTTTGAAGTAATGCTACTCTTACTTGAGTAAAATTTTTGGCTACTCTACCCACCTCTGCCTGTGGTTAGTGCTGCTGTCTTACCACTTACCAACCTCCAGCCTGCTTGCCATCTGCGTATGGTTTACATGCTCTCTTTAACACTTCCTTTGGTAATTACTGTGTTCCTCCCAAAGGAATGTTAATAAACTGTATATATATAAGGTTGCTAACTGCTTTCAATAGCAATATTCTGCTATTGAAAGCTATTGAAAGTGAAATCAATGGTAAAGTTCTATGTAGAAACTACTGTACATATCCATTAAAATGATCGTGCAATAAATTAAATTGTTACATATGGTGAGTAAGAAGGGCAGAATTTATTATTACTATTATTATTATTTCTGGGATCCTGCTGTCTGTATGGTGCTGTCCTATAACCTTTAATGTTATAATGGACGGTTCACTAGTATGCTATAACCAAGAGATTTTCAGGGGCTTTCTCCCTTAGTTTGTTTTCACTGGAACGTATATTTTTACGAACATCCTCTGTAAATTTCTGTACAATCATTCTTTTGCCACACTCACCTAGACTTTATCCCATATGCTTTTGGGATCATAAAACTCCTGATAAATACACCTCTTTGGCTTTTATATGAGAAGAAAATGACAGGTCTCCTCTTTTCTTTTTCTCCCATCTGTTTCAGTTTACCACTGTGCATCTTATGTATGGCCCTCATCATATGCAGCAATAAATGATAACATCTCTCTATTATATAAAAAAATCTTGGGTCGAGACATGATTTTCTTGGAGACACTTTAACTTCCTGCAAGACAAGGAGGACAGCTGCTGTACAGGCTTGTGTTTGAACAAATGTAAATGTTCGAAGCGCTGCACGACAAACAGCACATGCAGCACGGCACAAACAGCAGCAGCAAGCCAGCTGATTGAGCACAGAGGAGGTAAAAAAAATGCATTTGTTTCCCATTGTATCATTATTTAAGAGGGGGTTTCAGAGGAGTGAACGCATCTCCTCAGTGTGCGTTCAGCCCTCATCTTTACAACGCGAGAGGCAGAAATGCGAAGTGGCTGCCACGTAGTGCGCCCCAGGGGGGAGGGGGTGGGCGAGCAAAGTGAGCAGTGGGCAAAGCCCCCTAGTAATATAATATAATATAATATAATATAATATAATATAATATAATATAATATAATATCACTACTGTGGTGGGCTGGTGCCCTACCCAGGGTTTGTTTCCTGCCTTGCACCCTGTGTTAGCTGGGATTGGCTCCAGCAGACCCCCGTGACCCTATAGTTAGGATATAGCAGGTTGGATAATGGATGGATGGATAATATCACTAGCCATAGTACCTGTCAAAGACAAGTATAATAATAATACCGTTGGTGCCTTTCCTCTGTATTTGCGTGTGAATATCTCTTCACCAGTACTCCATTTCTTGATCACATTCCCATAAAGCCTGATTCTCAGATTTTGTCCTTTTTTTTGAGGCACCTTTCTCACCTCCTGTCTACTTTTATTTTTGCCAGCTTTGAAGGTGACTCTCTCAGCATGCCTTTACTCCTCTTTGTGCGTCTCACACTCACACTTTCTCTTTTGCCACTTCACCAAAGCCAAACTGACCAATCACACTAAAGTTATACTGACCAATCAGATTGATCAGAGGGAATGGACCACAGACCTTAGTGTTTTATTATATAACTAGCCATAGTACCTATCAAAGACAGGTAATACAATAATTTTAAAATATTTACTATCTCTTGCCCTATATGGACTTTCGGCACTTTTCCACTGTATTTGCGCGTGTGTGACACTCTCAGATCTGGTTTATACTTTCTGTCTTTGAAATTTGTCTCTCTCATTGTGCTCCATTGATCATCCTTGTGAGTCTCACACTCACACGTCCTCTTTTATTGCATCACCAAAGCCAAACTGACCAATCAAATCAAGGCCAAATTGATCAGTCATATTGTTTTGGGGGATTGGCCACACAGTGTTTTATTATATAGTAGAAATAGTATTTCAGTTCTCATGTTTAATCCTAAGGTACTGAAATGGGCTAGTCACTTATAATTCAGAATGATCTAATGTTTAATTAGCTGGCCATTTTTGTAATCAATGGTAAATTTTGTATGTGCATTTTCACTTACTTTATTTTATAGTTTCTGGCTGACAAATTTAATTTTTGCTGTCTAAGCAAAATTAATTAATTTTGTGAAAGTTTCATTTTGCTACTGATTTAGTTTTATTTTTTTATGCAACACCATTTGTCTTGAGTCTTGTGATGTCACACTTAGTACCTCATAAATTTGCACAGGTGTCAGTCTACACCATCCCTCGCTAGGTCTTTCCCTTTTTGCCCATTGATTCCTTATTTCATGATTATTTATTATTCTCCCAGTTTTGACCCTTGTGACACCACTAGGGGGCATACTATCCACCCTCTCCGACACAGAGAGACGGTAAAGGGCACAGTTATAAAGAGCACACAATTTATTTTTATTTTTCTCTTGTGGGAAAAGCCTTCCCCGCTCCCCACAAGTCCCAAAGCACAACACACTTTTCTTTCTTTCTTTTATCCTTTCTCCTCCACTCCTCCGAAATAACCTTCATCTCCCACCTCCTACCTCCACTCGACTCTGGCTCCCGGAGTAGTGGCTGCTGGCTCCTTTTAAAACACACCCGGAAGTGCTCCAGGTGTTTGATGACCTATTTCTGGCAGCACTTCTGGGTGTGGCAGCAACTACAGCTCCACCTGGTGGCACCCACGGATCCCAACATGGTTACACCAATCTCCAACTCCCATGAAGCCCTGCGGGAGTTCTAGGCACCGCTGCAACTCAGGAGGGTCCCACCCAGGCAAGGGCCCCGGCCATCCGCCACACCCTTTAATGTCTGTTTGACCTTTTTATGGCTTTGTGATCATCCCCTAATCTTTTCATTGTCTCATAATAATTCTGAGGCACATAACATTTCCCCCGGCACTTTGTTCTTTTTATATTTTGCATCCTTGTGACATTGTTGTTACAATAGGTGTGTTTAATTAATTAATTAATAATTAATTTAATTAATAATGTTAAACCAAGTCTCAATCTCTAATTGCCACTCAATCTCACTAATTGTTCCTCACATGAGACTTGGCTTCTGTCTCCCCAACCTGAACTTGCTCTCCCCTTCTGTGTTCACTGCCTGCACAGATTTGGAGTCTCTCTCTTCTTACATGGAGTTGCTTGCTCCCCAAGAACACGCCAAAGCTGACTGATTTTAGAAGGAAAAAGCACCATAGATGCCTATGTCTTATGTCTACCGTTTCAGTCGCTCCTTCAATGCTCTCCACGGGCTTCTTTTATGGCCACCTGTTTATGACTCTTCCTTCTGATGGCCTGACACCACCGAGTGTGTGTTGCAAGTCAAGTTTGTATGTAATACAGTGTAACTACAGTTAGATCCTTATAATTGCCTTACAAGGGTCCTTCTTACTGGTTCAGTCTCTGGATGTCACAGTATCAGTGTGGGCACTGCAGGTAAATGGGAATATAATTGCTGTTTTACTCCATAAAAAAACAATAGGAGATTAATAGACAGTTTAACCACTATGGGGCACCTCAGAGTCCTGAACACCAGACACCACCTGCCACAGGCACAATCACAGGTTAATATCATTCAGGGGCAACTGGGCGACAGGCAACTCGGCAAAAAGACAATTCAGCGACATCCTTTACCAGATAGGTAATAGTTACGTTCAAAGAGATTCTTTAATGATATTTAAATGACAAAGTAGGGCACCAGAAGATCCACAGAATCACCTGCGTTATGAGAGTCAGAATACGTTGAAATTAAAGATATTCCTTAAGCCATACTCGCAGGTCACCTTTTGTATTCTATCATATGATTACAATCAATACAATTTATATAAAGGATTAGCAAGAGATAGCAAAGATAAAGTTTGTTCCATCTGCAGAATAAAGTTTGTTCGTCAATTATATAAATTTATTGGCAACATTTTAAATCACGTTTTCATTTAAATACTGTATAATTAAAATCTCTCTTTGAACCTAACCATTACCTAACTGGCAAAGGATGTTGCCGAGTTGTATTTTGCCAAGTTGTTTCTTCGCCGAGTTGTCTTTCGCAGAGTTGTCTTTTCGCCGAGTTGACTTTCACCCAGTTGCCACCGAACCGGTTAATATATATTTTTTTACTTTATAACAATACCTTAATAGCTTTTTTAAGTCAGTTCAGCAAAGTACAATACAATTTAAATGCTTTATTTATCTCCTCCTTACTGAGCGTTGTCCTTTGGCTCCAAGAATGAACTAATATTCCTCTGGACCCAGGAGTCCAACATTTAAGGGGCACTTCCATGCTGTACAGAAGCTACAGAAAACAAGGAGGTTCTCTCCCAAGATACCCAATGATACCGAGAGGGCTGCCTTGCCAAAGTAAAAATCCCAGGAAACCTGCAGATGTCCAAACTGGGACCGAGCTAGAGGAGCACTGCTTCATCTAGTACTGGAGTATGAGTTGTTCTGGATATAATGTCTCCCCCAGTTCGTCCATTATCATTCCAGCAGAACTGGGATAAAAAATGAAAATCAAGGAAAGAATTTCCTTCCATCCCAGTTGGGATAACAGTCAATCGATTACGGCATTCACAATAGATAAGGCCTTATATTAAACAGAGGCACAGCAATCAGCACAACAAATTAAAAAAACACATAATTAATTTAATATACAAATAATATACTACTCAGGTGACATTCCTCACATGTGTATCCACATATGTATCCTCTGCCCTCTTCTCCTTTGTATTTATATGCTTTCCCCTTGGCCATATTATCTGTAGCTATGGACTGGGATATCATTTTTATGCAGATGATACTCAACTCTACTTCAATGTTAATAGTGGAACTTCATCAGAGCTTTCTCAGCTCACAACCCGCCTCAGCAAAATTAATACCTGGATGGAGCAGAACTCTTTAAAATTAAATTGCAACAAAACTGAACTCCTGCAAATCGGAACTAAAATGCAACTTAATAAAATGAGCTCTTTCCCAGTCCATCATGGCGGTGATCTCATCAGACCTACCTCTACTGCAAAGAATAAGTCACATTAAGAAATTTTCTTACTTTCACCTCCATAAAATATCACGTGTTCGCTCCTTTCTCTCCTTTTCTAATGCTGAGAAACTTGTCCATGTTTTTCAATTATTGTAACTCGCTGCTGGCAGGTGCCCCTTCTAATCTTATATCACAGCTCCAGCTTATTCAAAACTCAGCCGCAAGAGTCCTCACTCGAACCAGCAGCAGCGAGCACATCACACCCATCCTGCTCCGTCTTCACTGGCTCCCTGTGTCTTAAAGAATCGAATATAAAATCCTACTAATAACCTGCAAAGCCTTAAATAACCTTGCGCCAAACTACATCAGTGACCTTCTCCATCACTATGTGCCTGCCCGCCCACTAAGGTCCTCTGATTCTGGCAATCTTGTTGTGCCCCACACTAATCTACACTCTATGGGTAACAGGGCCTTCAGCTGTACAGCACCCAGACTCTGGAATGACCTACTGAAATTAATTAGATTAGCTGACTTCTTGTAAAAAACAATTCAAAACTCATCTGTTTAGGAAGGCTTTTAGCTCTACTTGACTTTATTACCCTTCTCTCAGTTTACCTCTCTGTCAAGATGCTCATGTAACCTGTATGTGTGTGTGCTAGACCATCAATTATGTTGTCTGTTAAGCTTTTTTTCTTTTTTTTTTCTCTGAATTCACTGTTGTAATCTTCTTTATTTATTTATTTGGTTTGTACAATGCTATATACTGTATACCCTACTGTTCTTATATTCTGTAAGTGCCTTGAGCATGGGAAAGGTGCTATATAAATAAAATGTATTATTATTATTTATTATTCAACTGAAATATACTCTTCACCTTTACATGTGTTGGCTGTGCTTCACATGGAAGAAATGACTCAAAGCAAAATGTTCTCTGCAGGACAAAGTGTGATTCAGCATGTTCAGAATGACAGTAATTTTGTGGGAGAAGCTGTTGCTCGGTAGGTGGCTGAAGAAGGGGTATGCGTGTGTGCTTGAGAGGGAGGATTTACAAATAGGCATTGCTCATGTCGAAATTTGACTTTTGACAGCTACGAGTTTGTAGGTTAATTTCACCACTGTCTCAGTTCTTTCAATTTTTGTCCTATTTCAAATGTCCATACTAATAAACAGTTTTGATTTCAAGTTGCCCTTAAAAAATTCAACAATATCTGAAGCTTTGGACACATGTGCTTATATAGTTGGTATAAAGTCAGAGAGGTTTTTTCCTGCAGTACTGAGTATGTTCATACAATCCATCCATCCATTATCCAACCTGCTATATCCTAACTACAGGGTCATGGGGGTCTGCTGGAGCCAATCCCAGCCAACACAGGGTGCAAGGCAGGAAACAAACCCAGGGCAGGGTGCCAGTCCACCGCAGATGTTCATACCAGTTATTCTTTTTGAAATGTACAGTATAAATGAAAAAAAAAATATTCTTTAAACCGAAGAATGCTTTTGTGGTGCGCAGGTTCAAAGTATACAATAACAGCTTGCTGATTTTTTTACTAATTTGTCTCTTTAAGTTAAGGTTAGGCCACAATACTGAACGGCTGACTTTTACTGAACTTTTGACTTTTCAGATTTTTTGACTTGTATTGGAACTGAAAGTTGTGTGCCATTTTAGTTTCACATAATTTTATACCATTACACTACAAGTATTGCATTATAGAAAGAAAGTTTGTTTTCAGAGCAGGGTAAATTAAATTTAACATTTCTAAAGTTTGACTAGGCAGCAGTCACTGTGTATTTTCTTCCCTTAGCCAAACAATCTGACATTTCAGTATGCTGTAAGATATTTGGTTAATGTGAGAATATTCTGCATTCAGTAGATGTGGTAATAAGTTAATGGACATGTAATGATGTTTAAATGCCTTCTGGTAGAGTTCCTCTGCTGGGTTCATTATTTCTAAACATTTAATTAATATACTTGTCATTTATATTCATACTGTGGTTAGTAAGGTGAAATTCCATTTCATAAATAACAGAGGAATTGAAGCCTGTTGGAGGCAGCTTTGTGACCAACAGATTCAGTATTTAATAACATCTAATTGTAATTATAGAAAAGTCTGCCAAACATATATTTGCTCTGCATAGAGTCATATCCTAAAAACTGTTTCCTACTTATCATGAAACTGAAACTTCTAAAAGAACAAAACTAAATGTTATCACAATCTATAATGATCATTCATTCATGTTCTGAAATTGTGCTTTCTTTCACCAAGTATCACAGTGGCAACTGACAAAAGGAAAGACCCTTCCCTAAATTCTAGCAAGTCTCACACTCACTAACTTATAGCAGGTCACCAATTAACCCAAAATGTAGCGCATGTCTTTAGGATATGAGAGAAGAGTAAAGAAGGACTAGAAATTGCAGTGTATGAGTAATTGCAAGACCCCCATGAAGGCATCCAGCACAGCTTCACATTTCAAAGGTATTGTAAGCAAGTCCTTTTTCTGACAGCCGATAATGTCCTGCCTGGCAGAGCCACTGCTGTACGGTTAATTTAAAAAGTACAGAGAGTTCAGCCACAATTTTTTTCATCATGAACATGATGTCTAAAACCTAAGATGTTCAGCACACAAGCACCTGGGGGAAACTCACAAGGACACAGGGGGAAACATGTAAACTGCTTACAGGGAGCAACTGACATTTGAACCCCGGTCTCCTTGTTGTCAATAAGCAGCATTATTATTGTACCACCAGGCCATCCCAATCTGCATTTAGGAAGTCCAAATCCAGTTCCAGAGTGGGAAAATAAGTCCAAAGTCAAGAAGCTGGATGATCAGCTCTTTTGTAATCTATGAGCAAGGTTCTAGCATAGCAGTTTTTACTTTTCAAGTGTAAAACATAGAAGTAATATGGCATTCTTTTTGGAGTGGCTGTAACAATCTGCAAACTGGAGTTGTAAGAGCCATTCTTGTTAATTAATGCTAATATTAAATTGGCATAAATATCCATTTAATCAAGATAATTGTATGTATTTTTACTGATACATATAATGCATAAACAAATATTCTTTATAAGTAAACTGAACATTCCTAACACCTTGCTTTAATTATGATGTAATGGTGCAATAATGTGTTGGTAAAAGGCAAGCTATAAGAGCATACAATTTTCTGACCTCATACTGCAATATACATTGTAGTGAACATTGTAAGGTATGCAGTAATGCATAATATACAGTGCAACAGCCCTCTGAAGGAACTACACAGGACACCAGGCAAGCTTTTGTGGATGCCAAAGCCCTTTACTTTAATTATGCAATGCAGTCCCTGCCGTGGTTTCCTTCTCGTCAGCCTACTATTAGGGTGCCAGGCACACCATCAAAACAAGAAAACCACTAGCGCCTATGGCCTCGCTCACCACTCTAGTCAGTACTGTTTTTCACCTGTCTCACCCTATTCCATCTTCACTTCCCTCCTGAATCGGCCGCACTCCTTAGCTACTCATAATTCTTGTTCCCCAGGGTTCCTCTTTTTCTGCCGTTTTGTTTCTGTCCTGTGACTGGCTGCAGTTTAAATACTTCTTTTTCACTCCTGCTGTTTGTGCTCAGGGTGGGGAAGCCCAGTCAGTGTTACACTATATTGTAGTAACATCATGTTTTAACTTAAAGAATTATAACCTGAAACTGAAATATCATGGATAAGAATAATTTTCCTTTATTTTGTGCTTTGGGATTTTACTCTTCATTTGTGTAAATTGATGTTACTTTGATTTTCTCTAAAAAAGCTTAAAATTAAGATACTTGGATTGTGGAATTTTTTGTGTTATGTTTCATAACCAATGCTTATACATTTGCCTTGTCAGTAGCTGTAGAATTTAGCAAAATGAACAGCATCATGAGGTGGTGCATACTGCCTGCCTGGAATACACAGTTTAGTGTGTCCCAGCACCAGTCGTTAAGGACATTTCATCACAATGTCCATCACAATAAGGGTCTGTAATCATTAAGACAGTTCACTTTTGTTTTGTTTGGCACATGAATAATTGTTGTCTTTTGGAATCATAGTTTAGTTTCAGTAAAGCATTCACAATGCCTGAATTACATGGATTATGAAAGCAGGAGTTCATGTCAGGAAATTCCAATAAAGTTAATTGATAGATTATTTAAGAGAGGAGAAATTTGGTGGGTGGAGTAGGAAGATAGAAAAAAAAGAGAAGTGTTCTTGTGTAGCTCAGTTCTGTATCTCCACTGTTGTATTATTAAAGAAATAAATTTAACTGGCAAATAGTCCACAAAACTGGGGTGGCCATCTCTTTGTGCCTTTCCACACATCAAAGACTCAGTCGGCTACGCTACTGAGGTCGCCCGTAAGCCAAGAAGAACCAACGCCGAATTCGAGTAAGGAGAGTAGCGGACTCTTAACACCCGCTCTTACAATTATATAAAATCAATTCTTTTTTTCTTTTAAAATTTTTAGTACTAAATAATCATTCTGCCTGCCAAAATAAAAGGAGAAAACAAAAGAGAAAATCTATAATTACTCATTAGGGTGAAAGTATCAAAGAAAGGCTGCCTAATCTAATCTAATTATTTCATTATAGTGTAGAACATTCTATTATTATAATATTAACTATAATTTAACTATTGTTATATTAAAGCATGTAGAAACTGCTGGATCCAGTAGAAAGTATAGAACTGTTTAACAATTTTGAGACATTTAGGCAACTAACAAGTCCCCCAACAATGAAATGTAAAAAGATTTGTGTATGAAAATTAAAGAAAATATGGCCTTGCATGGTCTGAACTCTTATTCTGATCTTCTCAGGGACTCTGACTTTATAAATACATATTTCAACTCAAGAATTGCATTTCTATTATCAAATTTAACATAGAGACCTTTTAGGGAGTATGAG
Organism: Polypterus senegalus; assembly: GCF_016835505.1. Taxonomy (NCBI): domain Eukaryota; kingdom Metazoa; phylum Chordata; class Cladistia; order Polypteriformes; family Polypteridae; genus Polypterus; species Polypterus senegalus. Next base: position 81,911,063 of record NC_053160.1, read on the forward strand.
CACACACATGAACATACATGCATCCTTCCTCAAAGTGTATGAGTTAAGGGCGAAACATCCCAGTGTAGGACAGACTGACTCTATCAGCTCACTGCTCTTAATCTGGGAGTGACATCTTCTTGATACCAGAGACCTAGTGCTTATAGGGTGTAGATGTAACAAAGACTAGAGCAGTCCCTTTAACTCCAAAGGGTAACCAGGGCTAGATTGGAAAAAATGGAAGAATGTTTGTAAACGTAGTTGGATGAGGAGTGCCATTAATATAAATTTTGCTAAGATAGCAGAAGAAGACTGTATGTAGAGTATCATGTTAGTGTTGCTAAAAATGACAACTGACTGATCACTAGTTGCCCAGCAGAAGTGATGTTTCTGACAACAAGAAATGTGTTTGACCCTCAAAGAGAAACTACAATGCCACTTGTAACCAATAGGAGCAACCAAGGTAATGAATGAGAAGAGCACTTGAACAAATAAGGAAAAGCATTCTGAAGGTTCTTCCCTATGTCTTGAGAAAGCTGACCATGAAAGAATAAAAAGCATCACTTACATCAAACCATTAATACACCTGCTTTTAATCCAAGAACTATTAATCGTAGCTTAGTAGTTAGGATATATCTAGCCAAAATATTATGGTATTGGTTTCACTGTAACTGAAAGGTAATAACCTTGTGAAACAGCTCTTATAGGTTTCTTCCTAAATCCAGTATCAAAATTCACAGCAATATCTCACACACAAAATAGATAGAAACTCTGGGTTCTTTTGGAGGATAAAGTCAGTGCAGACTAGCTGTGAGTAAATCAACGACACAAAGAAAACAATAGAAGCTTAATAACTAGTTAAAGGACTCGTCTATCTTAACCATATGAATTGAAAGGTCAGAATTCATGTTATGTGCCTTTATGTATAGAAGACAAATTATGTAGTGATTTTATGTTTTCTGATGTTCTTTGTCTATATATGTAAATATACAACTGCATATCCTAATGTTATAAATAAAGTTTATTATTTAGTTAATTGCTAGTATGTTTTGGTTATTTGTTGAAAATAAGTCTCTTGTCACATCTGAACCACAGCAGAGAAAGTGAAAGCATTTAATGTTGACTTTTGCCAATTTATGAATCTCTTTCATAAATTGTATAGATCTCTTCATATTTTTGACACACCAGCTGGAAAGTGAAACACAGATCTCTCACTCAACCAACATTAATTTGGCATCCCTGGGTGGGTGTCTTGTTAATTGTTTTAATTAATTAATATGCTTTTGCATATGTCTGTTTTTGTGAGGTGTTATTAATATATTAGAATATCAGAGCAATCTAGACAAGAACAGGTTATTCAGTCCAACAAAGCTTGTCAGTCCTATCCACTTAATTCTTCTAAAAAAACAGCAAGCCTATTTTTGAAAGTACCTAAAGTCTTACTGCCTATCACGTGTGATAAGGTTTCTTTTTGAAAAGAATAATACTTCAACAAAGAAAAAGTTTTGGGGACCGTCCCCATATATTGTCGTCCAGACAATCAAAGAAAACACGATTCAAAGTCTTAAAATAAAACAATGAACAATCTTCTTGAGAAAAATGGCGACTTTATAGAGGGAAGGATTATGGGACAGGAAATGGTTGGCAGTAAATGACGTCTTGAAACAGGAACCGGAAGTGACGTCATCAGGATGGGACGGAGGTGATGTAAATTGATGGAGCCGGGAGTGACGTAATCATGGTGGAACCGGAAGTGACGTCGTCGCGGCCATTTTGGAATCCGGAAGTGGAGGAGTTATTTTTCTTCCAGTTTTCTGTCGGGCAAAAGAGATTTAGGTAAGTACCACGTGACAACCCTCTATCTCGCGATGTTTCACTCACCTTTAGGCTCTTTGACTGCCTCCTAATCGCACATGTGTGACATGACCCCCCCCCTCAGCCCAGACCCCTCGGGTCGGGTGACCTGCACCGAGAGGTCGTGGACACGAGAGAGCATCTGCGTTGGCCTGCAAGGAACCTTTACGATAAATGACATTGAAACGATAAGGTTGAAGATTCAAAAACCACCTAGTGACGCGAGGGTTAGACTCCCGATGAAGGGACATCCACTGTAAAGCGGCATGATCCGTCACCAGAGTAAACTCCTGCCCCAGTAGGTAGTACCTCAAAGACGTAACAGCCCACTTAATCGCCAAGGCTTCTCGCTCCACCGCAGCATACTTCATCTCCCGGTCCAGCAGTTTCCGGCTCAGGTACATAACAGGGTGTTCAGCACCATCAACGCATTGGCTCAGCACGGCACCCAAGCCTGTGGCCGATGCGTCGGTCTGGAGGAGAAAGGAATAGAAAAATCAGGAGATCGTAAAACAGGTGCTGAAGTAAGGGCCAACTTTAAGTCACCGAATGCCTTCTCAACCGAAACATCCCATACCACTTTTAAAGGTGCTTGTTTCCTTGTCAAATTAGATAAGGCGCAGCAATTTCTGAGAAATGAGGTACAAAGCGCGATAGTAACCTGCCAATCCCAAAATGCTTGTACCTGCCGCTTATTCATCGGACGGGGCCAATTAAGAATGGCATCAATTTTGGAACATTGTGGTTTAACAACACCCCCTCCTACTAGGTAGCCCAAATATTTGGCTTCTTTTAATCCAAAAAAACATTTCTTTGGATTAATTCGAAGACCAGCATTCGCTAGCGTGGAGAGTATTGTTTTAACCTGGCAGACATGATCCTTCCACGTGCTGGAATAAATGACCACATCATCTAGGTAGGCAGCGCTATATGAATTGTGGGGCCTTAGCAGTGTGTCTACCAGACGTTGGAAGTAGCTGGTGCCCGTGCAAGCCAAAAGGAAGGACCCTGTACTGCCAATGTCCACTGGGTACTAAAAGCGTTTTTCTTTGGCGGAGTCCGCTAAGGAATTTGCCAATACCCTTCGTCATGTCAAGAGTAGTTAGGAATTGAGCGTTCCCCAGCCGATCAAGTAAATCATCTATCCGCGGCATGGGATATGCATCAAATTTAGAGACCTGATTAAGTCGACGAAAGTCATTACAAAACCTCCACGACCCATCAGGTTTAGAAACTAAGACAATTGGACTAGACCAAGGGCTATGGCTTTCCTCAATAACCCCTAATTCTAGCATTCGTCTAATTTCCAACTCTACTTCCGCTTTCTTTGCCTCCGGAGCCTATAAGGTCTCTCTCTGACAATCACTCCAGGGTTAGTAATAATATCATGAACAATCAACGCAGTACGTCCTGGTATCTCGTCCACAACTTTAGGGACAGACAAGATAGCCGTCTCGAGATCTTGTCGTTGTTTGAATGTCAAATCGGGGCCAAAATTGAGATGGGCACATGACATAAACAGAGAACGAGGCTGATTGGACGAGGGATCAGGTTCCCTGTCTTTCCATGGTTTCAGCAAATTAATATGATATACTCGTTCAGTAGGTCGCTGATTAGGTTGTTTAACCAAATAATCAACGAGACCTTTTCTTTCTTTAATTTCATAAGGGCCTTGCCAATGTGCTAACAACTTTGAATGAGAAGTTGGGACGAGTACCATCACACGATCACCGGGACAAACTCGAATGGTGGTGTTTGGTTATAATAACGGACTGCGCTGCTTGTGCCTTTTCCAAATTTTCTTTTAGAATGGTCTGATTTTCTCTAGTCTATGCGTAATTGCGCGATATATTCAGAATATTTGAAGTTGGGAGGACCTCCTCTTCCCATCCTTCTTTTAGCATATCCAAAAGTCCTCTGGGTTGTCTTCCATATAATAATTCAAAGGAGAGAAACCAGTAGAGGTCTGAGGACTTCCGATAGCAAACAAAGCGAGAGGAAGCAACTGATCCCAGTTTCTTCCATCCTCGTTAACTACCTTGCGTAACATCTGTTTCAAAGTTTGATTAAAGCGTTCTACCAATCCGTCAGTTTGGGGATGATAGACAGACGTTTTCAGATGTTTTATTCTGAGTAATTTGGCTACTTCCTGAACGTCTCCGAAGTGAAAGGAGTCCCTTGGTCCGTTAAAACCTCTTTGGGGATCCCAACACGAGCGAATATCCCTACTAATTCCCGTGCGATGTTTTTTGTATTAGCTGAGCGCAAAGGAACAGCTTCGGAAAGCGAGTGGCATAATCTACTAGCACCAAAATATATTTAAAACCTTTTAACGAGGGTTCCAATGGTCCTACGAGATCGATACCGACTCGTTCGAAAGGGATATCAATAAGGGGAAGGGGAACGAGAGGAGCTCGCGTCCTTCTAGGAATCTGGTGAAGTTGACACTCGGACAGGAAGCGCAAAATCGCCGACCTCCTCATTAATTCCTGGCCAATAGAATCGAGCTTTATTCTCTCTAACGTTTTTTCGGAGCCTAAATGGGCTCCTAGAAGGTGAGCGTGTGCTAATTCACACACCTTTCGCCGAAAAGTGTGTGGAATTAACAACAACGTTAGCACTTCTCCCTCGTGATCTGCCACTCTATATAATAATTCGTTTTTTAATACAAAGAACGGCATCGGTGGCATGGGATCCAGGGTTGTATAACCCTCGGTAGATACTACTGCATTCCTAATATTTTTTAAGGAATCATCGTTCCATTGTTCCCTTTTAAAAGATGATGGTGTTAATAGGAATTGAGCAGTTAAATCTTGTATAGGGTCTTGTGCGACCTTAAGGCGTGGTTTCTGTCTCCACGTCTTCTGCGTTAACTGCACTGGTTCCCGCAGAGGTCGATGGGACATCAATTTCTTCACATTGGGTACCCGTATGGGTCCGTGCTACTGTGGGACATGGCGTGGAGGCAGTCGGAGCAGTATTCTCCATTACTAAGCCCAAATGTTTCGGAGGTACAGTTACGTTATTACCGCTGGTAATATTATTCCAGTCTCTACCCAATATAACTGGAAAAGGGGGATCCGGTAATACAGCCATGGCCATACTTGTTAGGTGATGATTCACGGATATTACACATCTGGCCGTTTTATAATACCTGATATCCCCATGAATACATTTTAGACTAGTTTTTATCCTAGTCCACTGTTGCGGTAAAACGAAACGGGTGGCAACAATGGAAATGTTACTCCCGGAATCAAACATTGCTCTTACCTTCCTGCCATTTATAATAACTGCACCTGTATATGGAAGAGATAAAGGATTAGTCACAGTGGCACAATACCTTTCTCCCTTAACTAATGAGCAATCCATAGGCTCGATGGTACAGTTAGGGGACAGATGTCCAATCTCCCCACACTTGAAACAGCGGGGAAGACTAGCACCTCTGTCCCGCTTACGGACGGCAGGCTCAGGAGCTTGTCGGGTGGGCTCAGGAGTTGCCCCACGTGCCTGTTGGGTTCGATGAGAGAACCGTTCTGATTTCCCTGATTTGCAAGCTGCCCAATGACGCTCCGTGATCTGGATCAAAGAGTCCATGTCCTCAAAATTATGTTTCCGGACTTGCTGGGCGATATGGTCAGGGAGGGCATGCACAAAAGTCTCACAAGCAGTTCAGCCATTTTATGGGAATTATTAATATCGGGCCGTAGCCAGCGACATACTTTTCCCCAGGCTTCAAAGCCCTGGGTTCTTATGGGTCTGTCGGGATCAAACTGCCACTCCCTCCATTCTCTCGCCTGCTGTTCCGGAGATACGCCGTAGCGTTTGAAGACCTCCTTTTTTAAAGCGTCATAATCAGCAGCCTGCTCCTCAGTTAGATCGTAATAAGCTCTCTGCGCCGTTCCTTCAGTTAGGGAGCCAGTATACGCCCATTCCGACCTCGGCCATGCGTTCCGCTTAGCGGTACGCTCGAAAATCAAAAAGTATGTCTCAATGTCATCTGACTCAGTTAGTGTTGCTATAGCAATAGGTGGTGGCCGAGCGACCTCCATCCGTGCACTTGCAGTAGCAGCAGCAGCACGAGCGTTGGCTTCAGCTACTTGGGTCCTTGTTTCACCCATCTGTAGCTTCAGTGGAAGAGTTATTTTTCTTCCAGTTTTCTGTCTGGCAAAAGAGATTTAGGTAAGTACCACGTGACAATCCTCTATCTCGCGATGTTTCACTCACCTTTAGGCTCTTTGACTGCCTCCTAATCGCACATGTGTGACACACGTTACTTGGCAGTTTATTCTAAGTATCTATGTGTATAGAAAATGTGTAAAGAAAAACTTTCTAATGTTTGTGCAAAATTTACCCTTAACAAGTTTATAACTGTGTCCCCTTGTTCTTGATAAATTCATTTTAAAACAACAGTTTCTTCCAATGTACTAGTTCCCGTCATCATTTTAAACATTTAAATCATGTCACCTCTTAATCTTCTTTCGCTTAAACTGAAAAGGCTCAGTTTTTTATTCTTTCTTCTTAATTCATCCCCTATAGCCCTGGAATGAGTCTGGTTACTCTTCTCTAGACCTTTTCTAGTGCTGATATGTCCTTTTTGTAGTTTGGAGACCAAAACTGCTAACAGTACTCCAGATAAGGCCTCGCCAGTACAATATAAAGCTTGACCATAACCTCCTTGGACTTGTACTCCACACATGGTGCTATATAACCTAATATTCTATTTGCCTTCTTAATGGCTTCTGAACACTGTTGGGAAGTTAATAGCGTAGAGTCCACTCTGACTGCTAAATCCTTCTCATAAGGTGTACATTGATTTTCACACCTCCCATTGTGTATTCAACCCTAACATTTTTACTTCCTATGTGTAACTCTTTATATTTACTGACATTAAACTTCATCTGCCACACATCTGCCCAAGCCTGTATGCTATCCAAGTCCTTCTGTAATGATATAACAGATTCTACCTGTCTTGGTATCATCTGCAAACCTAACCAGCTTGTTACTTATATTCCTATCTAAATTATTTTTATATATATATATATTTATATATATATTTATATATATATATATATATTTATATATATATATATATATATATATATATATATATATATATATATATATATATATATTAAAAATAGCAGCAGACCTAGCACTGACCCCTGTGGAACACCACTCTTAATATCAGCCCATTCTGGTAAAGTTCCTCAAACCATCATCCTCTGCTTCCTGTGTCTGAACCAATTCTGTACCCATCTAAAAACATCACCCAGAACTCCCATTTCTTTTAGTTTGATGCCCAACCTATCATAATGCAAATGCTTTCTGAAAGTCCAGATAAATAATATCATACGCTCCACTTTGATCATACCTTTTTGTTGCTTCCTCTTAGAATTCCAGTATGTTAGTAAAACAAAACCTCCCTCTTCTGAACCAATGCTGACTGTTCAGTTACTGTAAACTCCTGTTCTTGCCACATGTTGCTGAATGTTCTCCTTAAGAATTCCTTCCATTAATTTTCCGGTGATGAATGTTAAGCTTACTGGCCTATAGTGACTTGGATCTGCCCAGTTTCTCTTTTTATATAATGAGATAATATTTCCCATTCTCCAGTCCTTTGGAATCTCCCCAGTGTGTAGCGACATTCTAAAAATATGTGCCAAGGGTTTATATATTTCCTTGCTAAGCTCCTTAACAACTCGAGGGTTAATATTATCTGCTCCTGTAGATTTGTTTGAGTTCAGCCTATTTAATATAAGCAGTACTTCTCGCGCTACAATTTCTAAATTACTCAGTACCTCCTTAGTAGTCCCTTTTACAGCTGGCAGGTTATCTACTTTCTCATTTGTAAAGACCTCAGAAAAATGCAAGTGTAGAGCAGCTATTTCACAGTCTGTATTTAACCCACTGTGGAGTTTTGTTTTTTAAAATCTCCTATTAATCCAAGTTTAGCTATGTACCTGTCCTGCATCACATGCCAAACATTTTTAAACCTATTCCACTGCTCAACTGCCTCCACACTTAAAAGCATATCCCAGTCTATCCTCATTAGACTTTCCACATTTGCTCAAAATTTGCCGTAGCAAAGTTTAACGTAACAGTTGTAGTCTTTGCATCCACACTCTTACATAGCACCGACAATGGTATTATATTATGGTCACTTGACCCTACTGGTTCAATCACCTCTACACCCTCAATTCTATCCTGATTATTAGAAAATACTAAATCCAGACAGGCTTCACCCTGCATTAGTGTTTTAATATACTGTGTTACAAAACAGTCACTAATTACTTCTAAAAAGCCTATTTTTTTGCTCCACTATTCACAAGGTTATCCAAGTTACTATTCGGATAGTTAAAGTCCTCCAACTCCATGACTATAATATCCCCCTGTAAACTTGCCTTTTTAATATTACTAAAAAGGTGTGTGCTGAAATTACTGTCTACATTGGGCAATCCATAACAAGCTCCTAAAATAAGGCCTCTTTCCCTAACGCTTTCTGGTGAAGCCACGTGTCCGCATTAAGATTGGGCCTATTGTCCAACTGAAGAGGACTTGTGTTCAAATTCTGTTTGACATAAACAAAAACCAAACCTCCTTTTCTGTCTTGTCTGACCTTCTTAAAAATGTGTAACTCTCTATGCTATACTCATCCCCATCTTTGTTATTTAGCCAGGTTTCTTCTATTGCTATAATATCATAATTATGCTCCTCTACATAAAATTCCAACTCACTTGCTTTATTTTTGATACTTCTAGCATTAAGGTAAGCTATCTTTAATGTGTTACTCCTTTTACTTTTACACTTAAATGTTGGGGTAGAATTTATAATACTATGCATTTTTATGTTTACACTATTGTTTGTTTCCTCCGTATATAGTTCTAAACCTGACCTGTCCTAAACTCCAAGCCCCCCATTCCCTAGTTTAAACAATCTTTGACAAATCTACTCATATGCCTCCCCAACACATTGGTGCCTCTCTGGTTCAGATATAATCCATCACAGCGGAACAAGTCCCATCTTTTCCAAAAGGAGTCACAGTGCCCCATAAACCTGTACCCTTCTATACCAAGATTTGAGCCACACCTTCAGCCTTCTAATCTCCTCAGTATTACATGGACTGACATGTTGCCAGTTCTGCTCCTCAACCTGGCACCTAACTCTTTAAAATCTGGATCACAGAACTGACAGACTACCCTTATAGAAGTCATTTGTTCCAACATGGACAATGATAACTGGATCCACTTCCTTTCTGGCCAAAAGCCTATCCACTCTTCCATGGAGGTCTCACACCTGTACACCCAAAAGGCAACACCCTGTGGGAGACCCTCTGTCTCTATAGAAAACCTGCACTTCAAACCCCCAAATTACTGAATCCCCTCATATAACTACCTCTCTTTTTCTGGGAACTGGTTTTGAGGTGGCTCATTGGGGCTCTTCATCCCTGCCAAGCACCTCAGAATCTTCAGATACACCATCCAGCTCTACAAGAACCTGGAAATGGTTTGACACTTCCAATTTTGGGGTTGATGCCCCTTGGACAGTGTGCACCCTTTACCTCACATCTTGAGGGGTGAACACTATCTCTCTAAAGGACACCTGGATCAGGTCTGCCATTTCCCTACTACAACGTAGGCCAGCCAAATCATCTAGTTCAGTGACCCTAAACTCAAGATGCTGGATCAGCTGGTATCTCCTACAGATATGGCCCACATAGAAGACTGGCTCCTCCAAGTTGTCATCTAAAAAATCCAGATATAGTACATCAGCACAATCTTATTTCACACTATAGTTTATGTATTATTTTTATTTATTGAATAAACTGTTTGTCAGGTAGTAAAATGGGCAATGTTTAGTACTAAGGTCTCACCTCTCCAAAGCCTACATCTTGGCATGTGACGCTGTTGTGTGAAATTTCCAAGTTTTCCCTGCTCTCCATGATTCTGCAGAGTTTTCTACATCCACTCTACATTTTTATTTCCTTATATCACAAAGACATGCATGTTAGGTTGTTTGGCAACTCAAAATAGAATTTATGTGGATGAATGTACAGTAAGCGTGCAATATATGTCAAGGGGTTGGTATCTACCTTGCTTGTGATGCTTCCTGTAGAGGTTCTGGCCGGATGTGTCCCTGTAATCTGGTCAAGCAAAGCTAAAAATGGTTGAATGGACAGCTGTTGTTTTTCTGATTGAGACAGACAGCAATTTTTAAAATAAGACTGTGTTTCCCAGGTATAAACTGTAAAGATTAATGCCTCCCTGAGAGAAGAGACAGGCAGGTTTAAATACTCATGTGTGCAACACATATGGTTTTAAAGGAATACTCCACCCAAAAATGATAATTTTGTTATCTGTTACTTAACCAATGTTGTATAGTAATGGCTAAGAAAATATTTTAATCTAATGGAGATGACAAAGTTCCTGACACCATGAGGACCAATGCTGAACAAACAGCAAACAATCAAAATAACCATGAAAAAATCTTAATTTATTTGTACAGTATAATCCAAATGTCACATATCCAGTCATCTGCTCACAATGGCCAAATTAAATTTACTTTGGCTAAAATATTTTTAAATAAACCATTTCTAAAAAACTTCTGTTGTAAACAAGTGATGAGTGCATTTAAGCAGGATCATGCTTTTGAACTAATGACCTGTCTGTCCGCACATTCGTTCCAGTATCTGAGTTAATGCTGTGAAAAGAGAAAAGCTGACTACTTGGACAATCTGGGAGGTATTATGGGATTTCTCAGCACCTCACCTGCAGTCAATACATTACAGATTTGTCTCACAATACTAGCCCACTTCATATTCCTAACTAAAATGTATGAGGCCAGGTACAACAATGATACAAAAGAAAAAGGAAATATTAGGTGTAAACCTTTAAATAAAGAAATCACAGGTGCTGAAGGACTTCTCACAGTCTTTTATTTTACACATAAAAGTTTCGAATGTTGTTTAACACTAGGGATTTTACAAAACACAGGATTGTAAGCTTAGCATAATTGGATGTTGGTCTGGAATCTATTCAATAGCTGAGAAAATTACTATTTTTGCTAAATCTGCTAAAACACTTTAACCAGGCTGTTACAGAAATCTGTAGAAATTATGTTTGTTTTCATCACTCATGTATTTGTCTGGGGCCTCATGTATAAACGGTGCGTACGCACAGAAATGTTGCGTAAGAACTTTTCCACGTTCAAATCGCGATGTATAAAACTTACACTTGGCGTAAAGCCACGCACTTTTCCACGGTACCTCATGCCTTGTCGTACGCAAGTTCTCCGCTCGGTTTTGAAAACTGGCGGCACCCAGCGTCAAAGCAATGCTACTGTTCTTGTGTGATTACTCATTATTTTCATGACGCGGCTTTATAAATACACAGAAACTAACCGCATATTGTTTATTAGTGTAATGCATCTGATTGTAATTAACTAGTAACAATATAATGGTCCAGGGAACAGCCATAGTATTCCAAATACCATAACTGCTTTAGCGTTGTTACTCTTACTTCTCCTTCTTCTTCTTCTTCTTCTTCTTTCAGCTCCTCCCGTTAGGAGTTGCCACAGCGGATCATCTTTTTCCATATTACTCTCACTGCGACTCGGAGTATTTATATCACTGTATCTGAGTGTGAATCACAGCAGCAACTGATCGGAAAGAGAATTATCGGTATACAGCTTTAAGGACACGCTGTCTCAGCCACTGCAAAACGTTTTAAAGCCTTTCCTGTACAGACCTCGCGGTTCAGAAACAGTTTAATCCCAAGAACTTTAAATGCAGTCAATCAATTGCTCCTTGTAGAACGGTTTGTACTTATAAGTACAATCACCACACTGTAAACTTGCACTACAGTTATAATATCTCACAACCTGGGCCACTTTATAAAGCGCATATTTACATATGATGACGATATCATTTTTAAGGTGAAATGCAGCAAAATATGTTTGTTAAATTATACACATAAAACTTTAACTTCATTTAAATAATCTATATTCTTCACTGGGAGTGTCGTGAAGGATAGAATAATTAAACATGTACTACGAAGATATTTCAATGTTCTTTAAACATTTTGAAAAATCGGCGCTAAGCTTACAGATGGCTTAACGTCTATTACAGAGCTAATTGTATGGCGATCGGTTACTTGGGAAAAGAAAAGCAAGGACTCTTGGGGCGGCCACGCCAATATATATTGAATATAAAACCATCCATCCATTTTCTAACCCGCTGAATCCGAATACAGGGTCACGGGGGTCTGCTGGAGCCAATCCCAGCCAACACAGGGCACAAGGCAGGAACCAATCCTGGGCAGGGTGCCAACCCACCGCAGGACACACACAAACACACCCACACACCAAGCACACACTAGGGCCAATTTAGAATCGCCAATCCACCTAACCTGCATGTCTTTGGATCATGGGAGGAAACCGGAGCGCCCGGAGGAAACCCACGCAGACACGGGGAGAACAAGCAAACTCCACGCAGGGAGGACCCGGGAAGCGAACCCGGGTCTCCTAACTGCGAGGCAGCAGCGCTACCACTGCGCCACCGTGCCGCCCTTGAATATAAAACAGAAAGAGAAAATAACAACACAGCTAAAAACGCAGCGACAAATTTCGACAAAAGATAAATGCTTGTCATGAGCACGAGGCTCATGAAACCCATGTTTAATAATGTGCTTTAGCTCCTATCATCATGAAAATGACATCACGTATACATCTCAGTATTTTAGTTATTCAGAGAGCTGTAATATCACAAATGTAATGGACTCTGTGTCCAGTTGGAGGAAGAGAGCCAGTTTAAGAAGCAAGTAGTGATTCACACACATAGATCACATACGAGTAGAAGATCAAATACAAAACAAAGCATTTAACATGCTACTTTAATTACGATGTGATTTGAGAAACTGGTTAATTAAACGATTTTAAGATGAAGTTTATAATGTTCTACTTTAATGACAAAATAAACTACGTGATAAAAGTGGAAATGTCGAGATTGAAGTTGACATTTCGTGCTTTTTCCCCACCGTGTGCCTTTTTTCTCTGTACCCTAATAAGCTTTCATATGACACTCAGACAGTGGGCTTACAACTCGGCTTTTCACGGCGACTTTGATATGTGACTTCTTTTTTATTTCCGGCACTGTGCGATTTGTGAATGTGAGCTTTCAAGTTTCTCCAACACGCTATGTCACTCGATCAACTTCCTTTTGTTGATTATACCACGGTTTATTTGAACAAATAGTATGTTTTTCCTTTGCCTCCACTTGGTATTCGCTGAAATTCTTATATTTTCCCCGTGCTTTTCCCATTGTCTTTTCACAGAAGGCTGCACTTAAGGGCAATTTATATTGATTTGCATATTCAAATAGGCGTTATTCTGGGAGGATTTGGGGCGTTACATAATGCGCGTGCACGAGCGTTAGTTTTCACGCTGATCGGGATTTATGTAACGGAAGAGCGTGGAAGTTGGATGCGCACAGATTCCTGCATCTGGATTTTTCTGTGCGTAAGCACATTTCGCTTTTGTGCTTACGCCATGTTATAGTGCGAGTTCTACGCACGGCGTTATACATGAGGCCCCTGGTCTGTACATCTTTTATTGGTCTGGTCCCGCTGATGCTTGTCATACTCAGGGAGTAGATGTTACTGCGTTGGATTGGCTCCTTCCAATGTTGTCCAATGTCACTTCATTCAATGACTTTATTATGATACTCAGGTTAAGGCACTCTCTGGGTGAATTGTCTGTTGTTTCAGTGTATGCTCCATGGTGAGTGTTATCTTGATGAGAGAGACATTCTATTCACAACTTTGCTCTGTAGTTGATAGGTGCCGGCAAGGTTACACTCCTCTGGTCATGGGTCACCTCAATGCGATCACTGTACTGACAGGGCTGGTTATGGGAATTGTATAATTTCCCATGGGTGTGGTGATGGTGGTGAAAATGGCCCCGTTCCTTTTTACAGAGGAGTCAAAACATTACACACATCTGAATCTGTTCTTTGGAGAGGTGCATTCAGGGCGGGTTATGGAATGGTCCTTACAGATGATGCTGCAGTTGTGGACCTGCTGAGCTGGCTACTTTGAGTAGCTGTTTGAAGCTGACTTTCCGTCTGGGACATTGGATATCTCAGGGTCCATGGTTCTTGTGGCTGATCCTCCAATTAGCTGTGAACCACCCAGTCTCACTGAGATTGCACATGTAGTGAACCAGCTGAGGATAGAGAAGGCTGCAGGGATCTGTGGATATCTGGGATGAGCTTCTCCTGGCTGGTGTTAAGGCTGTCCTCCAAGCATTGCAAGAAATGTTTGCTATGGGAGAAAGGCGTGATCTCAACTGACTGGAAAACAGGATTTGTCACCACAATCTGGAAAAGGGAGGGCGATTGCCTGGATTGTGGCCACTATAGTGGGATTACACTGCTCTCAGTGCCAGGTAAGGTCATTGCTAGGGTCATCAACAGTAAGACCCTTCATCACTTGCTCACCTACCAGAAACTGCAGCTGTCTAAGAAGTCTACCATGGACCACTTCTTGGTATTGAAGACTCTTATCCAGCGCAAACATAAACATCATCAGCGTTTCTTTGCAGCCTTTGTTGATTTTCATAAAGCATTTGACTCAGTTGATCAAGCTACCATGTGGAACATCGACAGCTGTATTTGCAAATACAGTAAAACATGGCGCATTGGTATGGCACTAAATGTGCAGCTTCACACGTTTAACCATTTAAAAGAAATACTGTCTGCGGTGACCCCTGGAGGGGACACCATGCCTGCGTTCCTGTCTGTGGTGACCCTGAAGGGGCCAAAGTGTATGAAGCTTTCCTTTCCCGTATCTATGATCTGGAGGATAACTACACCTATCAAGCAATTGACGATGAAGTACTCGAGTATGAAGCTGAAGGTAATGACCTGTTGGAACGGTATGCTATTCACTGTGGAAAACTACAGGAACACAGCTATTGTCAGAGGTAAGTCTACTGCCATTGCATCTCCATTGGAGCGCAGATCAATCGCTCCAGTCAAGCCTATGTCCAGCGCTCCAGTTAACCCCGTGGCCAGTGCTCCAGTCAAGCCTGTGTAGTGCGAATGAAACCAGTAAACACCAAAGTCAAGGACCCTGTTCTTGTCGCTAACTGTTTTCAGTCGGTCATCCAGATGTTTGTTACGGAGGTTTATGAATCACATAAGCCACAACGCGCAAATTTAACAATCAAGCCCTCTGTGACTTTGTTCAAGATTAAAGCAAGTAATCCTATACCTGTTGTTACTGACTCCTGTATTTTCTAAGGAATGTTTTGAGCCTCCCTTTCCTATAAGTAATGAGCCAATCACTCCCATCCGCACTGCTTAATGTTCAGAAGCCCCGCCAGAGCCAAATGGCTCACTTAGGTCCTGCTGGATTGTAAAAGGAGTACTGAAGCCACCAAGCTGTGTCCAGAGCAAGTACCTGCTTCACAGAAGGAGAAATTCAAATTGACATTATTGCCGGAAAGCTCTTCAATACAATCACGACTCTTGAGCCTTATAGCTTCCGAGGTGAGTAGTTCTATTAAGTACTCACCTTTTCCATTGACTTTTTCAGTTAAGTCATCCCTACTGGGAGATGAGTTGCTGCCTGTGATGGCCCTTGGAGGGACCACCCTGCATGTCTTCCTGTCTGTGGGGACCCCTTAAGGACCCACCCTGCTTGAGTTGGTGTCTTTAGTGACCTCAGGAGGGGACATCCTGCCCAAGATGATCCCATTAGAAGGAACTATACTCAGGTAAGGGTCAAGAACTTTAGACACTAGAGGTGGGTGAAAAGATTATTGACTCATCTTTTAGTTTGTATGTGTCAGCATTGTTATCCCAGTTAAATGATGTCCCACTGTTGTTCCCACTATTGTGGCTGAGACCAGCTGTCCTGTTTGCCCTGTTGAAACCACCAGATGATGGTGTACAGCTGCCGATCCCGTCTGTCCTGTCAAGACCACCAGGATGTGGTGCCATGCCACCTATCCTATAAGTGCCTATCTTGTTAGCCCTGCTGAGACCACCAGGAGGTGGTACTCAGCCAGCTGTTTCGATTGTCCTGCTGAGATCACCAGGTGGAGATGCCCAGCCAACTGTCCTGTCTGCCCTGCTGAGACAACCAAGACAGGGTGTCCAGCTGCCTATCCCATCTACCCTGTTGAAACCATCAGGAGGTAGTGCCAAGCCAACGGTCTCATTTGCTCTACTCAGACCACCAGAAGGTGGTGCCAGCCAGCTGTCTTGTCTGCCTTGCTGAGGCAACCAAGAGGTGGAGCCCACATGCCTGTCTTGTCTGCCTTGCTGAGGCTGCCAGGAGCTGATGGATTTGGAGAGTTTTTGAATCGTCTGTCCCAATGTATTTTGTTAAAAATAAATGAGCAGATCAACCTGATCTGTCTGCCATGGTAGGAAGTGGTGCTCAGACATCTGTCCCATCTGCATTGCTGGGTGTGTTGTTTTCAAACTAAAAGTAATCTAAGCGACCCCTGTAATTTAGTGCATGTGGCATGGAGCTACAGTAACTTGAGCAAATAAGCTTGTTGGGTAGGATACAACAGCAAACCATACCTCCCTCTGATGAACAGGTACCATTGATTACAGCTGATGTCTGAAGGAATCCATCCAGAGTTAACCAATGCAAGGCTGTCAAACTAGACAATATGTCAGGATTGTGTATTCAGGGAACATGCTGACAAACTTGGGGATGTCCTTACAGACATCTTTAATACATCTTTACATTCACTGCACCAAAGAGCCTCTGCATCAGGTCACTATTCAGATGTGAATGTAGAGGTGGTGCACTCCTACAGTTAATTTGGGATCCATATCAATGACAGGTTGGACTGATCTCAGAACACATAGGAACTATATATGAAAGAACAGAGTAGGCTATTCTTCCATAGGAACATTGTTTCTCCTGTCTCTATTAGTGTTCCTATTTTCTTCAAATACAGATCTTGATAATATTCTTAACTATTTTGTTGAGAACGTTACTTGCATTTGATCAAATATCTCTGCCTTTCCAAGGTTTGTGCAGGCTGATCCCCCTTGCTCTTTCAGTCTGAATTCCTTTTCCCCAATATAGTTTGACAATCATCTTACTGTAATTAAAAATTCAAATCCTTCATCTTGTGTATTGGATATTCTTCCAACTTTTCTATTTTTACAAGTTCTTCACCTGATTGGCCAAAATTTGGTGGCCATGATACATTCTCTCCTCACTGGGCTTGTTCCAACTTATTGCAAGTGTGCTAATGTGCAGCCTTTACTGAAAAAACCCAATCTTAATCTCTCTGATTTTAATAATCTGAGGCCTTTCTCTAAATTCCCATTCCCATGTGAAATTTAGAAAAGGTAGTCGAATAACAGCAGACTGCATTTCTTAATAAATATCAAATTATAGATCAATTTTAGTTTGGCTTTAGGAAACAACATTTCACAGAAACAGTGCGTCTTAAGGTTACTAATGACCTTTTGATGGCTGCAGACGTGGGGGAGTGTTCAGTCCTTGTACTTTTGGACCACAGCGCAGCATTTGATACTGTAGACCATACACTTCAAATTAATAGGTTAAATCATTGTCTGGGACTGGCTTAGACTGGTTTACTTTTTATTTGGCAAAAAGGAGTTACTTAGTGAGTGTCTGTGAGCACATTGTCACTCCCAGCATCCTTGTCGTGTTGAGTGCCGCAGGGTTCTGTTTTCTTGGGTCAGTATTATTTTTCTTGTATCTTTCGCGTTTATTTTTCCTTTAGCGCAGATTTTAAGTTTTTGTAAAGATATTTCATATCACATTTATGCTGGTCATTTTCAGCATTCATGCTCTTTTAAACCACAACACCTCCATAAGTTATCTGCCCTGGTCAAATAGCTAAGTTAAAATTAATAAATGGCTAGCTGCTAATTTTTTAGAGCTCTGTTCTAAAAAAAAGTGAGGTGTTAATTGCTGCCCTGTTAAATTTTCACACAGAGATCAGTCTCAGGTTTTACTCAACTTTAAATGTTGTGTCTGAAACCTGGGTGTTATACTACAGCAGCCATTAAATCTTGATTCTCATGTTAGGTCCTTATCTTGTTCTTGTTTCCTCTGAGGATTATATCAAAGCTAAGAACAGTAGTTATTGAAGGCACTAATGGAATTAGTGCATGTTTTTATTTTTTCTTGATTACTCTAATTCTTTATTTACATGTTTAAAAAATATATTAATTCTGCGTCTTCAGTCTATTCAAAATGCTGCTGCCAGATTGTTATTTATATTACTCTGATTATATCTTCTCTTTGTTGGCTTCCAGTGGAAGTTTAAAATCTGTTTTCAAATTTTAGTAATCACCTGTAGAGCTCTGCATTTTCAAACACCACAATATATTTTGTAGTTTTTACAACATTATACTACTAGTTGCCCTCTTAGGTCATCTAACCAGGGCCTTCTCATTGTTCCCCGTACTCAGCTAAAGACTCGTGGGAATCAAGCTATTCAGTCCGTTGAACTGAAATGGTGGAATAGCCTTCCTTGTGTTTTACGGGCTCCAGATATGGTTGATACATTTAAAAAACATAGCAAAATACATCTTTTTAAGTCAGCATATGGGTAGCTGTTTTTGGCTCTTCCATTTTATGGTTCATTTGTTGAAACGTTAGTTAAATTTAATTTTTTATTGTTTGTAACAGTGTGTTTCAATTGTTTTACATGGTGTACGGCACTTTGTGACTATGTCTACGAAAGGTGCTTTATAAAAAAAAAATAAAAAAAAGGTGTAAAACAAGATTGAGTGTCATTATGCACAGTACTCCAAATTCTCTCTCTGACACATTAATACTGAGGACTTTCAACCAACAAATTATTCAGCAGAAATGTGTCAAGAAACGCTACTGGGTCTCATTTATACCAATAGGAATACATCTGCATATTGCCTCACTGTGACTGCCAAGTCAGAAGTTTTCTTTTCTTCCTTTTTAATTTTTGCTTCCTTTTTAGTCATTATGGTCTGTGTTTAGACCACAGTGTGTGTGTATATATATATATATATATATATATATATATATATATATATACTGTGGCGAGTCGCTGGGGCTGTGACCCGGCCAGGATGCCTGGAAGGACCGGAAGGTGGCATGTACGTCCTCCAGGCCACAAGGGAACAACTGCCCTGGATCAGAGGAGGACCACGGGAGAAGAACAAGGAGGCTTATGTCTATTGGGACCTGTGACCACCGCCAGGGGGCGCCCTGAGTGTCAGAAGGCCTGGGACTGATGTACTTCCGCCACACCCGGGAAGATGGAGGAGGATCCCCTGAGGGGAGGCCGGAGTGCTTCCGAGTGCTCTTCCACCACACCAGGAAGTGACGTCGGAGGGGGGACCTGGAGCACATCCGGATGAGAATGTCTCACAATATATATATATATTTATTTATTTACTTACATTAAATAGCTTATGTAAAGGGCCAATTTCCCTCCCCCCCCACCCCAGGGACAAATAGAGATCGATCTATCTATCTATCTATCTATCTATCTATCTATCTATCTATCTATCTATCTATCTATCTATCTATCTATCAGAACAACCATCACAAGAGTCAAAGTAAACATGGCAAATGTTGGAATCCAAAATTTTTAAGCTGTGCATTTATGTCTTTAGAAGGAGTGAGTCTTTCCTTTATTTTTAGTTCAGTTGAGTCGTATCCCAGGTAAAAATAAAATATACTTAATTGTACTAAAACTATACTTTAATATCAGAAAGTACATTTCTAGCACATTATTGTTTTTGTGTGCAAAAAATAATTGCAAAGAAAATATAATACAAATGTACTAATTAAAAATGCATTGAGTACTTCAGTGTACGAAATCTAAATATGCTAATTTGCACTAATACTTAAATTGATATTAAGTGTACTCAGACAAAGTATACTACCCCTAAAGTATATAAAAATGTGTTATTAGTGCATTACTTAATACTGTGCTATGCACGCTTTAAATAGAAGTTCAATTTTGGTGTGCTTTCATACACTATTATTAAGTTCATTTTAAATGCATTTTACTGCACTTCTGGGGCATAATATACAGAAAGTATGCTATATTTGAGTTGTAAATGCATTTGAAATATATCACAAATATGTTTTCAATGTATTATATATCCTATGTATATATTATAAGTGTATTAACAAGTCTGTAAATGTGGATTCAAATATACTTGAAATAGAAATGAAAACTTCATTTATGAAAGTAGAGAAATAATTTAAAAAGTGTACTTAAGCATATTTAAGTACATCTTAATGGTGTCTCAAAATAGCACATTCAAGTACACTTAGTTGTATTTAAGTATATATTTAGTTACACTCATGATATTACACTAACACACTTAGTACAAAATTAGTGCTTGAAAATAGCATACTTTCAACACAATAAGTGCACTTAAATTTAGTGTATTTTAGTGCACTTTTTTTTTTTTTACCTGGGATTGCTACCACTTGCTCTTAAATAAGACTATTTTTGCCACACATGCACTCTGGCAGTGCCACAACAGGAAAACATTCTTAGAAACCACTTTTGAGAGTAAAAAAATGGGCAGAAGATAGTCATCTTGTTTCATTCTGAAACACACATAATGGAATTCATTAAGGCTCGAAACAATCCAATAACTGGCACGGTAGTTTGAATGTGGGATGAAAACTTGAGAACCTAAAAGAAAACCCACCCAAACATTGGAGGAAACATTTAAAAAGTATCCAGCAAAGAACAGAGGCCTCACTTGTGTGCTCATCCATTCAAACAAAGGTTGACGCCAGATGAGGTTTCAAACTGTGCATTCAGATAAACAGAACTGTGCAGAATAACAAAGAGAGCAAATTAATGCAAGATTATTACAGTAAAATAATGATTTGAAAATGAACAAGAGAAGCTGTTCAGCAGATGACTAAGTTTCACATTCAGATTTCTTAATATGCATAACAAATAACATAGTGAAAGTGTTCAGATTTTAGTTTCAACCTCTTTTACCATCATTAGGCAATGATAAAAACGACAAGCGGCGAAGTGCTAAATGGTTCGTGATAGGCAAAAATTTGTTATAAAAGCTCTTTAGGCTGAGAAAACAGTTTTTATTGTAGCATAGTTTTATTTGTATTGCTTCTGAAGAATATTACATTAAGTGTTAATTCATTTTAATATGAATGTGAAGTGATTTGAGGGTATCCTGGCATCACAGAGTTTAAGAACTGTCAGAGTGCCAGTCCATCACAGGGCAAACTCATTAACATACAGTGGGCCCATTATGGGTAGCCAATTATCATGACATGCTTTCAATTAGGATTTTTGTTGCTAAATGGAATATTTGAAAAAATCCTACATGGGGATAATGTGCAAAATCCACTTAGTGAACACTCAGATTGGGATTTGACCTCAGGGCTCTGGAAGTGCAAGCAAACACTGCACCCCCATATATAAAATAGCATAAAAAGGGAAATTAAATGATCAGTTTTTTTGTTAAGATTCAAGGTAATTCAAATCTAAGTGACAACTGCAGAACTAATTATTTTTAGAGGTTTATTACACTATTTCAGGAAAACATTTTTCTAGATATTTAATGTTGGAGGTGGACCAAGGAGATTGAAAATATAATATACGTATTTATTCTGTATTATAATCTGTCTAACCAGTGCCTGAAGTGGAAATTCTGTTTTTAAGTGTGACTTCTTAATAGGGTTGAGATTATACCATCCAGAATTACTAACAATAGATGAGGTTCCCTCTGGGAGTTTAGAGTGTTTCGAATTACTAACATTAGATCAGAGGCCTGAGTCTTGAAGAGAAAGATGAAGATTCAGATTTACAAAATTAGATGGGAGAGCTTGTTCCCCTTGGTGTTTCAGGTGTCCAGATATACTAACATTTAGATCAGAGGCATGGGTGGTGTCCTTAGAGTTTTAGGCATTAAGATGTAATACAATTCTATCAGGAAACTTCAAGTGTTTGGAAAAAATATGACACTTTTTATTCAAAATGGTATCTGAGAAATGTTTACATTGGCAAAATAACATGACCTGAGAAGTCAGTTATTCTCAAGGACAAGCAAAATATTCTACAGACCAGCATTTAGGAAATACTGGAATAGTGCATGGGCTACTGTCATTCAACTAACAACTGAGTACCACTTTGGTACTAAAAGAGGCAGAACTTGTTATAAGTTGTTATAGATTGGATATTTCAGCCAGCAGCCCAAAAACAAATAAAAAAATAAGGCTTCAGTTAGCAAAGTAACTTGTCAAGAGAAACGTGTTGAAATACATGATGTCAGGACCAAGATATACTCAGCAAAAAAAGAAACGTCCTCTGACTTTCAACTGTTTTTACTTTCAGTAAACTTAATGTGTAAATATTTGTATGAACAGTAAAAGAGTGAACACCATAAGACATAAACTAAAAAAGTTTCACAATGTGTCCCTGAATGAAGGGAGGCTCAAAATCAAAAGTACCAGTCAGTATCTGGTGTGGCCACCAGCTGCTTGAAGTACTGCAGTGCATCTCCTCCTCATGGACTGGACCAGATCTGTCAGTTCTTGCTGTGAGATGTTACCCCACTCTTCCACCAAGGCACCTGCAAGTTCCTGAACATTTCTGGGGGGAATGGCCCTAGCCCTCACAGTGCGATCCAACAGGTCCCAGACGTGCTTAATGGGATTGAGATCCGGGCTCTTCCACTGCGAGGATGATCAGCTGTCCTTCCTGTCTCCCTGTAGCGCTGTCTTAGGCGTCTCACAGTGCAGACATAGCAATTTATTGCCCTAACCACATCAGCAGTCCTCATGCCTCCCCGCAGCATGCCTAATGCACGTTCACGCAGATGAGCAGGGACCCTGGGCATCTTTCTTTGGGTGTTTTTCACAGTCGGTAGACAAGTCTCTTTAGTGTCCTGCGTTTTTAGAACTGTGACCTTAAATGCCTACTTTCTGTAAGCTGTTAAGGTCTTAATGACCATTCCACAGGTGCATGTTAATTAATTGATTATGGTTAATTGAACATGCATGGAAAACATTGTTTTCTTACAATGAAGATCTGTAAAGTTATTTGGATTTTTAAAACATTATTGTTGAAATACACAGTCCTGAAAAAGGGACGTTTCTTTTTTTGCTGAGTATATAATGAACCCCATGAAGCAATGCATCTATTTCATTTTTTTGGCTATGAAAAGTGAAGGCCTGTATTGATTTCAGATGTTCTTTTGAGACACCAACTGGGGCACCTCTATTATTGTAAGATGGCAAAATGGGTGTGAAGCCTCCTAAAAGACCCATATAATGCAGACCCAGACCTTCAATGGCCAAACCAACAACAACATGTATTTATATAGCACATTTTCATACAAAAAAAAGTAGCTCAAGGTGCTTTACACAATGAAGAAAAGAAAAATAAAAGACAAAATAAGAACTTAAAATAAGACAACATTAGTTAACATAGAAAAGGAGTAAGGTCCAATGGCCAGGGTGGACAGAAAAAAAAAATCCAGACGGCTGGAGAAAAAAAATAAAATCTGCAGGGGTTCCAGGCCACGGGACCATCCAGTCCCCTCTGGGCATTCTACCTAACATAAATGAAATTGTTTTCTTTGTAGGTAGGGTTCTCATGGAGTCACTCCACCAAACCAGAACAGCCTCACCTTATTCAGGCGACCTCCCAACTACTACGTGCTGGTTTCAGGCATAGCAGGCCTCAAAATGGTGAGCTAAATTTTCAATGTTCATAAAGACTGCACTAAAATATACAAAAAGAGAAAACCATTAAATTCTGGCTAGTAGAGACAAGTCCCACAAAGAATTTGCATAAAAGAGAATATTTATTATAAACAATTGAAAAATACAACAAAGTGTTCAAAAGAGCAAAAACTAGCTTAAAGGATTTGCCTAAGATCCAATTTCAATGAAACATGTCCCAAAACATAATCCAAGAAACAGAACAAAATAGCCAAAAAACAGTTAATCTAATGAAAAAACAATGCAGTACTTACAAAAGACTCCAATCAACTTCAATGGCCCACTACTAGATCTCTCTGGCTCTCAGCCATTTATAGCTAGAGGGAGGATTCAGTAGCACTAACATCATGGTGAACCCACCTCATGGGGCTCCACCCATGAAGAACATGGAACATAAGAACATTTAAAGGAACATTGTATACAATAAAACAAAATAAAACATAAAATACACAAAAAAGATATGAAATGTTTAAATGCCACAGGACATCTGAACTTTGTTGCTTATCCGACTTATCTCTTCAAGACAGCACTGTACCAAACAGTAGGATAAGTGCTCCATAGCACTTATTGTCTGAAAATGTGATAATTCATTTTAATGCCATAGCATTTCCTTTCTCCTAGTTGTTAAATATCATAAACTAAACGGTACACAGACCCACCATTATCTAATCTGCAGTAACTATGGGAACACACTGGAGTCGTCATCAGAGTCCATGAGTTGCACTTTGGACGGCTTGTCCATGTCCCTGTGAATTAAGGCTGCACCAAGGGCATATAGGGCACCATAATGCCATTAGGTAAGAAAGTGATAAACGCCTTTATACAATAATGGTGTTAAAGGGAGACTGCGAAAATCTTGAATTATTTTGAGAATTATTGTGTGACTTTAAAAAGAGTAAGTTTTGCCAAAGCTGCATCCCTATCTTGAGTTTTATTTTTTGTACCCTGTTTATTTCAATATGTATAAATTGTTCTGTTATTTGTATTAATGATTCTTTTTTTTTATTAAATTTCTTTTCTTTTATGTTTGAAACTTGATGATGTCTGGCCACATGCATTTCTCCATCTTTGTCATTCTTGCATTCTGTATCCCACACTTTATATTCAGCAGATGGCTCTGCCAGATGTTCTTTGTCATATCATTGGCTCATGTGATTTGCTTGACACTCAGCAGATGTCTCCAGTCTTCTTTTTCTTTTTGCCATGTCACTTCATTTGCCAATGATTTTGCCATAATAGTCTCACAAGCACAGGTTAGTTTGCCAAGATATGTTTCCAGAATGTATCAGGTCATAAGCTTTCGATCAACACCAAGATCAAGGTTCTAGTACCAGTAGTTCTCATGTAATCTCATGACAGCGTCCGGACACATGCATTTCACAATCTTTGTCATTCTTATAGTCTTTATTCCACATTTAACACTCAGCAGATGGCGCTGCTCTTATCCTTTCTATTATGGTGTTCTTCATCACATCACATCATTGGCCTCTGCTGATTTGCTTGAAGCAAACAGCACAGGCAACATAAAGAATTACGAAACATATTAATCATAACAAAATGAAACTAGAAATATTAAATTAAAAAATGCTCATAATAACATGATTGATCGTAAAATATATCAAAAAGTAGAAATAAAAAAGAAAAAGCATCTATGCCAGGCACAGAGGTCAGGTTAAAGCATAATAACACCCTTGATAGATACTGGAGGAGCTTGGCACCACCATTTTATAGTTGAACCGTTATGATGTTACACACCACGTCACCACCAGTCCACATGTTGACCTGCAGACACAGAAGGAAACCCTAAATGGCATCCGGAACTAGAGGTTAAAGCATCTTAACAATTTAATGCAAAAATTCCATATTAAAATGAAAAGAAAACATACAAATAAAACAGAATCATAACAACTGCTTTTCCTAAATTTAGAGGAGTATATGTTATCCAGTGATGGGTAGGATGGTTTGATAAAAATAAAATATCAAGAAGAAAACAAGGTAATTGCCAAGAATAAGATAAAGAAAGACAAAGGTCAAGTCTGATCCATTGATTACCACACACATTTATGCCTTTACATTGATAGTAATCAGAACATCGTTGGTCATATGACACTCTGTTGTTGCTAAGCAACAGAGTACACTAGAGGGCTACACCGTTACAAAATTATAAAATATAAAACAGAAGAGCAGTCCAGGTATTTTTTTAAATGTATAAAGCACACTTCACTTTAGAGCACAGGTTCATTTGGCAAATTAATTGTGAAGAAGTAACTTTGACATGAAAAATACCAAACTTAGTTTTTACTTGGCTGTATTTTGACAAAATGTATTTATTTTAATCAATGAGATTAAGATGAGATATTTTTATTTTACTGTGTGTTTATTATTGATTCGTTAAGGATAAAAATAAGTGTACATGTGCAAAGGCTATACTAAGTGGATGGCACAATGCAAAATAAATTGATCTATTATAATACAACTACAGTATAACATCTGTACATACTAGATTAATCCACTTAAGGTTTATGAGGGGTCACAGCCTACCCTGGCATCATTGGAGTGAGGCAGACACTTATGCCACACAGATAAACTTTAGAATCACCAGTTAACGTACTCTAAACATTTTTGCATATTTGGGAGGAAAAACAAATGACCCAGATTAAAACCTTCAGTGATTCGAAGACAACATGCAAAAGTCACTGTGACAGATAGGGGCTGCTATCGCTCCCTTGAACCTTTGTTTAAAACGCCAGACACCAGATAACAGTGCAAAAGATGACTTAATTCATATGCAACAGTGCACAAAGCACCCCCCTCTCTACTATACTCATCAATAACCACAATAATCAGTCAATAATCACAATCCACTATTCCCAGACGCGTTGCCACCCTTCCATCCAGCTCAGCTCGCCATTTGGGAGCCCCCACAGTCCTTTTATATTCCCTGACCCGGAAGTGTTCCAATCCCCAGTCCATGTGATCTCCTATCACTTCCGGTTCAGATAAAAAGTCCTTTTCTTCACCCCGGAAGCACGTCATTCCCCTTGTCCATGTGACTCGAACGTACTTCCGGGCATAGGGTAAATAACCATCGTTCCTCCCTGCAGCGTCATCTAGTGGCACATACGGTATCCAGCAGGGCTGTGGATAAAGACTCCAATGTCCATTATGCCCTGCTGGTCTTCGGGGCACCTCCATGCTGCAGGGAGAGCACCACCTGGCGGCTTGGGGGTATTGGCCGGGATGAATGGCCAGCCATACACCACATCACATAGGCAATGTCCAGGCACTGGATAAAAAGCTTGTATGCTAAATCCATCAAATGGCAAATGTATGTACTGTGTCACACTGTTATCGTGATTACTGTTGATATTGTTCATCCGAGGGCCAGCATCAGGGAAAATGTTTATGGGGATGTCTGAAATTTTGAGAGGAGAGGTAATATTTCATTTGAAATTGGGCTGTTGGACAATCAATATGAAACTTTATATTCATTTTTAGTCCCAATAAAGAATGAAGCAACAATGAGTGCTCACTACTAAAATCTGAAATTACAAAATTGTATTTTTTATTTTATTTATACTGCGTTGGGCTGGCGCCCTGCCCAGGGTTTGTTTCCTGCCTTGCGCCCTGTGTTGGCTGGGTCTGGCTCCAGCACACCCCCGTGACCCTGTAGTTAGGATATAGCAGGTGGGATAATGGATGGATGGATGAATTTTATTTATATTTTATTATTTTATTTATAACTACAGCTTTAACAAAAATCCATATATGTATATGAAGGTTTAACTGGGTAAGTACAGTATGTCACGTCCTGCAGATATGTACAGCCCAAATGGCACTGTGCACCAGCCTAAATAACTGACATTGTTAATTCTCTCAGGGGGTATTGGGGGTTCTTGGTTGTCCTCCCAGGAGTTTTACATTATGGGAGTGTGCCCTCTTGGAGTATTGCTGCTGTCAATTTTATGGGAGATGGCAGGAGATGATTTTGGGTCTTTTGGTAGCTGCATGAGCCTTTACAAAATAACATAAAAAACTGCACACCACCAAAATAATATTTTTCCCTGCATAAGGATTTCAAAAATAGCCCAAAATAGTGTGAAATAGCACATCAGGCAACCCTGATGGGAGTAACTTTGGATCTTTCACATATGTTTTATATGTTAGATTGGTATGTGTTATTCACCTTGTTTCTTACATTATGCCTCAACAGATGTACAGTGAGCTCTGTATGAATGAAGGTATTATACATGTTGATGCATTGAAGTGAACATCAGAGCAGAAATATTTATTTGGAATAAGTCAACTTGGCCTCCTAAATCTAAACGATTTTTTGATTTCTATTCCTTCCTCCACAAAGCTTCCCTCAAAAATCGCCCAATCATGTCTAACTGGTTAACACACCTTTCCCAATCCTCTGTGTTGTGCTGGCAAACTATCTTTCAAAATATCACAAATTGTTCTAAAAATCTGAAGTACAAGCACACACAATTTGAATTTGTCCATTGTGGCACTGGACCCGGACACAGACAGGCGGACATCGTTTTCTCACCCAACACACTCATTTATTTACAATACTATTTACAGTTATTTTAGTGCACAACCCAGTGCCTCCAGCACTGATCCCCCAAAGTCCAGGCCTCACAGTCACCGATGCCTTCCTTCTGGCCGCCTCCACTCTTCCCTCCAGCTCCGTCCTCTTCCACCCGACTCTTGCTACTGAATTATGGGAGGCGGCCCCTTATATACAAGCCCAGATGGGCTTCAGCTGCTTCCCGGCAATCCTCCGCGGACACACCCCTGTGTGGTGGGAGTGCCCGCTGCGCACCCAGAAGCGGTCGCCCCCTCGTGGTCTTGAAGAGGCATAAGCCCTCCTCCTGTCCTGCTGGGTGTCCCGGCTGGGCTCCACCCCCAGCCGCATGCCACACCATATACTGTACCCTAACCTCCCCAGGGATGACATCTAATGAGATGAAAACTAGATCCCTGTTAAAGTCTCTGGCACTTTCTTACACATGTTCTGGAAACTCATATCTGG
The DNA here is from genome assembly GCF_016835505.1 of Polypterus senegalus. NCBI lineage: Eukaryota > Metazoa > Chordata > Cladistia > Polypteriformes > Polypteridae > Polypterus > Polypterus senegalus. The sequence goes on from NC_053160.1 coordinate 81,939,698, forward strand.
CTGTGGCTCTCTGGTGCTACAGTATATGGACAATTCCCTCTCCTCTTCCGTTTTTTACCCATTCATCTGTCCTTTCAAATTCCCTTCTTCCTGGAGCTTTCTTCTTTTTCCTTACCTTCTCTTTCCCAGAAGAGGCTCTTATTAACTGCTACGACTGCTGTTCTTTTGGGCTTTCACTGGAAATCTCCTGCCCATGTTAACAAAAACAACAACAAGCTATATTAAAAAGATAAAAAAGATTAGATTTAAAAACAGAAACTGAGCTACAAATATGAAGCTCCAAAGGCAGGCCATTCCATAATCGTGGGCCCGATAAACTAAAAGCTCTATCACCCACAGAACGTAATCTACACAGTGGGATGGTTAATGGCATAGAATCGGAAGATCATAGTGCGCATTATGGAATAAATAAGGAAAACAAAAGATGTGAGACCAGACCATGAAAGGCCTTAAAAACTAGGAGAAGAAGTTTCTTTTGGATTAAAGAAGAACAGGTAACCAATATAATTATTGAAGTGTAGGAGTACAAACCCTTGCCGCTGAATTTTGGACATACTGAAGTCTGTTTAGGCTCCATGCAGGGATACCACACAACACTGGGTTGCAATAATCAAGTCACGAGGTGATAAAAGCATTGATAAGGGTCTGCACTGTAGTATCCGAAAGAAAAGGATGCAACCTTTAGATTTGCTTAAGATGGACAAAGACTACCATGGTAATATTATTAATATGTGGGATCTCAAATAACACCAAGATTTTTGACCTATGTAGACAGAAATGTAATAAAGACCATAATTTCTAATGATGAATTGTCCATTTGAAGCCGAAACGATGAATACTTTTACTTTCTTTCTTCTTGAAACTGGAAGACAAAAAAGAACAAGGTACACTCACAGTCCACTCCTACTTTAAAATGTGGACTATGACCTTACCTGCTGCTCCTGGTGAAAAACTGCACAAGGATTCTTTACTTTGGTTAGCTGCAGGGTGTCATGATTGTTCACTTGGGAGTCTGTATTTATACCTGCCAGTATGTTCCTTATTTTGTTTTCTTCTTTTTTATTCTGCCTAGCAAATTTAAAGTTAAATAACTTTACACCGTGCCAAGCAAACAGAAAAAACTAAACACTTTAGCATGTCTAATTGTTCTGAATACAATCAATGGGGTTATAAATTATCCAAAAATTGCCGCTGTGCTAAATGAAAGTGTATTAATCATTCAAATCCCACATGTGCAAGCTTTCAAGATGCTTCCTATGACGCCTCCATGTTTTTCTACAGATATTGATGATATTCTCTAAATTAGATTCACAATGGAGAATGCATAGTTTGGAAAAAAAGAAAATTAAAGCCAGTGTTTTCATTGGGTACATTTGTATTATAAAAGCAGATGTGTAAACTGAACTTGCGACCTTCTGATTTTCACCACCTGCTATGACAAAGAAACAAAAGCATCAATATGTTTATTTTTAGTTTTTTCATATATGCAGATGAGAGACAACAGAAATAGAACATTTTGACTTTGTCACTCTCATATTAGTTAAAGGGCATATTGTTAGGATGCTGGATACCTCCAAATACCAGATGTACAGGCAATTAAATGTAGAATTTTTGAGTTAATTGTTTACATTGGATTATTAAAATGTTTCATAAATTAATTGTACATTTTGAATTGCAGATGTTGTTATGTATTATGCCTGACTCAAAAATAATGATGTGACTATCAACTACTAACACAACTTTGTTATCAGACCAGTGTGTCTCACAAAAACCGGATACATTGTCAGCTTGGCGTAAAATAATTACTAGCAAATTTAAAATACTCTGTTGAAACCTGCTGCCATTTTATGTAACATTACTTTTTCGTGAAATAGAAATGATCAATGCTTAAGGAATAAAGCAAAAATAAATCTCACTATTATAAAAGAAAATCCTGAGACAAAACTATTGGCAAGTGATTTTTTCAAGTCCCGCCCTCCTCTCAACCATTTTTCAACCATGCCCATGGTCCTCTCACTTCTCATTCGTGTGATTGATTTTGTCAGACACAGTTCCTGTGCTCTCAGCTCTTATAAATTTTTACATTTTCCTCACTTTAAGTTCCCAACAAAAGAAGACTTATTATGTCCAAATCTTATTGAAGAATTTCATCCTGAAGGACTGTCAACAGAAGAAATAAGTACACAGACAATCCTAGCACTGAGAAATGATGAAGTCAAACGAATTAACGTGAAAATTGTTGATCGGTTACATGGCAAATTGGTTAAATGAGTATCAATAGACTATGCTAAAACAGTTGGTGGTGATGTTGTGGAAGATGAAAACGTCAACTTTCAATATCCCGTAGAATATCTACAACCGTTAACACCATCCAGTGTTCCACCAGCCGAATTACTGTTGAAAGAAGGATGTATTGTAATGTTATTGTGTAATTTATGTCTGAGTAATGGGCTATAAAATAGGACAAGATTAGTTGTAATTTAAAATTGGTTGAACAATTCTGACATTTAAAACTTTAACAGGCGACAAGAAAGGTGATGTAGTACATCTTCCGTGGGTAACGTTAGACACCAAAAGAGATCTTGATATGTCAAATCGTATTAAAATGTTTACAGTTTCCTGTTAGAATAGCTTTTGCTATGGAGATTAACAAATCACAGGGACAAACATTCAAAAAAGTCAGTTTACTTATTAGAGAGAAAGAAACGATATGCACTCATGGGCAGTTATACGTTGCGTTATCTCAATGTAAGTCCAAACATGGAATCAAAATTCAATGCGATATTGACGAAAAGTTAATACACTATGCGACTCTTCAATTCCACCCGGGGGAGTAAATGCTAACATTAATTTTATTTTCAGTTTTTTTTATTTATTTAATTTAATATTGTTTCTTTGTATCAGTATACTGCTGCTGGATTATGTGAATTTCCCCTTGGGATTAATAAAGTATCTATCTTAAGAAAATTGTTTTTTCACCAACATAGTAAAACTGCTAGGCAATTAAACATTTTGAGACTCCAATGGTATTATTGACTTATTTCTATTCACATACTGCATATGCTTATTTCTACCTGGGTCAGTGTCATCAGCAATTTAAAGAAGTGAGCAAGGAGGACAAGCAGAAGAAGCCTTGTCTGTCAAGCTTGCTATGATGCTCAATTCACCTGATGTACAATAATCTGCTCCATTTTGACATGGACAGAATTTAGGCAATTCTCACTTCTACTAATTATTTAACCACAGATGCTATCTTTGGCAGTCTGGCAGTGGCCTGTTGAGCTAGATGCTTGATAAGGGCAGAATTTAGTTATTTTCTTTTTCTTCTCATTACTGATCTTTTAGTTTTCTACTAGCTAAGAGAACTAACAGATGTAATCCCCTTCCCTTGTTCCCTGTAACGTCACATGACACATTTTTTACAGTTTGATTTAGCTTAAAAATGCACAAAATATATATGTTTTTGCAAAAATTAAACATATTTTTTGTGGAGGTCTGGTGAGGGGGTTCCCCAGTCCCACAGGAGCTGCGGGGGCGTCCGCTACAGCAGTGTGTTTGCTATCGTACAGTTTTGGTCACAATTGGCTTCTATCATTTTTTTTTATCTCTGTTCTGGATGGAAATGTGGGATTAAATTTTTTTCTCAATCATCACTACAAACTACATGAGCTAAGTAACATAAAAAATAATCATTTTTGAGTGGAGTATTCCTTTAAAGAAATAAGTTGAAGGAGTATGGTTGCCACTTGATATGGATCTCAATAAAAAGAAGAATTTGGTTTGTCATTGCTTGATTTAACTTAAGCAGTTATTACTAAATGACAAGTACTTTCAATCAAGCATAAGCATTAGTGAAATATACACTGCTCAAAAAATGAAGGGAACACTTAATAATCACAGTCTAACAAACACCAAATGAATTAAGCTTCAGGGATATCAATCTGCCCAAGCAGGAAGCATAAATAATTGTGAATCAATTTCACCTGCTTTAGTGCAAATGGAAGTGACAACAGGTACACTGGAGATGCAATAGCAAGACGTCCCCAAAAAATGAAATGGATTTACAGGTGGTAGCTGCAGACAATTGTCCTTCGTGACTGATTCTTCTCTAGTTTTGCATTTTGCTAGTGTTCTTGTCACTACTGGTAGCATGAGGCAGTACCTGCAGCCAATTCAGGTTGCACAGGTAGTCCACATCTTCCAGGATAGCACATCCATACATGCTGTCCTAAGAAGGTGTGTTGTGTCACCCAGCATAGTCTAAAGAGCTTGAGGGGATACCAGGAAATGGCCCGTTACACAAGAAGAACTGGACAGGGCCATAGAAGGGTATCAACCCAGGAGAAGGAATGGTATCTGCTCCTTTGTGCAAGGAGGAACAGAAGGAGCACTGACAGAGCCCTACAAAATGACCTGCAGCTTTCTACTGGTGTGCATGTTTCTGACAAAACTGTCAGAAACAGACTCTGTGAGGGTGGCATGAGAGCCCATAGTCCTCTACTGGGAACGTGCAGCTCGACAGACATTTGCCAGAGAATACCACTATTGGAAGGTCCACCACTGGCACCTTGTGCTTTTCACAAATGAGAGCAGGTTCACACTGAACATGTGACAGACATGAAAGGGTCTGGAGATGCTGTCGTGAATGTTATGTAGTCCGCAACATCATCCAGCATTTGCCGGTGGGTCAGTGAAGGTCTAGGGAGGCATATCCTTGGAGGGTCGCACAGACCTCCATGTGCTAGGCAACAGTACCCTGACTGCTGTTAGGTACTGGGATGAAAACCTCAGAACCACTGTGGGTAGTTCTAGGATGATGAAGGCATTGATGCCATTTACTGGCCCGCACATTCCCTTGTCCTGAATCTAATTTGAGAACATCTGGGACATTATGTATTGGTGCATCTGACACCACCAAGCAGCGCCACAGGCTGTCCAGGTTCTCACTGATGCCCTGATCCAGGTCTGGAAGGATATCCCCCATGACACCATCCTCCATTTTATCAGGAGCACAGAGTCACAGTATGAGTTGCCATGATGAAATTCACAAAAGTTGGATAGGCTGTGATGTCAATTTTTGGAAAATGTTACTTTGATGATTTACTGGTGAAGACCAAGAGTGAAATAATTGTATCCTTGCTATGCAAATAGTTTTCACTTGTGCAAACTTAAAATATTAGTAACATATTTGCCTTTTTTTCTGAAGATTTTTTATCAGCATAAAATAATGTAGCTTAATCATGTTACCTGCCCAATACACCAGAGTGTAGAAAATTGCCCTTGCCATCACAGAGTTGTAGAAGATGTTGTAACAAGAAGAGACTCGAGGCATGGCAAGGTTTGGGGCAGCCACCCATTTAATGCGGTTTCCTGGCTGCAAAAGCAAATGATTCATGTAGTCAAGTTTACACGACAGAGTCCAAAACAGAACTGCCTCCCAGAGCAAAGGCGGGAGGCTTTATAGGACGTTGGGCGGAAGTGACGTCGTCCTCAGTGCCGGGACCGGAAGTGATGTCGTCCTCGGGGCCAGGACTGGAAGTGATGTGTCCCACTTTGAGGTGGTGGCTCCTGGTGGGATTTCCCGGGAAAGACCTGTAGGGAACTTAGAAAGAGCGTCAGTGTGAAAGGGGCAGATGTAAAATCAGTCCTTTCTAAGCCCTTCAGCTGTGTCCTATGCACACGTGTGTGACAATGTGAAGGATGTCACTTCCCATGATAAAGGAACAAAGTCTCCTAAGGAAAAAGAGCCTGCTCTGCCCTTTCTCATATAGTTCATCTGTGTTCCAAGACCATTCCAACTTGTCATTATGTGGACTCCCAAGTACTTGTGGGAGTGGATCACCTCTACTCATATAGTCCAGAATCAGTCTCTCAAAGGTCTTCATGATTTGAGACTTAAGTGCCACTGGTATATAGTCATTAGGTGAAGAGTTGCCTTCTGTCTTTTGGAACAAGAACAATGCAGGATGTTTTCTACAGCAGTGGCACTTTCTGAAGCCTTAGGGACCGACTGAACAGGTGAGAGAGGACACCACAAAGTTAGTCGGCACAGACCTTAAGAACTCGAGGACTAACTCCATCGGGTCTGGTAGCTTTTCCTGTGCATAGCTTCCTCAATTGTTTTCTTCAATTATGAACAGTCCACACTGATGTTCAGAGGTGGATTTGTTGCCGGCTATTCAAGTTCATGTGGTAGGAGTTGTTGATGTAGTAGGGATGGTGTGGGGAGGCCGGTCATTGGAAGAAGTTCACAGTGTGAGGGAAAAAGATCTATTAAATTGGTTCAGATTGGTACCCTTGTCCACATCCTCTAATCACGATACACTGTTTTTGGTAAATGTCTGCTAGTAGTTCATAGCCGGACAGCACTCAAGGTACTCCAAAACTCAGATAAAGTACAAAGTCTCTTGAAATCAAAGTCACCAATGTTTATTCCAAGAAAAATCATAAACCAGTATTTATGGGTGAGATAAAGGACAAAAATCCCCCCTAAAAAACAAAATAGTCACATCCAAGAAACAGGACAAATTTAATAAATTACTGAAAACATTAATGCATAGTAATTATAGGCACCGGCTCATAAAATGCACATAGTCCAAAGCTGCCAAAAAGAAAAATGGTAGAAAGAAAAAGGTCAAATAACTGGTCCAATGGCTCTGTAGCAGCCAAAACCTGTCTCTGCCCAAGTGCTGAAGCTCTCCCCGAAAGAGGATCACTAGCTTAAAAAGGCTGAAGAAATACCTTTAAGATAACCTATAGCATGAGGAAAAAGGGAACCTTTGCAATATGCACAATAGCGACACCTATCCTCAACACTCACCTCCCTACTAATGGCACTGAGGCCTTTTAAGTTATTCCTACACATTCGCCTAATGGCAATGGACTCCTACCATTCGGGGTTACACCCCCTTATCCTCACATGCACTATCTAACCTACTGTACATCTCACAAATCCCAGGGGATTACATCTAAACTCTTAAACAAAAACAAGACATAAAACACATAAACAAGTAGAATAAAACTACTACCATGCAACTGGTTTCCTCCGCTTGACTGTTGCAAAATCAGCATGTTGCAGCTTTTAACAGCATAAAGGGAGTACACAGCCACGTGCAAATAGAATGAAAACTGCCCATCAACTGACCACTAACATGGCTAGTTCACTCAAGAAGAGGACTCCACCAAGCCGGTAAGTGAAGGCATTATCTAAAATCAACAATCTGATATTTACCCAAATGATGCACTAACATTAAGTGCCTTATGGGGATTCATTTAAGTTTATGAATCTTTCAGCACTGCATCTGTTAACTTTTTACTATATTATATTTGGCTAAATAGTGGCTGCTGCTGGCTCTTCCGGCTCCCTGCACCAACAAAAGACTCGATGACGGTTCTACTACTATCACACTCCTTCTAACACCAGAATCCTGGAATGCTTCAGTCAAGTAATTATACCCATTCAAATCCAGATATGCTTCATGTTATTCTGAGTGAGTTTGTTTTCTAGTTTATCTTTGCAAGCATCCTTTCCTTCTCTCAGCACTTTCTTCAGAGATTCATTGTCACCAGATTTAAATGCTCTTTTTTTCTCATTCAGGAGATCTGTTAGCTCTGTAGAAATCCGGGGCTTGCTGTTTGAAAAACAATGCGATGTCTTTGTGGGAACCACTGTGTTGGCACAGAATTTAATATAGTGATGCAGTGACAGAGTCCCTCAATATTGTCCCCATTTGATTTGCACATCATTTCCCAATCTGTCATTTGGGAGCCTCCAGGCTCTCTTCCTCACTATTCTGCCGTCTAATAACAAGTATAAGGGATGGCCGGGTAAATATGGAAGAATGGGTGAAGGCAGCTTCTTTAAGGCACTGTCTCCCCCAAGACACTAGATGGCAGCTTCTCTGGAGTACAGAGATGCCCCAGATTCCAGCAGGGCACCATGGGACTTGGAATTCAGTATCTCAGCCCTGTTGGGTGTTATGGAAGGACAATGGGAGACAAGGTTCTCACCCAACCTAGAAGTGCTGGAAGGTCACGTGGCCAATATAAAAAGGACCGCCCTGCACCCAGTGCATGAGTCGGAGTTGGGAAGCAGAGGACAGACCTTGCTGGGAGGAGTGTAGGGGAGAGAAAAATAAATAATTGTGTGGTTTGTGGTGCTTTATTGCCTGTTTACCTGTGGCTGTCATGACTGGAGATCATTGTGAAGAATATAAAAGAAATAAATAAATTATTGGTGCTTTTAACTTTTGTCATCACTGTCTAGCTGTCAGGTTAGAGGAGTGACAGTGCCCTCTAGTGTTCACACAAGCTTGTAGCTGGAAATAAAATAGATCAGTTTGTGGCCAGATTTGCCTAAAAGGAGCCAGTAGCTGTAGTGGAACCAGTCAGAAACTGATAGAAATTTGCCATTGTTCCTTCCAAAGTCACGTGGATGAAGTCACCACATATTAGAATTACAGGGTCAGGTTGAGTCATCTTTGAATTGTTAGTGACAATGAATCATTTCAATTGCTAGGTTCCCATTTATGGAGAGTGAATATAAACAATATGGTGGATGTAAGTATGGGAAAGGTGCTATATAAATAAAATATATTATTATTATTATTATTATTATTATTATTATTATTATTATTATTATTATTATTATTATTATTTATCTCCCTAGGCAAATAAAGTGGACAAATTCCAAAAGCCAGATTTTAAGTGTCTAACTTACAAACTATATTAACTGTAATATGCTCCCTCTTACACCATTCCTCATTCACATAGATGACCAGTCCTCCTCCCATCTTTTTTCCACACCGCACTGGGTCTCTGTCTACTGGAATAAAATGAAACCAATCCAACATTAAAGCAGTGTCATGTATAGTAGGTTTAATCCAGCTCTTCATAAATCACAAAATGCCACTGTACTTGTATGCTTCATGACCTGCTATAACAGGAGACAGTTCAGCCATCTTATTTGACAGTGATAGAACATTTCCAAATACAAAAGATGGCAGACCAGTTCTAAAACCTTTTCGCTTTGCTTTTACTCTCACACTGGCACATCGCCCTCTCCCTCTGTGGACAAACAGCTTTTGCCACTTGAGAATGCTAGAAGCCTATAGACTTTGAACAAAATTGATCCAGCAGAGATAAAGAAATGACTACATATTCTGTGTACAGTACCAGGATCTTTAAAGAGCCAAGCCAGGCCCTGACAGTAACTCCTGAGCAGAACTGGAAATAGTTCAGTGCTGGAACCTGAAAGGACCACCTTGCCAAAGGGACCCGATTAATTTGGAATCAGATGGACTTTAGAGGCAAAGAAAAAAGAGAAAGTTTGATTTGAAAGAGGACAGTTGGTGGTGATAAAGGATAGCAAGTGCCAGTATAGGTGACTTTGGAGTACAGATAGGCCTTACGAGTATAGTCTGTTATTTTTTTGTTATGGTACCCTATATGACAGTACGGGTTGCTGTTGACCTCTGAACCCTGCAGACAATACATCCAAACACCAGGTAAAAGTCCCAATAATTAATTTATTATTATAGTAATGTGCACAAAGCACCTCCACCTCCAATATACTCAATAATAATAACAAAAATAATAAACAATCCTCCTCTCCACCCAGCAGCTCGGTCACACTTCCTCCCAAATCCATCTCAGTCTGCTTGGGTTTCCCAGAGACCTTTTATAATCCTTGACCCGGAAGTGCTTCTGTCCTTCATTCCATGTAATTCCATATCACTTCCAGGTCAGATGAAAATTCCTTTTTCTTCAGCCCGGAAGTACTTAATTTCTTCCGTCCCCATGACTAGGGAGTACTTCCGGGCTATATGGAAAATACAAATCCTTGTGCCTCCCTGCAGAGTCCCCTGGCGGTCCCCACGGTATCCAGCAGAGCTGTGAAGCTGACCTCCATTGTCCATGATGCCCTCCATGTTGCAGGGAGGACTCCATCTAGCGGCGTGGGGGTATTGGCCAGGATAAACTGCTGGCCATATATCACACCTGTGAGATACTTCTACCCCAACCTCCTGTATAACCTTTCTATTTTCTTTTAATAAACCCATTCTGCTAGGACCTCTGTTCTCACCTGGTTATTGTTCTGGTTATGGGACCTGTTCAAAGGAACCCCTAGCTGTCACAAGACACCTCAATACCATTTGTGGTCCCTTGAGCATGAATACATATTAATATTAGACTTTCTTTTGGAAGAGTTAGAAGAAAAAGTTAAAGCAAAACCAGAGTAAAACAGCTGTTCTGCTTAGCAGAGCAGCATGCATTTGCCCTAAAGCATTCAAAAGCAATGATTAGTTCATTCCCACACAGTCCCCCGCACTCCTCTAAAAGCTGTCACTTCCACAGAAATGTGAAACCCTAAGCAGTTTAATACATGCAGGGAACATGTGGGATCATTTGTTTCTAATGGTAACCTGCCTTACCAAAGAAAGGTCTCTTAGAAAGACTAAAAGGTAAAAAAAATAAATAAAATATGAAACAATCTTGCAATCTTATTTCTTGCAAGCACATACATTTTAGATATACTGTAGATGTGCCTGATTATTGAATGCATAATATTTCAGCTTCCAATGAAAATAACATTAAATTGAGGAAAACAAGCAGCTAATAATCCAGATCTTCCTAACCATCAAGCTTTCATTCACATTGTCACAGTTCACTGTGCCTCTTGTGTCTCTTTGTGCCACACCGAGAGCAGTATTTAGACCTCAGAATGCCTTACAGCCTTTTTTTGATCTTTTTTCAGAACGATACTGTAAATGCATCACTAAAGATATAACCCAGATGTGAGACTGGATTCAAAAGGGGGCAACCCAGGCAAGGAGCATCAGAGAGGAGATAAGAGGATTAGGCTTTCCATTTTTGTGGTCAAATGAAAATGTATAGGAACCATCAAAACAGGAGAATGCTAAGAAGAAAAGAACTCTACCTTGACAAACTGCTCCAGGAAATCCTGAAAGGATAACATAATTCAGAGGAATAAAATACTGGCTTGGGTATTAGAGTATAGAACTAAGTCCTGGGAGCTAGCATGGTGGAAAGAAGGACACAGACAAAAAGAGCACTATTATGAGAAAGAGTTAGGATCATCATTACTAGTGTTGAGAAGTGACACAATGATTAATAGAATGCTTGACTGCAAAGCACACACTGTGGAGTACAAGTCAAGACAGGCTATGATTAAGGTGTGTTTTGGACTTGTGAAGACACATCTGGATTACTGTCTGCATGGTCACCCTTTATATTATAAAACAGATGGAATAATTCAGAGAAGATCTATGAGGCTTATTCCTGGACTCCAGTGTATGAGCTATAAAGAAGACTTGAGTGAATTGATTAAATGAGTGATTATATAAAAAGTATTCACCCCCTTGGAAGTCTTCATATTTCCTTGTTATACAACATTAAATCACAATGGATTTAATTGGCCTTTTGACACTGATAAAAAAAAGACTCTTTAATATCAAAGTGAAAACAGATCTCTGCAAAGTGATTCAAATTAATGAAATATATAATAAACAAAATAACTAAGTAATATGACACACCTAAACCATCACTGGTACAGGCAGCTCACTTTAGAAGTAACATAATCAGTTCAATGGAGACCATCTGTCTATAGTCAAGGGGTTTCAAACCATGGAAGATCTGGAACATCCAACTGAATGGAACATGATGGAAACAAAAGAACACACCAACCGACTCTGTGAAAAGGTGCTTGAAAACGACAAATCAGGGGACGGATACAAGAAAGTATATAAGACACTAAATATCCATTGAAGTCCAATTAAATGAATCATTAAGAAATGGAATGAGTATGGCTCTGCTGTAAATCTGTCTAGAGCAGTCTGTCCACAAAAGCGAAGTGATCATGCAAAGAGAACACTAGTGAGGCAGGCCACCAAGGGGCCACGATAACTATGAAGGACTTACAAGCTGCAGTAACTAAGAGTGGCAAGACCATGCATACAAAACATTTTCCTCAAGTTCCAGTGTCATTAAAAAGTATAAGATCTTGGCTAGAGTTTACCAGAAGACACATGGGAAACTCTGAAATCAACAGGAAGAACGATCTATGGTCAAATGGAGGTTTTTGGCCATGAGGCTAAACACCAAGTTGAAAACTACACATTATCAAAAACATACAATCCCCAACACAAACCATGGAGCTGGCAGCATCATGCTGTTAGGGACGATTTTTTGTAGTAGCCCTTGGCATGCTTGTGCGGGTAGAGTGTAAAATGAATGTCACAAAATACTGGGAAATCCTGGAGTAAAATCTGATGCAGTCTGCAAGTAACCTGCACCTTAGGAGCAGATTTGTCTTCCGGCAAGACAGTGATCCAAAGCATCCAGCTAAAACTGTTGTTTTATCGTGTAAGGTCTCATGGTGCCCCTGTTTTCCCCTTTATGCTCTTTATAGTGTAAACCTTAATAAAGTGTTTGAAATCCCATATGCTTACCACTCTGTTATCAGGTATTTTTAGCCCCCCACCTCTTCTGCATCTGTAATCTCAGGCAATTAGACATAGTACATGAACAGGCATGAGTTAATTATGTAATGCAGCTCCAACAGCATCAAAGTGCATGCTTCAGTGTTTGATGAATGGCTCGATGAGGTGAAGCAAATCATCAAATTTAAATACTGACATACGAATGTCTTTATGATGCTTTTCTGCAAATGCCATACAAGCGTCGCATATTCCCCATTATAATGGCACGATACATTTAAAGGTCTTCCCACAACTCACAACACAGTGAAACCGGACGTTATTTTCTCCCTGTGATGATTTTTCAAACTGCCACCTGGTCGAATCCTCCACATTTACTCAAAGTACTTGTGCAAGTATAGACAGTACACTGCTTGCATAGAGGTTTTGTTCGTTAAGTATATCCCCAGCCTTAGACTTGTCTTCATTATGGTCTTCTCATCATGGCCAGATGGTGAGAGAGGCTGATAAAGGAAATGTGACCAGCTTTATACCATTCTTAAACCAACGGGGCTTCATAGTACTGAATGACCTCTGATTCAAAACCAATAAAAAAGCAATACTTTAGACCAGTAGAATTACAAACCAGATTCCAAAAAAGTTGGGACACTATACAAATCGTGAATAAAAACTGAATGCAATGATGTGGAGGTGCCAACTTCTAATATTTTATTCAGAATAGAACATAAATCACGGAACAAAAGTTTAAACTGAGAAAATGTATCATTTTAAGGGAAAACTATGTTGATTCAGAATTTCCTGGTCTCAACAAATCCCAAAAAAGTTGGGACAAGGCCATTTTCACCACTGTGTGGCATCTCCCCTTCTTCTTACAACACTCAACAGACATCTGGGTACCGAGGAGACCAGTTTCTCAAGTTTAGAAATAGGAATGCTCTCCCATTCTTGTCTAATACAGGCCTCTAACTGTTCAATCGTCTTGGGCCTTCTTTGTTGCACCTTCCTCTTTATGATGCGCCAAATGTTCTCTATAGGTGAAAGATCTGGACTGCAGACTGGCCATTTCAGTACCCGGATCCTTCTCCTACGCAGCCATGATGTTGTGATTGATGCAGAATGTGGTGTGGCCTTTCCAGACATGCAAGCTGCCCATGCCACACGCACTCATGCAACCCCATACCATCAGAGATGCAGGCTTCTGAACTGAGCGTTGATAACAACTTGGGTTGTCCTTGTCCTCTTTGGTCCGGATGACATGGCGTCCCAGATTTCCAAAAGAACTTGAATCGTGACTCGTCTGACCACAGAACAGTCTTCCATTTTGCCACACTCCATTTTAAATGATCCCTGGCCCAGTGACAACGCCTGAGCTTGTGGATCTTGCTTAGAAATGGCTTCTTCTTTGCACTGTAGAGTTTCAGCTGGCAACGGCGGATGGCACGGTGGATTGTGTTCACTGACAATGGTTTCTGGAAGTATTCCTGAGCCCATTCTGTGATTTCCTTTACAGTAGCATTCCTGTTTGGGGTGCAGTGTCGTTTAAGGGCCTGGATATCACGGGCATCCAGTATGGTTTTACGGCCTTGACCCTTACGCACAGAGATTGTTCCAGATTCTCTGAATCTTCGGATGATGTTATGCACAGTTGATGATGATAGATACAAAGTCTTTGCAATTTTTCGCTGGGTAACACCTTTCTGATATTGCTCCACTATCTTTCTGCGCAACATTGTGGGAACTGATGATCCTCTACCCATCTTGGCTTCTGAGAGACACTGCCACTCTGAGAAGCTCTTTTTATACCCAATCATGTTGCCAATTGACCTAATTAGTGTTTATTGGTCTTCCAGCTCTTCGTTATGCTCAAATTTACTTTTTCCAGCCTCTTATTGCTACTTGTCCCAACTTTTTTGGGATTTGTTGACACCGTGAAATTTTGAATCAACATAT